>NC_059500.1:46979616-47704389 GCF_018139145.2 Gymnogyps californianus | reverse complement strand
GTGCTCCAAGTTGAAGCACATGGTAGTGAACAATGTTTTCATATATTTTGCAGGTCTGCTGCTTATAGATGTTACTTCCAACACTTCACGTTTCTGGATTAATAGAAAAAAGTGGCCCAGTTTTTCTGCTGTGTCCAAAGGTACTGCCATTAGCTAACAGACAGAGTAAAAAAGCCATTTACTATCCACTCTAACTTCAGGATCCCTTTTTGTACTTGTGCAGTTGCTGGTATATTTTCAGCAGTGAAAACCATGGTCTGTTCTAGGACTAGGCTGTTCGGGACTATGACTGTGACTATACCTGTTCTTCTGCATGTGCGATAGCAAGAAACAACCAAAGATGGAGAAACTGAGAGTATGGACATGATTCTCAGTGCCTCTGTCCTGTGTTGAAGATGGAAATGTGGGAATAAAGACACAGTTTGTCTGTATATTTCCTGCACATTTTTGAAACACTGAGGCATAGATTACAACATTTCTGGACCTGATCTATCTTGGTCTCAAAAGGTCAAAAAGGAATGTCAATTCCAACCACATGCCACACATCATTATCCTAGAGCTGCTGTTAAGCAGTAAAGTGCAAATAGCACATTTCTGCACAATCTTATGTTGCTTCACATTGTCAGAGCTATACAAAAGGTCTTTTGTGTTAATAGAGAATTGGTTTGTAATTTGGGACTTGCCAGGTATATAAAAAAATCACGTCAGCAACAGCCTAAACGAGCTACACAAGACAATGACATTCTGTTTTTATTATAGCAAACATGTTGAATACTGCAGAGGCAATGAATTGTTCCCGATCATCATTTATAAAGAAAGCTCTAGTATAAGCACAATGAGTGGTAACATAAGCAAACAATAGCAACCTCACAAAATCATAAAAAGCTTCAGAAATTCCTTCTTGGAACAATGCTCTTGCATACTTTTTGAAGTGCAATTCACTTGCCTAGGCAGCTCTGCAATGTATCAAAGAGAGAATCAGGCAACAAATGTGTAACAATTCTGTTATGCAAATGTCTAAACTTCTCAGCACTTGAAATAGTAACGTCCATTGCATATTTGCACCACTCTCCTTTTTAAGCATCAATGGCAGAAAATTGTTGTAGGCAACACCTTGGCAAAACCACGGAAACATGCTAAGAACAAAAGACTTGTTAAAATAGACACAACTTTCTTGCTGTAGGACTTACCCCACTGTGATGTCAAATATGTTGCTTCCAACAGAACTGGATACAGCCATGTCCCCCAGACCTTTGCGTGCTACAATAACACTGGTAATAAGGTCAGGAATGGATGTGCCAGCAGCTAGAATAGTCAATCCCATGATTTCTTCGCTAATACCAATGGTCTCTCCAACCTAAAAGGGTTTAAGCAAAAACAGCAAAAAAACACCCTGCGATGAAGAAATGCTTTCTGCTGTAAACCTGTTTAACCAGGAATATTATCCTGGAGCTTGCTGACTAGCTTGGAGAATACAGGCAGGATTGGAGAATTACTAATTTTCACAGATTTCCACGTTTCAGGAGAAAGATAAGATTGTCAAATAGAACCAGTAGGTATTGACAAGCAGTTGCTGATGGCTCTGATGTTACCAGAATGATCAAGTCCTGTGGTCAGGACAACCACAGCTCTCTGAACTACTTTCCATTTACTGAGTAGTGATTTACTTCATCCATGGTTGCAGCTCCTAAAATAAAGCACTACTCAGCATGAGATAGATGATGGACTCTGATTCTAAATGATCTCTCACAGCGCAAAACGCAATGTGGGGCTTGTATTTTGTACCAGTATCACCTCCTTACCTGATGTGCCCACCAGACCATTAAGTAAGAAAAAAATGCAATCCAGCTGATAGAGCCAAAAAATGTGATAGGAAAAAATTTTCTTGACCTCTGAAACAGAAACAAAGAGAAACAGTGAACACCTATGTTGAAGGCTGACGTGCTGTACCTTTACTTGCTTCTCAAAATGAGAGTGGCCTCTCATTTTTTCTGATCTCCTGTTCTGACCAACTATTCTGATCATCATCAGATGATCAAAATAAATGTCAAGAATGGTAAGAAACTGACTCCCTACACTGGTATATACTTCCCTATGTACGTTCCCTATACGGCAAGTTTTGGGTTGTCATTTGTATCATATTCTGTTATGCCACAATTTGGATATGTGTTTAGCTGAATGGTAGTTTGACTTCTACATTTATGAATAACTTCATGCTCATTCAGAAATAATGTTTTCAAATTGCTAAAACAGGTACCCATACCTTTCATTCATACATGAATAACTTTGTGCAACACCTTTCACAGTCAGTATAACAAGGGCTGCCATATGACAGAGCTAAAAAAATACACATCTAAAATTTATTAGGGCATTTACTTTTCTTGGGAAAACAACCCACTTTCTCAATTAGAACAGAAGATACATTAAGCACATATTTGCCATGCTTTGTTTTGTAGAGAAGTTTGTTACCAAAACATGTAAAACACACTCTGAGGCCCTTCAATTAATTAAAAAATCTGTATAACACCAAAGTAACTCCATTTTCATTTTCAGCGTCTCCCTTACTAATGTCAAACTTTGAATAGATAGCGTTCTTCCAGCCAATGAATGGGTTATATTCAGATTAGTGATTTATTTTGGTTTCTGCTCTTTCCAATCTTTTGCATCATCTGTATTTCCTATTGGCTAGCTAGAACCATGTAACAAAAAGAGATCAAGTTAACTACTAAAGGAAGGAAACACGACTGCAGTACTGTACCAGGCAATCACTGTCTAAATCAAATTAGTGTTTAAAATGAAATTTGTACTGTGAATGAATGCTGCTAGCCTTGAATGAAACGACAATCTTTATGGGCATCGATGTTCTGAACACAGATCCTCACCCCAGATGACTTCTGACGTGCCACTAGCAGACTCCTACAAATTTTCATGAATAACTAGTACGACTACTTGTGGAAGTAAGTTATACCACTTTGAATACTTGTTCCAGCTGCTGCTCGATCCTGCACTACCTTTTCCTGTTAAGTCCTCATGAAATCCACTTCCACTTTTTTATATGGGACAGCCTCACATTTAGGAATGGATCAGCATTGGTGGCTGTGGACTAAGAGGTGCTCAGTGAATTGGGCTGGCCATTAGAGCTGGTCATGCGGGAATGACACTGTCTTTTGTCAGCTGAACCAGAAAAGAGTGAGGCTGGTCTGCAGCTCATTGAAATCGTGTAGACTCTTTCTGCTGATGTAAATGCAATGAGATCAGGTCATTACTGATGGGAAAAAGGTAAAGTCAGCAATGGCAATTGGGCACTCTCATCTACAGGATGGGACAATTAAAAGGTCCATACCTGCTCTAGCAGCAGGTGCAGCTGTAGGCTGTGCTACAGAACGCTTACTCACTCCCTGTGGGCACTTTGCATGATGCTAAATGCCCCCCTGAAAACTGAGCTTGTAAACATTGACTAACACGACCTATACAACTCCACAACTGAATATACATAGGAACACACATTAAAGATGGCACAGATTTAACAATGCTCCCAAACCCCCTCATATATAAATAAATAACTGAACTTCTGTTGGAGTAAGAAAATAATTCTAGTAGGTGTTTTAAATGAATTATCTTTAAATATAGGCATAAATAGCCATAATGGCACCTGGAAACATCCTTTTCATATAAATTCCATTACTGCCACAAGCACTGTTTCTAGAACTGCCCATGGTATTTTGGTTGATCTGTTTCTTAACTGCTTCTTAACTCTTTACAGAGCAAACAGAGTTACTTTTTCAAAACAAAGTTCTAAATTTTTATCAAATCAGAAAATCGGATAATGAGCTTCTGATGTTTAAACCTGCTCAGATGGACTTTTAATTTTAAAATCAAAACTTTATATGCATTGGGGGACAGAAGACCTTGGTCTGAAAAGGAACACAATTTGAAAGGAACACAAAGATGGCTGTTAAAATAGTGATCTGACACCAGTGGCAGCAGACTTGAGTCCAGAAGGGATAAATGAATCTCAACAGGAATTTTCTTTTTTTAAACTAGATAGCTACCACTTCTTTTTTACCATTCTTAGTAGCCAACTCTTTCAACTTCCAACATTTTTTGTCTTCCTTGTAAAAACTGGGATTTTCTGGCAACACATATGGTGAATGAGATGATGAAGTGATAAGCTTGTTGCAGCTGGTCACAAAATCTACACAGAGCACCTCACAGCAATGCAATTTGAATAATCACTATACAACACTCAAGATAGAAGCATACACTGGCTTACGCAAAACTAATACAGCAAGAGCTGTACTGGCCAGTAATAGCTCTCTGTCAGTGTGATTATATATACCAAATGGTTCTTGCAAAATAACGAGACATTGCCTGTCTGAGTTAGACACCCACAGAATTCGGATAGCTAAGAATTACGAGTCAGTAACTTTGCAGCGTGTGTATTCCTAGCCTGTCTTAGCCAGTCCTCTCCCAGTAAAATTAACTGATAAGCAGCAGTTTAAGACTAAGAGTACTTTAATAGGCTTAACAGTTTAATTGCCTGTTTTAAAAGGGGGAACATTTAAACTCAAAAAGGGCAAAATTTAAAGCTTGTACATATTACAGGTGATGAAATCAAGAAGGGACTCCATAGATGCTGCTATGTAATTTGCATATAGATGAAATTTTTAAAAAGCAGTAATGAGAGTGCTGATTCTTTTTCAGATGCTGGATTTTATTTCCAGAGTATAATAATAATCATGCTTATTTTGTAACTAATGGCAGCATTCTTTTGACATTTATCTCATTGCAACTCCCTAGCTCTTGGAAATATAGAGAGCTGCCAATTCCAAGCATTTTCCTAGAAGAATTAGTCAGAGACAGCAGACAGCAATACTTCTCTCCACCTTTTCTGGTAGCTGTTGTGATGGTTGCCTTGTAAAGACAGAGAGCCCAGTTTATTACCAATTGGTTCTGTTGTGGTCATGGTAACAGACAAATGAGAAAAGCCATGGCTCATTCAGTTAACAAAAGAGAAAGAATTTTGTAGTTTCACTGTAGATTGGTTGGATTGGTACTGTTCCTGTCTATCAGCAATCTTAAGGACATTCTTCTTGGTACACTTCTGTATTGATTTCATGCCAGTGTCTGAAAAACAGGACTTTAAGTAGCAAGAATGATCCAAGTATGAAGGTTTTTCTTCTAAGAGCCTGATCCTGAAAAATAGTGACTGCTTAATAATTTGCAAAGTAATTGTCTTAATTTTAGCCAGTATTATTACCAACATCTTTACCTTTAACCTGAATGAATCATATGTTTGTCTCGTACATAAATTTATCTGCATTGCAAGCTTTTATTTTCCTTTCATACTTGACAGTGCTTAAATCTGATTACTCAGAACCTGCTCCTGTAACTGGATCTGTGCAGGAACATCTTGTCCTTGTCCCCTTGGTAACAGTGCATCTCTGTATGGCAACAAGAGTTCATCTAAGTTGTACCTCTTCATTGGTAATGGGAATTTGCAGAGATACAATGCACTGCCCCATATGGGTCCAGTGACAGCAGGACTGGAGCCCCGATAGCCATTTTTCTGGCCTGTAACACAAAGGGATGGACAGTGCAGTACGGCTATAACAAAAGAGATGCTATTCAATATCTGCTACTGACCCCCTAGGCCACCTTGGTCACGTCATTTTCCTTTCAATCTTTCAATATCCTTTACTGCAGGAGGTGGAGAGTTACGTTTGTGGCCTTTACAGAGCCACTGGAGAAATAAGCTATTAGTACAGGAAAAATACCCATTATTGTTCAAAACACCTGAACAAAAAGTCAGCTACAAAATTCCCCAAGGGCACACCTACCTCTGGTGTACTGCCAGCAACACTATTGATGTTATGGTAAGGATTTTAATATATACTGACTTAATGCGAGCAGGTATTATTAAGGCACTAAACACAAATTAAAACACGTCAGCTATTGAATCAGCTGAGAGTTAGTTGAACAAATGCATGATCTACTCTAAGTATATAAAAATCTGCATATGTGTACACCAGAGCATAATAAGGCAGCAAGGATTTTGCTAACTTTATAACCAGAGACCTTGTATAAGAAATAATTTTTCTACAGCTTCTGGGTCTCATGGAGCTAAATATAGCTTGGTATAGTACAAGTAAATGCAGTCAAACTGTCTCCATTATGTGGAGATAGAATAGACTTTAGAAAAGAGACTCCAGGAGGAAAGTGGACACCCACAGAGGATGTCAAAGGCTCCATATGGTTTCTCAAATCAGCATATAGCATACAAGTGTTCATTTTATATATCCACATGCTAATCTGAGCATCCTGATGCAGAATTTGGGTTTCTGACTAAAATTACCACAGTTGCAAATCAAGCCCCTGATGGCGGGCCTACCTACAAAATCTATTTAAGTATTATTTTAGGTTTGTTTTAACATTTGCCTCACAGATTTCATGGAAAGTTGTTTTCTGATGCACGTGCTGAGCTGTGATATTGGGTTTTGTTAGGAAAGGAATAGTGGGGACGGCACACACGCATAAGTGAGAATGTTTTAGAGACAAACACACTAATGAAGTGTCCTTGAAAAGTTTATGCAACCATCTGGTTAATTCTTTGACAGCAATGTTCAAAGTAAGCAGCTTGTCATACTGATACAGCCTGTTACCTCTTCTGTTATTACTACACGTAATTACAAACTACATTTCTTTTACTTCTGTATAAAAAGCTACTCCTTTCAGTGAATGAAATTTTAGAACTCTGTTGCCCATTGGCATATCTGGCATATACAACTGTGCTTATCTTTTGTGTTACGGCAGGGTATTTTAGCTGTAGGATGTCAGCATGCCAGTTCTGTTGTGAACAATACTAGTGTCAATAATCACACGCACCACACAGTTGCACACAACTTCTTGAGATATTCGCTCTCCAAAACCATTGTTGTAACAACCTTTCTCATTTATACAGTACAGAATATTGGATAAGGCTATATGTCTTTTGATGTTAACTTCAGATTTTCAAAATTCAAAATAATGCACATACTTATTTCTTAGCAGTACTTGCTTATTTTGGGCCAAATTATGAAAAAAAATATGATTGGTTTTGAATGATAAAAGGAGGGCACAAATACAGAAGCAAACAATCTTGAAATTCATGTAGTATGCTCTCTGTGTTACCAAACAAAAAGTGTTTACCAGAGTTGTTTGAAAACTTTAAGAAAAGAAAGCTTAAAGATTGGAAGGGAAAATGTCAGTTTATATCCTTTGAGAAACTTTTCTCTAAAAACAAATCAGAGGTCTTATTTTAGCTTGTTTCTTGCACTGAATTGCAGTTTGTCAGTGTGTGGGATGGGAAAGTTTTTCAGTGTGTCTGAGGAGGAAAAAAGAATTCAGGGTGTTGATTTATAACCTTATAAGCTGTGCATCCCTCTCTTGCAGCAGTTTTAAATCTGTTTTTGATGCAGAAAGGAAAAGAGATTAAAACACTACTAGAGGATTTTTTCAGCTCTTGACTTTTTTTGTTTTATTTTCCATGAGCCGCCCCAGTCAGGTCTATTTGCATCTGTGAATATAAAAGTGGTAAGACTTGATAACTTGTCACAATAAGTCATTTGTATTAATAATCAGTCTTACATTACTTCAGGCTGTGTTTGGGACAAAACTAGGAAGTATTTTACACATGGAAGGACTTACAGATCTTGTTCTAGTATGAAAAGTAAAAGATGACAAGTAGAAGACAAAGGTCTAGTAGAACATGCATTTAAGAGAAATGCGTATCATTATTTTTGAACCGCAGAGAAAATTTAGACAGTCTAAAATCCTTCCAGTTGTACCCTTTAGGGCACGGCAGATGGACAGACTTCCTCAGCACTTATGTGATATTCAGTGGAGATGTAGAAATGCAGGTGTGAAGGCCCCAAAGAAGTTTTAAAAGCTTTCACTTTGTGTCATAAAATATTAGTGAATACAAATGGCAATCTTTATAGAGCTATTACCAACCAGTTGCCCATAAGCACCCATTTGAAGATTTGAAGACTGATGTTGTGACTTCTTCTTCAAAGAAGAAACTATTAAAAAAAATCATTAGCTCTATTTTTACATAAATCCACTACAGTCTCTTTTTGGCATTTAGCTAGAGAGCCACCACTAGCACCTCTAGTCGGTGCAGAACACACCGACTTATAACAACAGTTACTTACAGGTTTTCTGACATCTGGGAGGGAAGCCCACAGTGGAAGAACAATGGGCAATACAAGAAGGTAGGTGAGCTGCTTGCGTGGGGTGTCAGGCCAGGCCAGGCTGAGAGGCTGGTCCTCATCCTCTTCATTCTGTAAGAAAAGCCGCAGTGAGCAGAATATTGAACTGGATGAATGAGGTTAGGGATTCTTTAAAGAGGAGTCCTGAGGACTGTGCTGTGTTTCAGTGAGAACCCATGGGGTGTGAAAACATTGCACCACACCTACCTAACAACATTAGCTAGGACACAGTAAAAAGATTTTGGCCGACTATGAGGTATCCTTGCAGCACAGGCTGCCTGGGGACATCCATTTGTGGCTATGCTGACAGTGACGCTGGTCCCTTGGGATGCATGGAGCGGAGTTGTGCCTTCTGCCTGGAGGGCAGCCTTGTGCCTCTGATACATCTTCCCACAGGCTCTCCCTTGGGATGTGGGCTAGTCTAGTCAGGGATCAAAACTGGTCTGGACTGCACCAAGCCTGGCCACATAGATAGGGAGGGGGAGAGAGCCAGAGCCAGAGCCAGAGCCAGAGATATGTGTGTGCGTGTGTGTGTGTACACACATACAAACATATATATGCATATAAATAGAAATATATATGTACATATATATGTATACATATATCTAACTTCTTAAGCTTTTGTAAGTAACTTAAAAAGTTACTATATAAGATATATATGTATACACACACATATGTATTTTCTTGTTCATAGGACCATAGGGTAATTCAGGCTGGTAGGGACCTGGGGAGCTCCACTGCTCAGCTGGCAGGGTCAGACCGGGCTGCTCAGGGCTCTGCCCAGTCAAGCTGTGAAACCACCAAGAATGGAGATGGCCCAACCTCCCTGGGCCCCAGCTCCACCACTGGGCCGTCCTCGTGGGGAAAAGGTTTCTCCTTATCTCCAGCCTGAGCCTCTCGTGTTTAGAACAGCCACAATACAGCAGTCTTCCTAACAACTTGGTGCTAAAACTAAAGGAAGGACATTCCTCTCCTATTTGTGTAGCTGATTGTCACATCATTCTTTAGTCTCCTTTTATGTGTGTGCTGTTCACCTGTCATCTCTATTACAGAGTAGGTGTATAGGGACCTTCTCCCATGACAGAAAACCTTTTGGCTGCCACACACTTCTCTTTCCTTAGACTGCTTCTGCTAACAAAATGGAGCCCTCTCAGACTGCCACAGAAAGAAAGCAAAGTGAGCATGATTCAGCCTTTGGGGTGTATGTATTAAAATAACTTTTCAACTTTTAACATAGGTAGGCAATGTCTCCAGAATTGCACATGGATCTAACTTATACCACAGAATAGGGCAACAGAAAAAATGGCCTGAACGGTTCTTTCACATAGATGTGTGTAATGCAAACACTGTTAAACCTGTGGAAAGATTCCTAGAGAGCTCAGTGAAGGCTAAAGAGGTCCAAAAAAGAGTACCTGGTGAAAACTGTGTTTGAGAGCATGAGAGGTATACAACTACTTCTTCGTGTAGTATTCTTGTTTTCTTCTTTTGCAAAAAGACAATAATTGAGAATTCAGTCCTCTCTGCAGTGTGCAAGTTACTCTTCCCATAGATTTATAATACAGGTTTCTTGTCAGTTATTGCCCTGTCTTAAAATTGCTTACATAAACCTTATGACAATGCTATAAGAAGCAGTCATGTGAATGACCACGTCAGTTATTTTTTTCTAAGCAAAAGAGTTATTGATGAAATGTCACCATATGCTGGTATTGTTCATAACATTTTCTACTTACTGCTAATTTTGACTAAAGAACCGGTCTTAATTATTCCACTATTATGAACTCCTGAATTGTTCAACTACTCAGCTACCTAAACTCATCAGTACCTACAGAAGCAAGTCGAACTCTTAGCTCAGGCTCTTCCATCATGACTGTATCATCTGACACCGAAGGACTGGAAGCAAATCCCTATTTACCTCTTGACACGTTGACAGGCTGCAGCTGCTTTGACAGTTATGTGTTGATGTCAACAGAAGACAATATTTTGTTAACCCCTACACTCTGTGAAACTCCAAAGTTGCATGATTGTAAGACGACAGTAAAGTGAACAGGTCATAATAGGTATAATCATTAAAAGATTTAAAAAACGTACATAGGCACAATTTGTCACACTCCACACAGTACTTAAAGAGGCTCCTGAGCAGCTTAAGAGGCTAGCTTTTGCCTTTAGCTTTCAGCTCTTTACCAAAGTGGGCAGATGATCTGTACTTCACTGCTGCAATCTATTGAAGCCTGACTTCTGGAGGACTGGGCTGGTGCAGGAGTTTGTGGGGCTACTTCCTAAAAACCAAATCCATTCCTTTTCCATTTTGGTAGATGCTGTTGGGGTGGGAAAATGAATCTGAGACGGACACTTAGCTTTGAAATATGACGACTGAGGTACAATTTGAGCACAAAAGGACCAGCTGAAGGGTTGCCTAGGTAACTCTTTCTGAGTGGCCTGTGTATAATTCAAGCAGTGGACTCAGCTGGAATAAAGCTCCATAAATGACTGCTTCATAAACAGCACTGAGTGACAAAGTACTTCCTGAATTACCATCTTTAGAGATTAGCCATGATTAACAACTGTATTTAATCACAACAGAAGTTTTAAATTAGTCTGAGTTTGTACATGAGTCTGCAAAATGTACAGAAATTAATACCTAAGTTGGTTCATGCAGTACTGTACCAGTACACACCGTACTTCAACACTGGGCCTCATTCTCGTCTTGCGTCTGTGTCAAACAGGATTGGGCTAGCACAAGCACACAGGCAACGTGAGTGGCTCTAGCAAAGGACCACAAAGAATTACATATGGAGATTGCCAGATGTCTCCTGAGAAACCTTGATCCATCTGTTTGAGATCTTTTCACCTTCAGGTTGTACTGCCTCATCCCTCTCCCCAAGACAACTATCCCCAAAATATAAGGCCAAACTCGAGCTCACAGTGCAGTAGGGCAAAACCCTTTTTCTCGCTAGTTTAACTCCAGGATGCATTACAGATGCTACAGGCTGGACCTCCATTTCCTATTTTGTAAATCAGAATCAGCATCTGATTTTCAAATGCTGACCTTCTAAAAATCAGTGGAAGTAAGGAAGTTCAACGTATCTGTAAATCTAGCTTCCATGAATTTCAAAGCAATGCTGAACTATCCACTGAGGTTGAAGACATGAAAGTGAAATAATTTTGGCAGCCATAAAACCAAGTAAATGTGAGTGTCATGCTCTGGACTAAGCAGCAGTGATATAAAATGACTCGGCACAGATTTATGGCAGAGATTGCATGCACTGTCTGTGGCTCCAGCCTATCTGCAAAGTACATACTGAATATTCATTCTCACAGTTTGTAGACACTAATACTGAAACTATAGTTTTGATTTATTTTAGTCAGTATGATGAAAACTCAGTACTCGCAATGTTCAGTATGATTCTCTTCTGCAATGCTAAGAAGAAAAACATAATGATAACATGATAAACACACTGGAATTCAGTTGCCTAAACACACATATGGTGGTGCCACTTTAGATATCTTCTGGTATCTCACTTGACCTCCACATGCTCCATCAGAAGAGGAGAATATTCTGCTGGTTTATGACATACCTGCCACCACTATGCAAAAATCTCCATTTCTCTAGGCCAGCTCAGGTGGTACTACATACCTGTCTATGCACAAATGAGTCCTAGCCCAAAACTCACTCCCTGCTATGACTCCGTAGCTAATTAGCTTTAAAGATACTGTAGTGAACATATGGGAAAGCTGCATTAGTTGACATTATGAACTCCGATGATTATCCAATATGTACACAAAGTTTCATGTGAACCTAAATTTAACTGCTGTCACAAAAACACAGGTCATATTACAGTCAAGTAAAACCTGAAGCTGTACAGACAATACCAGTCTCCTACATTTCCAAGTCCGTATTGGTGACTTGTCTGAAAGGATTGCCCAGAATATGCTAATGAACATAGAAATGAACAGTTTACTTATATTAATACAAAAAGCATTAATTCTACGTGTTCTAGATAGTCATTAAACACATCAGTATCGTTCCTGGCAGAAATGATTGGCACCAGTATCACTTTCTCTTAACCAGCATGATCATCTGAAGACCTTTTCCCAGGCCACATTTAAAGGTTGATGTCTAGTAAGTAATAAGTGATTTGGGGAGGTGGGAGAGGATATAATATAGTGTAAAATCTCTACAGTTTTTTATAATATGGTAAGACTGACTGGACTAAGAAGATGGAAACAGCCATATTAAGTCAGACCAAAGGCCCATTTACACCAGTATCTTGCTTCTGGCAATGGTCAGACATGGGCACTCAAGGAAGAAGTATGGGAATGTGGCATATTTCTTCATCTTCCACAAATTCATAGAATCATAGAATTGTAGAATCATTTAGGTTGGAAAAGATCCTTAAGATCATCGAGTCCAACCGTAAACTTAACACTGCAAAGTCCACCACTAAACCATGTCCCTAAGTGCCACATCTACATGTCTTTTAAATACCTCCAGGGATGGTGACTCAGCCACTTCCCTGGGCAGCCTGTTCCAGCGCTTGACAACCCTTTCAGTGCAGAAATTTTTCCTAATATGCAATCGAAACCTCCCCTAGCACAACCTGAGGCCGTTTCCTCTCATCCTATCACTTGTTACTTGGGAGAAGAGACTGACACCCACCTCGCTACAACCTCCTTTCAGGTAGCTGTAGAGAGCAAGAAGGTCTTCCCTGAGCCTCCTTTTCTCCAGGCTAAACAATCCCAGTTCCCTCAGCCACTCCTCATAAGACTTGTTCTCTAGACCCTTCCCCAGCGTCGTTGCTCTTCTTTGGACTTGTTCCAGCACCTCAATGTCTTTCTTGTAGTGAGGGGCTCTAAACTGAACATGGTATTCAAGGTGTGGCCTCACCAGTGCCTAGTACAAAGGGACAATCCCTTCCCTAGTCCTGCTGGCCACACTATTTCTGATACAAGCCAGGATGCTATTGGCCTTCTTGGCCACCTGGGCACACTGCCAGCTCATATTCAGGTGGCTGTCAACCAACACCCCCAGGTTCTTTTCTGCTGGGCAGCTTTCCAGCCACTCTTCCCCAAGCCTGCAGCGTTGCATGGGGTTGTTGTGACCCAAGTGCAGTATGTGGCGCTTAGCCGTGTTGAATCTCATACAGTTGGCCTTGACCCATCGATCCAGCCTGTCCAGATCCCTCTGCAGAGCCTTTCTACCCTCAAGCAGATCAACACTCCTGCCCAACTTGGTGTCGTCTGCAAACTTACTGAAGGTGCACTCGATCCCCTCATCCAGATCATTGATAAAGATATTAAACAGAACTGGCCCTGATACTGAGCCCTGGGGAACACCACTTGTGACTGGCTGCCAACTGGGTTTAATTTCATTCACCACAACTCCTTGGGCCCAGCCATCCAGCCAGTTTTTTTACCCAGCAAAGAGTGCACCCGTCCAAGCCATGAGCAGCCAGTTTCTCCAGAAGAATGGTGTGGGAAATGGTGTCAGAGGCTTTACTAAAGTCCAGGTAAACAACATTCGCAGCCTTTCCTTCATCCACTATGCAGGTCACCTTGTCATAGAAGGAGATCAGGTTAGTCAAGCAGGACCTGCTTTCCATACACCGATGATGACTGGGCCTGATCACCTCATTGTCCTGTATGTGCCGAGTGATAGCACTTAGGATGATCTGCTCCATAACCTTCCTCGGCACCAAGGTCAGACTGACAGGCCTGTAGTTCCCCAGATCTTCCTTCTGGCCCTTATTGTAGATGGGTGTCACTTTTGCTAACCTCCAGTCAACTGGGACCTCCCCGGTTAGCCAGGACTGCTGATAAATGATTGAAAGTGGACTGGTGAGCACTTCTGCCAGCTCCCTCAGTATCCTTGGGTAGATCCCATCTGGTCCCATAGACTTGTGTGTGTCTAAGTGGTGTAGCAACTCGCTAACCATTTCCCCTTGGATTATGGGGGCTTCATTCTGCTCTCCGTCCCTGTCTTCCAGCTCAAGGAGGCTGGGTACCCTGAGAACAACTGGTCTTACTATTAAAGACTGAGGCAAAGAAGGCATTAAGTACATCCTTATCCTTTGTCACTATATTTTCCCCAACATCCAATAAAGGATGGAGATTCTCCTTAGCCCTCCTTTTGTAGTGAATGTATTTATAGAAACATTTTTTATTGTCTTTTACTGCAGTAGCCAAATTAAGTTCTAGTTGGGCTTTGGCCCTTCTAATTTTCACCCTGCATAACCTCACGACATCCTTGTGGTCCTCCTGAGTTGCCTGCCCCTTCTTCTTTTTTTCCTGAGTTCCAGCCAAAGCTCTCTGTTCAGCCAGGTTGGTCTTCTTCCCCGCCAGCTTGTCTTTCGGCACATGGGGACGGCCTGCTCCTGTGCCTTTAAGATTTCCTTCTTGAAGAATGTCCAGCCTTACTGGACTCCTTTGCCCTTCAGGACTGCCTCCCACGGGACTGTCAACCAGGTTCCTAACAGGCCAAAGTCTGCCCTCTGGAAGTCCAAGGTGGCAGTTCTGCTAACCTCCCTCCTTACTTCTCCGAGAACTGAAAACTATCATTTCATGATCGCTGTGCCCAAGATGGCCTCCAACCATCACATCACACACAAGTCCTTCTGTGTTCGCAAACAGTAGGTCCAGCAAGGTGCCTTCCCTAGTTGGATCACTCACCAACTGTGTCAGGAAGTTATCTTCCACACACTCCAGCAACCTCCTAGACTGTTTCCTCTTTGCTGCATTGTATTTCCAGCAGACATCTGCTAAGTTGAAGTCCGCCATGAGAACAAGGGCTAGCAATTGTGAGACTTGTCCCAGCTGCTTATAGACTGTTTCATCTGTTTCTTCATCCTGGTTGGGTGGTCTATAACAGACTCCCACCATGATATCTGCCTTGTTGGCCTTTCCCCTGATTCTTACCCATAAACACTCAACCTTTTCATCACCATCATCAAGCTCTAGACAGTCAAAACACTCCCTAACACACAGGACTACCCTACCGCCTCTCCTTCCTTGCCTATCCCTTCTGAAGAGTTTATAGCCATCCATTGCAGCACTCCAGTTGTGTGAGTCATCCCACCATGTTTCCATGATTGCAACTATATCATAGTTTTCCAGCTGCACAATGGCTTCCAACTCCTCCTGTTTGTTGCCTATGCTGCATGCATTGGTGTAGATGCACTTCAGTTGGGGTATTCATCCTGCCACTTTTTGGGGGGAGAAGCCCTAATTCCTATGTGTCTGTCTTGAGGTGCTTCTGTGGTTTCTAACGCATCAACAACCCTTGCGTCTTTACTGCCACATGGATCTCCATCCCTTGCCTCCACTGAGATGGCTAGGGTGCTGTGTGCATTAGTACAGGAACATTTCAAATATGCTCGAGTGTACTCAGCACATTGTGGAATGGACTGAAGGACCTTGCTAGCACACCGTCTCTCAAACATTGGCATGCCACCCCCAGGCTTATCTCTAGCGAGCCTGGTTTTATCCCTTTCCCCCTTCAAATGTAGTTTAAAGCTCTTTCAATGAGCCCTGCTAACTCCTGCACAAAGATCCTTTTCCCTCTTCGAGACAGGTGTACTGTGTCTGTTGCCAGCAGGCCTGATGTTGTGTAGACCAACCCATGACCAAAAAACCCAAAATTCTGCCGGTGACACCAGTCTCGAAGCCAGCTATTGATCTGCTGGGTCCTCCTGTTTCTTCCCTCATCATTCCCTGCAACTGGAAGGATAGAGGAGAACACTACTTGTGCTCCTGATCCCTCAACCAGTCATTAAAGGCTTAGACATAAGCTGCATTAGATCTTCATGTGTAATAGTCATTAATGTGTTTCTATGAAATTCCCATTAGCTGTGATAATTCTTTCCACTCTTTATTTATTGTATCCTAATTTTTTTCTTGCTTGTGCTTGGGACTGTCTTTTTGTTACTTATACATTTGCAGTGCTGAATATCATATGTATACTCATGCCTAGATGGGATGGATGTGGTACCCTAGCGCATATTAATCGATAATGATAACCAAATTAATTCTCTAATAGGAAAATGCTCCCTTTGCGTATTCTACCAGGGTTAATGAGGTACATCTTTAAACTACAAAAAATATAGTTATGATTCCCTATTTTCAAGAAATGAGATTAGAAGTGTTGTTTTGCTCTGTGTTCTCTTTTGTATATCTGTAACAAATATTATTTTCTTTTAAACCAATCTATGTATATTCATAACGCTATTCTTGCTACTTCAATTCTTCTTCTATGTAACTCATTACAAGCAATGAGAAAGGTACCAAATCTCTGGATGCTCCATCTTTCACAAGTTCTTCATCTGAGAACATCTATCTAATACTTGTCTGTAATCCCACAGAAAAAATCTCTTAATGGTTTGCTCAGGACTGGTCTGACAACTTTTCCCAATCTCCCAAGAAAATTTTTTCCAAACAGAGGAAATGATGGTGTGTTTCATATTATATAAACAATACAAACATACGGTGACATTTCATCAATAACTATTTTGTTTATAAACAACAGCTTATAGCAAACTCCATCTGCCAAAGTCACAATGTAGTCACTGCTTCTAGCAAACATCAGAAAATCATTGTCTCCATGGATGCTTACGCTCATACAATCTTAGGAAAAACAGCTGCTTTTCTGGCACAACATCAAACTGCATTTTTATACTTTTTTCCTGACAGTAGGACAAAATGGAAAACAAGTACAATGAACCACCTCACACTTAACTGAAAAACTGAATCTGCCACTATTTACCAACTAGTCTGTATTGTATAACAGCTATTGCGTATGAATTATAAATATTATATTTTGAGGATTATTCTGTTAGCCCAACTAAGCTGAAGAGCTGACCTATAAATTCTCATGCTTGTACATTTCTTGTGGATTTTCACTTCTGATATCATTAATCAATACAGAATTAGCATTAGGACTCCAGAAGAAAGGAAACTGCAGACAGGAACTATTTGCAGTTCAATTTCCTTATGTTAAAGTATACATATTGTACCACCTATAAAAACACAATTTCTTTCTTTGCCTGATAGTGCTGCAAAAGACTGCTGAGCTTTTTTTTTCCTTGGCAGTGAAGAGCTCTGCACAATTCAACTTCTCACAATGAGTGAATCAAGAAAAAATTAGGATGTCTCAAAATGTTGCCTGTCTCAGAGGTAAGTACTGATTTTCAGAATTGAGATTGATTTTTTCCTTTAGAATAGCAAATCTCACATTAATTTATTTCACTAGAAAGGCAGAGGACAAAGGCAATTGGAGCCCTACTGTGAACAGCCTCAAGTCTCTGCTTTCTGTTTCTTGTCTGTAACTTGAATTGCTCATTTATCTTCTCCTACCTCTCATTTGGAAAAAAAAAATGTGAAAGAAGGTGAGACTGTAAGCTAGTACAGTAGTACGCAATTTCTATGGGGCAACTAAGACAGAAAACAACGTCTTTCCTCATGAATTCTTGAGTAAAATTCAAGCAGGGAGTAAAAATAAACCCCTGAGCTTTAAGAACGCACTCTGTATACATGGATACTCTTCTTAGGGCAGCTAATTTGTACTAATCCTCTCTGCACTGTGAACTCACTGAAAAGAACTACCTTTTGAGTGGAGACTATGGGAAAGAGCAAGGCTCAGGCAGGTATTTGCTCCAGATTCTGCTATTGCTGCTTGTGTCCTCTTAGGCTCTTGCACAAATATCTGAAAGCACAGCTCCTGGAGCTTATATGCAGTTTTTTATGCCCATGTTACTGCCAGCACTCTTCAGGGAATTTGTAAAGAAGTACTCAGAATGTAATAGTCAAAACTGCAGTCAGCCCACCAGGAGAAGTAACAGCTATGGTATGATGGAGACACATCTGAAGAATAAGCCTTTGTCTTCACGCCATTTTTCACTGTCCTAGTTTTCAAGTAAGTCAAACTGGTATACAGTGGAAAAAATGTGGAATAGGCAACTGAGTAGCCTTGGGAAAATAAAGATCAATCCCTTTTGATGGCAGCGCCACTCTCATGAAGTTACAAAGAGCTATACCGGCAAATAAAACGCAAGCATTTACTTCAGAATTAGTGTGGCAACTGAAAAAACGTTTGGGCTTTGGAAAATGTATTTTTAATGATCAATCAAACAAGTACCAGGGATACTGGAACATATCATGGCTTTACAACAAAGGCTGCTCTGATCTCCTCTACCCTCTCTCTATGAAACAGAAATGTTTAATTTAGCCCAGAATCATAGCCTGAGACAGAGAACGCAACACTACTCAGATTAACATCATGTTAATTTGATGCAAACAGAGTGAGTACTCCAGGGCAGGGGAGATCTGTCCCCGCCAGGGGCTCTGTCCTGAAACACAGCGCACCGAGCTGCTGCTCTTTGGTGGGGAAGGCAAAACATGCTTTACCACACTGTTGCTCAGGTAAGCGGATTAGATCCAATGAAAACAATAAAGCATTTGTGGCATTTTCCTGTGACATACAAGTTGCCTTATATTTTCATGGAAAAGTTCTCTCTAATATGGTTGGCATGCAAACATTTTCCAGTGGGGTTTCCATGGAAACAGGTAAAAGTGTGCGCATGTGTACGTGTGCGTCCGCATATGTGTGTGCGTGTGTGTGTGTGTGTAGGTGGGAGGAAAAGGTGTTATCTTCAGATTGGAAGCTATTTTTAGGAACGCCACAGGTTAAAACGACTATGACTGAACACGCTTAATCAAATGCTTGTTAAGAAGGTGGCGGGGAGGGAGAGGAAGGGAGACAACTGGACTTCTCAGAAGGATCATTTCTCTGAAGGGCACCCTATAAAACATTTAATGAGATAGTCTGTCCTTTTAGTCTTCTTTCATTTTCTCATACACGCTCGGTACCACTCTATGAAGTTTTATATAACAGACTATTCTCCTTTGTGGCAACCTGCTAAAGGTTAAGAGACAGAATGCCGTAAGCAGAACAAAATCCCTGAGGAAGATGCAATATTCAGCAGGAGGGAAGGCAATTTCTGGCTGCAAACAAAGCAGGAACGTCTTACAGACCATATGGTGGGAGGAGGTATTGTTCCCTGCTGTGCTGGTTAGGGGCTGGGAAGGAGACCACAGCTGTCTGTCCTTCTCAGCTGAGGATCCCGGTTCTATCAACATGTAGGAGAGCTGCTGCTGCTTACAATGGGAGTGGGATTATATGAGTCTTACTGTCTGGGACAAATGACTGGGTTGCTGGGGACGTTTTCTGGAAAGCCTTTTTGAATTTCTGCAAGCAGCATTAGGACAGAGTTTATCTTGTTGCTCAAGGGCTTGGGCTAGCAAGAGGACAGCTGAGGTTCCCTGGAGCAGAGTGGAGTAAGAAGAACGGAGTTAAGGGCCTGGGAAAAAGGGAAAAGGAAGACAGTGTAGTTTGGAAGAGACAAATGAAGAAATTAAAAGGAAAAAAAAAAAAAGAAAAGGGAATAAAGTGAAATTCACCTAGTTCATGAAACCTTGTGAAAGTCATTAACTGACAGTGTCCTCAACTCTGTCTTGTGTAGTGTTTCAGCCTTGTGCAATTGAAAAAGAAGGAAAGGAGGAAAGAATAAGAGTCTGGAAAAAATATAAAGATGGCCAAAAAAACCCTAAAGAAACCAGGAGAGGTATAAGGAAAACCAAATCATGGCACTCAAGAGTATTATGCTTTTTTTAAAAGAAGTTGAATTTACAAATATATGAAAATTAAAATACAACATAAAGGCTATTTTTTCCCCCTGTTCTTGCAGTCTTAGCCTGAGACTTTCCTTTCACAAGGTCCTTTGCTCAACATCATACTTCTAAAAGAACAGGGGGTTTGTAAGTAAGATGGATTTATTTGCATATTCTCTTTGTACTAGTGGAACATACAATTTTCATTGTACTTATTTTCAGACAATTCTAACTCCAATACAGATCTTCATATTACTAAAATGCTTGTGTCTAGGGATTTAGACCCGGGCACCATAATCTGCACCAGTGAAAAGTAAGAAAAAACACAAATGTGACTATGGTTGTTTTGCAAGAGGGAAAAGCATGAAGACCATAGTGGAACTTGACAATGGAAGAGAAAGAATTAGATCCCTATGCACGTCTTCTGTATCCTCACTGCAAACATATTGTAGGAACGCTTGATGACCTGCTATGTGAGTACACCCATTTCCCAGCCCACAGTTTTCAGGACAACATTTTTTCTCCCAAAGGCGTATTTGCAGCTTGGTTCCTCAAGATGGACAGTGTCTCTAACTTTCTCAGTTCTAAATGATCATCACTGGGACATGGAGGCACTAATGGTAAGTTTTCTTAAGAGATTTTCTAAGCAGCGCTTATGGATCACAAAACTGTATCTTTGGACATATACAAGTGGAAAATTGGAGAGAAGCAATTTTATACTGTATTTCCAAATTCTGACACTACAGCACTTCCTTTTGCATCGGAGTAAGGAAAAATCATCAAAAATTCAAGCCACCAGATTGAATCCTACTCATGGAACAGAAGCAAATGATGTCTCAGTATAAAATGGAGAATACTTGTTCACAAAAAGATCAAAATTCAAGAGCATTTGTAGGTCAAGACTGAGCTGTAATGAGTTTGTTCCTGTCGCTCAGCTTTAATGAGCAAGTTTTTGAAAGAGAAGGAGAAACTATTGATGAGAACTGGCTGGCATACTATCCTGTGCCCTCAGTATTACTTCCCTTAACAGAGCTGCTCTCAGAACTGAAACCACGCTCTTTGAAGATATACTATTTCCTAGGAGTACGTAGCATCTGCATAAAGTTTCGAAAAGCTAGAAAGAAGGCTTAGGAGGGCAATGACCGATTTCCCTTCCTCAAATTCTAATCTTCATCAAAGAAAAAGGTCACGTGAATGCTCTATGTGTGATTCCGTCATTGCCTAAACTTCTATAAATCAGGAGCAATCCTGTTAGTGTCCGTGAAGTCAATAAACAAAGCAGAAGGAAATGGCGTAGCCCAGTGTTAGCTTCAGAGTGATGCCACAGCTTGAGAAGGTGTATCAGGAAGCTGTGCACAAAAGCTAGGCAATACGTTGAGGAAAGGTCCCTGTACAGTACAGAGTAGGCAGAGAACTTCAAAGCAAACTAGGGTCCTACGTATCATAGAAACCTACTTATTTGTTACAAGGATGAGTAGACTATTTTTATTAAAACTTTTCAAAAATTCCAACAGATACTTTTAAATTACAAAATAGGTTCCAGCATATCAATAACTGAAGCAGCCTGCGATAGCAGCAGCTGTTAGATTATCACTGGAAGAAGACAAAATTAGAGAGGCCACTGGGGAGGAACCCAGCGTGGGCCATCTCAAAATGTTATTAGGGGATTGCTATTTTTTATTGTGACAGCAGATACCTAAAATCCTTTCTTTTAGATTGATGGAGCTAAATCTGCAGAATCACTCCTCCATCAGTTACAAACCTCCCTGCTTGCTCCATCTTGTCATTTGGATAAGGATAAATAATGTATCCCACCTCTGATACAGCACAATAGTTTTTCAGAATGTCCTAATACTTGCTGAAATTAACATAAAAGTTCCAAACCCTGCCTCACTGAAAGTTTAAAATGTCTAAAGGGAGATGAGAGGAAGACATCGCTGAGTAATGTACTGTTGCAATAATTTTCCCTCCTTACCCTGCCGTTGCTGGAAATTGAAACCATCGTCTTGAATGATGAGGCTGCTTGACCTTGCAGATTTCTGAACAAGCTTAGAAACTGCTTCATTACAATGCAAAATGATAGCATATGGACATTGCTGTGAGATGTGATTGCTTAAGATTGCCTTTCCTTCATTGTTTTCATTGAACCATCTCAGTGGAAAAAATCTTACAAAGCAAGACGAGTTTCCTTCTTAAGCTACTGAACTCTATTGGAGTCTATTAGAGTTTTCATACATCCTACAGACTGATTTATATACACCCAAACAGGTTATACCAGGCTATGTCATCCCTTATTAACCTTTGAGAACAGAAGTCTAAAGGCCACTTTGCTTTGGATTTTGTTATTTTTTTTGCTGGAGTTAAAAAATAGTCTAAAGACATATTCCACTGCAGCGGTGAGGTCGGACTCTCAGAACAGGATGCAAATGGATGTGAAAACTGATCTTTCCTTACTTTAAAATGTTGAGTATTGAAGTGTGATGCTGAGATTTTTTATTACATAGATTTTACTCATCTCATTTACGTAAGAGTAATGCTGTGTAAAGCAAACAGAATCTTTTCCCAAAGACTCACACTACTACACATTGCAGTGTTTTTTCCCAGTCTTGCAGAAAAAATCAGATAACTTCTCTCTGTTATAACTATAATTCAGTATAAATTACGCTCCTTGTGAGGGATAATTGTGTTTAGGAAGCAGCCAACAGACATAAACACACTCCGTTACTTGTACACCACTTCTAATTTTTCCTTTGGCTTGCAGAACCTCTCAAGGAAAGAGTTTCACCTACAGTGACACTGCTTAGGTCATGAAGAAGGCAAGATGACCTCTGACTTGGACTAACAATTTTGTTAAATGACAAATAAGCGAAAGCAACTAAAATATCAAAACCTAAACCTGGGACGATTCAAACCAAAACATGGCCATTGCCTTTTTTGCATGATTTTGCTGTACGTAAATGCAACACAGCTCATCCCACTTTTAATAAGGGGAAGCTCATGTTATGGTATAGACCACTGCTCAGCCATCTCTTGCAGTACCTTTCTTGTGTCACTATAGTCTAAAGAGAAGGCTAAGAAGTAAACTGCACAAACAAAACCATTATAAAAGCTTCTGTGTCAAGGATTATTTTTAACAAGACTTTCTCTCTCTATGCAGGTTTTGCTGTCTCAGTCTGAAAGAGCAGTGTCCAAGTTTAGCAAAATCAATTCACCAGCATTTTTCCACTTGTTTGCCTACTTGGGATGCAGGTGGTATTAATAGAATTTTTAAAAAATTAAAAGACATTAAAAAAGGGCCTGGCAGGGCCAAATTTTGCAGTCAGCTGCTCTTGAGAATTACAACTTATTTAAAGAAGCTAGCTCAACTGTATAGCTATTTCAGTAGCCATTGTGCAAGTTAGACACAGTTATGCAGTTACTTATTATCTACAAAAGGTATATGTTAAAATACATTTAAGTGTTTAATTACTTCCTTTGCAGATTTTAACCATATGCAATAAGAGTCATAGAAACATTCGTATACTATATCTCATTCAGCTTAATTTGTTATTTGTCTCAAGATAACACAAGGCAGGATAGAGAAGTTTGTGTACAGCTCCTCTTTTATAACTACTTTTAACTATCCCATGAAGCACAACATGACAGGCCACCCTCTTAAGAGAACAGGTTTTGTGCAATGTGATGGTAATCAGACAAGCAATTTCCATTAGCTGTATTTAGGGCTGCGAACATCTTATCTGATAAGTAAAAATACATTTCCTAAAAGAACACATTCCAGACTACAATCTTACCTTCAACTGAAGGGCAGGGGCACAAAAGAAGAGCTTTTATATATGGTAAACCATTGGGTTCAGTTGTAAATGAAGATTAAATATTTTGTAGACAGTTCATATTAACAGCTTCTTGCTATTAAGATCTATACTTTCAGTGAAAAGCACAATCAAGCATGCAATATATTTACCAATATAAAAATA
Source organism: Gymnogyps californianus (assembly GCF_018139145.2). Classification (NCBI taxonomy): domain Eukaryota; kingdom Metazoa; phylum Chordata; class Aves; order Accipitriformes; family Cathartidae; genus Gymnogyps; species Gymnogyps californianus. Next base: position 47,680,508 of record NC_059500.1, on the reverse strand, counting down.
AAAAGAAGAATAAAAAAGACATTAACCTCTTCTTCAACGTTATGGGCGATTCCATTCTGCACTGGTCCTGAATCACTTGGTGGTGTTACTGCAACTTCCACTTTCGCACTTTTTTCTGTAGCATCATCCATAAATAAGAGTGGGAAAAGAACAGAATATTAAGTAACAAATCTATTAGTGCAACTGCTGTCACATATTCAGTCTGAGTAAATCATCAAATACTGAAGGTGGACCAACATCTGCCTTTAAAAGAGAGAGACAAAAATTCTGTCTTCCATTTGAACAGTACACATTTTGAATAAAATTCTTATGAGTGGTGAGCTTCCATTTGAAGAATGGTTCAAATGCATTCAATACCACTATTCTTCTGGTATTCATGTCCTAGAAAAATTTACATTCTTTGCAATATTAAGTGCTCTTTGTTTATGTTAAACTCACTGAGCCTAATACTTCAGGTAAAAAGTGACACATAGCATTCTCCCCAGACATTAAAGAATGCAACATGTTGCATTTACAGGTGAGGGGATATATTCATCAAGATATAACTTTTATAACACACTAAGCCCTGCAATTAGTAAAGTTACTTCCAAGCTGTAATCATGCTCTTTCTCATGCAAAAATGTTGGAAAAGAGTAAATGGATGGTCTAATAACATCCAATAACAGAGAATGATGTTTAAAACAGAATCCTACAGTCCTTGTGCAAAACTTTCACAGGAATTAAAGGGATAAAATTGGGCCTTTGGTTCTGATGCCAAAGTTATTCAAATTTATTCTTACTTTGACTATCTTGTAATTCTCTAAACAGTAATTATCTCTTTAAGTATGTACTAGATAAAAATGGCAATGGCCAAAAATCCCTTGGACAATATAAAATTATGGGAAATAACAATATGAAATGTCTAACTCAAGTTCAACATGCCTTATGGTATGCTCTTGTGCACAGAAGTAAATACAGCTGTCTAGTTACATTACTGCTATCCTGAGATTCTTCTAAATTAAAAATCTGAGATCCCAGCCACAGCGGAGTGCCAGACTATCTGTAATTATTTCAGTGCATGTGTGTTGTCTTTTAACCCCACAGCCAGCATTATGGTTTATTAACAGACTGTCCCATCCAACTGCTTGATTCTGGAAGCAAATGGTATCTAAACATAGCACAAGGTCAGAAAAAGTGTCAACTAATAAAATGATTCAGCTTTTATCAGACACATTTGCATCTGGTTTTCTAATGCAGAGAACGTGCTGACATAAAGTAGAGCAAACAGGACATAGTACAGATTTTCTTTTAGTATAGGAATTTTTGAACTAAAATACAAATTCTTACCCTTAATGGAAAACCATAGTAAGCTAATTTTGCACAATTAGCATAGATGGGCCTAAATGACTCTCAGCAAGTAGTAGATAGACAAATCAAATCTTAAACATGAAGGTTGTTTCTTTTTGTGACAAGGGTGATACCCCATAAAACACATACTGTCCTAGAGCAGCTCAATAAATTCATTAAATTTTCACCTATAAAGTGCAAGTAAGTTTTGTCTCTCAATTTCTGTCACTTCAACACATATCCAAAATCAGCATTGCTTTTTCTTTTCAACCCTGCTGGAAGGCTTTCTAGATGCCTTAACCGAATTTCTATTCTTGCACTTAACTCCTGTCCCGTCCATAAGTTTCATACTCTTTTGCATAGGGAATCAGAATATTTTTACTAAGATAGCATAAATGAAGTAGGATAAATTAATCCCTATGGATTTTCAAGCAAAATAAAACAGTGAAAAAGGCCCTCGGGAACAGGTGATAAATCTGTACTGCTGCACTCACCATGATTAGCAGCTCCATTCTGCCTTTCACTGTCTTCCACCTGGCACTTCTTTTTGGCAATCTTATGCAGAATTGAGGCCCTTTCCTTGAACTTTCCTAAAAGAAAGCATTGTCATTATTAAAATGCAGCCATTTTGAGAAGCAAAGTTTCTTTGCCATAGCTTAGGCTCCATAAATCAGTGCCAATAATCCATTTCCATCCCCCCTCAAACAGTAAACACGTTACTAAACACTATCTGATGTTCTCATATATACTTTTTTTTCTTTTTAGTGGAAATAAAAATGTAAATTTTTTTTTTTCTCTTCTGACAACTCAGCAAATTGAAGAGGAAATGGAAAACAAAAGCTATCATTTTTCTTCGGAAGCAGTCAGTAAAGTTCCACCTATAAAAGTGCTGATGTAGGATTTCAGCCTCAACAGAAGATGAATACAGATGAATAAAGATATTACAAACAAACACAAACAGTTTCAGGTCTCAGTTAGTAGTACAGTAACACAGAATTTCAGATGAACCCATATACACCATGAACATCATGGTGACTCTGGTCAACTTCGTCACTTTGGACTCAGATATTTGCCTGTGACTTCTACAGATACTTCAGAAGGGGAAGAAGAAATCTCCAGAATACATGATTTCCATACCAGCTTCTCAAAGGTAAATTTTCTTCTCAATCTGCCAGGTAGGTTTTGTCTCCCATGAGGTTAACCATGCAGCTCATCATCTAGGCTGTCTCCAGAGCAACTCACCCCATCCTAGGAGAGGTCCCAGGTACTGTCACTCTTTATTGACCATTGAGTCCAAATGACACATTCAAACTAGGCAATGTCAAAGGTGGCAAATATTAACTGAAATTAATTTAATCCTTCCTCTATATTGGTTGATCTTTCTATGTAAGGACTCTTTGGACAGCTTATGACAATCTATGTTGTGTAGAAAGATGATGTATATCTGCCTTTCTTTATTGTTATCCTCATTGCTATTGCTCTTTAAGTCTTTATCTTTTTTAAAAGTATAACTGGTGGCTATAGTACAGTACACTTCTAATTAAGAACACTATTACCGTACAGAGCCCATGACTGTTTTAATTCTCCATCTCCAGTTTAAAAAAAACATTGAAAACTGTTGGTATTCCTGCAGCAAAAACAGCACAGGCTTAAGACCAAAAGATATTTCAATGGAATCACATAATTGATTAACAGTGGGAAGTAACAGTAAGAAGTCATGAATGAACTCAGTTAGTTGGTTAACAGTCACCATTTCCAAGCTAAAATAAAAGACACGCAAGAATAAACCATTAGTCAAGAAAGAAATCCCCTCTTCTCTTCTCACAAATGGAACCTTCAAAGTCCTGTACCAACACTTTTGTATGTGAAGAAGCATATGCACAGTCCACAGGGACTAGCAGCTATCATTTGCTGGGAAGTGGAATTAATTTGTCAACAGCAAATCACTTGGAAAGTAATAAAAATACCACAAAGATTTAATAAGCAGTACTGTCCTTTCAGCAGCCCCTATCTTTTCACAAACACACCATGCTCCAAAAAAATAATTAGCCATTCACGATACATTGCAAAGATTATCTTTTTTGGTATATGGTACCTAGAGTAAAATTGCCTGCAGAAGAGTATCTCAGCGTAGAACATAATCATAAATAGCAAGACATTTCGTTATTTCAGTGCACAGGGTCAGTGGCAGAGATTTTAGTTAGAAGGGGAAAAAGAAACAAAGAGTTAAAGAAAGAAAAAGAGAAAGAGAGAAAGGGAAGTGATTGGGGTATCAGATAAGAGAAAGATAAACAGAGGAAAAAATGCAAATCATACTTCCAAATATTTAAACTTCTTATGAAACAGTAGGGGCATTTAAAAAGTGCTTATCCAGAAGCATGCGTAGATACTGAAAGGTGCCTGCATAATTTTCACACAACACGTATGCCAGTTTGCTAAAGGATTTCTTTAGGTTTCAGACTCCAACTCAGCTTCATATGTTTGAGAATTTGGCTTGTGATGCCCCAAATACACAAATGCATTTTTTGCAAGTGATGCAAATGATGCAACTGAGACATTTTCTGAGAAGTATCTGTGGAGCCACCCATGTCTCCACCTACTCCAGGATGGTGTAGGACCTTTTAATTTAAGGTTCAATTTAAAAAGTTTAATTAAAGCGATGCAGGTTATATAAGGATATTCTAGTCTTTTGTTTGAGATTGTTTGAAACTGGTTAGGTTTTTTTAATAGAGAAACTTGAGCGATTATTGAACTGAAAAGAAAATGTCTCCACAGAGATTCAAACTATTTTAGATTAGCTTAATTGAAGTTGTCTTCAATTTTTTTCACATTTCCAAAAGCCTCCTCCCATCTGCAGGAAGAATTTCTTACATTGACTTTTAACATTGTAAGTTACACCGCTTCATTCAGGAGACTGTTCCACAGTTATAAGTCACTGCCATGGAAATTAACCTCAACATTTGAAATGGAAACTGTATTTTGGTTTATTTTTATTTCTCAGTACATGCATGGTTCAGCTTCCATTGTTTTACATCATTACCTTCCATTTGATTCACTCAGTGTAGGTAACAAACAGTGTGAGGAAATCATTAAAAGACATAATATCGACTATCAAAAGCATGAAACTGAGGAAAGCAGTAGTACTAGCCTGCATGAACACAGTGAGATGTAAAAAGACAGCAGAGCTATGCCTTCTCCCTTCCTTTCCCTGCCATTTTCCTCCTTCAAACCAAATCAAAAGTCATTCAGTGAAGGGGAAGTACAGAGCCACCAGGAAAAAGGACCAGCTGAGGATATTTCTAAGTCATTCAAATTTACAGAAAGCCCCAAAGGTTTCATCTTAGGCACAGATCTTCTCTCATGCCTTTTTTCTCATCTTTAGGTGGGGTTACTAAAATAATCCATAGGAATTTTATGTTACTGTTCTTATTTCTAGGAAAAGGTAGGAACTTGTTTCCTCTTTAACAGTCCTATGTACTACGGGTTTGACTACCTAAGAGTAATTTTCACACCATCTGGTACCATGAGAGTTTAGGTGAATGAAAATGCTTGATTCCACAGACCCAAAATAGGATAGATTGTTATAGAAAATTCTTAATTAATCTAGATTCGCTGAACTCAGACAGATTTTGCAGCTCATTTTAGTTTACAAAGGATGGGGTAGAAGGAACAGGAGATCAAGATCAGGTGATTAGCAAAGAAGGCAGCTTAAAACTAAATTGCTTTCATTTGAATATATGCAAACAAATCAGTATTGTATAATACAGATATGCCTTGATCTGCATGAGTAACTCCAGCTGGCATCAGTTGGCAGAGATTCCCTCCTGATCAAGGACATATTAAAAAGCCAATCCTTTGACTACAATCTAAATTGCAGACTACAGATTCCCTGCATCAGAAAAGCCTTTGATTTGATAGGAAAATAGTTTATCTTCAGAAATTCACTCGTTTAAAAAATTCAAGACTTTATCATTTGTCTAGTTTTCAATCTCTGATCAAATGCAAATTACTACATCTATGCAGCTATAGCTAAGCTTTCATGAGTCTGAAGATGTCAAAACTGTGGCTCTTGAGCAGTCTGAACTGTACCTACCAGTCCTGCTCGTGGTCAGTTGTGGAACACAACTAGTGGTTCACAACTGATCAACTCCAGAAATCCATCTCATGTACTTTCTCCTTTAACTTTAAAATTCCGCAGAAGCATCAAATGAAAATATATGCAGTTTTGTCATGTTGTAGGCTGTCGGTGGAGGTTACTTGACAGCACAAGATTACTGTGAGGGTCTCCTCCCATCTAGTAGGGTCTGTTTTCTCTCCCAGTTGGGCCTGATTAATCTGCAATTAATTTAAAGTCACTTTCAGACCAAATAGGAGCAAACAAAACAAATAGAGATCAGCTTCTATGATCTGGAGCACAATGGCCCTCTGGCCATTAGGCTGTATCAGATTGTGTATTGCGACCTAACCATTACTTTTTGTCTCTGATTGTTCTGATGTAGCAGCAAAAATAGATGTGCCTGTGCTTCTCTATCTTTCATCCACTGAAAGATTTGCTACCTATCTCCACTCAGGGTTTGAGGACCTGGAGATAAGGATGTACTATATTAGAAAAAAATCCATGGATTTGTAACTGGGTTTACATGTTCCTGTGACTAACTCTCTGTACAAGATGTATAAAATCTCAGTCAAAAAAGGAAGCGAAAGAAGAAAACAGATAATGCAAATAAGTGTGATGCAGAATGATAGTGATTATACTTCTGAAAATCCAAACAGAAAGTTCAAAATATCACTTTGATCTAAATACAGCTTCTGGGATACACTATTCATTATTTGCTTTGTGAAAGACGTGAAAATGATGATGACAGTTGTATTTGAGAAGGTAAACTGTATCATAGACTCTTGTCAGTGTTAATACTCCTAAAGACAAAGAGCCTCCTTTCTTATTTTTGCTACTGGAAGATTTTTGCTACTGGATTTTTGCTATTGCTACAGTATGGTCCTGGATTATTTATTCATGAGGAGTGTCTTCTGAGATGACATTGAATATTAACAGCATTACTTCACCATAGGCACAGTATTTATACATACATATATTGTATGTATTATACTTGCATGGGTATTTCCCCACAAATAGCTACCTTTAACTGTCAATAGAGTATTTATGAATATCAGAAGGCTAATAATGCAGTGACTACTTTTGAAATGGTAGATTTAATACTTCAGCATAAAAAATAAAAACCTTAACATACCCAACTCTGAGGCTACAATGAGAAACGACCTTTGCATCTTGATTGTAATGAAGACTGAGATGAGACATACTGCAAAAGCTTTAGCTCTGGTAGCCATATCTGAATAGCCTGGGTTAATGACTCATTTCAAGTGCTTGACAGGTGTATTTAAACAACATAGACACCACTGTTTGCCCAGTAAAATCTCCTCTCAGACATCTTTTCTTGTATTGGTGCCACCCCTGTGAATCAGATGGTGAATCTGGGCAATGGAGGGCGGTGTGGCAAGACTGCCCTATGAGCTCATGCCTGCTACAGAAGAAAACAGCATCTTCCAACATCAGGCACAAAGGTGGAAGGAACCGTCTCCCACAGCTAGCCCCAGAACAGTACGGTTATATCTGAGTATCAGCAGCAGATACAGAAAATGGGAAATGGTCAGAAGTTATCACTTTTTTTCCCCTGGAGAAATGATCATGAGTAAGTCATATAATGAAGGTTTTCTTAAAACCTTTTTAAGTTCAAGATTAATCTAAACTAGAAAATACCTGAGAGAATTAAGCTATTAGCCTTATATTCCTAACATTAAAAATAAGTAGGAATAGGTGGCTAACTTTTCTACAGGCCTCAAGCTTATCTACATCCTCAAACACGCCACTAATTACTAAACTGAACATTCATTAAACCATCTGTCTGGCATTGTAATCAGAGAGCTGGGTAAGAGGCCTCGATCCTACAGACAATCGGGTCTCAGTTCAGGGAAACTTCCAAATTATAGAAATGCAGACCGCACTAGGACTGAAAGCTTGTGCTGGAAATTTAGTACACAGTTAACTGCTTTCCTGAATTAGTGTAATAAACTGCAATGCTTTTGAATCAGCAGAAAAATTTCCCGAGACTTCACTGAGCCCTGATTCAGGCCCTAATTACTTCCTTCTTGTATTGCTCGAATCAGGATTTTAAATTGTATAATTTTTGCATTGCAATTAAGCATACAATTAATACTCCAGGAATAGTCATGTCTAGTTTTTAAAGTTTATTTATTACTTTTGAATAATACAGTAAACTGAAGTCACTTAATAATTGTTCTCCAACTGAGTGATTTGAACATCCGTAAATTAATTCATCTTCTTGAATGCATTGTAAAACATGGCATACAATAAGCATCTACAATCTATGTTATACTGTGCCATATAATTTGCGAGTGTGGTTTTGCACGTATGTTCTTTAATAAAAGCATTCCATTGTATTTCCTTATCTGAAATAGCAAAACTGAAATGCTGAAAACAAAAACCTGAAAAAAGAGCCATAACTGATCGCACCATCAATGAAGACATGCAAAAAGGAGTTATTAAAAAATGGAGAAACTGAAAATAGGACTAAGAAAAATGAAGGAAAAAGTAAACACATAAAAGGCGCTTAAAGGGCTTCAAAAAAAGCTGATACAAACAATTCTAAAATATTTCTTACCTTCTTCAGTCATTGTGTCATAATATTTTAGGTTTCCATATGATCCCAGCTCTACAACATCACAGTAAAAGACACAAAGATAAGGAACCAGCAGACATTCAAGAAATGTACACGTTTTTGCATGTGCTTCATAAACTCGAACAGTGATTATGCAAAAAATTCTGCAGAACAGCAAAACACACATTACAGAAATGGCAGTGCCTTCCTCCCCAGAAATTTCACAAGTCACTGGTTTTAGATAAGTAACTTGCTGAAGTGAGATGTAGGACAGGCACTGGAATCTAAAATTCAGCCTTTTCAAGGTGATTGCCAATTTGGTCCCTCTACATTTGGGAAAACATAATAAACCTTGACAGTATCTAATCAGCAGGAGCTTTGGAAACTAAGCTCTTTTAACATTCCCCAGGTCAGACATTCAAATACTTACACATCCAAATTAAACAAAAAATCTCAAAACATATTATCTAAGGAACTGTTCATAACGCTGTTGCACAAACATTGTTTTGACACCAGTGCTGATGTTGACTTGCTTTAGAGGGGTTACTTAATTTAACCACTCTCTTGTCACTTGTGAAATCAGAAAAAAAGTATTTACTCACTTCGTCAGGTGGTATGAGACCTAAATTAATTAAATCATTAAATAGATCTGAAAATATTGCATTACTATATTCTAGCAGGGCAGAGAAAAGAATGGAATGCAGAGCTCTCCAGATCTTTAGGGCTACTATTATTTTTCTGTGTGATACAATCTTGCATGAAATCATCTTTTTTCTCCAGATGTTGCTTTACACTTAATTTCTTAAAGTGTTTTTTCTTAAAGTTTGGCATATATGTAAATATATATATAATCACAATAATTAATGTAGGCCTACAAAACAGGACAGAGAAAAATTAAGCACAAGGAGGAATTTGTAAATGATTTGTCTGAGGAATTTGTGGATGATTTCACTCATTTTTATGTAAAGTTTTACAACTGAGCTTCTGAGCATCTAACCTTTGATACAGTGTAATCATTAAAAAATGGATACTTAACAGTTTGGTAGTGCTGTTTTCTTTGGAAATATTATCTCTTCATGTTTATGAAACAGCTTAAGTAATTAAATGTACAAATGCTGTCCAATTATTTTGGTTTTAGCTGATGCACCTCACGATCTTTCAATATTTTTCCACACAGGTGAATTTCATAGAGGTCTGGCTATTAGTTTTTAACTGTAAAATACTGTGATGATATGCAAAACTGATACTCTGAAAGATCCTTTTTTTTTAATGTATTTGCAGATACCTGACTCTGCCAAATGAACATTTCTTACATCATTTGCAGAGACAGAGAACGCTTTATGCCATGTAATGAAAAAATACAGGATACTATCACTGTTAAATTTTTAAAATAATTATGATTGGATTGTAATGATTTTTTCATAGACATACTTTATCAAAACCAGTTACAAATATTGACATACTCTTGCTCGTACAATGTAGTGCATTACTTGCACATAAGCATGCCCAATAGAATATGACATTACGTTAAGTCTCTCTTAAAGCAAAGCAAGACATCATTTAAAGACAGAATTCAATATATTCTTTTATAATGATATACAATGCATATACTGTTTTGTAAAAATGTTCTTAGTGTTGCAACATAATCTTTGTAGCTGCTTTTATATAAAAGAAGCTATTGTCCTACCATCTTGATTTTAGTCCTAAAGATTTGAATTCCTTACCTGGGAAGAGTTCCCAATAACTTCAATATGGACTTCCCCGCATACAGCATTTGGGACCACATGTGCTGTTTAAGTAGGGCTCAGTATCTGATGACTCTACGGCCAGCACCTTTGCTTAAACTTATTCTCACTGATCTCTGCCTTGATGTGTCTGGGGTCTGCTCTGCTAGAACCTGGGGTGAGGCATCCACTGGAGGATGAAGACTGGAGTGGAAAACAGATGCCAAAAGGAGTCTAAAAGTAATTAGAGAAATGGAAGTACATGCAGGAGACAACACTGCCAGAGAGGGGCTGTATAAACTCATGGAGAAAAAAGAGTAAAGATGGGGGTGCAGAAGGACAAAGTTGAGAAGAAGGTTGTACCATAGCAACAAACTTAAGAATTAACAGAATGATAGCATGAGGCCTCTGACTTAATGGATGAAGCAGAAGAGCTTTCAGATGAAGCCAACAACAATGGTGAATTATGCTAAATCTCCAGAAGAAATAAAAGCAGCAGCAGAAAGGCAGGGCACTTGACATACTGGCAATCCGGTTTAGATCTATTTGCTTCCCATCTGAAGTGAGAGATACAAGGCAAACAGGAAAGGAAAAAGGAGACTCTGACCTTACAGAGACCGAAGAGAAAAGAAACAAGGAGATGCATGATAGTGCATGATGCTGATGATAATCATGTTCTGGGCACTTCAGCAATTCAACACACCAAGGATTAAACAAGGTTAATTCTTCCAGTTAGCAAAATTATTTCCAGGAAAACTCTAATCTTGCTGGTGAGATTACACTCCTCAAAGCTTTTATAGTCCTATACCCAGCGTGGAATGTTTTATACAATCACCAGCCCACTAACTGTAATGCACAACGATGATGCCAGAAAACGTCAGCTGCATGTATTCACATGAATTATTTTGTGGATTTCAGGATTACTTGAGTCAGTGCTGCTCAGCAACACAAAAGGTCTGCCTCTTTATAGTCTGACTCCAATATATTGCACTGGCTTCTGCTGTAAAATTTGTACTGGATCTGCTCTTTGGTATTTATTTTTGAATTTTCCTGTTATAATAAGATTCTGTTCAATATGACTCTTAAGTAAACTCAAACCGAATTGAAGTATTTTTTGAAAAAAATAACTGTATTGGAAAAAGTTCTCAGCTTTTAAAATAAACTGATTTTAAATGGAATTGGAAATCTGACGTACTGTAATAAAGGATACTTGAAAAAATAACCCAAAATCCAACACTATTAAAATTTGATAATTCCAGTTTCAGGAACATGCTGTGCGGTTCCCACAGGGAGGTCATAGCAGACAGACTGGCTGACAGCCAGTACCTGCATGCCTGCTGGTCGCATGAAACAAAGAGGATGCAGAGATGCAGCTTAACAGCTGATCCTCTACAGTGACAGAGTCATTGAATTAATTTGTTCCCTTCTGCATATTTTTACACCAGAAGAGAGCAGAGGGTTCCTGGTAATCCTGTCTGACATTCCTGAAGGATTACAACATTTGCCTTATTACCTATTGTTCTCTAATGTGTATGTAGATGCCACACCATATCAAAGTAAACAGAAAGAATAAAGTTGTTAGCCAACAGTGCTACATTATTTGTAATTTCAAATGATACTCGAGACAGCCAGCGTGGCTTCACCAAGGGCAAGTCTTACCTGACCAACCTAGTGGTCTTCTCTGATGGAGCGACTACATCAGTGGACAAGGGAAGAGGTACAGATGTCATCCATCTGGACTTCTGCTGTAAGGCCTTTGACATGGTCCCCCACAACATCCTTCTCTCTAAATTGGAGAGATATGGATTTGATGGATGGACTGTTCAGTGGATGAGGAATTGGTTGGATGGTCACATCCAGAGGGTAGTGGCCAACGGCTCAATGTCCAGATGGAGATGAGTGACAAGTGGTGTCCCTCAGGGGTCCATACTGGGACTAGTACTGTTTAATATCTTCGTAAGTGACATAGACAGTGGGATCGAGTGCACCCTCAGCAAGTTTGCAGACGACACCGAGCTGAGTGGTGCGGTTGACATGCCTGAGGGACGGGATGCCATCCAGAGGGACCTGGACAAGCTCGAGAAGCGGGCCCATAGGAACCTCATGAGGTTCAACAAGGCCAACTGCAAGGTCCTGCACCTGGGTCGGGGCAACCCCAAGTATCAATACAGGCTGGGGGATGAAGGGATTGAGAATAGCCCTGCAGAGAAGGACTTGGGGTTACTGGTGGATGAAAAGCTGAACATGAGCTGGCAATGTGCGCTCGCAGCCCAGAAAGCCAACCATATCCTGGGCTGCATCAAAAGAAAAATGGCCAGCAGGTTGAGGGAGGTGATTGTGCCCCTCTGCTCTGGTGAGACTCCACCTGGAGTACTGCATCCAGCTCTGGAGTCCTCAGCACAGGAAAGACATGGACCTGTTGAAGCGGGTCCAGAGGAGGGCCACAAAAATGATCAGAGGGCTGGAACACCTCTTCTATGAGGGAAGGCTGAGAGAGTTGGGGTTGTTCAGCCTGGAGAAGAGAAGGCTCCAGGGAGACCTTATTGCGGCCTTTCAATACTTAGAGGAGGCTTATAAGAAAGATGGGGACAGACTTTTTAGTAGGACCTGTAGCGATAGGACAAGGGGTAATGGTTTTAAACTAAAAGAGGGTAGATTTAGATTAGATATCAGGAAGACATCTTTTACAATGAGGGTGGTGAAACACTGGAACAGGTTGCCCAGAGAGGTTGTAGATGCCCCATCCCTGGAAACATTCAAGCTCAGGTTGGACAGGGCTTTTAGCAACCTGATCTAGTCGAAGATGGCCCTGCTCATTGCAAGAGGGGTGGACTAACTGACCTTTAAAGGTCCCTTCCAACCCAAACTATTCTATGATTCTATGATTCTATGAAATAATATACCTAATTACTCAGTTTATTTTCAATATTCACTCACTATGTATTGTAGGTAAGGTCTGTGGTGAAATACTCATTTCTGCCTTTAAGTGTAGTGCCCCAGGCCTCCATAGAAGGAAAGTGTAGTCAGTATTTCTCTTTGCTCTCCTGCTACGAAGATCTCAGATACAGACTGCAGTTGTCCCTAGTTGTGTCAGAAATGAGCCTGGCTCAGAGTTTCTCAAAATACTCATAAGATATACAGGTATTTTAGAGATAGTAACCTGCATTGATAAAGGTGTGTATCCCTTAATGACAATTGTGAACTCAGACTCTCAAAACAAAGTACTGCATTGTGGGTTTCTTTGACAAGCATAAGATTTTCACTTTGCATAAAAACCGTATTTGTATGAAAATTCATGTCACACTTCTCCAAGGTAATTAAACAGCTTCGAAGTTGACATATCTTTTATTCAAAACAAAACTGCTAAAGAGAAATCACTGAAGGCAATCCCTGAATTTTTAGTGCAATTCCATTGTTGCATTTACTTGACCTTCCTTGTGTTTGACTGCCACAGTCATGAAGGTGTCAAGGCATAATCCTTTATCAGCATCAGTGGGAGCTTGGCTTAAAAGGAATTGTGAGGCATTCTGGAACAAGCAAATGGAGAGCATATATTTCTCCTGAGTTTTCATACCCATAAATTCAACCTACCAAAAGGCTGAATACATGAGACATAAGGGAGAAGAGAAATGAGAGAGTAAGGGCTCAAAACTGATAACGAAATTGAGAATGAGCATGCAGCCAAGAACTGCAACTTAAAAGCAAGCAAATAATTATTAAAAAGATTGTAAACATGAAGCCTAACCGAGTATTGGAGACAGAACAGAATTTTTGTGCCAGAGGTTGCACACACAATTCTGAAAGTCAGCAAGTTCCCGACAGTCAAAGACGTTAATTTGGTAATCCACTCTTCCCCTTTACATCTTTCTGTGTCCTGGTTTTGGCTGGGACAGAGTTAACTCTCTTCTTAGTAGCTGGTACAGTGCTGTGTTTTGGATTTAGTGTGAGAATGATGTTGATAACACTCTGATGTTTTAGTTGTTGCTAAGTAGCGCTTATCTTAAGCCAAGGACTTTTCAGTTTCCCATGCTCTGCCAGTAAGCAGGTGTGCAAGAAGCTGGGAGGGAGCATAGCCGGGGCAGCTGACCTGAACTAGCCAAAGGGGTATTCCATACCATGGAACGTCATGCCCAGTATATAAACAGGGGGGAGTTGGCCAGGAGGTGCGGATCGCAGCTCAGGAACTAACTGGGCATGGGTCAGTGGGTGGTGAGCAATTGCATTGTGCATCACTGTTTCCCCCCCCCCCCCGCCCCCCTTCCTTTTTTTGTTATATTCCTTTTCATTACTATTATTATTATTATATTTCATTATTACTATTGTTAGTATTATATTTTACTTTAGTTATTAAACTGTTCTTATCTCAACCCACGAGTTTTACTTTCTTTTTCCCTTTCCTCCTCCCCACCTCACTGGGAGGGGGGAGGGGGAAGTGGCTGCGTGGTGCTTAGTTGCTGACTGGGGTTAAACCACGACATTCTGATATGACCTCTGATTTGCACTTACTGTTGTCATCATGTTTAACAGGATCTCCTTTTTTTATTTGCATTTTTTTAAAAGAAGGCTGAGGAGTTAGGCCAGAGGACTTAGAGGAATTCACATTATAACATCAAGGAGGACTAGGTTGTCGTTCCCTAATCTTTACTGTCGTTTCTTCTAGTTGTCATGGTCTTGAGAAAATTCAATTAGATGACCAGAGACTCAACCATAAACAAAAAAAAGGAGGCCACTTCAAAAGTCTTGCTAGATAAGTTGTAGTGGCTATCCAATCTAAATTGGAATCAAAGCTCGATTTGGTTTCATCAATGATGTTAGATTAGGAACAAAGAACTCTCAGTGCTAAAAACTTGTGAAAGATCTAGTGGAGATTAACATTACAGGTGTAAAATCAGAGTCCTAACCTCTAGCAGATCTTTAATAAAAGATAATGCCTTTGTACATAGACTATTTGAGGCAAAACACAAAAAATCCCACCAACTGAAGGATATCAGGCATTGTGAATTTTAAAAAGGAAGAATTCTTTTGAAATAATTTTCTTTCAGTGAATCTCATCTTAATTTTGACTCCCACCTTTTATGAACTCCATAAACCCCTTAACTTTCTCATAGAGTACTTACATCCCATCTGGGATAGACTGGGACTGCTGTAGGAGTTTGTATGTATTATCACTGTAGAATGCAGAGGAAAGAAAACAAATGTTTTAAAAAGCAAAAGACTCCTACTACCTCCAGATAATCCAAACTGTGCAAGTTATAATTAAATGCTGTAGCCCACATTTTTACTTGTGGACCTTCAAGCTGCCAGCTCTTGCAAAATGGAAGCTTTGCCACTGAGCTGATGCAGTGGAAAATACAAAGGGACCTCTTTTGGATCTGAGTAATACAGTAAATAATAATAGTTGCATGCATTTCAGAATTACATCTTTTTGGATTACGCTACTGCCAGTGCTGCTTTATTAATACTCCTAAGTAAATAAAGGAAATCATATAAATGAAAACTTTCAGGTACTTGACCAGTAGACAGTACATTGGGAGTAACTAAATTATGTAATACTTTGTGCATCTGAGCTCTAAAAACACACGTGGTCATCTTTCATCTTGTCTTTAAATTGCAAGCTTTCTATTCCTATTCTCTCTCCTCACGTGTCCTTACTCTGTTTTTTATTGTAGGTGTTTTTGTCCTGATAATAATCTTATTAAAGTTGCCTGCTTTTATGATAATTAGTTTATTGCAATTTTATCAAATTGGAGTATGAATAGAAATATAATTAAAAATTTATACAATCATATCAGTAGAGTTCTGGGCAGCTCAGGATAGTCACAACACTCAAAAGCAAGATCTGCCTATCACTTTGCTGTTAGTGCAGCATTTAAAACAAAGACTGAAAACCCACTATTCTTACAGTCCATACTGTCTAGCAAACCTTCTTGTGGTGACAAAAGGAAATTTGTCAGAGGATCCACAGGGTTTTAAGTGATACGGGTTAAAAAGCAAATATTTTTAAGGAGGTGATTAACAGCATGTTATTAACACACATACGGAAGAGAGAATAAAGTAATTTAAATGACTATTATGTGTCAGACCCTGCTTTTGATATTTTTAGTTTGTTTGTTTGTTTTTTTAATTTAAGAAAAGCATGAAGTTGGTTGTTCCTGAGGGCTTTGTTTCCTTTTCCATCTTCTTTCACTCATAAGTTACCTTTGTGCCATCTGCCACCAAACTCTTGAAGACAGGTGCCATACATTCTCTAGAATGTAATAACACCAAAAGACAACTAACATATAACAGAATTGACCCTACCTGGATCAAATACAATTCCTGTTGACTTTGAAGGGGGTATTTATCTTTGAAGAATTTTCAAATATTCACAAAAATGGGAATTCCAAGATGTAGAAGTGAAAACCTTTTCCTACCGATGATATTGGGAGCTTTACCACTGATTCTGATGGGGTCAGGATTTCACCGAGTGTCTGTGGGGCCAGGCACTGTGGGGTACTGGACACATACAACTCCAACTGCAATAAATTCCAGCTGTTCTGGTTTTCAGCATGTCCCAGGAGAATAATGCAAGGGTAGCATATGTTCCTCTCACTATCCAGTCATAAAATCCAACCGTCCTGCGGAGGATGAAGTCGTCTGCCATGTGTAAACTGTACTAAAGGAAATCTTCCACTTCCAGCTTCAATAGAAAATCCCTCATAGCTACTATTATTCCCTGATCAGTACGGTTTATAAATTATTCATGTTCTTTGTTGTTCATATTTTTAACAAGGAAATTCAGAGTTGGGAAGAAACTTAAAATGAAACTAAAGCTATTAAGCATGGAAATGCATAGTCAGGACAGCTGTACCCTGCTCTGGGATCACGCTTGTCTTTAAATACTCATATCTTCCTTGCACACTCTGTAGGGAATCCCAAGAAGAATATGCTGTCTGAAGAACAGGGCATAGCTGGAAAATATCATGGAGATGAGAGACAAGAATTTTGCCTGCAGTGAGCAGCTTCAGTAGATTCCAGTTAAAAGAATAAAACATGACATGTAGAAATAAATTGTTGCGAAAACTAACATTTACCACAAAACGAACACAAGGATGAAATTTCAGATTTTCAAAAATAAATGAAAAAAAGGCATCAGAAAACTTCCGTTATTTAAAATTTGCTACCTACAAAAAGCAATACTGATTTTAAAGGGAGACCTGTTCTTCAATTTTTAAGTAGCTAGAAGTTCTATCAGTGAAACTAGCAATGAGTGCTGCCTTCTCTCTGTATTTTGGGACCATATGAAGTTAAGCAGACCTGACATTTATTGCTGCAGAGTTTAAGAGCATCAGAACAAAGTGCTACATTTTGCCATTGAACTGCCCATTCTGAAAGAAATTTGTAAGGGTCTCTGTGCGCCCCAAGTTATGTATAACAAAAACATACCCAATTTTTGATACATGTCACTAACTATAGACACATTCTGTGGACAGGATAAAAGTTGCAAGCCCACTCACCCTACAGTCATGGAAGTGCAGCCACTGTCTTTAGAAAAAGCAAGACGAACATCCCCGAAATATAACAAGAATGAAGTGGTCCCTGCATGTATGCTAAATAAACCCACTCAGAAAAATAATTCAGACCTCAAAAGTCTACTTCTTTGGTTGTAGATATACATTTGTGATTGACATTTAGATAAATCAGCTGAGCCAAAACTTCATAATAAAATCCTCTTCATTAGCCTACGATATCATTTTCTCTATGCCAAAAGCACACATCTTTGTAGACAGCTCAGGTTCTACAGCTGTTACAGTGACATTTATATCTTATGTGTGCTACATGGAAGTTTGTAAATTCAACTGCTATCCATTTTTGGCTTTGAAATTTCAAGTAATACTGGGGGAAACAGCTATTTAATTTCTCTCTCTCTCAACTTTCTGACAGATATTAAGAGGGGTATCTAAAATACCATCTCTGCCTTTTTAAATAGATCTGCCCTTAGCTGTACATAACCCACAGTTTCTACTCTACCTATGCTGTTGCTCACTCTGTCAGTGTGGGGAGTTCTACCTACAGTTTCTGAATTCAGTTTGATGTTGGAGATATCTGTAAAAATACTCATCTCATCTATACTAACCATGCAACCTCAGGTACCTAAATTAGGAACACTATTTCTGTGGTCTCTACCATAGCTGAAAGGTAAAGAAAGGGGAAAGGAGGCCTCACTGGAGAGTGATGTGCCTCATCGCTTCAGCAATCTCATTTAGCTGTTTAAAATCTTCCCCGGGAAAAAGCTTTCTTGCTAATGACTGTGCAGAGAACAGCACCACTGAAAGCTGAGCTAGCAATGTGCCCTTGCAGCAAAGGCAGCCAACAGCATCCTTGGCTCCATTAGGCAAAGCACTGCCAGCAGGTCGAGGGAGGTGATACTTTCCCTCCACCCAGTGCTGGTGAGACATATCTGGGTGCTGGGTCCAGTCCTGGGCCACAAAGATCATGAAGGGACTGGAGCATCTCTCATGTGAGCAGAGGCTGAGAGAGCTCGGACTGTTCAGCCTGGAGGAGAGAAGACTTGGGGAGATCTTATCCACATGTATAAATACCTGATGGGAGGGAAAGAAGAAGAGGGAACAAGACTCTCCTCAGAAGTGCCCATTGGCGGGGGAGAGTCAATGGGCACAAATTAAAAACCAGAAAATTCCATCTGGCCACAAGAAAACACTTTTTACTGTGATGATGGTCAAACACTAGGATGGGTTTCCCACAAAGACTGTGGAGTCTCCATTCGTGGAGATACTCAAAACATGACTGGACACAGTCATGGGCAATCCGCTCTAGGTGATCCTGCTTGAGCAGGGGGTTAGACTAGCTGAATTTTGTAATTTAAGAGGTCCCTTCCAACCTACATGAAAAAACCCCAAACCATTCTGTGAAAGCTAGCTGCATAAAGAGGGTATAAGTATCTGCCTTTGTAAGACATGACACTCCATTTTGAAGGTAAGCCTAATTGCCCTTTTTATTGGTTTCCTATCCTCATATCAGACTAAGATACCATGGGATGGAGATAAAGGGAAGACACTAGATTATAACTTACAGCTATTAATTTGTATGTGAGCCTGGCAGGGAGCCCCCATCTTCTCTGGCGGAAGTCCCTTGCAAAAGTTTCAGCCTTCAGCAGAGGAGAAAGCCTAAGTGCTCTGAGCGCCCTGCTCAGAGGGCTGTTTTTGCCTGATGGGCCAGAAGAGGAAGCAAGAACTGTTACACGCTGGGTAAGAGCAAGTGTGCAAGAAGAAGAATGCTGAGCTCCTTTGCAAGCCCATGGGTATGCCTAAAGAACACTCAAGAATGATGAAGGATTTAGAGTAGAGATAGTTAATAACATGCATAATTATTTTTATTAATTTTGTCTAGATTTGCATATTTCCTCATGTTAGATAAAATGGTGTTGTGCTTATAAGCCACTGAAGAATTATTTCTTTCATCTTTGGCATGGTGCTAGGAAGTGCAGTGAAGTCCTGCAGCATACACACACTGGAACTGAGCAAAGTGGAAGTGCTCAGGTTACTTCAGCAATGCAGGAGCTGTGCAATACCCACGAGTTGGTGTAAGCTGAGCTGCCTGGCCTTACTTCTCCAAGGATATAACAAATAAACAGCTTCAGCCAAAAAAAGTTCCCAATGGGAGTGAGCACAGACATGATGGTGCAGCTTACCTAGGCCAAGGGAAGAACAAGAGCACAAGGGTTTTGCAAAATGAGACCAAAGCTGGGAGCCTGCTGAGTGGCCAGGCAGGCGAAGGTTACCCAACCTTTGTCAGCTGTCTTTGGGGTAAGCTGACATTTTTCATGACATCTCAGAAAAGAACACAAGTAGCAGCAGCAAATCAAGCAAAATAGTTTGAGGTGAACAGAAAAGCTGGGAAATTCTTAAGATCAGTATCTAGGAACACAACAGGATCTAGTGAGTAATTATAAAGAATTCACTACTATGTCAAAAACTTTGAGGAACACATCATTCTTTATTTTCCTGAGAAGCATGAATGCAGGTTTCTGTTTTTTCTTTGTCAGAGCAGACAGTGACTGTACTGTATTTTTCTGCATTCAGTGAAGGAAGTGACAGAATTGTCAGCTCAGCTTTATGTAACAGAAGGTTACTTCTCTCACCAATAACATGCACCATATTTATGTTTAAAAAAAAGTAAAGCATATAAGATAAACAACAACTTTTCTGTAGAAGTACATCCTGTAGTTTTCCACTTTGGAAATAGGACTAGAGATGGGAATAGGAGAGAATTGCCAAAGATACCTACTTCTGACTGGGGACTGAGCCATGACAGAGATTTATATCACACTCATTTTCATGCAGAGGATGCCATTTGCATATGAGTTATATCCTTGTCACACGGGAGCAAGGGAGTCAGCATCTAGCTAAATCCTCCCTTTCGGAAGATGTTTTGTTGGCCTGTGGCACCTTATCAGCAGACAGAAAAGGGGTGGCATGATAAGGAAAAGATCTCATTCTTCCTGTACCCTGCTAAAGCTGTGCAAGAAAAGCAAGGTAGCCTCAGGTTGCACTGGTGCTCTGAATCCTCACTTCATCACCGGTATCTTCTCTTTTCAACAGAATACCCATAGGAGCCTCCAGAGAGGAAAACCTCCCTCCACAATCCTGAAGAAATCACTCTTTAAAGCAACCTACAGCTTGTAGGGAGAAGGTAGGCTTACTATTCATGGAAGACATTTTCATACAAAATACTTTCCATGCTTTTCCTTTCCCTCGTCCCACTGCAAAACAACAGCCCTCTTCTATTAAAAAAGTAAAGAGATCTTTGTAAACCCTACACTTTCATAACCTAGGAATGTCCGTTTCAAAACTAGGACAAAGGTATCTGAAGGTACAGGACTCAGAAGAAAAAAAGCCACAAATGATCAATGATTGCCATGATTTATGTTCAACTTGCTTGGATTTTGGATTGGGGCCTGACCAACACAGCAGGTTTGATGATGACATCCTTATTCATACGGGTAACGTTGTTATGAACAGTCCAGCTCACTACTCAGTGAATAAAGGATTGCCAGACCAGCACTTAAGCAGAAGCAAATATGGCACGGGATTTCCTGGGGATTAATGACTGGCTGGGAGTTGATGATAGCCTGATGCAGAGGCAGTCATTAATCTTAATCCTCAGGAAATGATCTGTACCAAGGTCATTATTTCTGTAACAAGATAAAAGCAAACAAAAAACTAATGTCATACAGATATTTATATTTTTAATGAACGATGAGGTTTCAACTGTAATGTAGAGTTCACATCCCATTAACGAATACCCTACACTTCCGCCTGTTAGAGTGGCTGAACTCTTATCTTCTTAGAAGCTTTATGCTGAGACCAGGATTTTGAAAAGGAGAAGCTTTCCTTGTCTTTGACTGTTAAATCCACAGCATGGCCGCACACCTGCCTGAATGCTAAGTGCCAAACATCCAGCAACTCCTACTCATCTCAGATGTTACTCATCTGTCAGAAATGGGCTGAACACTTTGCAAGCCCACTGATTCCAGAGAGTTTACAGGCTGGCTTTCACAAGACAGGCACAAGCCATGGCAAAACCACATTTGTGTGGAAAGGGAAAAGGAAAGACAGGTTCACAAGTGTGTAATTGTATATCAAGATCACTCTGTTTATCTACATTTTGTGGAAAGTAAAAACTTAAGGTCATTTCTCTCTGATTTCATATTTTCCTACTTACAACCAAGTGCATTTTTAAGAGGCTCTCAATTAAAGTAGAGGTTGGTTCTGACTTCACAAATGAATTATTCAGGAGTAAATATGATGAGCTGGTTTTCTATAAATACACTGCATGTTAATGTAACAATAACACTGTGTAGGTCAAGCTGACCTTTAATAGTCACACAGCCTGTTTATACATTCTATACTGCTTATGCTATCGAAAGCACTTAGATGGGACCTGTTTTCTGTCAGCCTTGCAAAGCCCACACAAGTCCATATGACAGAGCAGTGTGCCTTTTCATGCCCCCATTTTCCTTGCAATTATTCAAAAGCATGTAACAGTGAACTTTATTATTGACATAAAGAGAAAGAAAAGCTAGATCTTCCAGCAGCAGTGCAACAACTAGAAAATTTTAGTTCTAACAGCAACATTTAATCTGGAAGCTGTGAAGAGTCAAGCACAGAGCTCCCAGGCTTTACAAGTGCTTTTCCAGAGACTGAAAACCCAGTTCACTTGGCTGTGCCAGCTGCAGGGCTGCCGGCATCTGCTTGGGAAGTGCTTTGACTGATGGACCCAGCAGTCCAGAAGGAGAGCAAGCGCTGAGGAAGCTATCCTATGGGAAGAGGCTGAGAGAAGCTGGGTGCAGTTGAGTGAGATGCAGTATGAGGAAAGGCAAAGGAAGTAAACCGTAGCAAAAGGGGGAAAGGGGAAATGAGAGGGGGAGGAGGACAGAGTGCCTGTGTATGCGTCAGCTTCGATACACACCTTTCACACTTTTTTCCTTTGAGAACAGCACTTTGTAATGTTCTCATATACTGTTCTTTTGCTGCAAATCCAACAAATATGGCTAATGATGCAATGTTTTCGACCTATTGATCTAAGTCGTCATCTGGCAGAAATACTGAGGGGATCTAAGCTGACTAAAATGGGACAGAAAAATGCTCAGAACCTCTTTCTGTTATTCCTTTGAGTCTTATCCATACTTGTATTAAATGATCTGGAAGAAATCCTTTGACCTCACAGGTCGTGCATCAGGTCCATCGTCTTTCATTACATAAGTGCAACAGAGCTAACGTCCTTTGCTTACACAAAACTCTAACACGAATCACTCATTTATTTCTTCATAATGTCTGGGGTTTTTGTGGTAGGAAAGGGTGTGCGGAGAAAGCCACGTGGGCCAGAGAAGGCACCAGGTAATCTTTTACATTTCTACATCCCCCGAAATTATAGGTTTACAGAGCAAAGGACTGCACTTCTCAGACGCTTCTTATAAATACTACTCCTTCTTTTAATTCTTAACAATGAAATGCTATCAGCTTAAAAAATTACTTAGCTAGCATGGTAAAGGTCTCTTAAAGTAAACATGATGCACCAGTTGATTGTTTGATGTTCATTATACACAGGAAGATTAAAACACAAGAACATGGTGAGAGATTGGTAGGTAAAATTCATACAGAGCCAAACAGATAATCAATATTGTATACAGCAGATACCCATATCCGTTATGACACACATTTTTGAACTGAATGTAAGATTCAGGTATAACGCCATCCAAATTTCTTAACTAGTATCACCTACCTTGGCCAGCCACAGTATTTACATCAAACTAAAATACCATTTCTTTTATGGAGGTTTGCAGAATTATCTGAATACAGAATAATGAACATGGACACTTAAAAGCTCAAAATCTCAGGAAACAATATGAGCATTCAGTGGAGATATCCAATACTCCCTGTGTCTGCCTTCCAAACTGCCTGCAGTGCAATAGATCTTGAAAGCCAAGTCTGCCTACAAATGAGGTGGTGCCTCAGCAAAGGTTAATGACCATAATGTGTGACAGAAAAGTGGGTGGATTTTTTTCACATTTCTCCTACACATCTGGGTGTATTTGTAAAAAGCTAAAACCAGAGTTCTACATGCAAAAATATTTATTGAATTTCACTCCTATATTGGCACTTTTGTGCTCTTATTAATTAAAATTTGAATTTTGTGAAGTCAGTAGAAATTTGAAATATTAGCTCCTTTGATATTAACACCTACTTAGATGTCTGCACATACACAGGCTATTTTCCAGTGTCTTCTTGGCCATTTCTTCATGAAAGTTGTGCACCAAAATACAATATTTACTGCAAATGTAGGTAGATTTTTTCTTCCGTTCATAAATTTTAACTCAGTGTGTCAGTTTTAATGAAACGTACAGGTGGTTACTGCCTTGCACTTCCTTAAAGGCCAGAAGACCTTTATATTCCATTTTTTGAAGAATATTAATTCCAGGACAAATATAAGAGTTTAGAGAGGGGGAAAAAAACAAACAAACAGTAAAGTATTATGAGCAAAGAAACCCTGAAGAAAATTTTACTGGAGTATTTTAAATAAGATTTATCCACTGCAACCATCTCTATCAATCCACATTGATCTCAAGTGTTTTACTGACAAAATGAACAGCATTGATTTACTTGATAAACTTAATTATAATACCTAATTTTCAAAAGTGCTGGGCTTCTGTGTCTCCCAAGAAGGATTTCAGATTTCAAAACCCTTTTTCCTGCGCTGTTGTGAAGGGGGAAGCCTCTGGATCACACTACATGGTGCAAGCTTGCTACAGGGGAAGAGCAGTGAGACAAGGTCTGAGCACTGAACAAGCTATGTCTAGGAAACAAGTGAAATAACCTTGAGCACTGGAAAAATACCTGAGAGCTGATCTTATTTCTGAGTCTTTGTTAAGTCCAAATTGAACTCCACTCAACATTTCTAGCTTTTCTGTGGTCTTCAGTCTGTCATAAAGGTTCTGTCCCTGCTAATGAGCTCTTCCCAAGCTGCTTCTGTTCTCTCTTATTTTTAAAAAATATTTGATGAAGTCTATTTACTGCTTCAGATGATTGTTACTTTTGTTTGTTGGCATTATTTGAGACACCACAGGTGCATCCGCAGCCCAAGAGCTTTTCTCTAAGGGAAAAGAGCAGTGCAAAGGATCGTAATGAAAAATCATAATTTTTCATTAAAAAGTGAAAAATTGAGATTGGAAGTCTTTTCTTCTTCTAGCAGAGTGAGAAGCTTGGCTACCAGGTGTGTAAAGATGAGCCTTACTGGGTGCAGCAGTCAGAAAGCCTGCTCACCTGCTGTAGTGATGCAAATAAAGGAAGCCAAACATGTAACTGCAATAAATTTCTTATGTCCTTTTTCGGCATTGAATAGGAATAGAATGGGCACAGTCCGTTGATGACTCCACTCTAACAGGCAACAGACTTTGGCAGTGAATAGTGTAGCATTAACCAAAGAGAGAAGTGATGTGAATCATGATCAGAGTAGAAATAATGGCGTGGAGATTGTAAGGGCTAAAATTGGCTTTGTGTTGACAAAATGAGTGTCAGCTTCAGCTTTTGAAGAGGGAAATGGAAAAGTAGCTTTGCCTTGTCCAAGAGATACAGAGAAAGTTAAAAAGCTGTATGCAATGTTGCAATGAGAAACATAAAGGAACTTAAATGCAAGGAAGTGCTACATATACTTTTTTATCACTGAAGTTTGGAAGGTCTCACTGTCAGTAATATTTTAGGTCTCTTTAGTCCCTCACAATTCCTTCACAAGTGCTATTTCTCAAGACATTTATTAGTACAGTAAGAAAAGTCCTACAGACACACATTCACCAAATAAACACCTGGTTTTGAAATTTTTTGGAAGTCTTCCAGAAGCTGAGATTCAAATTACCCCACAATTGCAAAGCAATTATGGTTTTCCTGCCAACTTCTCAGACCAAAGTAATCATAGTCTTCCTGCTAACTTCTCAAAGAAAAAAAAAATTACACCACACTTGGATAAAGCAAGCAAACTGTTAACTTGCATGTAACACAGAGGGATGTTTGTTGCATTTTTTTCTAACATCAGCGTTAAACCACCCAAAGTCAAACCAGCAGAGTCTCATTCTTTTCTATATTCCATATGACAAATTACCCACCATTTTGGCTTTTTTTTCCTGATGTACTAAAGTCAAAACCAGGAAAGAAAACAAAAAAAACCTCTACAAAAGTACAAGAGAATAGAGTTTTTGTAACTTATAAATTGCTGCTGAAGCCAGAGGTGAAGCAAAACAGTCGTTATGATACACATCAACCAAGTGATCAGTTTTAGTTAGCACCACAATGAACACATTTCCTAAGTTGCAAGTCTTGGTGGGAGTATGTATACCACGCCGTAAGAGTGCAAAACTCTCTCAGAAAATTCAGATATATTCAGAAAAGACTAGTGAAAGCAACAGAAATGCAAAAAATAGTTTCATGGGGAGAAGGGAAAAGGAAAGTATTTGTTTGCTTTTGCAACAGAAAACCCAAAAAATTAATAGGAATACCTTCAGCAAGCGGGTCAAGTGTGTGAATCATGAGCTGGAAGATGCTGTTCCTCATTAGACTGTTGTGGAGAGATGCAGAGCTTCCTCCCCGCTGGAGCCGTGGCTTGGTCTACGAGGAAAAATAATGGAAAGAATTTAGGGGTTTTTTGTTGTTTGTGTGGAAACAGGTCTGAAACACTATGAATTAATCTCACATCTCACTACACAGTGAAACATTTTCAACCATCACCTACAGCAGATTATATTAAATTATACATTGTATTAAACTATACATTGTACTAAACATTGCCATATGTATAGACCATTTCTCTGGAGGGGATGGATCATCAGATTAGTCATTAGTCTTCCAGGCCTCAGGAAAAGAGCAGGGAAAAAAGAATCCTTCTCTGTGAAAACTCTTAAAATGTTAAGAAAATAAAAACCTCGTATTTGCATCAGGAAGAATTCATAATTTGTTTCTTTGTAGAACCTTGTGGCTGAATCCCTGAAGCAAGTTCTCATTTTTATTGCCTCAGTACATTGCAAATACGCATATTATCAAAATTATGGAGACAAAGGGCAGAGAGTACCCTTTTTTAATGGCAAAATCCTAAAGCTCAGAGTGAAACATACTCCTCGTTTTGGTTCAATCCATTAAGTACTGATTGCAAAAACAGATTGTGAGTGTGGTAAGGCAGTGCAGACACCTACAGCAATGGAGCTAACATACAAGCATCTTTTATGTGCTTTTAAAGAAATTTAAAACATATTCTGAGGTTCTTTTCCCCATGCCATTGTCTAGTACAATCATCAATGCATTTAATATATCCCATAGAGTAAGACTGCTTTGTGGATGGCTGTCTGCTTGTTTCGATAAAAAGAATAATCAGAGCCAACAGACTGCTGACTAATAAGACCCTGAAATCCAATTATAGGGAAAGAACAACCCTGAAGAAAATAGTATTTTGCAATAATAGATGGTACGTGGATTCATTTTTGGTGTCATACAAATACTAAATGAAAAATGATAGAAACTGAACAAGAAAATTAATTCACTGCTTTATCTCTGGAAATAAATTATTTAAATTCTATAGCAGCATAGGAGGGGGAAAGAAATCCTAGTAATTTGGAAAAATGCTGATGTGTGCCAAACCAAAGTAAGGCTTGTCTCACCACCCTCCTGAGAAATAAATGCTCAGACACATACTAATTGCTGCCTACCGTCAGTGTTTGGTCATCCTTGTCGCCCGTGTTAGGTGACTGCATGAATGGGAAAAAGAACAAAAAGAAGTGTCAGATGGAGCATGCATAGAATGGAAAGGCAGTAGAACACCACAGATGTCTGATCCTATGAATGCTTGTGATGATAGGTTTTTGAACCTCTTGAATTAAAGCATCTTAGTGATCGAGTAAATCAGAGTAAATTCACACTGCAATGTTGCAAGAGTCTTTTATTCTTGTCAGTTTCTTGGACAGGAACTGTTGTCATTTCAGGGCCTGGCACACAGCAGCTGGGCTGCAGATCACGATGTTCACTTCATACAAATTACGCAGGCAGGCAAACTCCCTGTATGTCAACCAGTTTGAGAGAGTGAGGACTGAAAAACTAAAAGTGATAAGAAACTCAGGATTGACCAACTGTTCAATGACAAGCCTAAAAAGGAGTGGCATTACCTTGGTATTTTGCAGGAAGGGACTAGACAAGGAAATGAAAAAAAGGTGTTTCAGTTTAACCACTCCCAGAAAATGGCCATTTAGCCCAAGCTGGCAGCTCTCGTTAAGGGCAGGCAACATGCTACATACTGGTCTGCCATGAACGAAAACGAGACTCTGGATGGATTTTAAAGGCAATTAATGCTTTCAAGTAAGTGATGTATCCTGGAGATGATTTGTGATTCCTATGTCCTATCCCTAGGCCAACAGCAGCAGAACACATCACCAGGAGACACTACTGAGGGAGAACAGAATTTGCACTGAAAACAAGCAAATGCAAAATTTTGTATCTGATTTGTAGTCCCGAGTTCTGCTTGTTTCTTTAATAGAATTAACACTTCTGTTAAACAGGAACCCAGAACTTTTATCACGGAATATGTTTCCATGACATCTTGGAAGTTGTGTGATAAAGTTGTGTTATTTTTTTACTCATTCTGCTTATCCCGAGGAAGGAAAGTTAACACCAGAATACACGAAATATGAAAGTCCGGTCATCAAGTACTAATTAAAATAGGACACAGTGCAAACTCCAGCTGTCTCACATTCATTCTTATTTGATCATAACACCTTCCCCACAAGCTGGCATAAAAATAATTTCCTCCATCTCAAGGCTCTTGTTTGGTGCATTACATAGAAAACAAATTACGTCGCAACGGTTCTATGGAACAATATCCCCAGTGCAATGAAACCCAGTTTTTGGACACACATCAACACTAACTTTCACGACATGCTTTTTGAGTTAGTGAATTAACCTTGAAGGTTAAGTGGAAGGCAACCAGTTATGAGCAAACACTGATAACAGAGCAGATCCTTTCTGTTCCACAACAAGAAAAAGAATAACCAGAACTGAACTCTTTGTCAAAAATCTAACTCCCTCCAGCTGTGAATATTAAGTTGAAGAAGAGATAATGCGGCAAAGAGAAGATCTTTGTTCTGATAAAGGAACTACCTGTCACCTCTGAAATTAGACTGCCCTCATGTGAGAAATGGTTAGAAAAAAAAGTTTTATGCCTCTTTTGAAGACAACCATCACAGAAAGAACTTTTAACAGAGTGGGAAGAAAAGGGAAGAAGAAGAAAATACGAAATGTGTGTTCTAAAATGTCATTAAAACAGTGGATGCATCTTAGAAAATTTTTGCATAATGTGTAAATATATAGAGAGAGAACATACATACATATGCTCTTTCGGATACAAATCCACACACACAGTTGTAAATCCATGATTTATTTGTGCATACTTTGAGGGACCTTCATGGGAGGGAAAATTTATTTTGCAGCAAAATTTGCAAGAAAGCAAAACAGACAAGCCAGGAAAAGTTCTTGTCTCCAAAGAAGCGATTTAGGACAGTCAAGTCCTAAAGATCAGTGGGTATAGTTACAGAAGTAAAGTTTGTGAGATGTGGATGAGTGTTCAGAACAGGAACTTTAATAAAAGTTTAAAAAATTATTATTTGGGACTTCGAACTTTTGAAGATAGGAAATTTGTTTCTTAATTTTAATACTGAAAGACATGAGAATATATAATTGATAAATCTGAATAATTTGTCATTTCTGCCTGACAAAGGGCTGAAGAATGTAACTTTTCTTACAGCCAAGAGGAGTTGAGAGCATTCAGCATGCCTCAAAAATACTGAGCATGCTCTAGGCTTAATATGAGGGCATTTCTAAAAAAAAAAATTCATGTTGAAGGAAATACTGTGATTTACTTGAAAGGGAATAGGATGAAGCTGCATGAATGTATAAAAACAAGTAGATGATAATTTGTACCATATAATTTAATTTGTAGAAGATAATTATGTTATAAAGAGAAAGAATAATGAAATATACTTTGCATATACATTAAGGAAATAAAAGAAAAGTGAAAAACACATCTGAAATAACTTAATTCTTCGTCAGTACAGAATGGGATATAACACTGTGAAACAGATTTTTTAAATTGTTTTTCCACACCTGATTAGTAATGCAATTGTTTCTGAGCTTAACTTGCCAGTCAAGTTACATCCTAGAAGAAATGTTCAAGATTGGAATATAAATAGAATTTTAAGGCAAAAATGCCTCCATAGTTATAAAAACAGGCATGTAAACAATGGTTTGACATTTTGGTGATACTAAATAGTTATAATGCCTGGATTATCTTCTGGATTAACAATAATAACACCTTAAACTAGTGTTTTAAACTATGGCAGTGAAAAATTCAGTTGTGGTGTTGCTGTTTACATCATGTTTTTCACAGCATTTTGTACCCATTAGGATGGCAAATTGAACTATTTTCCTATAGCTTACAGTGAGTTTTGCATTTACAAGTTCATTGCAATGTAATTTGGGTATCACACACTGCATGGCAAAGTATTCTGAAGTATCATTTTCCCCTTGTAGAAACATTTAGTATTCAGACATTTTATACAACCTTTTAATTTAAGACAACACTTAAAAACTGGTCCAAGGTTAAAATGGTTGTGTTTCTTTGCACTGGGAGTGAATGCTGTATTTTTGGACATACTCAATAGTGATTTCTTTCAAGAAAAGACACATTTTCTGTAAAGATAAGTTTGCTCTTAAATCTTGGCAACTGTTGCATATTAGTTCCCTCAGGATCAGAAAGAGACAAAAATTCCATGCATTACATATATTTCTGAAGGAATTACTAGTAAAAAAATTATCGTTTGCAATTACATGTTATAATTTCTTTAAAACCATGGATTTATTATAGTTCTGCAAAATGAAAACAATGCATTTTAGTATACACTCTTATTCAAAAGTATCTGGGGCACAATTCCTTACTATGTTTTTATCAGAATTATAAAAAGATAAATCATGAGACAGTTCACTAACATTTTTAAACAATTCACCAAAATATTTGTTGGTTCTCCTGTATTCCATGGCAGTACATAAGAGTTTGTCCATCCTCCTGCCTGTATCAGTGATCATGTATTCAAGTTTGCTCCACCTGTGCTAAAAGTCTTAAAACATTTTATCTCAGGACGAATCAAAATAAATGTCTACTTGCTATGAAGAAACAGTCTATGGCATCCTTTTCACACATCTCTCTTTCTCAGTGACGTAAGTCCATCAGTGATTAAGCCTGACATCTTCCTTGCCTTGTTTGGGAATGTATGTTCTTGAGAAACAGGCTCCTGAAGTAATTCATGCAAGAGATGATGCCTCACTAACTACATGGCGAATATCCTCATCCTTTCCTTTAAAATAAAGGGCATCATGACAGTCAAATGAGGAGCAGAATCTACAAAAAGCTTTAGGTATTTGATACAGAATATCCTTGTTAATAAAAGATGGCTAGTAACTTGAATCATCTATTAGATTGTGTATTCCAAAACCAGAGAGAGCTGACTGCCTGCAGCTCCAGGAGTTGCTGCTCTACCTGAAGTTTCCATGTTACAGGTTCAACAGCCTGAAACAATTAGCAAACTGGACTGCCCACTGCCTTCTCCTAACATGAGAAAAGCAGGCTGTCAAACAACAGCAGGTAAAAATGTAACTGGATTTCAACACCCTTTCTACAGCATGGGTTCAGATCTCTTTCCTGCTTGCTAAATCTTTTCCAACTATAGTAACTAAAAAGCTATTATTTTTTTTTAATCAGCTTTTATGGGAATAATGAAAGTTCATGATGGTTCGTGGCTGGCAGCGTGGTGCTGAATGCAATACGGTGTCTCTAATTATTGTAGAATATGACCCCAGATAGGGTTTTGCTAACTTGTCTCGAGATGTTTTATAGTGAAGGACTTCTGCTACTCTCTCTTACACCTGTTTTCAAAAGCAGCATCTGGACTCTGCAATTTTATACCTATCAGTGAGTCACTGCTTGTCAGTTCTGAAGTAAATTACAGATGATAGTTTTCTCGGTGCACAGGGCTCTCTAATCTTTGCAAGACACTTAACACTTAAGGTCTGTGGGTTTTTGTTAGACTGAACTGCAGAAAAACAAGATGCATTTCAAAGGCAGCCAGTGAAGTCAATGTAGTTAACTTAAGAGGGTCTAGATCATTTCTAAAAATCCATATCCTAAGGAGTGCTAGTAATGTACTTGGAATAGAACTGTTCTGCATTTATTTGAAATTATATGATAACTTAGGTTAATGCATAACTAAAATCCAAAGCAACAAACTCAGCTAGACAGATTTCAGAACTAAGCCTAATGAGCTCAGTGAAGGAACAAAAAAATGAAGTAAGGTATTATTTTATCTAGTTGTCTTAATACGTGTATCTTCGGATTTTACCAAACTAGAATCCCTTAGACCTCCTTTCTGTGACTATCCCAAAACAATCCCATGTTATAACCCTTGCTGACTCAGTGGGTAGGCTTTATATGGTTGGTAGGAAGCTGAAAAGTGCAAGTCCTAGTGGTCTCAATATACTTAAACTAAAATTCTTCTAGATAGCCATGGAAATAAAAGTTGATCATCACCACCACATTCTACGGAAGCTCCATCAGGTGCTGCAATGGGGCCAGTACAGCTTACTAACTGAAGGTGATGCATCTCATTACCTGACTCTCTATATTCATTATGTAGAAAGGCTGCAAGCGGCTGTAGGGGAATATTTCTATATTTAAGCTATAGTAAACTGATGATAAGGATTTTAACTTACGTATTACTGCTTAGATGATCATTACCTGAATCCAGACTGTGAACTAACACTGAGTACAGAACCTTGGATCTTATTTAAAACAGAGGAGGAAAAAGCTTTAGTAAGCACCCTGTAGAAAAATAAACTAAAATTCCCTTTCACTTTGCCTGCCGTCTTCCTTCCTTTCACCTTTCTCTTTCCTAAAAGTAAACAGGCAATTCTACCTAAAGAAACAGACTTCTGTATTGTTGAAGAAAATAAATATGATTCACAAGAACCATATCCGAAATTAAATTGAGGTTGTAAGCTCGTTTTACTCAGCAAAACAAAGAATTTATTCAATTAAGCTTGAACTTTCAAAGACACTGAGCTGGACCATCAAATGGGGATACCTGGCTGCATTTACAACTGCTTGTTTACAGGCACCTAGTCTGAAAGTGGTAGCCCTGGGCAAAGCAGAATGGCTTTGTTCATTCAGATCAGCTGCCTCTTTTATGCCCGTCTGTTCATGCAATTACCCAATGTGCATACACATAGTGAATCCTCATAAATGTTCAGAAGAGATGCATCTTAGCTGATTCAAGCACTGACAAATGGATAGTTTAAGGTATCAGTTGCTAAATCACATACTAATGTTAGGTCAACTTATTTAATTCCAGATTTTTATGCATACTATTATATGAAATAGGACTCTTCCAGTCAGTCTGTAGGACCGATCATATGATATTCAGTTATTCAACATGTGTAAGAAAGTCAGAGTCTGCCCCATGTCTCTTACCTTCTCTGAACTAGCTTAAAGTCAGGTATCTTTGGCTTAGGATGGCAATGTAATAGCTCAAGCTTAAAGACTTGATGAGTTTTTAATCACCTTAGTGTCAGAAGTAATTATGCAGTTTTAAGTTGTTCTCTTATCCTCATTTCAAGACTTGTCAATCAAGTCACCTTTTGCTATTTTTTTAAATTATACAAATCGGTACCATAGCTCTGTATGTCTATGTAACTTTTAGGGGGACAGAAGAATCTTTAAAAAAAGAAAACCCCAAACCTAAAGCGAGGTACTTTCAGTGGTCATTAGATACTCATGCACACAAAACATTTGTTCACAAGTGACAGTTTAAGTACTTCAGTATGGATTTACGTGGCTAGCTTTAAAATACCTGGATTTAAAGTGTTTAATATGCTGCTACTTCATCAACAATATTACATGGGAAAACATTAGTGAGTGTTCCAAGATTAAGTTCTCAAAACTTAAAAAATGTCTGAATTAAAATCACCCATGAAACAAGCTGCAGATTCTGGGCAGGGGCTGGGAAGGTTTTCAGCTGAACTCCAACTACACCATAGAGACTACTGACAGGAGATGCCAGCTCTTCATTTCCTACAACTCAATCAAACATGAACGGCTTAGTAGGAAGCCAGCAAAAAAAGCATTTCCTAGGACTTCTGCTTACCTAAATACACAAAGGATCTGCTACAGATTACGGAGGTTTTAGAGTTTGCCTTAAAAATAGTCACAATAATTCCCAGAGAGGAAAGCGTTTGACAAATCTTAGTGCTTGCTGATGCTATGCTGATTTGCAACCACCGGATAAATCTCATTGCAGTAAGTTGGCTGTACATTGCAGAGGATTCATCACAAGGGTGAAAAGGCTGCAGTTTCACTGCCTTTCCGCCTCCAACACCCTGGAGGTCCTGAAGGACGTGGGCAGCTCCAGCTGCAGAGAAGAACCCAGCCTGCACAGCCTGTAGGGAGGAAATGCTGAATCAGTGCATCCTCAGCTGCCCTGGTCACGTCCCCTCTCCACCAAGCTCTGCTCACTTCTCTGTCTTATTTCACAGCTGTCTTTGCCCTTCAGGTGACTTTTTGTCACCAGGATCTCTGCTGACTTTATGCCAGCAGAGCTTGCAGAAACTCACGTTGGATCTAGCTCTCAGGATAGCAACTGCAAGAATGTAATCAAATGTGAGAGAGGCATATAAAATAATGAATGATATTGAGAAAGCTAGCTGAGCATTGCTAATAGTTGATGCTTCCCACAGTGTCAGAAGGGGACAGAGAATAGAAGGTAGAACATTGGCCCTTAAATGAGACAAAGGGAAAGCCTTGGCATGCTGTATCTATCCTGTGGGACTACCTTTTCCATGAAACAGTAATAACATTTAAAGTGGTCTACCTCACACATTTTAAAAAAGAGGGAGCAGGGAGAAAGAAAAGCATCACCAAAACAGTTGGGATGATACTTAAGGTACAAATGTTTCAAATAACTGTGCTTCAAAACATAAAATCCTCATTCACTGGGAGCACACCACCAGCTCTAGGCTGCCAGACTCTGGGTATCAGTTTTACACCAGCCTAATAGGCAAAATCTAGCAGTTGGCTTCCGTTCCTCCATTCCCCCATCTGTAAACTAGGAATAGAGACACTGTTTGTAAAGAACGTCGTTCTAATGAAGAAGGTTGATTGCTTTAGGGGCAGGTTACTGGATACAACTGCCTTCTCTTTAGCAATTAACTGTGCTCTTTGGGTTTTCCATTTTCTACTGAGCACAACATACATGTTCATTGCAATAAGGTACAAAGCAGAACTTTCCTGAGAGCAGCATCTCCAATAGCTATAGGTAAAGGATCAAAATGTACCTCTTGCAATGTTTTGTTAGCTAACAAACATCAAAGTTTTTTTTTTATTTTTGGACTATTTATGTCTCTAACAGGTCTGAGCCTATGGGTTACAAGATTATATGAGAATCAATGCAATCAAAGCACACAAAACACTGGTACTTTTTACATCCAATAGGATGTTAGACTGGTTCTTCAACATTGTAAAACGAAAACCAATGAAATTATGTTGGTTTTATTTTTTTATTCACCCACTAACTGGATTATATTACACTTTCTCAGTTTTAAAATGGGAAACTAGACATTCAGTCTGAGGCAAAATGAAGTACTACTAAAAGCAAATATCTTAATTTTCAATATTTAACTCAACAGTATTTCAGGCTCACTGTCTTTATAACTGACATTGAATACCATCTGCCTCCACATTCATCCTTCAGATAGATAACCATTTTCAGCAATTTTCACCACTGCCTCCTAGGTCTTTCTGATCACTTGAAACATGCAAATATCATCTAAGGGTTTGTCTTATATCTGGCAAGGGTGTAAGAAATCGTAGGGAGAAAAACTGTTAAGAAGAAATAGAGAATTTCTTCCAAAATTCTATCAAACAACCTGCAGGTAAGACACCAGCACTGTACTGCCAGTGAGCCTGAAAGAGCTGTGGACAGAAAAGCAAGTCCGAATTTCCAAATTTCATCTACAACCATAAAGCAAAACAAACTGTTTTCTTCACATTAGGTGAAGAAAAAAAGGACCACATCAGCTTCTATCTTACTCTGATTCCTCCTGCCTTTTAACTATTTTTCTACAACGTTCTGCTTTGCATTAAGAGGAAAGAGAAGATCTGTGGCTCTGAAATCAAGAGCATCCCTGTATGCTGGGATTCTGGAGACCATAAGGCATGTGTTCTGGAGAATCTGCAGCATGCACATGCCAGGCTACTTTTAACACCTTTGGAGCCAAGAGATGAAACTAAGGCAGAAAGACCTGAACAGCACTGTTTCTAAATGCAGAGTTACAACATTAAGAACTTAAATCAGACCTCCCCCATTTTGGCTCTCAGTGTTTGGACACCTCATTTGGGGAATTAGGTCCTACATGGCATAGCAAAGGATAGACAGAAAATCTTTGTGCTCACGTTCCTTCATCAGTCTGATATTTCACACTGACTTTCATACTACTGATTTGTCTTTGCAGCTACGAACCAGACGCCTGCAGGTTATGTTGTGCAGGTTATGTTATGCCTGCTTCTGCGTTGCCACACATAATGCAGAAGCACTGGCTCTGTTGCTCTCCTCTGCAAAGCCTGGTCCTCCCAGAACAGCTTCCTAATATTTAAGGTAAACCTACAGCTCCAAGGAGAATTCCCACTGTGATCAAAGAGAATAAGGCATTAGAGGAAACAGATGCTCTGGAGTTAGGGCGGACTGAATCATGGAAGGGCATAGTAGGAGACCATAGCTACAAGAACGCATGAGAGAGTTCATGGTGAAGTAGCGAGGGTGGCGCCTAAGCAGCTCGTGGCCCTAGCTCAGGCTCATATCTGCCTTCCACCTCTGTTTCCCATTTACAGCCTAGGACAAAAGCATGTCTTCACCTCCAAGCTGCCAGGTGAGCTTCACTGCAAATCATGAGATTTCTCAGAGACTTTTGCGGAGATATGTTATTTTGGACATGAGCCAAAATCACAATCTCCAAGGTCTTTCAATTAGAAAGAGAAACTCACAGTAACTCCATCCATCTTTTATGTAATCCCGTTCCACTAAAAAAACCCTTAAAGTCTGGTTTCTCTAAGCACTGCAGGAGTCACAAGCAGGAGACCATGCCATTACTCTCAGCTGTAAGCCTCCTTTTAGCTAACAGTTGCTCCCAAAATGCTCAGTCTGCCTCTGTCTTTTCCTCTCACGATTTTTCTCCCAGAACCTGTGCTTCTTTCATAATGTCTTGGACTTTCCTGCTGACTTTTCTCCTTCTATCTCTTTGGCAGGCACGTCACACAACGCACATGGGAACCCAGTCCACCATGAACACCTCTGTTCCAGGGACTGGCACACCTCTTTATCTGAGATGGATGCCCCTACTGTTTCAGCTATCTGCTTTCATTAAGAAATGCGATCAAACTATCTGCATTTACCAAGGAGAGGGCTGTTACATCCCACTGGTTTCAATATTGTGCAGCTCCGCTAGGCTTTCTTCAGTGTAAAAGGTACAAGAAATGGAAGGATCAGGGGAAGCCTTTAACAAAAACTACACCCTTGCATTAAGTTAAGTCACCATGACAGAAAGGATATGAAAACAAGACTTAGACTTGCATAGCAAAGCCGGGCCCTCATAATGA
The DNA here is from genome assembly GCF_018139145.2 of Gymnogyps californianus. NCBI lineage: Eukaryota > Metazoa > Chordata > Aves > Accipitriformes > Cathartidae > Gymnogyps > Gymnogyps californianus. Next base: position 47,643,481 of record NC_059500.1, on the reverse strand, counting down.
AATATACTGGGTGTGAATTCCATTAAAACAAATTCCATTAAAACAAGAATACTTTCTGAGCCTGAGTATAAATACTTGCAGATTATTTAATAGCCAAACTCAGTTTCTGTGGCTACGTTCTAGGCTGGCATGTTTTTGGCTTTAATGACATCCCACTGTAGATCCCTCTTTTCAAGTAATGCACATACTGCTGGACCTACAAAAATACCAAGAGGGAACAACCTAGCTCCCTAGAACAAACCTTTAATATAACTAAATTAGTCATATAAAGAAAACTGTAAGGTAAGGTAAGCCAGAAATCATCACACGCTTTGCAGTCTTAAGCTGTCTGGAAGTAATCGATAAACTAGGTTTTGGTTCTACAGAAAATTCCCATTGCAATGAATCTACACGTTTCTGTTTCGACATGACTCTGCAATCATTCTGCAAGCAGGTGAAAACTTCAGTAAACAATGCATACATGACTCTCTTCACAATATGCAGTTGAACTTTGGAAAATTGCAGTCTCTATCAAGCTAAATTGTCAGTAAACGTGGGATCCAATCAGGATTTCATGAATTTAAGCCACTTTTTATTATATTGTGTTCTATAGATGGCCTTTTATGTTAACCAGCTTTTATGCTTACAATGCTGACCAAGGGAGTCAGAGAGAACAAATGTACTTGATTCTTGAAATAGCATCTTTCCATTTGTAAAACACTGTGTGGCCAGAACGAGAAGAAACACAGATTAAAACTCCATTAGTCTATCTATCTGCCTCATTTGTTTTACTGGCAATTTTACTGTAGATATCTCTATGCATACACATTTTTAATATGCTTCATAAATAGTATTCCTGTAGTCCTGCTGTGGATGTCTATGGCAATAGCTAAAGAGTGCTTTTCATATTAAGATCTTTTTTTTTCTTTTAATTCAAAACTGTGCTTATTGAATGGGAAAGAATCATTAGGACTGTTACTGTCCAATTCCTGTTAACTGTGTTCCATTTCCAATCTGAACTCCCTTGTAAACAATCATAGAAATCTCCTCTCAAACCATTCACATTTTTCAATATTCTAGTTAAATCTGAATTATCAAACCCTTTTCATTCTGATTCATAAAGATTTAGCAATTACATGACAAAAATTAAGAAGGTCAGGTAAAATCATGATCATAACATAAATAAAGAAATAACAAGTACAGGGGACACTGGCATGGAAAACCTCCAACAGATCAAAAGAACAGAAAAAACCTGGCTCATAGTCTGATTTCACACCACTGCGAATTAATTCCATCAGATTAGCATAAAACTAAATGAATTGAGAGCAGGATCTGGTTGAGCATGCAGGAAGAGATGTGATATTTCTTCCACAGCACATTGAAGCAAGGTGTCAGTCTCATAATTTTTTACATGTAAAGCGAAATACAGTGAAAATAAAAGATGCATTTTGCAATACGAATGTTTTCCACCCTCAGGGGTCTACTGGCTAACAGATCCTACTGCATTTGCAGCTGTAAGAATCACTAAAGCGCTAGCTATCATATGCTACTAAATAAAAAGTCTCTGGATGTTACTGCCTGGTTATTAACCTGCGGTTTTATCTGCAGGAGGTGCTCCTATTTCACCCCTTCTCCAAGACCCTTCCTGACAAGGGCTTTTTCAGTCACACAGTCACGCTCTTCCTCCACCCTACGGATCATGAGGACTTTGCCAGCTCAGCCTGGAGACTCACCCAGCACATAGCCCGATGCAAAAATTTTGAGACCTTGGTGTAGTTTAAAGTCACATATCCCTGCCATGCAACACTGCAACAACCAGAGCTGAGAAGACTAGCAGCTCTAGATCCAGTTGCTTACCCTGACAAGCAACATCAGACTGGGCTGGGGGTCTGGAGAGTCCAACTGCTCCAACAATATCAACTGCCAGAACATTTTTGGAAAAAGCATTTAAGTAACTTCATGTCCCACCTATGTTAGTCAGCTGTCACAGCCATAGCCATTTAAAAAACCCCACACGTTTAAAATTGCTTTCTTAATGCTATGGCAAATTATGGTGAGTTGTGCCACTGTTTCTCCTAGCAAAAGGACTGCCTGGCCACTCTCCTTAGCAGCATCCAGAGCAGCTTTACAGAACACCAGAGCAGTCACACTGTGGCTCAGCCACCCTCCACACCCCTCACTGTTTTGACTCCTGGCCACCACCACGTTCAGAGTCACAGGCAAGTAAGGACAGCATTATAAACTACTCACTGAGCTCATTAAAGGATGGCAAAGCAGGAACTATAACAGGATGCGAACCCTTTCCTGTCTCATTTCTAGCTGGAAGCTCATTCAGGTTGGGAATAAACAAGAGCTGCTCCTGTCTGCTGGATTAATAGTGCCATCTGTGAAATGACGACTCCAGAATAGACCCGGGTGATAGCAGATTTTGGTGTACTAACAGAATTTATTGCAACATTGTCAATGCCTAGCAATCTCCTGGGCACAGCCGGAGAAAAGCAAAGTACAGATTTGCATGGGGACAGACTGGTCGTTTCACCAAAAACCTTGGACCTAAAAGCCAGTGCAGAGTCAAAGTTTTTGCATAGCCTTTGGAAAAATGGCTCTCCAGACTCTTATCTGCGCTGTGGAAGAGCTACATATATTAATTCCTCTGATGGAAGTAAGTTAGTTAACACAACTGTACAAGCCTTATTTACAATTGTATTAATACAGAAAAGGCTCATCCTTTGGTTTAGACCACAGAGAATGACAAGATATCTTGGATGAAAACAAGCCAAGAGATATAAAACTAAAAAAGACAAAAATGCTGCCAAAACACAGAAAGTACAAATTTTTGTGAGCATGAAGAAAGTGTTCTACCCACAGAAGCAGGGGTGCTTTTCTCTTATCTATCCTCCTATTAAATAAGGACGTATACTGACAGCCTGAAAATTCTGTCTTACAAAGCCTTTCTTTTCTGCCCAAGAAGCAGCCAGAGACCCAGGGGCAGATTGAATTCTAACCATTGATTTTTTGGGGAAAGGTGCTGAATTTATGTTATTTAGCTCTTGGAAACATGCGGCAGAAATCTTCCAGAGAAATGTAGACCTGTTGGCTAAATCTTTCCAACCATGAAGTGACATGGAAAATTAATCCTGAGATCTAAGACTACATCTTTTTGTGTGAAAATCATAGTGATCATGAAACATTTGTGGAGCAAGTTAACTATGCCTTCCTGGACCATGAACGAATACCCAACAAAGGGACCTTCATATGCCTCTGATGAAAGTACTGTGAAAAAGCTAATAATAGAAAGACACTGCATCTCTTATAGCTAAAGACAACTAAATAAATCAGAACAACAAAGAACTATAAGTAGCAATGTCCCAAACAAACAAAACCCCATCGCTTGCATCACAAGTTCTGCAAAAAGAAGTCGGGTTACACATAGAGCTGTGAAAGTCTCATGTGGCAATTCAGATTCTACTTACACAAAACTTATTTAGAAAGACAAACTTCTTCACTGTCATCACCGCACTATGCATTTACTATAATAATACCCTGCTTGCTGTTGAATTGAAACAGAGTGATTTAAAGCCTTTGCAGCAAATCTTTCATTATCAATTTTCATGTAATTCCTCCTACTGGGAACTGGAGCACTATTTTGTTTAATTATTTCAGGCATTTTATCTCTCATAATGTGAACTCCTATACAGAAAGGAGAACTAGAATAATCTCTGCACTTTGTTTTCTGTCATTTAGGACCTCAGAGTTTATTGTGATGTGTGTGTGCCTGACTTCTTTAGAAAAAATACATTAAATTTTTCTTAATTCATTTGCTCCCTTCTTTCATTAGCTGAAAAGAAATCTGGCTCTGTGATCTAAATTCTATGAGTTGTTTCTTGCTGAGGACAAAAAGTATTTCACCTGCTAGGTCATTTATCTCCTCTAAATTTGCCTAATTTATCACTTATGCAAACTAATGCCTAGTGTCTAATACCTGCAAATTCTTCTGATTTCAGGAGGAAAGTAAACCATGAAGATGAATTTCAGGTTCATTTACAAAATGATATTTTTGCTGCTTTATCCGTGTGAAGACAACCCTGTAAACGTAGATTGACATAAGCCACTTACTAGGATTAAACAAGTTAAAGCAAGCAAGTTTCATTTCTGCATTAAAATGCTGAGAGTGGTGGTGTGGTCACACGCAAGAGCTTGTCTAGCATGGAGTGAGAAGCAAACCTTCTTCTTGTACATTATATCCCATATTTTTGTATTTATCTTCCCCAAGGTATCAGCAAAAATTTTCAGCAATGACTGCACCAAGGTCAAGGGTTCCTTAAAAAAGTCACAGGTAGAAGGTATCGGCTTCTTGACAGCTGCTGTTTCTTACATTCTTCTTAGCGAAACTTCAGCTTTAAGTGCTAAGTGACTCACTCTTGCTAATGAACAAAAAAATGAACTTTGCCTATGCTTTTTTAAAGTCCTTTAAAGATAACTACAATTTTAGGATGTTAAACAAATAATCCCATTCCACACACTTAATGAACAAGGTTTCAGAATCTCCTGCAGAAAAGGTTTGATTCAGGATTCGTAGTCTGGTTCCAGTCTGGTCTTCAGACTGATTTTCTCAGAAGAAGGATCATTTGATTGATTGGGTTTCTTTTTCTCAACACTTTCTGAATCAGTCTTGCTTTCTCTCTCTTTTTTTTTTCCCCCTTTTGATAAGGTCTATACCACTAACATATTCACTGCCTTGTCTTGCATTTTTCCTTAAAACTACCAGTTTTTCTGTAAGGTCTGTCAATGACCTCAGGATTAAAAGTTACATATGACCTTTGCTGTGGTCAGAAATATCTGACAGAACTTTTAATACCAGAGTGGAAAATGCCATGCAGTGCAAATCTCACTTCTTTGCAAGAGATCGACAGAACTATTAAAAAAACCGCTGATAGCAGTGAATTCGTCTGTTGCAGATGAAACAGGCTTAGTTTTGAGTAAGTGTCATGGAGAGATGCAATTATGACTCCTGACTGTTCACTCCAAATGTACACATTTACGCTACTTGAGCCAGAAAATCTCGTAGTGATAGTTGGTCATTACCTCTTCCCTGAACTACGCCAATGAAGGCAAGAAACATCTGGAGGAAAAGCCTACAGAAATATCCAAATGACAGGCAGTTGTCAATGTTAAAAAAAACAATGCAGCCCACCAACTAGAGAGTCCTGGACACGGAGGAATCATCAGGTTGTGCATAGTTTTCATAAGTAACTCTTCATTACACCTTTTCAAGTAACGACACAGATGTTTTCAGGGCTGTAATTATAGTAGCTCCAGTCAGAAATGTAGTCATTTGGCAAAACTCCCATCAGTATCAATTTTGGACCATGGATGACAGTATAAAGACAGACTTAATGTCAGCTTAATGGTCAAGGAGACTTGGTCTAATATGAAGAGATCAACATCACAAGGCAAAACAAAAAGCAAGGCTAGAAAACCTTGTGATACCCAAAGGGATGGGCACCTGGCAGTTTAGGGGATAGAGGCAGTGTAACTTAATCCCTGGGAAAGCCATGGCAAACTAGGGGAGATTTATCTCTGAGTAGATTCATGCCTGCTTGTGAGGGTCTGGTTTTCCAAATTAAAATGCAGCTGAATAGATTTTGCAGCCTGCCACTCCTACAGGAGAACTAACTCCTGCGCTGTGCCTGCTCTAGGTGAGAACTCCTCTTTATTGTCAATGTCACTCAAACCCACAGTTTTTAAATAAATATGGTTTCGACTAACATCTACCATATACAATCCATTTGCTTTTTGGTTAGCTGCAGCATGTATGCAAATGGGGCAAAAATCCTTGGGAGGGGACTGAGTGGAGTGGATCATGACAGTTGTATAAGAGTAATTGGCTCCCCTTGGGAATTTCTTGCACTTTCCTGTCTTCTACAGTATTTTTGCAAGCACAGGATGGCGATCGTGCAGACCCTTAAAGATCAATGGCACTAAATCAGGCAACTCACCAAAGGGCTCATGCAAGTAAGAGTTTTTAGGACAGAGCTCATAATTTCTAAGAGCAAATACATTAGGATTTTATAAGCTCAAAAAGGCTTGTGAGAGTAATAATCCGTAAAGCCTATTAAGCTATTAAGGTAACCAAATAAAGCATCTGCATTTTGATCTGTCTCCAATCTAAATGCTCAGCATGAAGTTTTCCTAGTGATATAAAAAAGGCTGAAGAAATCATTCTCCATAAGACAATCTTCTCTGTTTCAGCTTCTCTTAAAGAACATAAATCCCAGAAACTTCTGCCACTTTTACAACATCTTATATTGGTGTTATGCTTTCAATATTTGAAAATGTCTTCTCTGTTAAAAGGATCAAAAGATAAAATACACTGGTTCCTCTAGCCTATTTATATTTTTACATGTTTGCACTGTTTCACCTGCTGCAAAATCTGTCAGCCACACTACTCCAATGGCCATCTCTGCTCCACTTACTACTTGTTACTACTGCTCCACACTATTGGCTGGATGTTCTCCCCAAGCATTTGTTTCTTTTTCATTCTTTTCACTTTCATTCAGAATCTGCTTTAAGACAAATTTCTGTGCTGATCATAACAGGCAAGTTCATGACCTAACAAAACTAAATTAAATGGAACTTCTTAGCTAATGTTCTTTGGAGGTTGCCATTTTGCATCCTAACTATTTTGGTTTTAACTCAGTGAAGTGGTAAGGTCCTTAGACTTTATATTGTTTTGGTACATCAAGTTGGGCCAAACACACAGCTATAGCTAGCTTACAATATATTTCTTAACATTTTTGATTGAGTGTCATGTGCTAGCATCACAAGCAACAATCCTAGGTTTTCTGCCGTAAGCAAATAGGTGCACATTTGCTACCCTCAGCAGCAGTCTATTTAATTTACATTGTAAAACAAGCTTTCATCCTTCAGAATGAAAATGTTTTACAGTCTTGGTTTTATAATTGTGAGATTGTATTCTCAGATGTGAGATTTCATGCCCGTATCTTGAAATAATCATAATCAAATGACAGGAAAAATTGTAATGCATTCATCACACTCTGCAACAGCTTTCACCAATTCATCCAATATTAGTTGCAGAAATATGTTTGGTATTTCTCATCTCCAAAACTTTACTATTTCAGAGTCACAGAAATGCCATTCTTCTGTCTTTCTAGCAAATGTGGTTAAATTGAAGCCATTCAATAAGATAATGTACTGTTTCTCACTTAATTGCAAAGTCCTCGTTTTGGCAAACTATTTCTTTACATTTTCTTTAACTTTCCTTCCTTTTCCAGCCCTTACTTCCAAGACTATGTGCAATTATAATCCAAAAATAAAGACTAGAAAGGCTTTACAGATAAGCCATCCAAACAATACTGATTATGATAGGAAATAAAAAAATGGGTCTGTTTCCATGGTAAAATGGAACTACTATATTAGACACGGGCACTACAGCAATAAAAGGAACCTGCAGCGAAGACATCTTCTGCCCAAGTCCAACAACAGGCCAGAGCTGATCTTCTTAAGTAATGCTGATTTTATTAGTTTTCCCCTTTACCTTTCTCATGCCAGGTGATATTTAATTACCACACACCATGTCAAATAAAGATATGTGTGAGAAAGTCTTGGATGACAAAAAATGGTGCTTCAGAAAGTTTATTTGGAGGATGAATTGAGAGGAAACAGAAATACTCCTTCATCATGTTTATCATTTTTACTCTCACCAAACAGTTCTCACTATCTGAATGACAGAGCACTATTCAGAATGAGTGGGCATGGTGAGCTTGGATTTCTACAGAATATATTATAAGCACTTGTTAAGGGTACAATTAGATTATTTTTACATTTTCCTCCACTATATTCAGATACAGGTACTCCAGGTTTAGTCTCAATGATACAAAATTAATAAAAATATTTTTACAGTGTAAGCTAAAATAAAGTACCCCTATCCCAACACCAAGCCTTTGCTTTGTTCAGTCAGATGGCTTGCAGGAGGAAAGATTATAACATTGAAATTTCAGTCATTTCATTTATTCTAAGCCTCATGTAAATAACTGTAATGATTGTGCATTTATTTTACAAAGCATTTTTCAAAAAGTGGACTGAAAACCACCAGGCCTGCTCCTGAAGCATTAAAAACAAACTTCTACTGATTTTAATGCCTGTAGTTCTCTCTGTCCATCAAAGAAAATCACTTTCTTTACCACTGAAATATCTCTGGCTGAAAGGCAGCTACAGTTCACTGTAAAACAACACAGTAATTTGAGACAGAGAGAGGCCAAGAAACCGCTTGGGACAACTGGGCGATAGGGGCTATTTGGTCTATGTTAAATATTTATTGAACAGTGTAATATTTTTCTTCATTTTTATTTACATTGCCACACACTGTTGTAGTACGTTGCCACATGGCTGCTGTGTTCCACCTGCATTTTCCACATCTGTCAAGTGGCTCGTGAAGTACTCTACATCTATTTCACAGTATTCCTCATTCAGAATCTTTTTCTGGATAACATGTAACAGCAGCTGCTCCTTCCAATGTTTTATTATTAAAAGACTTTCTGTATAAATTCCAGGAAGGCTAAGCCAAATCTCAACGGAGGCTCAACACTTCCGTGCTGTGATTAGAGAGATTTCTTTCCTTGCTGCATACTGCTTCTTGTAGCGTCCCTGGTACAGCTACACACAACCAAAGGCAGGAGTCCCATCATTCCTGGGGACTTCTCATTGTTGTCTCCTGTCCTACATCTTAATACGATGAATGCTTATACAGATCAGCTGATAAGACTAACACATCAGAAATGTTGCTTAGGCACTTGTACTGCAGTTGACTATAAACCACTGAAATGAGAACAAGGGCAGTCTCCTGTGGATTACCCTGGGATTTGGGGCAGACACTGACCTGCTGCTTCTCCCACACAGATGGTAAGCACTGAAGGGGAATAGCACGGTTAGTGGGGAAGACTGCAAGCTGTCCCTACTGTCCCTTGAAGGATCCACAGAAACACTGATGAAATTTCACTTCCATCTGTATCTGGAGTTTGTCATGTCTGACAAGTTAGATAAATAAGTTCTAAGTAATTTTGCATAAATATCTTTGCTTCAAACAGAATAAAATTAGTAGCGGACATAAGTCGCATTTAAATATAAGATCATTAGGCTATCCAAATCACTCTTACCAGAGGTGCTTTACAGTCAGCTTAGATCAGCTGTGCTGTCCCCTATGCAAATGAACAGGATAAGCAGGATCTGGCATTTGATCAGACAAATTTGTGACATCTCATTCCTCCCTGTGAGCTGTTGGGACACAGCTGGGACATAACTTCCCTGGCAGGAGAGAGGGAACAAGACCTTGCTTGCATTTCTTCTATAAGAACAAGCACTTCATTCATCCCTGGACACTTCCTGCTTGCACTAATGTAGCTCTCTGGGTACTCCAGCATTTTTCTCTTCAAAGCCTCAGAACTCTTTCACATACTTTTTTAAGAGGAAAAGCTATTCACACACTAAGTATGAGAGCATCCACTTCTTACAGCCTTATGGATCTAGATTTCTGCTCCTGCTGGAAGATAAGGAAGCCTAATCCTAGCTCCATAATAAGAAAGGTCTCTTTCCCTCAATACATCCATGTTTTTATTTCAACTGTTAATTCCCAAGTTTACTTAGATGTCAGAAATTTGGGCACCAGTGGAACTCCATTCGCCTCAGTGAAGCAGCTCCAGATTTCCCATGTGATAGTTACAGAATTTGGCTCAGTACACTGTATCTTATTAATTTTATTTAAAGAGGGGTTACTTATCTGCCAATCTATATATTTTGGTCAGAGCTGTTTCCGAGTGAAGGCTGAGTCCCAGATTTATCACCTAGGGGAGCGCCCAGACAAAGCCGTAAGGAGGCTGCAAGGAATACAGCAAGTAGCACTTCATACCAGTGCTTTATAGGATACAAATAGCTCTAGAGGATCTGACAATCTTTGAAAGTTTTAGCATTTGCTCCATTTTGGACAGGTAAGTGGTCTCAGTTATGCACTATAAGGAAGAGCTAGAAAGAAATGTGAGTCCTAACAAAGAAGGTGGCAACTTCTTGAGCTAGATTTAGGTCCAGTTTTCCTGTTTCCAGACAGAAAATGGAATTGCATTCCTTATACTGCTGCTGAATTCTTGGTTTAAATGCTGGTACAGCCATGCACGGCACCAACTAGTGCTGCTGAATCCCATACATCCTATCACTTCCCAGCCTCAATGACCAAAGGCAGGGACAGAACTGCTCCTACAAGGCTGAGGGCAGGAAATGGTCCCACAAGCTACCGAAAGCACCCATATTTCAATTTGGAAGTAGCTAAGCAGACACCTATGTAGAATCTGTATACAAATTTATTTAATTCTTTAAAATACAAAAGGAAAAATATTATTGATCCAATGACGAGCACTACTATGTGTAGCAATGTTTAAATTCCTGTAAGGCAGCAGCTGATCTAAACTCTTCTTTATTTGCCAATAAATGGCAGGTAAAAAATGTTTTCAAGTCACTGGTTCTACTCCTGCAAGGATAATGGTGACCTAAAGTAGCAGGATCTCGGTTTTATTGAGAGCTTTATTGCTTCTTAAGATAGGTAAGACTTGGATGACCTTAGCAGTCCTAGCAGAGGTGGAGGAGGAAAGACTACAGAGATGCTTACAAGCCCTGCTTGTGATATATCTAGCAAAAGACAGTAAAACATTAGGATTGAGGTAATACTGGTAATGTGGGTTGAAGCTAAGAACAAATCCACTTTCTGCCTGTAACTGGCATATTCCTTTCCCCCTGTGCAGGCTCTGCAGCCATGCAGAATGTCTGCATTTCTCCAGATGCTGAAAACTGTGGGGTCTATTCTGAAATTCAAAATCTGATTAAGTGTATCTTTGATCCCACTAAAATGTGTGCTTAAGAACCCTTGTGAAGCAGGTCCTCAGTGAATACTGCGGCTTTTTGATTAGCCACAGAAAACATGAAAACAGTGAGAGCAACCTGCCAAGATATAAATTTATCTTTTCCGTGATATCTCCCTTATAGAGAGGGCTGTACCATTGCTCTACATTTAGGACAAACTACAGAGTTTTAAATTCCTACAAATAAGCACTACTTACTCACACTAAACAGTCAAAAGATTAAGAAGTATTCTTGGTTCCCCCTTTGATGTACTGTATTGCTGTTTGTTTCCCCATCTGCAAAAGTAAGATAATCGGACTTTTTGTGAAGTGCTGTGCCAGTCACACATGGAAAATTCAGTGAATGAGCTACATATTTGGTTCAATCATCCAGTACCTTCACTATTCCCTTGTCAACTGATATTTCTGTTTCCATCTGCTTCTAGTTAAATCCCATGCATCTTGGGCAATGTTTTTGGTCAGTGATGAAAACAAACATTGGAAGAGCTACTCTTTCTGGCTGATGCTCAGAATGCTTTTTATTGTTGAAATGCATATATAAATTCAAACAAGAGATTCAAAGTACGTCTTAGTCTAACCCTAAATCCTACACAACACAAATATTTACTGTTGATTTTATGCAATTTACAAAACAAAACATCCTTTCAACATTGTACTGAAAGTCTGCCTAGCAATAAGTATTTACTAACATGTTAACCTGTTATAATCAGGGACCAAATCAATGTAAGCAGAATCATCAGCAAAGTGGTGAAATAAATATATAAAGCCTTCCTCTCATATTTTCTAGGCTTCTGCTGCTACGGCCAATAAACTTTCCAGTTAATTCTCTAGGAGGCAGGAATCTTCGGAGCAGAGCAAAAGGAAAGCCTGCTGATGAGCTGCATCAGGTCCACCTGAAAACTCTTCTCTGGTGTACTTTGTTCCACTGATCTAGATGGGTGCTTGTGTCAGCAAGGCTCTGTCAGTCACCCAGGCCAGGCACTTTATGCTGTTCACATGAGAGCCCTTAGCTTCTACACTTTCTTATTCTGTCCTTGGCCAGAACATTGTTATTTGGATAACAGCAAAACCTATCAAGAAATGAGCAAGCCCTTCCAGTCAAAATGAATGCATGAACTTGTTTTCTCTGGAATCAACAGTAAAATATCTACTCATTGCAACAGGGACATACCCCTAGAGTTGATATTGCTCTGTACCCTTTTGAGAATCCTGCAGAAGAGCAGGATCCTGTCCTTTGGGTGTGCACTTGCTGGTGCTGCTTCTGAACTCTTGGAATGAAACAAGAATAAATTCCAAATTAAATCTTGCTGACAAACTACAAGAAGGAGTTCTGACATTCAACAGCCTAAGAGGGCCAAGGTAGCATTTCTGAAGTTTTGTAAATCTTAGATTTAGTAGAAGTCATATGTCAATTCCTTTAGAAGTCTTGGTCTTTGTTGCTTATGCAGTTAATGATCATCTGGGAAATGAAGTCACAGTAAATATCCTGGTTTAACTCAGCTACCACAGTTTTCACTGTGGCGATCATTGAAACTGTGTGACATCATCAGAGTTCTAAAAATGCACTGCTTTAAGGTAACTCTAGTCATTACAACAATAGCATTATCAACACATAAGCAGTTCTTGTATGGACATACCTTTTCACAGAGGTGGCAGGCATTATGAGATACAAGGGAGGGATGTTGACATTGCATTAACCTTGGCACGTATAGCTTAAATTTTCCTAGTTGTACACATGAGGCTGGATTGTTAAAATAGCAGGTTCTATCAATCTCAGTTCAAGATCTGTTCTGTTCTTGCTTTAGTTAAATCTTTCTCCTAGATCTAATGTTGCTGTACCAGCATTTTTTATGTTTACTGTTCAATGACTAAAATGCATGTGCATTGTCACAGCTGTTTCTTGCTCTGCAGAAAATGGCTATACCTACAGGTGCGTGCATAGTGCATCTTCCAATTGTTCAAGTGATTCTTGGCTTTCTTTACTGATTTCAAGTCAAGGAGGCTCAAAATATGGTGCAAGGAAAAATGAAGCCTTAATATACACGCTCCATGAATTTTCTTTTTTCTGTCAAATCTACAGAGAAAGATTCGTTCAAACAGGTCATTTTCTTTTCATTTTTATATAGCCTGCCCATCCACTGTTTTCCTCCTTGATTCCAGTCCCATTTGGTAGGATTTTAATTGATGCAGTGTCTTCCATTGCATCAATTGCAATGGAAGGCAGGGTTGTTTATTTTTCTTTTGGTTTGTTTTGTTTGAGTATGTATTTTCTGCATTCTCCAGAAATAGCATAAGGCAGGCTGGTTTTCAGCTTTTTTCACCTGTCTTTTATCATCTTGTGATTTGTTGGACTTCATGAAGAATGCTGAGGCTTAAATACTGCGTTTGGCAATATCAGTCATTTGACTGAAGAGTTCTTTGTACTAATGAGGCACTGGAAATCAGTCCACGTCCTTCTCTGCATGTGTCATAATACGGCTCTTACTGTGCAGATAAGGCAGCCAGGCTGACAACACTGACTGCAGTCTGTTCTTGTTTGATGAAAACAGTGCAGATGTTCCCCATCAAACATGAAAAGGTCAAAGAAAGTGACTGAATGTTGCCTTAAAAGAGACATACTCAGGCATTAGTATTTTTCACTTGAATTGTTTCATGACTTAATGAAAAAGGGAGCGAATGAGTTAACAGATGAGTTCAGCTTTTTTTTTACCATTTGTAAAGCTTTCAAAGCATTTCGTAGGACCTAATTTACATAATTTACATATACAGAAAGTACGTGTTGGTTAAGAAATACACATCAGCAACAACAGCCTATGAGAAGACAACAGAAAAAAAATCTACCATTCTGTGCATGCCGTCTGCCCTTAGACACTTACTGGGGCAGAAAGCTGCAAATCAAGGTATATTGTCCCTATCTCACTTCCTAAGCATTTTTACTCCCTTCAGTACTGATGAAGCCAAACATGATGGCTAATCAAATCTGTGAACTCAGTATTCTTGTTTTATTAAATCATTGTTCAAATTTAACAAAATGATAATGGAATTCTTTAGCATGATTTCTAATGAGTTTTTGGTCCTTGGATGAACTTCATTGCTTTCACCAGCTTGCTTTTAAAACAAGGATATCCATCTGCTTCCAGAAGTCACCTACCATAACTGAACAGTGAAAATCACTGAAATTACATTGCTAAGTAAGGAATAGCTTGCATATTTTGGATAGGTCTATACAATTATGTCCATATACAGAAAGGTATTTTATAAAGTCATTCCATTACCTCCATTATGTGAAACTGGTTAAAACCTAGAGAATCACAGTTCAGGAAGTAATAACATAACTGTTCCATAGTTTCTTCAATAAGCAAGGAGCTTATCAGTAAGAAGTGATGGAAAGGGAGAAAGGTCATACTCTGTCACAGGATGATGATGAGCCATGTACATGTCTTCACTATGGAAAAGCTACATCCTAGGATGTGTCAAGGAAAGTATTTCCAACAGAGACTGGCAACCCTTCAAAAAGGCACTGACAAAGGCTCAATTGCAAGATGGTGAACAGCTCAAGTCATATGCCAAGAGGAAATATGGGTTCTGAGTAGGGCAGGTGCTGGGAAGGACACACAGGTGAACAGGAGACAAGAGGAGACCTCAGAGCTTGATTCCTCTATACAGGAAAAATGGCAGAATGGGAACACAAAGACATTTTAAAAATTTATCAGAGAAATGAGGACAGAACAAAAGGATATAAACTGGCCACAGAAACAATTAGTCTAGAAATGAGAAAGGTTTCCATATGTGGTAATGGTGAAATTCTGAGCACCAGCACTTCTATCTGCCTTTTTCTTGGGGCTTTGACAAGTGTATACAAAGGATAGCATAACATAATTGCCTCTGATTGCAAGCAACACGACACAGAAGTCCATCCCAGTGCTAAGTTGTCAGGTTTTGCAATGAGTACTTGCAGCATATCCTGATGAAAATCTAGGAGGAGATTCTAATTTTACTAGGATTTATCAAAAGAGCATTTCATGCATTTGGTGATTATGTGCAAGTAACCAAATTCTCCTTCATTATAAAATGGAAACTGCTGACATTCATAGTAGGAAATTCAACACACACACATACACCCCCCACTCCTGAAAATACTCTACTTTAGAATGAAGCAGAATTTGTTTTTTATTTATTTAGGCATTTTATTTTAATAAGGAAAACCTCCTATTTTTTCTGAATTGCCTTCTAGCCAACATGATTCACTGGTGATTCATCACTTCAACAGTTGTTGATAGACTTCTACACAGTCATGGTAGGATGGGATCTCATCGCCTCTGTTCCCCACTTAAAACGTGGAAGCAGGGAAGAGAAGATTGACAAACTAGGGTAAATGGTTTCCCAGGAAGGAACTCTGGGCAGAAAGGATACTTTGGAAAGCTTTATAGTCATCTACAGAAATAAATCTCAACTACAGAAAGGGAGCAAATTTTTGCACCTCAGTGATGCGTATGTGTCACTTTGAGAAATCTGCTTATTTTCAGGATGGAAGAGCAAGAAGGTTCATATAATTGCTTTCTCTGTGTACACTAAATGAAAATCTTGAAACAAACACCTCTGCCCTGAAGCAGGCTTTCGCTATAGTCAGAACTACTACAAGTGAACTACAACTGCACATGAAGTGACAATCAGAGTTAATTCAGGCTTATATGCTATTTCATGGCTATGTAAAACTCTTGTTCATTCTACTAGTACCTAGATGGGATATTTTGTGCTTAAGCCATGGAAGATAGCAACTAACTTCAAGGACTCAGGGACTATATTTATATCACTGCCTTTTAAATCCTCCCATCCTAGCAATTGTAAAAGGCCATCCTTACTGTGCTATAATAGCACTTAAAATTAAGGGCAGTGTATCTGTTGCTAGATGCAACAGCATTAATTCCCTTGGAAATCATGTGGTTGACTAAGTCTAGTATGTAAATGTAATAGTATATTTAATTTATCAGAACCTATGCCCATTAAAATACTTAGCCGTATTAATAAAATACTACAAAATCACATGAAAAATTAAAAGAGAAATCTGATTTACTTGAAAAATTATACTTTGCCAACATAGTACTGAATTATTGTGTTCACCCATAATAAACCCATTTAGCACACTCTGTGAAATAATCCCACATGGCAGAACTAAGAAATATATGACAGGAAGTCCAAATAATTACCCTAATGCTTCCATTTAAAGCCAGACTATTTAATTTGGATTTTATAAAGTAATTTAGTTCCTGCAATACTTAATGAGAATGCAACTATTAATTTGGATGCAAAATAACCATAGTGATATGACACGAAATAACGACCTTCACGTGCAAATAAAAAATAAAACATTTTACTAAAACAGCAGGAGAGGACACTGCCTTGAATACCCATATTTGCACATGAGAATATTTAGGTAACCCTTCTAAGAGTTGGAAGTCTGATGTAGCAACCCCTTACTCCTCCCTTGGCCTAACACACATGCACGTGCACACACATATGTGCACACACTGCTGTCCATGGTTTTGAAAAGAGATAGCAAAGCCAAAAAACCCAACCCATAAACCCCCATTTACTTCTAATAAGTTAATTTTATCTAATTTTATGAAATATCCTTCAAAAACAGTAATGCTAAAGCATGCAAGGGCCTCCTTATGCTTAACTAAACATAAGGTGCTTAGATTCAAGTCAGAGTGACACTGAGAAAACATACCTTAAAACAGTACTAAAAGATAGAGATGTCATCATTTCTGTAATTCCCCCTTCATTAAAAAAATCCACCACCACCCCCCAATGTGGATTTCCCATTTCAAAGCGAGCATTCAATGCACCATTCTGAGTCATACCACTGGGGTCTGGCAAGAATCAAGCTGTGGAAACGAGATGACATTTTAAACTTCAAACATAGCTCGCGTTCCTTAAGGAGTCTGGGTGGCTAAAGACACCTTAAACCCATTGTACCTTGGCATTTTGCCTTGCATAGCAGATATCTTAAACTCCTCCTCAGCCATTTATGCAGTCTAATCCAAGGGTGCTCATGATTTGAGATGGAGACAGGTCAGGAAACTGACTTAAAAACCTTCCTATCTCTCAAACAAACCTCATTCAATTTCCCCTCAAAATTCTGATAAGGCAGAAGTTTAAACCTTTAGAAGTGGCATCTATGAAAGTTCAAGCAGATCTAGCTTTGGGAAGAACTGTACATGTGATATTAAATTGCAGAAGAGAATACTCCTTCCTCCATTGGCCAAATGTTCTTCTCTCCTGTTTTCCCCAGTCCACTTCTTCAGAGGCCGTTGTCTTAGGTCTTACCTCTCAGACAAAAAAATTAAGGGTGAAGTGTTATCAGGAAAAACTTTAACTAACACTAAAATTTTCTTTTTTTTTCCTCTTCCTCCTTCCCCCCATCCAGAAGGGAGCAAAAATTCAACCCCTGCAGCTCAGAGATTAGGTGTTGTAAGGCTTCACTGTGTAGCAGTGTCTACCCCTTTTCTTCCGATTTTTTTGGTTTGTTTTTTGAAGAAGGAGGTTACTTACTAGTAAAAAAGCTTTTTTGATGACGGAATCCACTCATTTGTTCATAACATTCCTATGGAGTTATTTCAATGTATAATTCATTTCTTTTTAATCTTTGACTGAAAATTACTTTAAGCAAGAATAGCAGCTAAATCTCTGCTTAAAATTTACATATATAGTCTTGGGAAAAAAGCACAGCCAATTTACTTCTTTCGCTACTTCTGCCTTTAGATTCATTTGCCAGCAATAGCATTGCAATGTGATAATGTGACACGGTGGTATGATAACTTAAGTAAATTTTTGGCTAAGCCAGAGACATGGACTTCAAGAAAACTGTGACCTTCATTTCTATCTTTCAAAATGCCAAAAAAACATGTATCAAAGCTATTACAGAGATGGGAAAAAAGCTAGAATAGTTTGCAGCAGTGAATAGTCCTGTCTTTAGAGCAAGTGGAAGGAAGGAATTAAATCCCCAAGGTAGAAATCATGGCCCATGAACATTTCTTTACGAAAATAATGGTTTAGAATGTTTACTATTCTTTTTTCAAGGACTGGAGAAGGAGATCCTGATTTCATATTTCCTGACTTTTACAACGGGCTTCAGGTACAACTACACGAGCCGTTGTGCAATGGCTTTCTGCTCATGCCTGCTCTGCTCCCTTCCTCTAGGACCTTCCATGGGATCAAGCAAAGAGACATTTTGCTGACTCAGTCCCATCTGTAGCAACTTCCTAATATTGTTATTCCGCAGAAACCACTAGAATGTTGCATCACTGGAACAAATTGTTCATTAGTGTTATTTCACAAAAGGGCTATAAAATGCACTAATGAAAACTGTTGCATATTGATGAATCTGAATGTAAGAAAGCATTAATTGAGTTAAAATACAATCATTTCCCAGTACTACCTGACACTGCACAGACCCAGCTTAGTCACATAGGAAATCATTTTCACTCCTCTGGTCGTAACATGAATGGCATCAAAATTTTGCTGCAAAGCCTAAGGCTTCAAGTAATCCTCAGCATGAATGCCTGGGTGCTAAAAAGATATGCAAAGTGCACAGAAAGGGGAGAGATGCTTTCATGTGGATACTCAAAAATTATTTCAGTTGTTGGCAAAAATGGCATTTCACATTTCTAGAAGAAAACGTGAACCAGTGCATCAGCAGAGCTGTTAACGGGGAGCTCTGTAGTGAATGGCAGCTCACTACGTCCGCCAGGTGCACTGTGGTGCCACGGAGAGCACTGGCACAAGGGGCTACATGCTGCTAGACAATCCTGTCCCTATGGGATGGTACCACTTTGTTTGCCAAGTGGACCTCTGCAGCTGCAGAGAATTATTTGTTTGATAGTGCTAACTTGTAGGTTAAAAGCATGCAGTCAGAGGAATAAAGTACTTCAAAAGGTACTTTGCTCACTTCACAATTACAGCAGAATGTTAATTATTTATGATAACAACTCAGAATGCACTAACTGTATGCGACAGACATTGTAAAAAATAATGGCTTAGGAATCCTGGCTACAGCAACCTGCTGTTAAGTCTCTCCTGAGAAGAGGGGAGACATTGCCAATTTTTGTGCACATTAGCAATATGTGGATTATTGTGGGTCTGCTGTATTGTCATTGTTAAGTCATCTTATAAATTTTAATTCTTTTTAAACTAATCCCCTTGGTAAACAGGTCCCAGAGAACACTTAATTTTAAAAAAATCATAAATTCATCTTCAAAAATTAAATAGCTTACACAATTTGAGCAGCTGACTCATTTAGAATCAGTCTTCCATAATGATATTAAAATATTTAATTAAGAATGTTGTTTATAAGAGAAGTCAAACCCTAATCAGCTGTATTGTTGCAGCCTATTGTCTAATATAACAGATTGTAATCTTATTAACAGAAGAATATTTTATGGCAAGTGTTTCAATAGCAAGACCAAATTCATTACTTGCATAGATCTACTACAGACAATGAATATAAATTGGAAAATCACATGAAGCATTCTGTGTCTTATTATGGCAAAATGATTTTACCTTGAATAAATCATTTTACTTAACACCTACAATATTCTGTAGATAGAAAGTGAGTATGCACACAGTAACATTAGATAACTGAAAACTTTTCACTTGTAATTTTGAGTTCATGAATTACAAGTGACAACTTAAAGACCAAGGAAATTAAATAAACATCATAAAATTAGAAAAATTATAACAATAAATGCAATATAAGCATAGCTTTTTTCCTATCTTACAAAGAATTCTGCTTATACTTCAGACGTACAGAAATTACTCATAAATATGTGTACTGATAATTCTTTTTGGAATTTGGAAAATCCTTAGTTAAAAACATAGCCCACAAGTGAGCAAAGAACTTCTGGAGTTAAACATGTCATCCTGTTCTTTTCTTGGAACAAGAGAATGAATTTAAACTATTCTGCACAAAACTAATTTGCCAGCAGCTGTGTAGCAGAAAATGTGAGCTATGTGAGGCCTGATTTAACCATCCTATTTGAAATTAATAAGATATAAAAAAAATTCTGTTCATTTGGCTCTTCCTCTGCAGGCTTATCAGTCACTGCAAGTAATGTCACCCTCAGTAACCTCTGTTTCTACATCTTCCCCTACCATCATGTCAATAGTTCTTGCTTAGTACGACAATGTTTTCATCGCAAAGGAGCTGTATTCCAATATACACTGAGCAAAAACATAGCAGAGACTACATACACTTGGGGACAGCTCCAAGAAAAGTCTTCAGGCCAGTGAACACATTTTAGGTACACGAACCTGGAACCGAATTCCTAAGTGAGGCCCATAGGCTTCCCACTCAGTGCATGAAACGTGCCTCAAAATGGGGTCCCGTTCAGCCCAGGACCCCGAGCAGGGAACCTCCCGAGACAGACAGTAAGGACATGGTGAGGCTGGGGATACAGACAGAGTAAGGTTTTGGTACCTCACCCCAGGTGGCAGGAAGGTGTACCTTTTTGCTTATGTGCCCCAGCTCATGGCTGGCTCCTGAATATCAGCAATTGCTCTGAGATAGCTGGGCAGGCTGCTGAAAGGCCACTTCTATTGCTGCTGCCCACATTTCAGTGCAGAAGTGCCCATGCTGTGGCATGGCAAGCCACTTTAGAGCTTATGGGCACCACGCAACCACTGTGCTGCTTCTATTGAGGTCCCCAGGAAAAATATGTGCGTAGCCCCTTGAACGTGTGTTCACCTCACTGGTTCTCCCCCTCCTCTGCCTCTCCCTTGCCCAGAAACAGAGCAATCCAGGTCCATGAAAATGAAGAAATCAAAATTCATTGAAATACTCTTTATAGAAATGTGTAAGACATCTGTCATGCTGGAGCCCTCTCTAGCAGTCAGGGGGGTCCTGGCTGCAAGCCCAGAGTCACACTACCTCATGCTTCATCCCTAGATCGGCAAATCAATGGCAGACCTTCCCCTAGAGAAGCAGAAGTGTGGCCCCAACGGTTTGAGCCTAGAGCCTGATGGTTAAAATACTGTCCTGGGAGCCAAGAGGGACAGCACTGATCTCCCACATGCCAAACTGAAGTTAGATCTCCAACTTACTTGTTACAGACACTGAATTTCAAGGGTGTTACAGAGCCATTTGGGCTAGAAGGGGCCTAGGGAGGTCTCTAGGTCAAGCTCATGCTCAAAGCAAGCACAACACTGAATTCAGCCCCAGGTGCTCAGGCTGTGTCCAGTCAGACCTCGAAAACCTCCGAGGTACTTCATTTTGTGAGAAGCCCAGTCCTCTTGTGTGTGTGTTGGCTGACCCATAAAAGTCTTCCATAAGGAGACACCTCAGGCACTATATCAGAGGATGGCTGAGTTTCCGCACTGTGTCTAAGATGATGTACAAGCTAGCTGCTCAGCTATCGAACACTACCAATAGAGAAGAGTTACATACGTGTGCAGATCCACAGTTGAGGAACACTGGTGTTAGGCCCTTCCAAGACTAGCAAACATTTTCAAAATCATCAAAATTCTACACTTATGCACCTAACCCCCATTCGATGGGATGCAGCCATTTCTACCTAAATAACCCTCCTAACAACAGACACTATAATTCAGAAATTCACTCTTGGCTAACATCACGTACCTAAGAATGACCACATGATATTAAAGTTTTCAGAATATAAAGGAACCATAGTGCTGTTGTTAGCTTATATGATGGCTAAAATCAGCACAGTACCCAAATGCGATGACAGATACTGTAATGCAGCAATGTAATAATTAAAAACTGAATTGTTTCTATTGAGAGACTCAGTAGTTACTCAACAGTTGGTTGACTTTGTCAAAGAATTACCCTTGACAATTAACAGTGCTGCCAAATATAGACTTTCATTTAAAAACCAAGTAACCTCTCCTCATGGTGGCAACAATTCCATTCCGAGCTAAACGTACACAATGCTGTCCTTGTTCAGATACCAGGAAGTCTGGCTGCAAGCTGTGTAACCGAGCTCCACTCAGCAAAATGGGGTATAACACAGTTTACATAACAGTGCTGCCAAATGCTAAGTCTGTGTAAGGTGAAGAGCGGTGCCTAAAGTAGGAAAAGAGTAAAATGATACTACATCAAGTATTTCTGCTTCCTGCTGGATGGCTGGAAGAAATGGTGTTTCTGCAGAAAGACGTGGGCATGTCTGTTAAAAGACAGCTTTGCTTTGAATCACCAGGACCCACTGACCTGCTCGGAATTGAACATTCTGTGAAATGTGATTTTCTCTCCCTTCACAGTGCTGAACTGTTTTATTAACCAGCAGGTACCTGATAGATGCGTGGATACCTGCTGGTTAATAAAACAATTCAGCTCTCAATTTCTAGCTGTCATGTAGATAGGCACTTGAAGTAATTACTAGGCTTTCTAAGCTTTTAATATGACAGAGGAAGCATTATCCTTGGTGGTTAGCTTCCTTAAAATTAGTTGCCAATTATTCACCATTCTTTCACAAATTTTTGCATAGAATAAGATGATGCAGGGTCTGAGGACTGATTAAAACATCTGGGACTGGGCTGTGTCCCCAGACTGAGCAACGGCACTGTGGAAGAACTACACACCACTCAGTAAAACTTACTGATCAAAAAAGTACCTTTGATTCAGAAACAGGTTTACTCCATTTCTTCCTTGCTCCAAAGGATGCACACAATATAATTTGTTAGGTTTGTTCCCACAGCAATTTGCAGACTGTTCACGTGAGCTCAGAGGTTCCAGCTCCCTTGTCTAACTTTGGTTCTCTAAACATGCAGCCTTAGTGACCTGCTTTTCAGAACAACTTCTGCAAACATTAACCATTCATGGTCCCACACATCAATTGGCATCCCAGGAAATCTTCTATTTTGTTAATATGTAAAGGAAGTCCTGCTTCATTTATCATCTTGTTTACTAGAGAATGTGACTCTGAGGAAGTGCATGGGCTCCATGCCCTGGCTGTTTATTCACTCTTGATTTCAGGATTCAAATACCTTCTCCATGGAAAACTGTTTTCTTGTACCAAGAGGGGAGTATTCCCTATGGACCTTTAAAATAAACTTGTCTTCACTGTTATATTTCTCTTCATTCTATGCCTGAGCTATCATACACAAGTCTTAATAGCCTCCTGTAAGAACCTAAAAAGATTAAAGTCTAGGAGGGACTGTGATAGGGTCACAAATGTAAGGTTTTGTAGTATTGCTTTGAATGTCTCTGTTTTCTTACCACCTTTCTGTATACAGGATGAAAGACCACTCTGTCTGTGAGGACAGAAAGATTATCTTCTACCCAGAGAACCACCAAATAGCCAGCTGGATTTATAAGAACCTTATTCCCAGATATTTTGAGTGCTTCCATGAAAGAGGAAATAAACACATGGCCCAGCAATATTTAGGTCTTGTCCAAAAATGAATTTTCCCCAAACATTTTCAGTCAGGTATCACATAGTCTTGGCTCACCACTACCATCATCTATTGCCTTTATCTTAGAGTGAGAGACAAAGACAAAATACCAAAGCATCCTCAGATGCACACTGCTTTTGGGCAGGCTTCTACAGCAAGAAGCCTGTTTACAGCAAGTTTAACTGAATGACGTTACACTGCCTATCAGCATGAAGCAACTTGCCTTTGGCTGTACAAGCCACCAGAGTAAAAGGGATTGGTCTTACAAAGAGCGAGCATGCCTAGTCGCAAAGCGCTCTTGCTTCACAGTCCATATTATGACAGTGCGTGGTAGAACAGATATGTTTCTGCCGCTCTTGTTGAATAACAACCCCGCATAGCCCTACTTAGTCCCACCATAATTTATGCAGAGTGCCTAGTTAATTGCGATTCAGTGAGGACTCCTACACAGATAGATCTCCTTGCAAGAAAAATTTAAATCTTACCACATTTGAACTAGACAACTGCTTTAAAATTGCCCCTTCACTACTGAATGCAAAGAACACTGCAATGCCACAGCAGCTTCTGTAGATAACTGAAACCACTACAGTGCACTGAATATTGGTGTGACAGACATTAGCAAACCACAGCTTTCACTGCCCTCTGCATCGCGTCCTAGCGGTGAGAGAGTGTGCTGTGACTCGTATGGAAGTTTAAGCGTTGGTGTATCTTAAGAGGATTTATTATAAATACTTCTATGTTTAGCATATGAGCATAAAGCTATGAGTAGAAAAACTTGAAATAAGTAAACTGTTGTGTGTGTCTATTTCAGTCAAGCCCACAGCAGCCACTGCCTGTTCCTGCCTATTCCTAAGCAACTAATTAAAAACTGCAATTAACCCTTTTTCTTGACAGCTGCCATTCATCCTGTTTAACTCTTCAGTAAACTAGTTCTATTTGTATAAAGTTTTAGGACATTTTTCTATCATCGGTGCATGGTAGATAGAAAATAGCAATGCCACAATGCCTGCCAGCTGATTTTTCTACTCCCTCTCCCTCCTCTTGATCATTTAGAGTGCATTTGGCAGCCACTCATTACAATTTAATTGTTCTAATACTTTCTACTCCTCCTCATGTGGTGATGTGCTTTCTGCTGGGGAATGAAGCGGGTGGTAATTGAAATCCTTGTGACTCTGTGATTTGGATACTTTAAGTATTCACCAGTTTCTTGCAATAACTGAAATTCAGTCTGATTTAAGGCTTCATGGCAATGCCCTCCTAATACCTGCCACGCATTAGGCAGAAAACCATGTCCTACTTACCCGTGATGGTTGCTAGCTAAAGGCTCCCAGACAGAGGTCAATCCTGCATTAGTAACCTTGGTCACTCTTCTAAGGACTGTTTGTGCTGCCATATGTAAAGAGTCTTGCTGGGGCACTGAACAAAGCAGACCTCAAAAAGGTGGGTTGCAGCACCTCACTGCACCTCACCTCACGTCTCACATACCTGCTCAGCTATTTGTCTCTTTTAAAAAGATCTTCACATTCAGGGGATATGGGTCCAGTAATTGGAAGGAAAGCAGCTGATGCCACGGCTGTTTAATTAATTGATTATTTTGGTTTAGCCACCAAATCTAACAAAAAAAAAATTAAATAGAAATGTTTTCCTAGCAAATTTGCTCTGAAATTAGCCCTAAAATTGACTGAAACCTCATTCCTTACAGTGAATAAAGAACTTTAAAAAAACCTTCTTCAGGTGACTGAGATGGGGTGCATCTGTCTAAATATAGCAGTCTACCTCTGATGAAGTTCTGTAGTTTCCCCCTGCACATAATAGAGAAAAAAAGCATTTCCTGGGTGCAATGCAGGGATTTTTGTCTTAGATACCCACTGTAGGTGCCTCTACTTCTCTTTGTGGGCTACAAAGAGAGTCAGATCACAATACCCATACTGGAGGAGTCCTATGCCAGACAAATCTCACCTCGCTGTAAGTGCAAGCAAGCAGATGTGACCTTCTATGTATTTTTATTGCCCTCCAAATTGAAAATGCTGCTGTAACTGTAGGCAAACACAAGGGTGGGGTTTTTTCATTCTAAGAGGAAAAATGTCAAAAATCTGTGAGGCACACAGGATAAATGTGTTGAGGAAGAAACAGCTGGTAAAATAAAGGTGGTAATAAACTTATTTTCATTTCATGAGAAAAAAATATCAGTTGCTCAGAAACAGGCTCTGTTACTAGTAATTTCAGCAAAAAATGGGAAAGAAATGAATTTTAATGCTGTTGAGAGCTGCTTGGAAGTCCAAGTTCTCGATGAGATGTCACTCCTATGGTAAACAGATCCATTCAGTTAGTCCTAGTTAATACTTCAGAGATTGCTCACAGAGAAGGCGTTTGGCTTCCACTGCGACAAGTTAGTGTTGCCAGCTCATAATGGCAATCTAAAGCAATCAAACAACTCATTTTGATCTTCTTTATGTTGTGCCTGAATAAAAGTTCAGCAGAGATTGGTGTGTTTCTCTCTATGACTTTAGAGTGGGAAAAAAAATAGCTTAAAGTAATTCCTAGAATGTAGTCACATCATTGTTTCATCTGTTTTCTCCTATACCTGGCCAGGTACTAAGGTATGATTCTACAAGCAAAGTATTAACTGTTTGCATTGGGTATAAGTATTTTTCACATGGTTCAAAGTTTATTATCATTGAAACTGTATTTCCTTACGTCTCATTGGAATAATTAATTTATTTAGACTTATACTTACACACAAATCTTATGTGCTTTGCTTTTATCTTGCACACAAGAGGCTTCATAGGAATCAAGCAACAACAAAAAACAATACGTCAAAACTACATGTGTCTACTGCAAAAAGCAAGTTCTTACCAGAAAACAGGTGACGGAGTCTAGCTGTCTGTTTCTGCTGGCAGATCGCAAAGCTCCTACTGTGATGGACAATGCACCTGCCCTGCTAAGTAATGGTTACCAAAACTTCTCAAAAACTTTACCCT
This sequence comes from Gymnogyps californianus, assembly GCF_018139145.2. Taxonomy (NCBI): domain Eukaryota; kingdom Metazoa; phylum Chordata; class Aves; order Accipitriformes; family Cathartidae; genus Gymnogyps; species Gymnogyps californianus. The sequence continues at coordinate 47,617,188 of NC_059500.1, read as the reverse complement.
TGTGTCAAGTCTTTAAAAACTGAGTCTACAATTAAGAAAGCAAAATTTCAGAAATGTTGACACTAGGCTGCCTGGTTTTAGATATAATCACACATGAAATAAAAGTAGGTTTTGTCTCCATTAACCTTGTGTCTTCATAATCTCAAGGATACTTCATACCAGGTTCATGCACCAACAGAAATCAGAGACATGAAAGGATTTCTACAATGTACACCAACTCTCCAGAACTTGGCATTAGTGGTGCTTTAGGACACTTTGCTTTTTGTTCTTCCGGACTGAATCTTTTCTGGCAGCTCTGCACTACTCAGACTTTCTCCAGCAAGACGAAGCCATGGGGCTGTCCTGTGCAAGACAGCCAAACTGATCTGTAGGAATGGGTTCCTGCTATTAAAAAGTGGCATATCTCAAGCATTTTCAACAAACATCTTTTACTTTGCAGCCCCATAGGAAAAGTGCCCCATTCCCCACTTGTTCTTATTCCACCTGCACCAGAAGGGCAACTTGTTGTCCTTTGGCTTATATCTTGCTCTTTATGGACACCAGTTAATGAGTTCTTTTACCTCCTCTCCATATGCCCATTTTTTTGTGTGTTTTCTCTAAGGTATCTTAAGTAAGCAGCAGGGAGTCCAGGAGACCAATGTTAAAGCAACTCTCCATATCATTCCCTCAAACCTAGTGCTGTGCAGAGCAAGGTTTCCCTTTCTGAACAGTTATTTAAGCTGAAATACATCAGAAAGAATTTAATCTGCAAAATCTAAAACATTGATCTGGGACAAGACTATCTATAACACATAACACAGAATACAGATACACACTGCCCATTCTTACTGCAAAGTGGCTAAAAACTGGACTCTGAGGTTACTAACAAGAATTTTGCCTGATACACAATTAGCGACCTTGATGCAGGCACTGTGTATGTGACTCAGCTTAATTTAATTTCTTGCTTCCTTTTCATTTCATGTATGAAACAAATGTGAGAGGGGTCTGTATAAAATTAATGGCAATCTCAGACAACCCACAGAAAATTAATAATCAGATATGAAAATAAAGACCTAAAATATTGACAGTTTTCAGTCTCAGGAAAGAGGCTGAATTCCTGAATTTGCCCATAGGAAGGAAAAACAATTGCCTGTTTACCATTCCAGATATTCAGAGTAGTATGCAGACCAGAGCATGTCAGAGGAGGAGAGGCTGAGAGCTGGGGCTGCTCAGTCTGGAGGAGAGAAGGCTCAGGGAGAGCTTATGCATGTGCGTAAATACCTGACAGGAGGGTGTAAAGGGGCCAGACCCTTCTCAGTGGTGGTCAGGAAAAGGACAGGAAGCAATAGCACAGACTGAAATACAAGAAATTTCTTCTTAACCTTTGGAAGAAAATCTTTTTTTACTGTGAGGGTGGTCAAACAGTGGAACAGGTTTCCCAGGGGCAGCGTGGTGTCTCCTTCCTTGGAGTCATCCAAATCCAACCAGGTATGGCCCTGAGCAACCTGCGGTAGCTGAGCCTGCCTTATGTGGAGTGGGACTGGACAATTTCCAGAGGTAGCATCAGCCTCAGCCCTGGTGTGATTCTAAATGCAGAACCCCATTAGAGGTACTTTAATGAAAGCTGTTTATTTCAATAAGCTTGCTTACATTCTCTGTGCTCAGAGGAGCAATATATACAATCAAGTTCCTTCAATAAAAAAAGAAAGCTGAAAACTGAAATTGTAATAATCTTGTCTTTCAAGCTCACAAAATATAACATAGGCATCTGACTTCCAGAATTTAAGGTCCTGAAGTGCAAAATACTTTTGCAGGGGTGCCTTGCAGTATTTCTTTTTACTACTGCCAGAAACTAAAATCATATTATTTGTGAGTATAGTATGCCTGTTAAAAGTACTTATTTATTTGTATACTTATGTTTATATCCGCAACTTTGGTAACTTTCTGAAAATCATCCCACATACATCTGGGCCTTTACATCAACTTACTTGTTGTACATGATGTACACGATGCCTGATCTGTGCCGGCATTTATTACCTTCTGGCCTAAAGTCTGGATAACTAATTATCTAATAGTCAGGTAAAGGGTGTTTCTTATTACAAGTGACTATAATTACTGGGAAGGAAATGTGATACCGTATTTTATTATAACTACAGTGTACATGCACTAGTTTTCTGTTGCTTCGTTCTCAAACCAAAACAACTGTATCTCCTTTCCGCCCCGGCTCTAAAAACAAGAAGGCAGAGAAAATGGGAAACATATCTAGAAAAAAAATGTTTAAGATGATCTTTTATTATCTCAGCTGCTGTTGAGCAAGACACATTATCAGGTCTCTTGTCTTTCGTCTGAGTAGGCCCAGCCGGAACACAAAGACAGACTTCCAAGCCATTCACCTGCAAAGCTAGGAGCCTGTATTTATATTTTATTGTTGCTCTTTTCAGCTGAGAAGTTGAACAGGATCTTAAGCCCCATTAGCTACGGATCAAGCAAGTGACTGCATGCCATGGCTTGCAGCAGTGCAGAGAATCTGCTGCTCCTACAGGAGATCAAGCCCTACAACAAACGCTGTGATGAAACAGCTCTAATCAACAACAGCGAGGCTGGCCTGTTACAGGAGGTGTCATCCCACTTGCTGGAGAAAACAGTGTTTTAATAATAATCTGATTTCATCATCAAACCGTCTGGGTACCGCAGTTCTCAGCCGAAGTGAGAAGCCGCATATGCCTATCAGGATATGTAAAAATTGTTCTATTTTTTCAATGTCAATATCACTAGAGAAACAAACACCCTTCAGCATTTTATACCCATGCTGAAACAGCATACCCTCAGCTATCTCTAATGGGCTGGAACAATATCCTCTCTTGATAACTCTGAACTTTGAGGGAGTTTGAATCTAAAAAATTAAGTTTAAAGGCTTTTTGTGTTTCTAAGTGAAATGTCTTATGTTGAATTACACATTTTCATTCCACGATCCGAAAGAAGGTCACCAGATGGCACTATTACACATTGTCTTTCCGATTTCTGTCTCTTAATACACACAGAAAGTTTTTAATTGTGGAAGAACTGGTAGTACTGTTGCTGTAGCACTATATTTGGGGACAAGTGTGATGAGTAGCATCTCTGTTTTAATCTCCGCAACCTTAACAAACTCTTCCAGAGGAGCTGTCCTCTCAGAACCAGATGCTTTCACAGATTTAAATACAGGCATAAAAAAATGGAAGGGACTGTTCTGTTATTTATGTCTGTCTCTGCTCAAGGACTAGCATGTATCTGTAATGGGAACACATCACAGCAGGAATGCACACACATTTGGCTATGCTGATCTCTCCTCTTTGGTAAGTAGAAACCCTCTGCTGTCATTATACAGAGATTAAATGCCCTAGGCATACTGTAAGTACTTTTCTCAATTATACTGACAGAGAGCCAGCATATCCAAGCTGCATCTTGGACCCAATTAAAATGCATCTGCACACCTATCAGCAAAACATTGCATATATGACAGTGAAAGTTGACATTTGAACCTCTCTCTTCATTGTCCTCAGCTCTTTTAACAACAGGAGCAGAAATATTAACCTCAAGACTCCTAATTGACATGACACTTACAAATGGCCTGAGCAACTCCTGATACGTGTATTTTATAATAGCAAACCATTGCTCATTTCTGTGGCTACTAATTTGTGATCCACTGATATGTGAGTCATGATTAATTCCATAGCGTGTTAGAAGAGTAATTTAGAATAGTAATTTAGACTTCATAATGCTTTAAGGTTGTAGGGTTCTTTTAGCTTTGTTCAGATATGGTTTTGTTGAAACCTTATAGAAGCTGCCTATCGTTTTTTTCCTGACTCATAGGACAAAGAAATAGACTCAGTAAATTATTATTTTGCTTTCCACATATCCCATTATATACATTTTTTTGTGAACTATATCATATACTCCAACAAACTCATAACTAGTGAAACAGTGAAAAAAAATCAGGCCATGAACTTTTAAGTATGTGATGGAAAAGGCCAACTGTCACAAAAAGTCCTGAACCACATATGGTTGACTGGATCTGCCTCTGACAAAACGCAGTCACTCCTCCTATATCTTGATCGGGATTTATGTGATAGCAGCATTAATAAAAGAAGTTTACTCCATGACAAGTGTATCATTGGCATACATGCTGCGTTGGAGATGCTAGCAACCCTGCTAAAGAAAAAGATTGGAAAACATCAGAAACGACTGTTTCTGCTGATAAGGAGCCTAACTTTTCAGTACTGCATGTAATCTTACCTTCTGATCTCGATTAAACTTTTTCTCCTAAATTCCAGTTTGGAGAGTTCATGCTGGCCTAGACATACAATACCCAAGTGGAACTAACCAAAACCAACAGAACTGCCACCACAGGCCCAGGGGAGCACTGCCATCAGTCACCACACACAGTTCAATCACATGAAAAACATTTCTCTTATATTTCCTTTTTAAGCTTTTATGCATTTTGCAAGGAATAAATTCACCCAGTGGACATACAACTTTGTCTATAGTAGCACCATATTTTGGAAGTAGTCTGAATAAGGCAGCAGAATTTTTCACAAGAAATGATGCTGCATTTTACCAAAAGTAAAATTCATAAACACAGATATATTCTGTACATATTTCTGCTCACAGAAATGAGCAGTTCTGCTCAACACTGAGCTTTATATTCATTCCATGTAGCTTCATGAACTTAAGTAAGCTTCTTACATTAGGAGCATAGCACACATCCTATGGTAATAGTTCTGTTTTTCTCAAGCCTAGAAAAACTTCATTTCCAGCAAAGTTCTCCTTGCTAGGGGGGGTAATATTGGACAATATAGCTCCCTTCCAATACAAAAAATCAGCAAGGTACAGGATGTCATCAAGAGTTAGAAAATCCTGCTTCTCTTTTCCACAATGTTTGCTGCCAAGCATCATCTTAATGGTCATTGCTTTCTGCATGGAGTATGCTGCAATTACATGAAGTTCTTCTAGCACTCTGAATCTATCAAAAACCCATTAAAACCAACAATGGTGAAACCCATCTATGCAAACAGAAAGCCAGCCCCATGCAGCTGGTCAGCTCTCTGTAACGCGCAATCCCTGGCTAACATTTGGAGCTGAAAGAACAGATTCTTCTCCTGCTCTTGGCATCAGGAAGCACTTTGGTATGTGGTCTTTCACAGGCTGCCAGAAAGGGTTTCTTGGCCCACACTTCGGGAAACAGTGATGCAGCAATCTCAGCCCCTGACAGCATCTGGCAAACCTGACACATCAGAACAGAAATGTCAAGATATTAGGAAAACAGGTAAGTCACGGCTCCTTGCCCAAACCTGCTGGTTTTCCTTATTCTCCCTTTGCTGTAAGAGGATTGGTGAACAAATTGCAATCAGTGTTGGCCCTAGAAGAGGTCAGGGAGCACTGGCTGAGGCTTGGCATTGGCCAGTCCTCCACACCCCATCCCCCACACTTAGGAAGAATATACTCATGTCTCAGAGGGATGCCCAGCAAAGGGAAGACAGTAAATTTCAGGTTTTCCATGGCAAATGGACAGTGGTATGCATGGTACAAAATCTGTGGCTAATATGAAATAACACATGCATAAGAATGAGGTATCACATCAAATCCTTAACGCCATGTGAGGAATTTTGCCTTTTAAAAAATACCTGTTTCTCATTACTGATTTCCTATCCTTATGCCTTACTCTTTTATCCTTAGATGGATACAAGATGATGCTATAATTGCTACTTTGACAATTCATTGATGATGTTAAAAAATGGGTGGTGGTCAGAACACACTGCAACAGGAACAAGCTGATGATGCTCTACATTTCATGAGTGAAATGCCACTGCCTTCGTGCTACACACTGACGTTGTAATGCTGATTATTTTAATGGGGTGACATCCAAGGACATCCAGGTTTGGATTCCCCCCCCCAAATGAACAAGACAGGCATATGATTTTACAAGTTTGAGGGGATCTGAGACATAGTGAAAGAAATTATTTGCCCAAACTCAACCAACAAGTCTGAATGAGCCATGACTGCAACCTGATTTCCTTTTGTTAAGAGACTGTGTGCACATATGCTTCCTCACAGCAGGCTCTATTACCTCACTATATTGTAAAATATTTGAAAACAACAATTACATTTTAATTGTGAAGAACAAACTTCCAAAGGCAGTGAAAAGCAGATGGAGCAAGAACAATGTAATCTGAATTTTCATAATTAACCACTCATTTTTCCTTTGGAAGCTGGAGTTGCAAAATCTGAACAAGGGTTTCCTCATTATTTTAGGAGCTGTATACAATTCAATTCATTCATTGTAAATGTTCAGTCATCCACATTGAAGGCTAATGAAAATTTAATTAATTAATGAATGGGTTAATTAGTTTAACTAATACTGTAATTCTCTGAAAGTTAAATTTATGCCTCATCTTACCAAAAAGATAATCCAGAAAAATCTGCTATGAATCATGTACGTTAACAGTCTTTGTGGCTGCAGTACCAGTGACTTTCCTATAAATAACAGTAAGACTCACTCAATAGCTTATTTGCCACACATACATCTCTTTGGAACAACATGCGATATCTACATACTGACCTGAATACCAAGGGAGCAAATGAAATGTTCACAGACTTGATTAACATGTAAATAAACATTTTATTTTGCTTAGTGGCAGAGAAAAACAGTAATTTTGAACCACTCCTATCTCGAAGGTGAGCCTGTGCAAAATGACATCAGGTCGTCACCCTCATGACAACCTGATGCAATTTCAGGTATTAGAAAACGCAACATCATGATATGTATTCAGGCTATTGCAATAAAAGCACAGGAGATGGCTTTTCAGATTTTACCAACCTATTGCTGTAGGTGATGGCCCAGATTAATTTTGCCCAATTTCAGGTCAGTAGAGGATTAATCCTTATAATAAAGATCCAAGTCACACTATAAAAATGCCCATTTCTCTGTACTGATCACAGAAGTAACCTGAGAAGACTACATTCATAGGTCAGGCAGCACAGCTAAGCCAGATGAATCTGGGGCCAAGAGTTGGATTCTGCAATTGGTCTTGAACTCCTCATTGGCAACTCTGAATGCAGATCAACTAAATCTGAAAATTACGTTAGTCTGCCTTTTTATTTTTGCATACTATTTTTCCATAGGAAGACCAGGTTATTTACAGAGAAGAGCTCTCTTCCACTGTATCACTCACAAAAATGTGCCTGTATGTGTACTAATTAACTAACTGTAGAGCAGTAGCTTTTCCTACGTTTCAGAAAGTAATCAACTGACTTTACCCGTACCCAGTATTCTCCTTAAAGAGATGGACCCCTAAAAATGATGAAGGCAGCAGTGGTTTCTCGGGATGAGGTGTCTGAGAAAAGACTATTATGGGCCCACAGTATAATAATTGCTTTGAGATTTATCAATAATCCAAAAACTACCCACATGACAGGACAGATCAGGCTGTGAAACACTCAGTGCCCTTTTCCAGTTTAAGTCCAAGGGCACAGAAAGCTGATAAAGTCTGTTTTGCTTGCTCTGAGTCCAAAAGAAATTGCTTTGGTTGTTTGCTAGGGGTGATTTAATATAGAAGGAGAGCAGCTCAGAGACTTGGAATTATACAGTGGCACAGAGAGACCAGAGAAGCAGCACGATCATAATTCTCAGTGTCCTGACTTTTGGGCTTAATTTCTCTTTCATCAAAATCAACAGCAAAACTTGCCCTCAACTTCAAACCTACCTTATATTCAGTGTAGTCTTCTCCCTCACAAAAAAAAAAAAAAAAGAAAAAGGAAAATAATGGAATTATAAAAATCTACACCTACAGGTTTGTTCAAGTCCAATTTCACTTTTTTCCCTACTATTTCTCCTAATAGTTTTAAGGAGGGACAATAATGTTAATGATGGGAAGAATTCTTAAGCAGGAAATCTAAAACTTTGGCAAAAATGGCTGCTAACAGGATTATGCTTACCAAGATGCTTCAAAAATAGCATGCCACTAAATGAGAGCCTCATATATGGTATCTGGTTTGTTTGCCAGTTTCCCCAAGCCTCACCACTGCTTTATCTAGGACCTTTCTCTCAGATGCCACATGTTCTGCCTTGCCTCAAGACCATTTTGCCATCAATACGCTGACCATTGTTTTTCTTGCACATAGTAATCCAATCAAGCAAGCAGAAATAAACCTTCCTACACCACACTGTACAACGTTCTACACGGCTTGAAAGCCATGGGTTTCTAAGAAGATTAAACGAAAGAGAGAACCACATCTCGACCCTTAAACCCAAAACTAAGTCCTGAGTTTGCAGTTCAGTCCATGCCTGTTACTGAGCCTATTGCTGTTATTTTAAGATGAGAGTCTGTATTTCTTTATGCACGTCCACGTGTGAGATTATAAATCAACATTTATTTCCCATGGCCCTTAATATGAAAGAGGAGGTTGCATGTTTTTTGGATGCTAAATATATATACTATATATTACATTCTAAATACCCTTATGGAATTGCTTGCAAGCAAACAATGCACAAAGGAAGTTATCCAAATAATTCAGTAAGTCATTTCAATACTAATATATTTTACAATACTGATTTTCAATATTGATATTTGCAAATAATTACTAATATATTTGCAAATGTATGTACTAATATATTTTTGCAAATAATTAGGGAATGGGTCTGGTGACTTTTCTATTCCTTTGCTTAAGAAGACTTATGCTTTCTGGGTAGATACTTTAAATTTATGTCCCAACTTACTGCACAGTTTCTTGCTTATGTAACATATTTCAGTTACTGTAATTCCAGCTGTTGGCCTTCCCTCTGAAAAAGAAATGGCCTTTTCTCTGCATGAAATGTCATGTAGTAAAGAATAGTGCCCTCAGCCATTCCCACGATAGAATCAAGTTCTGATTACCTCACTGGAAAGTGAGAAATCATCCCTCTCCAGTGATGCAGACCTCCTGTTTCTATCCCTGTAGAGGCACAGGATAGCAGGAATTACTAATATGATATATTAAGGTATAATAAAGTATGTCAATAGCTCAGTACGTCATGTCCTCGGCCTCAGGCAGGAGTGATTTGTTGCTTGGAAGGAGTCCAAATTTAAGGAGAACACACAGACATATTTCTCTGAACAGCTAATCTGGAAAAAAACTATGAGAAATGTGCTGCTCAGAAATTTTAAGTATTTGAGTAGGTCTTATGGAAATGGGTTACTAGGCAGAGGACAGGTGAAATGATGTAGGAAGCATGCAAATTACTATCCTATGGATCTGCACTGTAACTCATTGACCTTTTATATGGCCTACATGGCACCTTTCAGACTCATGATTATGTGTGCATGCGTGCGTGTGTATACGTAGCTGTGCCTATAAACACACACACAAATGGTAAATGGTTCCAGTACAGACTGAGAACGAGACAATTAAAAGTTTACAAAATCACTTCATTATAATGCGTAGAGTAGGATTCTGAGTGGCAGCAAGTAGCAATTTTGTCTCAGAAAGCGAACACAAAATCCAATGGCAATATTGCTCCGAAATTTAGTCCGTGATCATACTGACTAAATTTCAGAGGAATTTTGCCATGGGTTTTGAGTGAGAGGAGACTCAGGTATTCTGTCTGTGACTTTTGGAGAGAAACTAGCATTGCTGTGCCTGCTTCAAAGATACATATGGGTCAAAAACTCATTCTGAACTGGAAAACTTAACTGTTTTTCATGGTTTTCAATATAGAGAGGAAATAATAACCACGTCTTAATCCAAACTTTGCAGAGCATTTCATAATTATTTGTATCACTGCAGCATTTAAAAATCCAGCCAAGATGAAGCCTTCAAACAGGATATGCCTCCACCCAGAAACATTCTAAATTAAAACAAAGTGTAGCAAATAAATACAATGAATATTAAGAATAAAGCAGAAAAATAGGAATATTTAAATAGCAATAAACCTATGCAGAAACAAAAAATAGCTGCTAGACAGCATGATGCTTTCAAATTACTTCAGATCACCACTTTAAAAATGTGTAAGTAACTTCATAATATGAACTATTTCTAACTACTCCTGGACAAAGCAATTTCTGGAGCTCCAAAATCTGTTTTTTTCCCACTCAAACATATGACTGCCATAAATTTTAGCTAAATGATAACTTGGTGATTGTGCCTGGTAGCAATAAAAGGGATTTAATTAGTAATTTGATAAAAGCTTGCACCACAAATTAAACAACAAAATTAACATCTGATTAATCCCAAAAGAGATATTCATCCTCTAGTGTTACAAACCCTGCAAACTTCAACCTTCTTCCTCGGGCAAAAGCCTACGTAACTGGACAGGTCTCAAACAATGCCCTGAAGGTCACGAAACACCGGCTGTGACAGCAGACGTGCCTTTTCCTTAGTGCTCTATATCCGCTAGAGCTCTTTTACTGCAATGTGAGAGGGTGAAAAGTTTACACTAGCTGGTTATGCAATAAATGTCACTGGTATTACCACTGACTTTAGACGAGACTCCCAGCAGTAAGCAGTTAAGAGGTGGTAAAGCAGGATTAATTCCTGAGGAAAATTTATGATTAATTTGTCAGTGTAGTATGCAGTACAAATTCCCTGCTATCTTTATTCTTCTTTGAAGAAGAAATTATTTTGCTCCAATCTATTAATCCCTTAAGTGCAGCACTTCATAGTAGTGTTAGTATCATTGCACACACACCTTTAAGCCTATTCTCACACACTCACCATAAAAGAAGTCATCCAAGATCATTGCTATTTATTGCTATTCATGTAAATGAATACAACTTCAAGGATACGAAGGACAGTGGAATAGTAATGGAATAGTGCAAAACACAGTACTGAGCAGTAACTATTCTTTGAACTGCCTGGATGAAATTGCATCTGACAGGGACAGTAAAATTACCCAAAGTGAGCCACTGTTGACTAAGGCAGATAGATAATGCCAGATAAAGCTGCTTTGGAGGCAACGTGAGCTCTGAACCCTCCACCTGCTGCAGAAAGAAGTACATGATCAACACTTAAAACTCTCATTACCCTCCCAAGCCATGAGGTTCAATTCTGCTGCCAGCAAGGCAACGGCTGTTTTTCCAAGACTGCATTTTTTTCATTTCCTCTTTTCAGATAGGAACACACGTAAGCCAACAAACCACCAATGACAACAAATAGCAACTGTATTTCCTCAAAGTTTCATGATTTTGCAGGCAATACCTGTAATATGTGGTAATGTACTACAATATATTTTCTGTCAGATGCAATTGGTTTGCCAAAAGTATGCCCTAAGGCTGCTCTAACTTAGGATTTTCAGTTTGCTTGCGACAGTGACCTGCACTTAACAATACAATTGCAAGAATTTCATACACACAAGTTTACAACAAAACCAAACTAAACCCAAACCATCTGATCTGCCTGTTTTCCCAAAAAGCAAAATAGAGCACCAACACTACTATTTTGACTTAGGTCCTATTATACAAAAGATGCTGCCTTCTACTAGATGCATTGACTGATCCTTGCAAAGATCTATTGCTAGATCATATAGAGAAATAAACTATTTCTTTAAACTACCTCCTGGACGTCTATGTGTAATAAATAATCAGCAACTCAGTGACAGCTTGGATGATGAGGGAAAGACTGATGGTATGCTAACGATATAGACGGGTAAGCATATATCAATGTACATAAAATTATACACATGATGAATCATATTATTCTTACCAGGTACTCTGAATGGCATTTATCTTTTTCCACCATGAGCTATTGAGGGGATGAACTGTGATTTCATACAGTTGTCTAAGCACCTAGTGTGATGGAGACCAGATTATCATCTCGGTAGTTTGGTACAAAAATTAATAATAGTTAAAACATTTGTGTCTGTGTTAAAACAGAACAAGATGGAGTCAAGAGCATTCTATAAGAAGGAGTTCTCATTGACAGCCCAAATTTCCAGAATTTTGAAATGTACAGCTAAGTATTACTAAAGTATTTGGTTTGTACTGATAAAGGAAGATAGTGATTTTCAAGGGAAGTACTTAATGAGGGCTTTTGGATTAAAAATCACAAAACCAGTCACCTTTCTTCTTCTAAACCACCTGTATCTCACCTTATGATGCATAACGACTGATCGGTGCATAATAAATTCGTTACAATTATCTGATTTTGCTCCATCTTGTCATTTTAGGTTCTAAAAAAGCTGCCAGTGCCAAGAAAGAATTTGAATCTCTAGTTTGTGCCAATAGCACACTTACTGCTGCACAGATTAATGGAACCAGCCATTAAGTTAAATAATAAAAAATGATATTTAAATAAGAGCTGGCTGAAATACAATGGAATATGGCTAATCTAGGTTAAGGTGAAGGAAACACCATTCTTTATTCTACAGAATTAGTAACACCACACTAGTCATAGTTTGCAGGTTAGGCAAAATATTGTAGGTGACCGGGAAGAAATTAAGAAGTCTTATTCTTTATATTAAAGTTTCTTTTATAAATAGCAAAAAAGGTTGCTAAATAGATAAGAGATGTCTTAATCAAATTTTATAGGTATTACAGCTGTCTACTTATACTCACCTCTAATACATCTTCCCATCTGTTCTGTACCTCGTGTATAAAACACTTTTAATACTTATTGATCCCACATAGATCTTTTAAAGTGTAAACTTTCAGACTTATTTTGTCTCTGTATTTCTTTGTTTTGCTGACTAAAATGAGATTTTGAATTTTGGTCGAAAGGACTAAGGGAAGCTATTTTAATTTTGAAATACTGGTACTGTATTGATTGCTGTTTACCAGAAAGCACTCACTGGTTTTGTATGTTTGTTGTCTGTACCTAAGGGGTAAAAGATTAATAAATGTGCAAATCCCACGCTGCCTTACACCATCTTTATAAAGCATACAAATGTCCAACCACTAGTGACGGAGAATAGGAACCCAGACTGTCCACTTTAGGTTTAGTCCTTTCAAAAGCTTTCTGCACAGGTCTCCAATTTCTATGGTTAAAAAGCCTGGCTTTCAACAAACACTAGACAAGCATAGGCATGTACCTTATTTTTAAGAACTGTCCTGACCATTACACTTTTCCACTTCCACATCACTTTTGTTATAGGACCTTCTTTAGTATGAACATACTATCCATTATGCAGTAACAAATTCAAATTGGTTACAAACTTACTCTACAGTTACAAAAGGAAAATACCTGAATTCTTGGAAACAATTTCAGAAGGAGAAAAGACCCAAAAGGGGCCGTTTTCTCACCTCTACAGTTGCCAGCAGAAAATTGACTCCTCCTAATAAAACCAACAAAACCCCAGATCATTAACAGGGCAGAAGCACTTCATCAAACCTCATTTTTTGGCACGTGGCCCTAGCAGTGTAGTGCTGGCTGCCTAGGGAGTGTCACCACTCAGAAAGGCCAAGGCCACCCTAAAGTCAGCAGTGCCCAAAACATCACTGTACTGTGGCACCCTCAATGCTGCAACAAGCACTGCCCTAGGGCAGCTTCCACCACCCACATCCCACGCTTTAGAAAAGATAGGTACCTACAGTTGCCCTTTAAAAATATGGTGTGGAGGGCTCACTACTGCCTTTTAAAACAAGGCCAGAAAAAGCAGGGGAGTCAGCTGTGCCTTGCCACCCAAAACTTTTATATGATGAGTGGGGCACCACATAAAGTGAGCAGTGAATGTGGGAGATCTGTATATAATTGCATAAAAGTTGAGCACTCTTACCACCAGAATCTGAAGAGCTTGTAAAAGCCACTGGATTTTGTAAAATATTAGTCCGGGAGGTAAATTTGGAGAACTAGTTTGGGGAAAAAAGTAGAGGAATGTGGGTTAGATGGAAAAGCAGTACCATGCTGTTCCACCTGGGTGTGGCATTTCTGAGCAAGCCTGGAAGCAAAACTGTGGCATCTGAAGATCTCTGTTTATAAGTGAAGCTCCTTCAGAGTTTAAGAACCCCCAAGCAGGCAGATATTTTGAGGTCTGGTATACCGATTTGGGGATTGAAGTTCCACCTACAGTCTCCTGTAGCTCCCACATACTGTTGAGGATCCAGACCAAAGTACCCCAGACCGAGATGACAGAAGGAAAAACATTCATGATGTCTCCAGACTTTGGGACTGCATATTCCTCTCTTTGTACAGCTTCCGGCACAATGAATTTAATCATGTCTGGAGGAGTTCTGAAATACAGCATGATGAACATTTGCCAACACAGCTGGTTTTGTGCAGCCTCTAAGTATCATCTGACTTCTTTTTAATTACACATGCTTTTTATTGTTAAATATATTGATGGATATGTTGTCCCCTCGCTGTTAATTGAAGGTGGCACAATTTTAGCCTTCCTTTTTCCAGCACTATTAGCAAGGGTTGCCTAACGAATCTTAGTGGATGGCCGTGATTTAAGAGCATTTAATCTATACTGCATTTCCATGCTGTGACTTTCTGCTCATTACCAGGGTACATACATACAAAACCAAGAGACTCCAGTTGTGAAAATCACTATAATCGTTGCTTTGTAGTCAATAAATTACTGAGAGGTGCTAAAATAAACTGAGAATAGTATCCATTTCACTGTACTAATGGTTGCATATATCAAGTATTAGCCTTTGCGTATGTCAGTAATAGCCCTAAATTGAAACAACAATGCTAAATACTCAGGGCAAATTAACTAACAGTTACTGCTACTTGAGTAACATTAAGTTAACACAGAAGTAAATTGAAAGTTTTTGAGATAATAAAAGCAGACAAAACGTAACACAAAACCAGGCTTTTATCAAAACAAAACATGGTACGAGGACAATGATAATGTTCATGTTCCAAACATGTACTTAAAACAATGCAAGCATCTCACATACGTTGGTATGCAAGATCTAGATACTCATAGCTCTATATTCACACACCTGCTTGCACAAGCAGACCAACTGTGAAATGTCTGTAGAAGGCTCCAATCTCCCTATGAACTATGAAACACCACTTCAAAAGATATTTTGTCAGTGGTGAGAGAAGAAAGGCTATTCTATAGATACAGTTACTGGGTCTGTGGATTCAACATGAAGAAGCCCAGAAAAAGAACTGTTCAGGAGTTCAAACCAACTACAAACGGAAACCTTTTGCAGATTCCAGGTTTTCCTGTAGGCATGAAGGTAATCTGTGTTTTTCCTTAAACAAACACATATTAGATCATACATTATAACAGTGACTGTGCGTGTGCAGTGTTAACACAGCCACCAAGTAGAGAAGTACCTAAAAATACTGTTAACAACCTTTCCTTTAGAATGCAAATACTGCCATTAAATACAATGTGGCAACACTTGAGATCAGTATAGATCTTAAAATACCACACACAAGCTATTCAAGTTTCTTAAGACAACAAAATTGGCAATAAAATAATGTCAAACTATGTCTTGTTGGTAAAAATAGCTCATTTTCCAAATGCAGTTCTCTGTAAATGCAGAAAAACTGTAACTGTCTTGTATATACCATAAGCTATTTATCTAAAATGGTACTGTCAGTGAAACAGATGTCATTGCACAATAACCCTGTGCCACCCACATTCTGTTCTCCTAGTTGCCAAACAGAACTGTTTTGAGTTATTTACTGAGCGATCAGATTCAAGTATTTCTGCAATGATTTCCACGCTACATTAAAGAAAAAAATACTTAAAAACTGAAATGTAATTTCACATGATGTTTTACCATGATCTAATATATTCAACACGCCTTCACCAGTACAGACTATGAAGAAAAGACTGAAACCTTAGCAGAAGGTCAAAAAAGTCTTATTTTTAAGAACTTTGTACACCAGCTTTTTCCATTTTCCTCTTCCTGTCCATTATACTCAACTTCAGGCTTCTGTTTTTAAACATCTTCACTCAACCGAGGAAGATGTAGAATTGATATCAAAGTTTCCTCCCCAGTCCTAAAAAATCATCTGTTCTTTGCAGGATAACTACATAAAACCTAAAAATCACACCACAGAATAAGTTAGGCTGGAAGGCACTTTTGGAGGTACCTGGTGGTGGGATCACACTACCTTCTGTAGGGCCCATTCAGGGCAGCCCACAGGGCTCAGTGTCACTTGTCAGGGACCCATCTTAGTCTGCATATGCCATATGCCACCCTACATTGTAGAACTTAGCCGTCTGGTTTTTATCCTGTCTTTTCACACTGTCTTGCTTTTTCATCTTTCCTCCTTTTTTCCATCCTTGTCACAGTGATCTCTGGAGTTCATCAGTATCAGACTGCCATTAAGCTTCCTTGATGGTGAGACAGGGCACGAGACTATCCACACTTCAAACAGGACCTTGCCAATGCACCCCATGAACTCTAAATGCAAAAAGCTTGTAGTCTGTTCTCATCAGTGTCACCAAATTGTTGCCAAAATTCAAGTTACCAGATTTTCTCAATGTGTACCCTTTAAGAACCCAGACTGTATTTGTTTGAAAGCTTGTGAAGAAAGATAGTAAGCACAACGAAATTCGTATAGAGTACTCTGTCTGCATTCACATTTGTACAAGTAACCGACACACTAAAGAAAATAAGATCAGAAAAAGTAGTTAAGTTTGAATATTCACAGTTTTCTAGTACAAAAAAGTGCTTTAATTCTTAAAAATGGGGAAGAGAGAAAGGTATCTAAAAGACATCTAGAGATACACATGCATTCTAGGAACCCAAGGAATACATCTAGAGCAAATGACAGCTAAGCAGAAAAATCATTATGTATCTAGGACCTCTTTCTCATGGGAAATACTGTCCTTCTTGAGAATGTAAAACTTTCTTCAACCTTTCAAGATGACTGATAATAAAAGTACTGAAATTAACATTAAAATACATTTTAGTATCTCAAGAGGTTTTTCATCTGATCAGATTTTTACTCTTTGATACTGATTTGCTAATAAGCCACCTAACCCTTCAACTATCCAGCTTTATGATGCCTTATTTAGATCTCTCAACTTTGTTGAGCTGCTTTCAGATTACAACACAGAGTCTTAAAGATAAATAAGGCAGGCACGTTTTTTTAGCAGAACACTTGCCAGTTTGGCAACAGCAGAATCAACAACAGATAGGCAGGAGGAGTATTGGTTAGAGGAAAGAAGAGAATTTTCTGTACACTCCTGAAATAAAGTTCTTTCAAGACACTCTAACGCACCGATTCTGGAGAGCTGCCTAGCAATTCTCTGCCCTAACGTGGGAAAAAAGAGTGAAAAAGTTTCCATTAGAAACAACTGAGATCACAAATTCTGCCTTTGATATAGTAATTTGATTATATACAATTTTATTTTGCATTGACATAGCACACTTCTGATGACTGGAAGCAATCTAGGCTAACAGCTAACACTGTAGAAATGAAGCATCCTTTGCTACCAAACACCAAGACTATCACTTCTGCAATATTTATAATCCCCACTGGTTAGGAAATAAGCACCCATGTGCACTGCATTCACTACTAGGCACCATGTCTCAGACTACAAAAACATTTTATCCTTTGCTTTAGGCAATAACTTTCAAGCTGAAAATCCAAGGCATTTTTATCAGGCTTGGGACTACGTGTCATAGTTTTTCTTTTTTTTTTTTTTTCTTTTTTTTTTTCCTTTTTTAATTTAAAAAGCAACAAAAACAACTATCTAATAACGGTAAATAAATGAGCATATAACTTCAGTGAGATTCTTTCCAAAGAACATAATCTGTGACATCCTTGCTATCAGAAAATCAGTTCATTCATCCTGCTAAATGCTGTTCAACTGAGTACTAAAATAATTCATAATGAGTTATAATTTCAAAGTGTCAGCTGAATATTCAAAAATCTGTCTTTACAGCATGGTTCATAGAAGAAATACATGGTCTGATACCTTCAGAAGCTATTTTCCCCAGGAAGCAGAAAATACATATTAGCTAAATTGCAACAAAATGAGAGCATCTCTTTCATCCCGCTCTACCCCTCAATGATTTATGAATACATTATTTTATCATTTTAATTAACTTCAAGTTAATTCATGAAAAGTATTTTCATGAAACATATGATGCAAAACCTGTATTTTTAGGAAAAGTAGCCAGTTTTCTGATTTTTTCATCCCTATCTGAATTCTGTGCACCTATAATATGAATGAACTCCAAGAAAAAGTAATTAATATATCAAACAATAAATGAGTGCTCCTAAAGGTATCTTTTTAAAATCAAGTCCATCTAGAGTACTTTAAACATTTATTATGTTCAATATGGCTCGCAAATGATTTATTCTTCTATTCAGTTGAAAATAATTGAGCGCTTACCATGGTATAGAGCTACTGTACCCCAGCCTATAGCCTACACAACCCAAGGCAGTTGCTTTTCATACTGACTATTGTTTAAGACCAGTTACAGATTCACGTCGCCTTCAAATCCAGTTTATGGACAGATGAAGGTGCATTAAACGGTTGCTTCATATACCATAGTCTCTTCCTATCATTACACACATTTAGCATAAACTGTCAGAGTACTTACAATGCACTGTGAAATATCACATTATTTAGAAACCAACTAATGTAGTTAAAGAAGCCCTTCATTCATTACGGCAAATACGTTGTTGGTGTTAAGCCTTCTTTTTGTTTACTTATAAAATCCCAGTTATGCGTTTTGAGAAAGATGAAGACGAGCATGCTGATTTTGGAAAAGGAACAGAACAAAAAGGAAAATATAAAATTACAAGTAAATAAAAAAATTGAGAATTTTCTGGTTTTATTTTTGGTGGACTTTTTTGTGGATTGTCCTAAAACTGAAAGCAGCTGTCTGTAATGCTAAAATATCAATCTCTCTCTTCAAAGTTAGGCATATAGGCAGAATCATCAGTTTTCTGTGAGTCACAGGCAGATAGCCCCTCTCTATAGTTATATGTGCTCCCTCTCTATTCTCCTGTTTATATGCCTGTACACTTATATCAGTGGATTGTGACTCTTCTGAACCACTCATACAGGGCTGTTAAACGAAAGAAACAAAACAGTGAACAGTTCCCTGATACTCTGAATAATTACTGCATAATAAAACCTTATCTGATGAATAACCCCATTGTCATATAAAACCAGACATTTCAATTTCAGTATTAAACATCCAATTAACATACTGCCACATACACAAGTATTTATGGGTTCAGCTTCATAAGTCCCTTAAATATAGCCTGCTTTAAGAAGAGAGCTGTTTAAAAGATGATAATAATTGCTGAAGACTCACCAAGCCCTCTGTGCATAAATTCCCTTCTCTACTTGTGGCCAAGTACTAGGCCAAAAATCAGTTTGCTTAGTTGCAAATATCGTGTATGGGAAACCATCCTGGTTAAACAGAGGACCTATGCCTTTTGCCATTGTGGTCACTGTTTTTCCAGAGATTTTTTTCATGTAATTGCCACTAATTACAACTGGAAGTTAATACTCTTTTTTATCTACTGATGCTGATATACATGTATAAAAATACCTTTGTATACTTTGTATACGTTCTGAGCGATTTGCTTTTTTGAGGAAGAAAGTGCATTAAAAGTCTTTAAAAAG
Organism: Gymnogyps californianus; assembly: GCF_018139145.2. NCBI lineage: Eukaryota > Metazoa > Chordata > Aves > Accipitriformes > Cathartidae > Gymnogyps > Gymnogyps californianus. The sequence continues at coordinate 47,597,696 of NC_059500.1, read as the reverse complement.
CCAAATTTTGCCACAAGATCCTCCCCAGATATTGCTACTGCTTAATCCAAAAGCTTAGGGGAAAAAATAGTAGCTATATCTCAGACCTCATGAATGTGCCAAAATGCTCAGTAAAGGTTTATGTCTTTTTGCTGGCATTTTTCCTTGCTTGCTGTGTGATTAGGATCATTCTGCAGTTAAAAGCTATTGATTTACTAGAAGGCTACCTCATGTTTTATATTTTCAGTCCTATTGGACTGATTAAACAAAAAAGCGTTTTAGCAAAACATGGAACTTTTTTATATCGCTTACTGTACTATATTAGGATCCTTATGATACAGGAGGGCTCAGGACTTACAAGGACATTATTACATATATGCTAATTAAAAATCGACCAACCTTTCCTTCAGCGTCTGCTGTTGTTACTTTCTCAACCTTGTTCCTGTTTAAAAATTTCTTCACCCATTCTTCTACTTGAACATTGAACTTCATGAAAGTCACATAGCAAAAATATGCTGTCAGGAGTGTTAAGCTTTCCCACCACATGATCAAGTTATCCAGAAAAAAGATGATTAGCAAGATCAAGTCAACGATGTAAAAGGACACATCTCGAAAGAGTGGCCACCAGGTAAGGTTCAAGATCTCTCTAGAAAATAAAGCACACATTCCAATAACAAACAGGATATTGAACACGGCAGATCCCACTATTGTACCAATGCCGACATTGCTATGGGATATAAACACTCCTATTAAAGAAGTGAAGAGTTCTGGGGCTGACCCACCAGCAGCCATGAAGGTTGCCCCGGCCACATCATCAGATATGGTCAGTTTTTCAGTGATGACAGTCAAGGAAGGAACAAAGAACTCATCGCAGACTATGGCTAAGGCTATAAACATGTAAATCATTCCAATTACATGGAGGATCACTGCTCCCTTTCTTCTCTCCTCAAGAGAGAAAAGGTCCTTGGGGTACTCTCCCTTGACATGATCATCTGTTGCATTGTCGTGCTCAGCTTTGTATTTCATAGAAGCGTGTGGGTCTGGAGTGCCGTTTTCATTCTGTTCCGTGAAATCCAACAGAGTTCTTTGGTGCCCACGCACCAGCTTTTGGCTATCTAGGCTGCTGGCCAATGCCATGCTATGTGGTTCCATCTTGAAAAAGGCACTAATTGAAAGAGAGAAAGTACTAATGGCCACTACACTGACAAGAAGCGCTATAATTCGTATCAGTCTCAGTTTTTTCCTAACATTCTGGTGCCACCTGCAACCGAACAGCAGTTCCTCCAAACGCCACTTCTCCAAGACCCCAGCAACAGTTTTTTTCTGAAGAGCCATTTTGTGTTCCGTGTGAGATGCTGAAGGAGTCAGACGGATTGTTCCTTCATACTTTTCTCCAGCTTTGAAGTTAGAAGTGCTTTAAGAGTTGTCCCAGAATCAAGTACTTTTACTCTTCACAGGAAGTATTTTCTTCATTCACCTTAAAAGGACAAACAGGTATTATTAATATTAGTGAAACAGCATGTGATTAGAAGCTTCTAAAAAGCATTTTACAGACTGGGTTAAATTTAGAATTTAAAGCAGAACATTACCAACTGTAACATAAAATCCTGTCACATCCCATCAGACACAGCAACAATATGTTTGTTTCAGCAGTAACCCTGCGGATAACAGTCTATCAACACTCAGATCATTTTATGCCTCTCATATGCCTCTGAGCCACTGCTCCCCTCAGTTGCTGACAAAAAATCCTAGTGGAAGGTAAAAAACTGTCCCCAAATGTTGCATAAAAATGAAGAAACTACTATTTTAATGGATAAACCAAAGATTATTACCTTCTGTAATTACTTTCCACCATGATCATGTAATGTCCAAATCCCAAATGCAGGGGCAATAATGTATGAAAAAGCAATCAAAGTGCTAACAAGCATCTCATCAGACCTTTAGGCAGCTGAGGCGATATTAACTGAAATGTTACGCATGCATAGAGCAAAAGTCACTGATATGTAGGTAAAACACTACACCGTTGGAACAGGATCAAAATGAAGATCTAACACATCCACAGTTTCTTCAATTCCTCTGCAAAATCGACTCAAGTTTACACAGAGAACTCAGCTTGCTTCTGATCAGACCTAGGACACTAGCTTGGACTAGCTAAGACAAAATTTTCATTCGCACATTCAGCTATAAATGTAGGAAGTTACTAAGAATACCTATCTGGTAAGTATCTTTTAAAAGTGCTCCTCTTACAGATCCTTAAGCAAATAGTTTAAATTTACACAATAGTTGATCCTGAAACAAATGAAACAGTGAGAAATTAAACTATGTGAGAAGGACTATTCATGTGTGGCAGAGCTGAGCATATTAGACCAACAGCACTTTTAAAACAGGAAAAACACACTATATAATAACAGGTGCTTTGGGTACTGAATTTGAAGAATATATGTAATGTAGAAATTAGTTACATATGCATTATGCATAGTAAGTGGTATATGACACAAAATATAAAATACTTTCTAAATAAAATTGATAATTAGTCCTTACTATTACAGTCAAAAAATACTGTTACACCACTTATTCAAGTCATTTGTAGTAACAGCTGAATACTGAACAATCTATTAATCAGCAGAATATTGATTTTGTATTCTGAAATACAGAATTACAACTACTACATGCAGTTATGCACATAAAAGTTACTAAGTCACGTGCAGTTTCTCCTGATTTTCACGAACCGCTTCCATACTGAGAAGATGTCATAGAGACATACTCCATCTGCAAGATACAGCACCACAGCGGAGATATTTTATTTTCCACCTTAGAGTTATTGCTCACCGGACTGCCATAAAAACATTAAGCAGGAAAGACACCGGAACGGCATTACCGCTACTGTGCGCAATTTACGGCGGATGGGCCGATCACCCCACACCGTTGTAAATCACGCGAATGGGAAACGGCAAAAGCACCCGGGGTGTCCTCTGCCCTGAAACTCACAGAGCAGCGCCCAGCCAGACCGCTCCCGACACCGCCTCCCCTGCCCGCCCGCCGCGGACCCCATCCCTCGGCGCAGCGCAGCCCCCCGACACCCCGTCGCCCCGCGCAGCGCAGCCCCATCCTCCCCGTTCCCCCGCGGAGATGCCGCAGAGCCTCGCCTAACTCAGCCCAAGTTCGCACCGCTCTGCTCCGCGCCCCTCCGCACCGCACAAACTTTCTTCCTCTCCGAGAGGGGAGCGGGTCCAGCCCCGGAGAGTCCCCCCCGCCGCAACCGCGGAAAGCCCGCGGAGGCACTGATCAGCTCGCCCGGGGCACAGGACACCCCTCAGCAGCCGGGTACCACCCACGGGGGCGGGCATTTGGGGAGGGGAGACCCGGCACCGCCGCAGCCCAACCCCCGCCCGCGCAAACTGGCGACGCTCACCCGGAGGTGCGCTGCGCTGCGCTGCGCTGCGAGCCGGCCCCGCGGGCGCTCGCCAGGGGCACGGGAACGAGAATGGGAACGGGAACGCGCACGGGCAGCCACCGCCACGGCCCGCACCGCGCCGTCTGCGGCGGGCGGCGGCCGGCGGATCCGGTCCGCCCCGCCCCGCGCAGGCGGGGCAGGCGGTGGCCCGCCCGCGCCCAGGGCCGCCCGGGGGTGTCACTGCGCGCGGTGGCACCCCCCGCCATCCGCGCTCGCACAGAGAGTTTGGTTAGTACCACAACAAGGGTGGCAGGGACTTTTTTTTTTTTTCTTTTCCCCTTTATCCTTGGGTTAGCTAGTGCAGATTAATTGGGGTAAAATTCAGCATTTCTAGCAAAGATAATAAGCCTCGAGGAGTGGAGTAATTTTAAAAAGGAGAGGTCTTCTGATCAAAATATCCTTTATTCCAAATGTTTTCTGAGGGGGAATTGGGAAATGAAAGAAAGGGACATTGCATTTTGGTTTTGATTTCAAGGAGGGCGACATGTCCACTATAAAGCCATTAATCATCATTAATTTACTCATGAACAGAAATTTCTTCACACTGCATTTCAAAGTTGTTACAGAGAACAATAAAGATGCACTGAACACCCTAGAAAACAGGGGAAGTTCATAGCCAGAACCGTCCCCTTCTATTTCGGTCTCCATCTTTCAACATAGGTATTTCCCCAATAAACTGCTTCGCTGAGTAATTGCTTCAAGATTCAAATACAATGGAACTGTTACAATGCAGCTTTATTATAGCTAATTCCTGGTGCTACATGCTGTAGATCCACTGGAGTATACAGGTGCTGCTGTTTTGAAATACCACTTGCATTCCTACTCTATGCCATTGTTAGAAAAACCCACGTGGCAATCCGTGGATAAACTGAAGTAATCCAGTGCAGGTGGGCCAACACCCCAGGAAGACCCTCATTGGGTCAGGGCAGCTGGGAAAGACCTCCATGTGGAAGCCCCTGAAAAATGCAGAGCCCAGGCGAGAGCAGGGAGGTTCAGACGCGTTGGATGGGACAGCGGGTGAGATCTGGGAAGAGTTCAGTAAACAGCTCACTAGCACTAGTCTGCTTTCAGAGATATCCTTTTCACATTCTGAAAAAGTTTACTGTAAATGGCGAACTCTCAGTCTCTTTGGGCTAAAGAATAACTTTGATTTTTACAACTTCTACCTTCATCATTTTGAACTCGGATTTCATCACATGACAAATGGAAAATAACTTACTCGGGGTTTCATGAAGAATACAAAAATGCAAGAGTTTTTATTAAGTGATAAAACATGGACATTGTATCTATCTTCAAAGTTATTATTAAGATATCACATGAAAAATAAGGATTGTCTGGGTAGCCCTGGGGTGCATAGTCTATTTGCGTCTCCACACTGGCAGTTTGCAGCACCTGGGTCATTTGGGTTGCCTTGATGTTGATTGGAAACCCTTAAGTTCTTCTAAAGAGTTACGAGATGGCAAAACCAGGTACACCAAAACACAACAGGCATCTTAGAGACTATATGGACATGCAAGAGATGCAAAAGGTTCAGAAGATATTTCCAAAATTTCAACAATTTCCAGTGAGAGCCATGGCCGAATCATACATACAAAGTGCCCTTCAAAGCCAGGGTTTGCACAAGTGGTTTACATTTATTTCACGTTACACTTTGGGAGGTTCTCATTAGTGGCTGACAGCTGATAGAGGGTGTTTGTTGATTATTCAGACTTGCGTTATTCAGGCTCAGGATGATGGAGAGAGACATGTGGAGATTGTTTTAACCATCCTTCTAGAGCCATCACATAGATAAGAATTAGATAAAATGCACATTTACTGTCTGTACCCACATATGCAAGACACAGATGAAGTGGCTACATCTCAAATATCCAACCTGTGCCTGCTATACAGTGATGACAGAGATTAAAGGTAAGCATGCTTATATGATTTCTTGTGGCTGCTATATTGTTGACTTGCAGTCTGTGAGAAGTGGCCACTTGAAAGAGATACCAAAAAGATGTTTTCACAGCTTCACAGGTGGCCAGAGGCAGGCTGGGATATGTGTGTAGTACCCCAGCTTCTGTCAATTTCTGAAATAAAAGTGGAAGCAGGTGAGTTTTGCAAATGACCATAGGGAGAATATGTAGAAAATCCCCTATAATTAAGTTATAATATCCCCTATAATTACATTATCTACTAACCAAAAGTCCATGTATCTGAATTGTAATATCTACCTGTTTTTCTGTACTTTTAATGATTTTTCTCCCAACAATAAACGTGTATTGCAAGCCAAGAACAGTAAAATCTGTAACAAGAATGATGTGGCTCACAGATGGGTATCTCTACCAATAACTTAAGCATTTTGAATCAGCTGACCTGTTCTTACGTAAATGCTGCATAATAATGATGACAGAAACAAAAAAGCACAGTTAAATTAGTATAAGGAGGATAACTAACAAAAAAATAAATTCCATATTTTTCTCAGAAAATTAAATGTCAGAGCATGTCCTGGTTAAATACAGAATAATTAGGTTATTTGAATGAAACAGTCTTTGGCTTACATCTGGTTCAATGTTTCTCTTAAGTGATGAGAGAAGAAACATCTGCTAAGCACTTGGATTCTGCATCTACACATTTGTATATACGGCAAGGCTTTCATTTTTACATATGCTGAATATGTAGTTTTTAATAGCTTATATGTAGTTTACTGCACCATGTGTGATGAGCCCTCGGAAATCATAAGCCACTCTTCTTCACCACTTCGTATTTCCAGGAAGCTCCATGAAGTAGAACTTTATTTTTTTTGCAGTATTTCCGTTTTGGTTCTTCTCTTGCTGTTGTAAACCTTGACTTGGTAAAAGCGAGCACGGAAGTGTCTTTTGTGCAGGAGAGGGAAGGAGGAGGGAGCCAAATGAAAAATCCTGAATGACGACATCTCTAAGTACCACAGCAGTACCTTCTAAAGCTGGAAGATAAAGCTGATGAGGAGGTTACCATGACTACAGAGGCGGCATATTTGAATGAAAATTGATGTTAAGCTTTTAAATGCTAATCGCAGCTGGGAACAGGTGACATTTGAAATATCAAAACTATTTCAACACTTTTCAATGTACAACAAGTGAAAGATGGTGAAAAAGATTACAACACAGAGTTAAATTAAAACACTGATATAGTCTTTATCATTAAAGTATGTTACATCATTTACTTGTTTGTAGTAATAAGCAAACATATTGCATATAAATCAGAGTGCCTGAGGGGCAGAAACTGTTTATATTACCCGAGTAATACATTCTTGAGGACTATATTGAGCAAAATTAAACAGCCTTCTTTAAAGTAACTACAATAACAAGTTTCCAGCAGCCCACATTGAAGAGGCTGTTAAAACTTAATATTCAGAAACTACTTTAAATTCTCAGTGATGAGTAAATCTCACAAGTGCCTGAAGTTAGGAATGTTTCTTATCTCCACTCCATATATTGGGAAATAAAAGGTGAACATATACACAATGGTACAGAGTCCTCACTAGAGTCAAAACTGTAAGCTAAAATGGCCTGTAGACCAGTATCACTGTGTAACTATTGCAATTTGCTGTCACACCAACATCTAACCAGACTTAGGGCTTTAGCTGTAAAAGATGCAAAAGATGTGCTTTACCTTCAACTGTAAGCATTGGCTTACTATGAAGCCTCAAAGATCATCTGGTATTCCTGTTTAACTTGCAGCAGGTTAAATGCTACTTGCTAACACCTGCCTTCTGAAACAGTCTTGATACCATTACTATATGTCATGATCAGTCGTAATGCAAATTTACATTTTGTAACAAATGATTGATTTGAAAAGCTTTCAGAGTTTTGGAGGTTTTTTTGGTTTTTAATATATAAGATGAGAAATCTGGGGGCTTTACCTGTGTTCTGCATAGCTAAAATGAGCACTGTAAACACCTTTATTAAGGAGGCTAAAGCTAACCGCTTTTTTGATTCCAGTTTCTGCTAGTGAACACAGTGATAAGAAAATATAAATTGAGTATACCTTTAAAAGACAAAAGCTTGTCCATGTTTGCAGAACACTAAATAACATGTTTTTCTAATGTAATGTTTAAAATACTAATTAGACATATCCCAATTGTAAATGTTGTCATCATAGCGTACCAGTCTCTTTAAAGGACAGTTTCCATCAACAGAAGTACAAATCTTCCTCCTTTTTATCTAGGCTTGAGAGGTCCATATCAGAGTAGAACCACCTCAGCCTAACATCTAGTGATATTACAGAAAAAAATACTGTATGGGATATCATTATGGAAATCCACTTAAAAATCTGGGTATATTATATCCAGATTATTATTTTTACTTACAGCGTAATTGCACTTTCCAGAAAACAGCAGGATGGAGCAACATGACTTTCTCTTTTAGATGACTTTCTCTTTCAGATGTGATAATTTGTTCCTCTGAAGCTCCTTGTATCTAAGTGCTGTAATGTAACTCCAGTGAGCTGCCCCAAAGTCAACGGGAGTGCTTATTTTGCTATAATCTGTGGCCGACCAGCCTCATTTATAAGAACACCTGCAAGCTGGCAAGTCAGCAGCCTTAGGAACAATTGTTGGTTCGGTGGATGAGCTCCAACATCCTTGCCAATTTCCCAGCAGTTTCACATATCACACTGCTTGGAGCCTCAGCTTGAAACCCACTGCTCCCTGTGACTTGCAACGCTTAGGAGTGCCTCAGGGATAGAGGTCAAACTTGTTATTAGCTACGACTCAGATTTCTTACACAGTTTATTTCTGACTAGGCCATTGTCCAGGCAGAGCTGGAGGGAAATGTCTCCCACTGACCATACTCCTCTCACAAATTAAATTATCTTCGTTGCTATACCATCACACAGTAATTACCTTTTTCTTCCTTTTCTCTGTCCTTATGTTCAGCCTTCTCATATTCTTTGCACTTCATGAATTAAAAGCTATTTGTCTTCATCTCTGCAGTAATCTAGTTTTCAAGTAATATCTCCTCCACCCTCATGGAATGTTTCAGGAAAATAAATATAAGGTAAAAATTGTCCTCAAATAGTGAGATGTGAAATGGTGAGAATTTATGAAATAAGCATTACAATCTGCTGATTAAGTAACTATGTGCAGAGCTGGTGTGCAGGGGAGGCAGAATGAAAGAGAAAAGGATGACAAAAACATTTTAGGACTGAAGTCAATGCTAACCCCTTGACATCTCCAACGAAAGGAAAGTAAAGTTGTGGAGTCATTTCCCTTATACATTGCTAGGTCCTTGTGTGCACAGTACCAATTTGCATTGCTCAGTTAAAGAGTCCTGCACACATGCACTGAAAGTGCTTATACCATGGACTAAAACACACCCAAGTCAATAGACCAGAGACCCCATTTATCAGCAGAGTTTCAAAATTTTCAGTGGTGTGTGCTGGTTTTGGCTGGGATAGAGTTAATTTTCTTCACAGTAGCTAGTATGGGACTATGTTCTGGATTTGTGCTGGAAACAGTGTTGATAATACAGGGACGTTTTAGATACTGGTGAGCAGTGCTTACACAGAGTCAAGGCCTTTTCTGCTTCTCACACCACCCCACCAGCGAGTAGGCTGGGGGTGCACAAGAAGTTGGGAGGGGACACAGCCGGGACAGCTGACCCCAACTGACCAAAGGGATATTCCAGACCATATGACGTCATGCTCAGCATATAAAGCTGGGGGAAGAAGAAGGAAGGGGGGGGACTTTCGGAGTGATGGCATTTGTCTTCCCAAGTAACCGTTACACATGATGGAGCCTTCCTCTCCTGGAGATGGCTGAACACCTGCCTGCCAATGGGCAGTGATGAATGAATTCCTTGTTTTGCTTTGCTTGTGTGCGCAGCTTTTGCTTTACCTGTTAAACTGTCTTTATCTCAACCCACGAATTTTCTCACTTTTACTCTTCTGATTCTCTCCCCCATCCCACCAGGCAGGAGTGAGCGAGCAGCTGTGTGGTGCTTAGTTGCCAGCTGGGGTTAAACCACGACAGGTTGCAATAGAAACAAAAATCTTTCAAAGAATAGCTGACATATTGGGCTTTGTATTTGGTAGTGGTCACAGGACTGAGTCATACTATATTGAATTTTAGGGTAAGATCAAAAGAGTGGTTTAAAGCAGCACCACAAAATTAGTCCCATCAACTGAAAAAACCCAGACCTTTCAAACTAATAAGAGAATCTGGAATCAGAACATAAAAGGAAAGTTGGAACCAAAATAAATGGATGTTTTGAGAAGCTTTCAGAAGACAAGATACTCAGGTTTTTTAAATGGAAGACTATCTGTCACAAACTAATTCAAGTATGTGTAATCTTCCTGCATTCATTAAGAGCTTTTTACAGATATTCATACCAAAACCTAGCCAAATTTCCCAAGCTTACAAACTTGTATTCTGTAGGATAATTCTGATCACAGATGAAGGGCAATGATCTTTTTGGTGCACTGCAGTAGCTTTTTTAAGAATCAGACAGACAAAACAGACCAACATAGCAGTTCAAGGCAAGCAGCAAAGAATTATTTCTACAGTTGAAATTTAAGAGAAAATACAATAATGAGATCTGGAATTAAACGTACAAGGTTGTTAGTTTTTTTAAAATCCATCTTCATTATGATACAGTTTAATGTACAGGCTACGATAGGAATAAACAAATGAGACATAATTTGGAAGGTGGCTTAAATATTCAAAGAGCTCACATGCATCGCCTATTAGACATTCTAAAGGTCACTGTAACATGTTCATTACATTAAGAACAATTTAAGAAGACAGATGCAATTTCTTGATCTGGGTTTTTTCCAGATATGTGATCCTTAATGCTGAGAACCTCTGCTCTATGTCAGATCTAAAAGATGTTGACTTTTGCAGCTGTCTCCAGCTGGACCACCAGCATCAGTTCCTGCAGAATCGTAGAATCATAGAATGGTTTGGGTTGGAAGGGACCTTAAAGATCATTTAGTTCCAACCCCCTGCCATGGGCAGAGGCACCTTCTACTAGATCAGATTGCTCAAAGCCCCATCCAACCTGGCCTTGAACACTTCCAGGGAGGGGGCATCCACAACTTCTCTGGGCAACCTGTTCCAGTGTCTCACCACCCTCATAGTAAAGAATTTATTCCTAATATCTGACCTAAATCTACCCTCTTTCAATTTAAAACTGTTACTCCCCATCCTATCACTACAGTCCCTGACAAAGAATCCGTCCCCATCTTTACTGTGGGCCCACTTTAAGTACTGGAAGGCTGCTATAAGGTCTCCCTGGAGCATTCTCTTTTCTAGGCCAGAGACCCCCAACTCTCTCAGCCTGTCCTCACAGGGGAGGTGCTCCAGCCCCCTGATCATCTTTGTGGCCCTCCTCTGGACATGCTTGAGCAGGTCCATGTCTTTCTTATGCTGGGGGCCCCAGAGCTGAATGAACACAGTACTCCAAGTGGGGTCTCATGACGGCGGAGTAGAGGGGGAGAATCACCTCCCTCAACCTGCTAGCCACACTTCTTTTGATGCAGCCCAGAATGAGATCGGCTTTCTGGGCTGCAAGCACACATTGCTGGCTCATATTCAGTTTTTTCATCCACTAATATACCCAAGTCCTTCTCCGCAGGGCTGCTCTCAATCCACTCATCGCCCAGCCTGTATTTGTGCTTAGGATTGCCCCGACCCGTGTGCAGGACCTTGCACTTGGCCTTGTTGAACTTCATAAGGTTCGCACAGGCCCACCTCTCAAGGCTGTCAAGTTCCCTCTGGATGGCATCCCTTCCCTCCAGCGTGTCAACCGCACCACACAGCTTGGTGTCGTCAGCAAACGTGCTGAGGGTGCACTCAATCCCACTGTCTGTGTCACTGACAAAGATGTTAAACAGCGCCAGTCCCAATACCGACCCCTGAGGAACGCCACTCGTCACTGGTCTCCACCTGGACATTGAGCCGTTGACCACAACTCTTTGAGTGTGACCAGCCAGCCAATTCCTTATCCACCGAGTGGTCCATCCATCAAACCCATGTCTCTCCAATTTAGAGGCATGGATGTTGTGTGGGACAGTGTCAAATGCTTTCCAGGTAAATGACGTCTGTTGCTCTTCCCTTATCCACCAACGCTGTAACCCCATTGTAGAATCTGAAAGTCTCCCTCCGAATACCAAATGGCCAATGCCACCTTGAATGCAATCTCCAGTGATGAGTATTTGATGCCAAAAGAGCTAGGAAGGTGCTGCTCAAACTTGTTTTTCCATTGCTTTCAGACAGATTTGGACTGTCTCATTGACTGTTGCTGACTTGTGACAGCTTGCTTTATCTTTTTGTCTGTGTTTAAGAGACATGAAATTACATATAAATATAAATAATATTTTAAAATACTTAGTATGTGACAAATTATAGTCCATTTAGCTCTATTTTAATATCAAGAATGAGTAAAGATCTTCACTGATTTCTGTAATCCCTGGAAAAGAGTAGCCCTTTTATGATTTCTTCATATCTAGTAGTAAATGGTATGCACCATGCCCCAGGTCAGAGAAGATTTAACATGTACACACACAGTAAAAATTAAACCAAGCACTATAAGTATAGTATAAAATACAGGTTGGTCCCTTTTAAATTTGGTACTCAAGCTTTGTATTTTTCAGCTCTAGCAACAGAAAGAAAACTAAGGACATTCTTGCAGATTATGAAGTCTTTATCACATACATCCATTATCATTTCTGCAAGTGGAAGTCCAATTTGTAAGAAACAGGCATGACAATAATCATCAACAGGTATGACATTGACTATACAATGTTTCTTCAGGTGAGTGAACAGTTTTAAGCTTGATAGTGGATTATAGTTAGTCCAATATATTGGACTTAGGTCCATCATTTTAGCTAAACTTGTAAAAACTCTGAGGAGATGCAAGTGAGACTAATCAATGCTATCACTGGAACTAAGGTTCAAGCCAGGACTACACCACAGTGGGAGAAAGGAGAGTGCCTTTACAGACTTTTTGACAGTGGTGATATTGCAGCTAATGCTACAAGGGCAAGCTTTCAACCAAGTAGGAGAAAGGTGATACTCTTTACAAAACCAACAGACAACTATTCGCACACAAGCTCTGGTTCAGGTTTGAAACAGAAGCTTTTCTTAATATGGGCTGTATAAAGAGTTTGAGCCACATATGCTCAGGGTTAAGAGCATCTCTTTGCTTGCACAAGGAGAAAGAAGTCTGCCTCTGCAGACTGTGCCTGTGGGGCAACAGGGAGGCAAGAAAGGGAAGTTGTGCCTTGTGGTACTCTCTACCTACCTGGGGTCCCCTCCAGGGCCCAGGTAATGAGGGTCTACACAACTCGTCCACTTTCCCTGAACACGCAGAGCATATGATTGCCAACCCTTTGCTGGCCTGAAGGTGGTTCTAGTCATCTTGCTGGCATAGTGCAAGAAAACAACAACCTAAAATCTGAAGGAACTTGTTCAGATCTACCACAGGATGTTTTGAGATGAAAGCTGTACCTCTTTTTTGAAGTTTTCTTACCTTTTATAATGTGCACAGTTTTGGCATTTCTTTAGGAAGAACAGGCCCGGAAATCAGTGTGGTGATACACAACTATTTAAGAACAGTGTTGCTTATTGTCATGCATCTACTGAGCAGATATCAAGCAGGCCAGCCTATGACAGCATGATTTTTTTTCAGCAATTACTTTATTGTCAGATCTTCTTGGAAAAACAGTGAATGAACAAAATACCATGTTAAGTGGCAGTTTTGCATGATTTGGGGAAAAAGGTGGCTGCGTGCTGAGATTTTGTGTGTCTAAGCTCAAGTGAAAGACTGGAAGTCCCTCCTGGCAAAAGAAGGGCAAATTGCAAATCTACTTTTTGGGACAAATTCCTTCTTTTTGTCCTTTAAGGGGACATCCTCATTCACTCATGTGTAGCAAGAACTTGTAGCGTCAAGGACTCCAACACTGGCATTCAGGCATAAAGCACTGGGTCTGTCATCACTTGTAGCTGCCCAATATGTGGATAAGAGATGTGTGTGGCCTTTGCTAGCATGAGCATTGATGCTTCATGGTTTGCCTGGAAATTTACTTCTCCAAACCTTATCCTTTGCATACAGGCTGTTTGTTGTGTTGTACCAGTGTACAATATACAGATGCACCAATGCAAAAAGGCTTGGGGACTGGCAGAAACATTGTTTGGCAAAGGCTGTACCTTACTAAAGGGACATTTTGGGGAAGAATGCTACGTGTGGGAAGTAAGCTTGTGCTGGACACATGCAGGGTTGAAAGTCACTTGGGTCAGTGTAGGAGTTGGTACAGTAAATAAAGAATTTGAGTTTTAGGTGCCTTCAGGACGGAGCCAGCTCCGCTGAAGTGGCTTGTGTGGGCTTGCTTGCAAAACATAAAAGCCAAATCTACTTTGGCAAAATTGTTCCCTCTGTGAGTGATTTCTACCACCTCCTGGAGGGCCCAGGAAATATGTTTTGTTTTATTTAATCTGTGGTCTAGTTAGTCCCAGAGTTCAAATTCGATAAATCAGTCATGGGATTTACCTGAGTTGCCGAGGTTTTGTGTGGTGTCTGAAATCTTGCAAATCTAGTTGTAACTCAGTTTTATCCCAGCTTGATGTTTTATTTTGGGGGAGTGAGAGGGAGACGTTGGCTGCTCGTGATGCTACTTTCAAAACAAAGGACCTTGCTGGCAATAGAAACTGGAAGTGTAATTATTTATTGGATTTGTTTTCACATCAGACACATTCTGTCAGTAATTTTGTTAAACTGCTGATTAATACATTTTAAAAACCAAAATTAAATATGCAAACATGTTACACTCTTCTTCATGTAGGCACGCTACACTCATCTTTAAAGTTCATTTTCTGAAACTTTATTTGGAACCGAAATTAATGCTTTCTCTTAATAAATCAACACACTTTAGTGACAAACAGTCTCTCTCTGCTCTCCAGCAAACTTAGATTTCCCATAAATAAGCAGAGGACATGAGCCATGAGCCTTAGAGGGGGGTAAAGGCCACAAATGTGCTAGTGGGACTGCAAGGAGAGGGAGAATGACCAGGGTACATCCCCTTTTACAGCAGTACCACATGCTCTGTGGCACATATGAAGAATGAAATGGAGATGGAAGGAGGAAATCCCCATAGAAACTGCAGCTGAGCTGCTAGGCGGTGTTGCACAGCTGGTCTTGCATGGCTGGTCTTGGGACAGCCGTGTCAGACAGAGCTTCTGGGGCAGTCGTGAGGATCCAAGGGAGATTGAGCAGCCACGGCTTGGTGCAGCCCGCAGGCACATGCCCTGCAGAGAGGAGGCATGAGGCAGAGAGGAGCTCTGCTCCCCAGTTGTTCCTCACAGGCATGGAGGAGCTGCCTGGCCCATGGGTGCTGCATGGCATGTTGGAGGCCATCATATGCAGAGGAACCTGGCTCTAACTGCCCGTCCCCCTGCTTTGAAGTCCCGGAGTGGGGCTGCATATTTTCAGACACCAGCAATCACAAATTGTTGCAGGTCCCAAAGCATTGGAAGAACGCGTGCTTTTCTAAGCAATAGTTCAACCACTACAGCAGACCTCCATGAGATTTCCTAATTTTCTTAAAGCTTCAGCTCTCAATATCATACCTGTTTTTTCCAAAGCGTACTACTACTTAAACATTTTATAACATGCACTGCCAAATGCATACAGTTGGTCGACTAATTAAGCTTTCTAACCCTTTTAATTTGATCTCTAAGTATCTCATTCAGTTGCTGGGACTTTCAGGAGGTGGTAATTTTGTTTTTTCCTACAGAAGGTGACATCCTAGGCTACATTGATGTGGGTGTTGCTGAATTTGGGCTCTCCCATGTGCTATAGCACGTCTCTTCATGTCTCTTCTCCGTCTTCCTTCTGAAAGCAAAGGTATCAGCTATTCTTTTGGTCAGTCTATGTGACACTCCTATGGTTTCCAACCATTAATTTCCATCATAAATATATAAACATGTGACAGGTCCTGTAACTCCAAATAGTTTGTTTTTTCTTGGGTGCAGCTTTGCCCATTTTTTCATAATTCTGCGAATCATCAGATTCAAGCCCTCAGTTTAGCAACATATTCCCATTTTCAAATTGCTGTCACCAAAAACCTCTGTAGTGGCAAACCATGATTTAGTGATGCTATCTTACCATTTAACAGTGCTAAGTATCTTCCAAGTTTGACATCAAATGCCATTTTAAGTGGCCGCTCCATTATTTTTATATCATTTTCCACCAAGCTGTTGAGTTAGTTTTGGCAGGGTCTGTCAATTACAAAATCTACCTTCTGTGGCAGTTACCTAAACTGATGACTATTATACAACATCCCACTGTCAGACATCATCAGTTGTATCAGACATCATCTGGCAAGAAAGACTTTGATAAACAATCATGTAGTGGTCTGTGATCTGTTTTCTAGCAAAGCAGTCTCTGAGATGTTAGAATAATAATGCAATTCCCAGTCAACAAAACCCAAGTCCTGTAAAGGGGCCTAATTTTTCCTGATATTCAATGTAAATATTTTTGGAGTTGGCTTGGCCTGTACCTCTGACACACAGGATAAATATTAACATTTTTGTTGAAAATGGAGTTGTTGGATAAGACCTTTCACTTTAGTAGTAGTTGTGCAACATCAGCTCTGTGTCAACTCTTGCTTTTACAGAAGAGAGGTTTCTTTCTGTGAGTATGAAAAGAAAAAAAGACTGTATTTGCTAACTTACAAGAGCAGGAAGTTTATTTTTTCCTCCTAACCAAAAAAACTGCATTGCTTTACATAGCAAGGAAGGAATCAAGAAAGGGAAATGGCATTTAGGAAATAATTTCAGAGACAATGTTCAACACAATGCATCTTCAACTCCTGATTATAAAGGTGATTACTGCTTTGGCCCTTTCAAAAAGTTTTTATTTCCCCTACATGCATATGCAGGTCCAATGCTCATGTACTCTTCTGGCTTCATGATTAAGAAAGCAAACTTATGCCTATATGAGAATCACAGACAACAGGAAGAAGGTGAGTCTGGATTTTTCTACCATTCACAAAGTCATATGCATTTAAAGGGAAAAAACCAAAAGAATACTTGTCAAGAACTCCTTGAGAGCTGTGGCATGAATTGGATAATATGAAAGTTTAGCAACAAAATTACCTTAACAAGTTACAGCTCCATTTTCAGCCATTAAGATAAACCAAGAACCAATCATTCTGCTAAGCATCTTAGGACTGAAAATAATGTATTATTACACTAAATTACAGTCAGGGAGAAATTGTAATATGTTAGCTATGTAGCTTGCAAATCATGTTTTACAAAATGAGCATAGCTGGGCAACAAGACATCAAAATGTTTGTTATTCAGTAACTATACTTTCCATTATCACACTAACCACAGTAGTTGTGTGATTCAATCTAATGGAGTGAATAGTTCTGAGTAGTATAAAATCTTTACTATAATGACATGGTGAATAAAGTAACTTTGCAGGTTCTTATGACCTTTCAAAATACAGTGAAAAATAAATGTCTGCATTATTTACCATGGCAAAATTTCTGAACAGTTACAAGTGACGCAAGCAATCTTCAAGGAAAACCTTACATGCACTATAGCCAGAAAAAAATTAATTAACCATGCTTTCTGATAAGGTGGGAATGCAAGGTAACCTCTCAGAGAGAGATGGGAAATTATTATAATGTGCTGATGACTGCAATAATGCTGCTTTTTTATCTTTGTGTATTCACACAGTTGTATAAGATTATAAATTATGAACTTGCTGATCAAATTAAAAATCTTAAGTTTTATGGACTGATACTGATATCCTCACACATTCTTATTTAGTGAGATACTTGATACTTTCAATGTATGCATTGTCTCTTCAAGTGAAAAGCATATGGGAGCTCATCCCATATGGTTAAGAAAATGTAATTACACATGTCACTAAAAGTACCTTCTGTTGCTTCCACTGAAAATTTTTTAAGAACTCAATCAACTCTTCAACATGCACTTTTGTATTTTAAGAGGGTTTTCCTTTGCTCCAATACCCAGACAGGACCAAAGACAAACCTTAACTGCTAGAGAAGGTAAGGATCTTGGTTGTTGGCTGATTCTTAGACTGCTGTTAGGAAGTAACATCACCCAAAAGATAAACCCCTGCATCAGTGGAGTGAAATGGCCAAGGATCATCCGAAAGCTGAGAAGTCCTGAAATCTACTTGCAGCATAACCCTCTATCATTGCTAGCACGGGCAATACTGCAACCCAGGACAAAATCCCAGGTTTTCTTCTCAGTTGTTCTAGTTCTACAGTAGAGTTGTTCCAGGTTTATACTGAGCTGGTGAGATTGACCTTGTTAATTACTTTAGCCATAGCATGACCTCACCTAGAGCTGGCTGAAATCCAGGACAGCAGCCAAGCAGCCTCTCTGTGCAAAAATAGCACTTTCAGAACTCTCTCCCTGTAGAGCTTTTCACTGCATGCTACCAGTGATATATCATCCTCATCATTGACAATTATATTATTTTTGCATTTCATAGAATCTGGATAATGAGAACACATTGACCAAATAATTTTGTTCTTTTTACTTCCACTTTTAGGCTCGCATCACAATCTTATACTTTAACATAAAAATACTATGTCGAGATTGAAAATACTACAGAAGAATGGCTTTACTGAAAATACTAGGAAAAAAACCCACAGAAGCGTACTATTAGTTTAATTTGGTTTTTGGCAATCCTTATTCTTGGCTGCATCACAAATCAAGTTTGAGGCATATCGTTTGGATTATGTAGACATGCTTGTTTCTGTGATATCTATAGTGTAGATGTTGAACCAAGAGGAACTGAAAACATCTTAGTTCTGCACAATTAGCACTCGCATGCGTTTAAAGAAGAGAAAACATTTTAAAAGAAACCTTCGTAATAAAACAGGTGAAATTTTAAACACTTTATTAAATGTACAGCTTGACAGTTTCCAGTTATTTGAATTCACTTTAGTTTTATTGCTGTAGTAAATTGAAAATACATGGAGATGAATGAGAACAAAACACCCGTTATGATATCTGTATTCAGGTATTCCATAAGTAGAGTAACAATTTAGATCTGGCTCCAGGAAATAATATACTCACAGTCTGGTTTCCAAACTGTCACAGGGACAAAAAAAATCAACAAATGCCTTATGTATATTGATGTGTAGGTCCCATGGCCACTGCAAGACACCATTTCCACCTAGTGATCTTTGCAAAAGAACGGTAGAAGAGTTCATCTGCAGAGGTTATTCTCCTGATCAGAGGAGCGCTAATCCCATTTTAATCTCAGTGGGCTATATTAAACAAAAGCAGAAGGTCTGGATTTTAGAACAGATTAGCCTTGACCTCACAGAGATCAGACTTACTAAGTAATCACGTGTACATAAATTGCCACCGACCAGGGCTTCTAATGATGCATTGTGGGTAGCAATATAGGAACAAAGTAAAACCTCCTTGTACTACAAAGCAAGAGAGAAAAGTACAGCAATCACTGCGCTGCTAAATTGTACTGAAGTGCATACAGTTTACAGTTAAGCTCCCCTCTATCAAATATTTCACGGCTCCTTAAGGAAGAAAATTTACTTTCTGTAGGTATTAAGAAAGGATGAGGAAAAAAACTCTAGGTGGGAGCTACACAGGACTAAGTGTTTAGAGTTTGTGAAAATTTTACAATATAATCAGTAAAAGACACAAGCTGCATAAGGGATAAGATTTTTTTTAAACTCACTAGACTGATTATGATGTTCAGCAGAAACACTTCCAAACAGCCACTCATCATCTGGTTATCATTTATATCTTTACTGCTGCAAAACCTGCTACATATGACTGGGGATAATCTCCAGGGTTACATAGCCCAATACCCTGCTGTATCACCGAATTTTGCATGTGGCAGTATATTAAAGGCTTCAGAAAAAGTCTACTCACAGGAGCTCTACGAGGTTTTACTTGTCTGGAAAACAGGAAACTTCAGGTACTCTGTTAAACAAAGATACCATGTTTTCATTTCATTTACAGTTTGTACAACTGGTCTTTGTTTTGTCCCATTTGCATCCAAGTTTTTAACTATTCTCTTGTTCAAAATTTGCTCCAAATCTTATGTGATACTAAGGTTATGTTAGGCAGTGGTCATGTTACGGCAAATCTAATTTCAAAGGACTGGTTCAAAACCTTATTCGTGTAAAGAAAAACACTGAATTGGTTTTAAATCTCTCCACCAGTTCAAAACTTTTCTAAGCTTTTTCTTGGAGGGAGCTCAGCAGATTTTGTTCTCGATCAAGTATTATCTGTCTTCCTACAGACAGTGTAAAGTTGACATAAACACAGTGTTGTGTGTGCTGGCTAATTCAACAGAAACGGGAATCATGCATTCCCTCTGGTCCAGCTCAGCTTTTCTCTGCCAGATGATCTGCTACTGTGCAAATGTGACCTTAAGCATCATATAGCTGCAGTCTAGTGGCTGGATCTGCATTTTCCTTTTTTTAAATACAGGCACTATTGATACTATTTTCTAGTTGCATGGTACCAACCTCAAAAAGCTTATTTTGTAAATAAATAATAAATACCTTCAAAAAGGTATTTATTAAATACTCTGTATTTAGCCCTAATCTTGCTACTTAGGCTATAATTTCCCTTTCCATATCCTTATTCGCATTCTCTGTTTCCATGTTCAAAATCATCATCTTTATTAAAAAATCAAGTCAAAATACTAATTTTATTTTGGAACATATGTATATTCACCTTAATCTTTACTTCAGCCTTGCAGAGAGCTGTCCCATCTCTTTTTTGTTGTTATTTTCTTTCTGCATGTAGCACTGGTGGCTACAAACTTTAATTTCCTTTAAAAGTTCAAACATACGTTGAATTTTGGCAATCCTAATTTTATTCCTAACTGCACAGGGATAACTTCCTTGGCTGGCAGATTCCTCTTCCTCTTCCTCTTCCTCTTCCTCTTCCTCTTCCTCTTCCTCTTCCTCTTCCTCTTCCTTTTTTTTCATGTTCTCTGTTACTCTTAAAGACTTTTCCATGTGTTTATCTTTTCAGTAAGGTCCTGAGCCCTTTCCTAGAAGCTTAGGCATAAGAAATGTCAGGCCTGCTCTGTGCGCAAGTCCTTCAGCGCTGCTGATTTCACTGAGTCCCTTTCACATATTTGACTGAGGATGTCTCTGTACATGGACATGCAAATTTATTAGCCAGTATTTACAGTGATTACAGCTTTGAGAGACGTATTACTACCGAAAAAGCAACACAGAGACAGACAGAGAAGGGTGACTAAACTGACTGGAAAAAAAATTAACTTTGATATCTGTGAACCAGAATCTGGTTTCCCATTTATCCCATCAGCCTAGTTTGTTAAAGAATTTTCTCATCCTCCTATCTCTGAAGACACTCACCCAAGACAGGTAGTATTTTTTCATCTCATCTACCTGTCTGCTCACATACTTGTCTGACCTCTTAATTCAGCCGACTATAGCCATACTGCCTTGCAACTTTATGTCAATGATCTCCTGCTTAACTGCTAGCAGCTGTCCCAGCCTCAGCGTGCCTGCACTGGAGTGGTGGGGTATAAGCTACAGTTTATGATTACAATCCAAAGATTCCGGTTCTTCTCTGAGCCTTTCAGAAGCTCAGAGCTTATAATGGGTTCCTTGTTATTCCAGATGCCCTCTTCAGAATGGTGTTTCATCATTGACAGCTGTGTTTTTTCATGTTGAGCAGTGCCTTGGGTACTCAGACTTGTGCCTACCTTGGGGGGCACCCCCTCTCCGGGGGTGCGCAGCACAAGCCCCTTGTTCTGCAAGCATTAACTCTATTACTGTTGGGAACGCCTCTGCTGACTCTATGTCTATCAATATCAGCAGTGCAATGGGCAGGGAGGCTTTGCAGGTTAGGATCCTCTGGGTCAATGACTGCAGGGTAAAGATGAGGAGGAAAAGGAGCATCACACAGAGAGATGTTTCTCTTCCCTCTGGAGTGTTTTAGAAATACAAAAAACAACCAGTAAAGCTCCTACTAGTGGTTGGATTCTTATTGCTCCCTGTGAAGTTAGGTTCTTATTGGTTTTTTATATTATTGTGATAATGATTGTCAAGTTAATAAGAGAAGTTATCAAAAAGAAACAAGGAATTCAAGACAGAAACAGAAGCCTGAGCCAGAGGTAATTTTTTACTTTTTTTTTTTTTAATAGGACTCTGGTCCATACTAGGATATTTCTTCTACTATTATTGTTGTTGTTGGCTCTTTCTTTCTAAGCTACAAACACATAGGAACAAAGCTGCATCTTCCCAGTTACGAAATACGAATAGACTGCTTTACAGTTCACATGTGCTGCTGCTCCACTGGGTTCTGATCAGTGGCTGGAGTCCATCTGCAACAAGACATGGGCAGCAGAGACATCTCTAGTGAATCTCTTATTTTTAAATAGCACTGGAAATAAACACTGAAATCTGGTTTCTTGCCAGCTTGATTCAGAAAATGGTAGAACAGTTACAGCAGGTTTAACCAGGCATTCAGCTATAGAAAGGGGTCAGAACAAAGATTCAGATTAGAGAACAGCAGTGGCAGCCACAGAGGTTTTGTGGGGGGAACTTCTAATTAGTACCTGGAACATTTTTGGGTCATGTTTTCTCTTGTCGCACAGGTATCACCAAAAGTGTATATATACACACACACACATATATGTAAGAAGAAAGTACTTTTTTACTGCAGATTAGCTTCTGAAAACACAAAGTGATTTTCTAAAGCAAGCCACCGCAAGAAGCTGAGTTATGATAATTGTCCATGTTGGTACTCTTAACCCACTGCAGAGGTGAGGAAAAAAATGTCTTCCACTGGGCTAGCATGCTTTACTGTGGGTTTTCTGCTAATAAACAGCAAGTAGTAATTGCAGTTAAGTGTGTGAACAGGAATTTCTTTAGCTACTCTACTCAGAGAAAAAACTGTTCCCACTGGCATCTCTGCGAATGGCATCTTCCCCCTCTCCTCTAAATATTAAGCAGAAGTCTCAGGAGAGGACTCCCAGTTCTCTGTCCATCTCTTCATAGCTTCTTAAAGCAACTGGAAAAAATGTCTGTCCCCACTACTGGCCGTGAGGTATCAGCAACTGCTCTGTGAAGTGTGCACTGTGAAGTAGTCACTGAAATGCTCCTTGCACTGGAGGTGCTTTTGTGTGCTTACCCTCCTGTGTCTGCAAGCCATCAGACAGATTTTGTTTCATTTGTGAATGCAGGAAGCTCTGTGGGCAGCCATACAGAAATGGCTCTCCTGAAGAGTGTTTAACGTAGGAGGTGTGGCTCACCACTCCTGCATGCCAGAGAGGGTCGTAAGATACCTGCCAGAGTGGAAATGGGAATGTAACTATGGGAATGGGGATCTGTAAGTACGTATGTCTATTTTTTAGGCTCTCTTCTTTGCAAAAGGGAGCAATGACTGCACAACCTGCAGGAGACCTGCAGCCACAATGCTTTCGAAAGCTTTCCTGTGCCTGTTGAGATCCTTTGCCTAAAAGCTGTTTAACTCAAGCTTCACGCAGGATCTAGGATTTGGCCCTTCCAAGAAATTTTTGAGAATTGCAGAGAAAACTGTCACCTTATTTTCTGTGTCTTTTACAAGGGAGCCTGGCAGTGCTCTCCTGCGTGGAACCTGTCCCTGGGTGAACTGTGCTGAAGACTTCATCAGGAAGAGGAGCCTTATATAACTCCTCCTCACTGCTTGCACATATGCATTCAAAAAGCCCTGTATAATTCATTCATCCTCTCATATGCATAGCTCAGCACTGACGTGACATGGCATTTTTGCAAGTGGTGTGGAAGTTACTGTAAGTTAATTGTCTTGGTGGTCAGGCTGGATTTTGAGCTGCCAGCAACCTTCACCCGGTTTCAGATCAGCACAGTGAGCGGCGGTGTGAAGTAGCTATGCTTTTTAAGGGCCTACTTCACTGGTTCTTTGCTCTTTTTACTGCCATTAGCTGAATGTTAGCTACTTGGAAAGATGTCCACTGCATGTGTTTCAATCGCTTTTAAAGCAGCCTAATTCTTTGTGTTTCAATCTTTACTGTTTACCCTCTAGGGGAGGTACCTCTCCCTGTGCCCCAACACTTCGTACCGTTCTCCTTGGAGCTCCTGGGGCCCTTCAGGGAATCATGGAGCAGGCAGAGTGGGCAAGAGGGAGGGCAGAGCAAATGCCAGGCTGTAGTTACTGTGGCACCGTGGGTACATCTGTGCCAGCTGTGCCGTGCTGTGCTATGGAATGACTAGCACACTCCCGGTGTGTTTTCCCTTCTCTTAGCCCAATATGACTTAAGATCACTAGTTCACTAGTATCGCTAACGATAGTGTATGCAGAGATGTTTTCTCAGTTTATATAGATGTACATTTACAAAATGTTTTACAGACCACTAGCAGCAGAGTTATGGTACCACATGTTTCAGCTCCTGGGTACTTACTGAATGCATCTTGCTCTGCTGTAGCTTTACTGCTTTCCAAGTGAGACAGATACTTCTGTGAACAGCAGTCACGCCTTGGATCTGCAGTGCAGACATACCTCTAGTGTGAGAGGCATTAGAGTTGTTAGCATTTCCATGCACTGCATGAATTAACATTACATTCTAGAAGAGTGTCTTGGGATAAAGAGAGAGAGCTTATAAAAAGGAAATTGACTTTCATGGCGTTTGCCATCCCCATAATGATTCTTCCCATACTCACAACTGGATCCTCATAAGATGCAAAAGCTTTTCTTTTTAAAATAACAATATACCTGTCTTACGCACACACAAAAAAAGAGAAAGTACTTCCTCCTTTTTCTAAAAAATATCCTGTTCTTTTGTATGCACAAGTCTTTTTCTTAACCACTTTTTCTGTTGGTTAATGGCCTGGTATATAGTATATTCAATAATTTAAGACTGAGCTAAAAATGGGGTTGATCTACTTTCTTGGAATACCCTCTGGGGATATGCAGAAGAGAATTAGAGAAGCAATTATTTCATGCCACAGCTGTATATTTAACCGCTTTCTTTCTCACTCAAGTGGCATCTTGCATTCTCACAGCTGAGGTAATGGAGGAAGTTAGGACTCTTAAGTGCATCAGTGAGTCCTGGGAGGTGATTAGCACAGCAGCCTGGAACTTACCTCCTTCATGCCAGCCAGTTCTTTGTGTGGACCATTTCTGACGAAAGTGCTCAGCTTTCAACACACACCATCATCTGTTTACTCAGGTCTTGATTAAAAAGTTGACGAATTAATCAATTGATGATGACCCTGTCCATACATTCTCTTTTGACTCGGTGTGCTTGAAGGCTGAAACCATGCTCATTTTTATTCTGAGGGAACAGAGGCTGCTATATGATTTGCCTCGTTTCTGTAGCACATCTGTACAGGCTGAAGATAGCACAGGCATTGTCACAAGAGGCTGCTTCCAGCTGATCAGTTCTCCAGTCGTAATACTTACACTCCACATGTCATCTGGGGAACCAATAAATGAATGACTGACATAAATTTTTGCCTCCTTGGTACCAGCTTTTTCCTCCAACCTGCTATGGGCTGGCTCAGTGGAAATTACAGAGCAAAACACCCCTAGCAGCACAAAGAAGGTGCAAGATGCAGGATGCAAAAGGCAATGAAGATCAAGAACACTCTGCGTCTAGCCTGATGTGTACACTGTGTGTGAAAGAGTATCCTACTTCCTTGACAAGGCCTGGGCTGGCATTTCAGCCACTCACCTCTGAACACCAGGACAAGAGAAAATGAAGCTTTTCTTTCTGACACTGCCACGCAAAATTGCAGGAGGACACTTAATCAGTAGATGAGTCAGCTACTGAAAGCAAAATTGCAGGTCATTGGAGCCCATGACAGATTACACTGAGGTTCTGACTCCTGTAGGACCTATATATTCAGTGCAGAACGAACTCGTGTCAGTGCCATCTAAAGAATGTCAGACCAGCTCAACTCTCTTGAAGCCTCTACAGCTAACAGAATATAGGTATACAACATTTTTATAAGGCAGACAGCCTTGCGCTATGCAGGAAATAGGTAGAACAGGTGCAGTGCAGGGGGATGGCCTTTGGCAATGTGACCACTGTGCACGGTTTCAAGGTAGCAATCCAAAATACACAAAGGGCTTCCAAAATCCTAAGGTTAAAGAAATGCAGAAAAATGCAGAGACTTTTTAGTATATTTTCTCCTCAATTGACTCAACTCCTTGTAGAAATGCACGTGGGTAAAATATTTGCAGGTGGAAGGTTGAGGTTTACAGCCTATGCCTCCTCTAAGTTTGCCAGTAGAGTACTGGCAGGAATAGCATTTTGCAGTGCTAAGCAGCTGAACTCAGAAGGCCTACTTCTCTTCCACTAGTAGGTAACATGATGCTTTAAATCTTGCCAATTACTTTTTTATGATCTTTGTTAATAAGTAATACTGCAAAGATATGATTGCAGGTGGCATACACTGCATCTAAGCTTTTAAACTATTATGAATGCTACAGAGACTCCATCTCCAATATCTTATTCAGCACCTTACGTTTGCCTGATGAAGCGTCATTCTATTTTATCTCAGTCTTGTGCTACTCTTTCAAGCTTCAGAAACCTTACAAAGTACTCCTGCATTTCACCGATGGCAATAAATGCAAGAAAGTTGTTCATAGAATATAGTAAGATTAATAATCACACAAATTTGCCAGAGAGGAACTGAGAAGTCTCCAAAGATGGTCCAAAGTGAATTCCCTGTGACACAGGGAGAAAACAACCACCACAGCATGAAGGATCAGGGGTTCATTGAGCCCAGCAGCTGAAGGGGGCTGCTCGAGGAAGAGTCAGCTCACAGCAGTGTTTCCCCAGTACGGTCTCCCAGACTGCAATGTTTTTGTGCTCAAGGACTTAACCAGACGTGCTTTTTTTTCCCTTCCCATTTAAGGGCCTCACTGGGTTTGGCTTCCATCAGCTTGTGCAGTCTCCCCTTAAGACCATTAAAAAACATCCCGTGGCTGTGGGCTCCACAGCTTTATTCATGAGACAGGTGAAAAAACTGCGAAGTGATGTTTCAGTTTTATGCCTCCTGTTTCACGGCTTCTTTTGACAGAAGAGAAGTAGATAACTGCCTTTCACATCACCCACAATGATGCAGGCTCTGTCATAGTGTCCCCACTCATCTCTTCTTCAAGCTGAAGCACAGGATATGTCCTAGTCCTTCAACAGCCTAGCAGAGGGAAAGTTTCTCCTTATCCAACAAGAGGATAAAATTAAAAATGCTAGACAAAGTTGTCCTCAGTATTTCCTCAGTTTTATTTCAAAAGGACAAACTCTAGAAGGCAGTTTCTTTCCTGCAAAGCTTTAGCTAAACAGTGCCAGATGGGTTTGCACTTCCTGAGGTGTTAACAAGGACATGGCCTGTCCTCTCCAACAGCACAGGCCCTACTGCTTTCAGACGGCAATGATTCAGTCTGTGCTATTGATCTGGAAGTGTCAGTTACCACACAGGGACAAGCTGTTTTATCCCAGGGATATAAATAACAATCTGAGCATATGGGGAAGAGAGAGCTCTCGGTCTAGAACCAGCTGCTTCTTTACAAGCTTAATCTTTAACATCTGGTCCAGCTCACAGGGACCTGCAGTGTGTCCTGACACTTAGATATTGTTCCTTCTTATGTTCTTCTTCAGTATTCTGATACTTAGCTGTTGTAGGGTTCAGCTTTGACCTTGTACTCACTCAAGGTGATGGTCAGGCTTGCACCCATGTAGCTGTTGTTAGAAAACATGTACCTTATTTAACTTACAGTACTAAGTTACCTTGAGTAAAAGCAGAACAAATCTGGCCTGTGGGCTCAACTGAACTCATAAATGTGGTCATTTAAAAGTGCTGCTTTGTCAAATAAATTATCAGCTACAAGCCAGGAAACAAACCAGGCTGCTAACAAAAATTGCCATCAGCATACAGCTACCCTGCATCTTGGGAGAGGGAATAAACTGGGGCCTTGTGAAAATCTACAGCTAAAATGGTAAAATTTCAGGCGCAAAATCCATAGCGCATTCCCCAGAAACTTTAGTGCAAGTACTTTGTGTCTTGTAAGAAAATATAGCTGTAACATAAATGTTGACCACACATTCGCTGTACTTTCTTGCTGAGTCTGTACATTTACATCTTGCATGCTTCTAACATTATTTCTTTTGACAAATGGTAACTTTTAGAGAGAGAGGCAGTATTGCTGTTGGTGTGCTTTTTTGGCTTGGCACATTTGCACAGGGATGTGTGCATTTATTACAAGCATGGTATTCATACTCCAGTTCCTACTGAACAACCCATTTCTTGGCATAGTATGAAAGCTTACATTCACAGGGAGATCTGAAGAATCCAGGATGATGAAAATTTGGGAAACAGGTGAGGGAGAAGAAAGTAAAATATGTTTTACACATCATTAAACCTTGAGGTTTTGATTAATATTGCCAAGAAATTCCCATTGTGTCAGGAGAAGTACAAGTTAAATCATCTTTGCACAGTCTGAGCTGGATCTAGATAATTGTCCATCTAACCTTCTCAAACTTCAGGGAAACTTTTGTTCATTTCTCCATTTTTAGGCCTGAAAGCTATAAAGAGTTAGACTGAAACTGTGCTTTTGAATAATTTGTTATTATGTATCCCACAATATACTTCATCTAATCCTTTAACTATAGAGATGGGAGACAATATACTCCTCTGCCAGGCATCATTTCAAACGTTGCACCACTTCTGCCTGTGTACAGACTGCCTGGATGTGTCTGTCTCCTTTGATGGCAGGATGGCAGCGTGTATAAGCCCTTGGCATGACCAAAGGGCCGTTTCTTCCCACGTGAAGGGCCAGCATACTCACCACATGGCTGCTTTAGGGTAGAGCATGGGGATGAAGGCCATGCCAAGCTGGAAATCCCTTCTGCGCTGCCAATTTTCTGGCTTCACTTTGTTGAAGAAGGCTGCAACAAGTGTGAACGTGTCCAGAAAATGTCCACCACAGGGGTTTCTCTGGGTACGGAGCAGACAGGTATTGGAGACATCAAGGTCCTTCAGTCACCAGGGTGATAAGCAGATTAAGGGCGTTACTGCAGGCTGGAAAGATGTACCGACCCTTTAGGATTTAAAAAAGCTTGAAAGGTTTTCTCCCTGTGAGCTGCTCTCTGTACAGAGACACCTGTGCCTCGCAGACAGCGGGATGCAGCGATATCCACAGCGTTTTACCACCACCCAGTGGGGAGCACGGGGAAAGCCCCGAATCGGAGACCGCGAGATGCACCTCTCCGGACCCCCGTCCCACAGATCCGGGGACTTATTCACCCCGCCGGGGGCATGCGTAGCTCCCGTTAATATTGACTGGTAACTTGCACTCAGAGAACAATGGGGGTCATATTTAAAAGTGAGTTTCCCATATATCTTTTTCGCGTGCAGTAGCTGATGATGCAACTTTCGGTTGTTGGGTTTTTTTAATGTACTTATTCATAGAAAATATAACTGGCCTTTGGAACGTCACACGGTGAATTGGCCTGAAGCTAGATTTCTGAATTTTTCAGTTATTCAGTACTGAATTCTGTTACCAGTTGTTCATTCTCTAGCCTCTTCTTGGGCTAAGATGTAAAAATGGGAAGCTACTTCAACAGTCCCACCTGGAAGCCATGTGTACCGAATGCAAACACAGGACCATATTTTCTTGGTGGTTGCAATCCTTCTCTGGTGGTTAAGACACTCACAACAGCTAGGTGGCTCCTCATTTGCCCTAATAAACGGTGAAAATCAGTGGTGAGCTTGGGGCATCCTGCACACAGCTCCTACAATATTACGTCTGCACAAAACACTGCCCCTTCACTGGAACAGCTCTACTCTGAAAGCAAGAGCTGTACTGCCTTGCAGTAGGCTGCACCAAAGGCATCGCTCTGGTCTGTATGTAAAGCCTGGTAGCCACAGTAATAAAAATGATGTATTAGTCAGATTTCTCCTGGCTTCTTAAGATTAAGCTAACAGATAGCCAACTGGCCAGATGTTCTAGCAGCGTATGGGGACCATAAGGAAAATAAGAATGGTCATATCACATCAGATCAAAGGTCTATCTGGTTTAGTGATTCTGTTTCCGACTGTAACCAATAGCAGACGCGTCAGGAAGACTGTAACAAAGCAAGCGTGTATTGCTACTTTTCCAGACTGCTCACTCATACTCCACAGATTTGGGGCTTACTGATCTCCGAACTTGATGTGATGCATTGGCATTTTGTAGCCCTCTGTACTTTAGCTTCTCTTCCCTGCCATGAGTAAAGTTTTAATGTCCATTGCAGTCTGAGTCAAGGAGTTCCAGTTTGATTGTATCCTGTTCACTTGGAAGCCCTTAGCTCCTGTTTTCATTTGATGCTCCCTCTGCTGTGTTATTAGAAGAGACATTAAACAAGCTCCTTCTCCAGCCACAGATGACATCGATTTCTTTAATACTCCCCTTTTCCTTCCCTTTATGGAGTGAAGAACCTAAGCAAAGAGTTTTCCACATATGGAAACCATCATACCTAGGATCACCCTTGCTACACTTTGTTTTACTTTTCCTAGCTCTCCTCTACCCTTTTTTGAGCTGGGAGACTAGACCAGACCAGAAATTTCATTAGGATTGTGACTGAATGAATGAACTGCATGGAACAAATGGAATCCATTCCTTTATGGAGGGGTGTGCTGGGCTAAGAACAAAAAAAGAGGCATGTGGAGGGCAATCCAGTACTCCAGATATTAAGCCACAACCTAAGGAAATTTAAAATGTGAAAGGTGCAAAAGTGGCTTAAAGCCTCCAATTCACAAGTAAGTGTAAGAGAAACACAGAATACAGATGGGCTTTTTCAAGTGATTTCTATGCTGAAATATGAAGATAAAACACACAAGAAGACTATTTTCTGGGATGCTATCTTTATGTCTCAAACCTGCATTGTAGCACCACTTCAGGTGTAGTAGGTTAACACACCTATAAAGCTACTTTATACACACAGGTCCGCCACATCTGACAGAAGATGATTGCACACAGTGAAGCACACAGGAGTTACTTATTTGTTATACAGCTGAGTTCAAAGCTTCTTTCTTGTCATGGCATATTTTTGGCTTCAAATTGAACACCATGGTTCTGAGAGAAGTTTTTCTGTGCACAAACTGAAACTGTTTCCCTGTAAGTGCTGTCTGTTTCCAAAGGTGGTTCTTTGTCTTCTTCACAAGTACCAAGGCACCTAGCAATATCACACTTTGAAAATTGAAACTACTGGGGTAGTTTCACTTACATTTACTCATTTGCTTCCTTTTATTTAATAAAAGAAACATCAGCTAAAACAGCAATACTCTGTTCAGAAAAATAGAACTCTACCATGTAGGGAAAAAAGTAATTCTCTTGGACTGTAACTCAAGAGAGGCACCTTGTACCTTTTACTTTTGGCTTCAGGAACCTGTTTAATATTGTCAATGTGTAAGTGCTGTCCTACATAATTGAGCCTTTTGGAAGCAAAGTGCCATCCCTGCCCTGTTGCCAGCTGCAAGGGAAGGACCTCATTCCTACGGTCATATGTGCAAAGTTGGGGACTTTAAGGAAGGCTGTTAAAAAACCATCCAAATAGCAAGACCCCCCTCCTCTCCTCCCCCTTGAGAAACATTTGATACTAGAAAATACTTGCTTCCTTTCTTAAGTCCTATTGAACTATTGCCTGCAAGATTATGCAAAACATTCCACCAAGAGCTGCCACTCAGAAAGGAAATATTTGAGCTCAGAGAGTTAATAAGGGGATGTATTTGAAGTAAGGCATTAAAGGCTTGAAGGAGCAGACATGACTCTCCTAACTATGGGATTTGACGCAGTGTAGAAGAAAACAGACACCTAACATCACTGGGAAAACAGATAAAAACTAGACAACAGATAAAAACTGCATCAAACAAGAAACATGGTACCTTCCTGAAAAAACTATTTCATAGAAGAAGATTGGAGAGATGAGTTAGACAATAAAACAACCTTAATATCATGTTGTCCTCGTTTCAACTGGGATAGAGTTAATTTTCTTCTTAGTAGCTGGTACAGTGCTGTGTTTTGGATTTAGTGTGAGAATAATTTGATAACACACTGATGTTTTAGTTGTTGCTAAGTAAGTAGCGCTTATCCTAAGTTAAGGATTTTTCAGTTTCCCATGCTCTGCCAGCAAGCAGGTGTGCAAGAAGCTGGGAGGGAGCATAGCCAGGACAGCCAACCCGAACTAGCCAAAGGGATATTCCATACCATGGAACATCATGCTCAGTATATAAACAGGGGGGAGTTGGCTGGGAGGCACAGATCGCTGCTTGGGCATCAGTCAGCAGGTGGTGAGCAATTGCATTGCAACTGTTTTTTTTTTTCCCTTGAGTTTTATTTCTTTTTTTTTCTTTTTTTGGTTATGTTCCTTTTCATTACAATCATTATTATTATTATGATATTTCATTATTATTATTATTGTTAGTATTATATTTTACTGTAGTTATTAAACCATTCTTATCTCAACCCACGAGTTTGACCTTTTTTCCCAATTCTCCTCCCCATCCCGCTGGGAGTTAGGAGGAATTAAGGGAGGGAGGGAGCGGCTGCGTGGTGCTTAGTTGGTGGCTGGGGTTAAACCATGACACCTGTGCAAGGTTAAGACTAGCTCACATCTAATATCCAGGGTCGTAATTTCAACTACCAGCAATTTCACAAAGAGGATAATAAATTCTTGGTATTCTCATCTTGCAAAAAAGTCAATGTAATTTAAAATTAAAAAAATAGGGGTAGAGGAGTGGGAGGAAGAGTGTCTTTCTTTGCCAAAGAAATACAGTATCAAAAAGAACAGGGATATGAATGGAAAAGTGATATTCCTGTGTGTCTTTGGCTCACAGTCTTTTCACTGAATTCCCTTGAATGAAATAAGTTTATTTGAAGGAGACCATGCTGCCAAAGAGCTGTGAGCTCTAGTGTGGCCAAGGGAGCACAAGCAGCGAACAGAAGGCACACACTGTGTGGGGAGAACCAGAAGGTGGTACTTCTGCCAGTGTTTGTAACATTTGTGATCGGCTGCTGGCCTGGGAATGGAAAGATTTATTTTGCAAGCTCTGTGGGTGCAGGGAAAAATTAGGGAGTTGAAACTGATCTCTTCTGAAACTGTAAGTTAATCTCTTATTTCAGGATCAGAATTCCTAACTCCCAAATGCATTTGTCTTAGTCACACGGAAAGGTGGGAGAATTAATAAAGTAAAAAAGATGTAATGCTTATACAACAATAAAATACACATAGGCAGTCAAGCCTGCAAGGTGTGAGAACTCTGGCCCTCATTCCATTACCTATGTAAATGTATTCAATCCAATCGATAAATAAGTTAAATGTATTTAGGGTAATATCACTTGCATGCTTAACTCAGTAACTGTCTGTGTTGAACAGTGATTTTCAAAGAATGTAACATCTTATACCGAAATGGACCCCTCTGTGTAAAGCTACTATCAGTACAGGCAAGGCATATACTTCACTTTTTTTGATTCATAATGAATGGTGTTAAGAGACTTATTTCTGAAGCTCTGGAGAAAAGGAATGTCAAAACGAGCCCAGGTGTCAGTGCTATTGTGCTATGTGACTTCCCTGCTCCATCTCTTATCCGGTGTTTAGAGAAGACCCAGCACATTTGAGGGGGGAGGAGGAAGGAAGGGGAAAGAGCATTTATGTTGTCTGAGAGTCTGCAGCCAGACAAATGTACATCCTGACTGATTTAAAAGGTAATTTAGTTTGGAGCTTTTCACTCAGCACCTGGCCAAAGATAAACCAGAATAAGACATTAAAGAAAGTTCATTATGAGCACTTCAAAACTCTCCTCCCTTCCCTGTGCTGTCTTCCTCTAAGAGTTTTTGTATAATAAATGTCCTCATCTTTGTCTTCAAGGGGCTCCTGAAATGTGATTCTGTTTGCCTAAGACACAAACAAAATCTCCAGGGGTCTGTGGATGGCAGCCTGGACTTTCAGAGTTGCCCGCTGCGGGTTAAGAAATGAACTCCACTTTAAACGAAGGACTCAGCCCTACAGATTTGTTGACGCTGTTGTTTCACCGAGACTGAAGCTAACAGATAGCACACCTACGTAGTGATTATTAGAGGGCAGGTGAACCCTGGTTGCTCAGTACCAGCGACTGCTCTGGGATTATGTAGATTTTTACTGAGTTCCTCTCCCAGTGCAAGATGTTTATCGACCTTGATCTTGACAGCACAGAAGCAGCACATTAAAGACAGAAGGCATGTTATGTGTGTTATTCATGTTTCTTGGTGCACCCTAACAGGAAGCACTGTGTAGCACAGTGGTGACATAAGAAGTGACACAGGAGTCCCATATTGCTGTTACTGGCTCTGCAAGACAGTTGACACCAGAGCAGGCTATTCTGGATTAAAGGAGGCAGCAGGATAAGAAGCTGAGCTGTTATTGCCAGCTAAGATGCTCCAGTGCTACATTTGCTGCATGAGAACTGAGCAAGGCAGAGGTATCTGCCTCAAACACGCCTGTCACTACAGTAGCTGGGTGCCGAAACCCGGAGCTGCCATTAACACAGCTATGCTATCTCCTCCCATGCAGCGCTGGGGATGTAGGCACACTGATTACAACGTGCTGCTTTTGGAAAGCCTCATAAAGCAGGTCTGTGCTGCCCAGAGGTATGCAGACTAGGCTAGACTAAAGTGCAAAGGTTAACAGTTTTGCTGATTACAGCAGCTGTAATTGAGTTAAGGACCGCGCTTGTTATTCACTTAAGGCTACGCTTGACTTGAATCACATGCTAGTCAGTGTGTGGCTCTCCCCTTATCTCTGCCAGAGGAAGGGTAAAAAGCTCCTGTTACCTTATGAGCACTTGTGAATATCTTCCTGTTGTGAGCCATCCGAGTGTCATAAGGCCACCAGACCCCGTCTGCCAGAGCACCTTCAGATAACTCTCTTCAGATGTCTGCAGGGAAAGTGTCAAGGCTAACACAAACATACATAAAATGGGCTTTCACAGGAGATGTGTGATCCAGCAGTGGGGAGCGATCAGGGTGGCTGGAGAGAGGGCTGTTAAAATCTCTAATGAGCAATGGTTTCTTCAGGGAAGAGGAAAGGGACAGGAGAAAAGTTACAGGCAGCCGCACCATCCCTTGATGCAATTGTAGCCATGAATCCGAAACTAAGAGTTCGTTTCTTAAGTGGAAGTAACAAAAGAAGGAGATACAACACATTGCACCCATTGTGCCTACCACTGTCAGTTCCTGAATATCTCACTGTTCATGCAATTGGGACCAAAACACGAAATTTTCTTTATTGCTGATGTGATTACTAACAATACTTTCAATTTTTTGTATTTTAAAAAAGAACAAAAATCTGCTACATTTTCTTTGAAATTTCCCATTTTGCAATCAACTGGATTTTGGCAGTCGTTGAAAATTCATGTCTTCAAAATAAAAGTAGGGGTTTTAAAATGGTGATTTTAGCACTTTCTCATGTATCAGTTTTCATTCTGTGCATGCCTATGTTTTATACATAAAGAGAGAATTAAGCTTCCTCTGTTTATACTTAAACACAGACATCCCTGAAGATACTGAAAGACAGGATTTGACTCTCTCCCACCAGTTTTAAGATGTTCTAAAACCAGAGATTTAAGAGAGATTTCGGATTTAAATGAAAATGGAAACAGACAGTTATATACATACACACAGGTACAGAAATTCATGTACATATGTCTGCCCACAAATACATACTAAGTGTTAATAAAATATTAAATTATGTATATTTCACATTGCTTGAAAACTATTGCCATCATAATAATGATTCAACAGCTCCACTCTAAATGGTTCTTGCCTTCATCCTTTATAATTTGATATAACAGTACAAACCTTTGCATGATTTCAGTGGTACAATTTTTTTTTTTGCTTTTATATACTTTTTAATGATTATTCTCAGTCTTTCAAATTTTGCTTTGGCATCAAGGCACTCATGGTCTAACCAGCTTTCTGTTATGCTAGCAAATAAATTCTTAAAAGACATTTTTTCCCCCACTAACTAATAATAGTCTATTCATGGCTAATTTATCTCCATCTTTTCATGCCAATTGCTTAGAACACCCAACTTGTATTTCACGTTGCCTGTCTATATTGTCTTTTGCTCTCAGCAGCATTGATTTCCTGAACGAAGGCTGAAACTGACTGAGAGCTGCTCCTTCTTGAAGACACCAGGTGATGACAGCTCCGAAGGATGGACATGAATCCTTGGGAAAGGGAAGATGGAATCCATCAGGTAACATTTGAGCTGGTGGTTCTGAAAAGGTAGTAGCACATGTAGGACTCCATCTATTTCAAACTTGTTTTAGAAAACCTCCACAGCAGATCTTACCTTGCAAAGGACTTTTTTGGTGATCTGCACGTTACTACTGCCTACAATGGTTTTATGATATGGCTTAGTCTTCAAGAGCACTGTTCACTGTCGTAATAGGTAAGTAGCCTACACTGCCAGTAGTGTTATTATTTAAGCAGATATCTGGAAAGTAATGACCTTCTAATCAGGGAGTTCAAAGCGCTCCTTTATAAGCATGTTGATCCCTTATGTTATCTTCTTGCAAAGCCCAGAAATGCAAGGGAAAATGGGAAACTAGCTCCAGGTTTTATTGTGGTTCTGGTCATTCTAAGAGTCATTTCCTTCTCTTTCAGGGATATAAAGAGGCATATATTATGTGGGCAGAAGATTCTGTGTTCTGGTCAATAACATAGGCCACAGAGGTCAATGGCATTCAGGCAAGCCCGCCTGAAAGCCCCTATAAATTTTCAAAGGTGAGGGAGGAAGATTTAGAGACTGGATGTGTTCTGCCTGTGCAGGAGGAAAGATAAAATGCCACTCTGTAAAGGGAAACAGAATATTAAGTCCCATAAAAACCTTAAGAGGCTATATAGTCTCCTCAATGGGGGAAGAATTTTGCCCACCCAGGTTTTATTTTACTGCAGGGACACATAAAAGGGCACTTGAAATTAATGCTTAGAACACAACTGATCCACCAAGGCAAAAGCTAAAGCTTTCTCTCAGCCTCCTCTTCTGCCCCCATTACTCTTTTGTCACCACCTATTTTGATGCAACACCTTCAGAAGAGGCAGTTTGTCACCGACACAGTGAAGAGAACTCCCACCATCCCTCCTTTCCAGATGTTTCTCGCTTTCTGCTTCCAAATCAAAGTTGGCACAGGCCCAAAGAAATATGCATGTTCTCACTCTGCTTAGGAATAGAAGTACTATTTTATGAGCTATGAATCCAGCTTAGGTTATTCCCTATGTTTCACAAAAAACAGTCCTCTTTGGGACTCTCTTCTATGGCAATACAATAAGGCAGGCCATGAAACATCTTGACTAACTCAGCTGGATATACAAGGAATAAAATATCCCTCTCTTCTTCCTATGTATGGAATAATACTGGATACTTAAAATCAGTTTTTATATGTATATGTAATAATATATACGTTGAAGCAGTGCAATGAAAACAGAGATGTTTTGCATGCAAGGAGATAGAGAGCCTCTTTTTTACTTCACTGTGCTTTGAAGCGTGCCCAATCCACTTTTCATCCATATATGCTGAAGTGCTAGCCACTGGAATAATTTTGTTGCCATTTTTCACAGTGAAACTTAGTCCGAGAGAGAATTATGAGATGTTGCAAAAACCGACTCGAGCAATACACAGAACAGGAAATTGAACTCAGGTTTTCAGATTCCCAAACAATTTAATCCCAGCAGACATTGCCCCATATTTTGATAATTTTGATTTTCCTGTGATACCTGTGATCGCCTTAAAAAACATTTAAGTCAGTACCAGCTCGTAAGCCAGTCCTGCAATCTTATGCAAAAGCCCCTTTATAACAGTCAAAGAAACATCCAACAAATCTTGGGACCTGCTCAGTATCTTTTCTAGGATCCAGCCTTAGCATTACAAGAAAATGCACTGCATTGATCTGTATTTTCTGTGGTTTTTTAGGGAGCTGGTAAGTGTAAAGTTTCCATCATCTTCAGCAATACCAGGAACATGTCCTACAAGGGAGCATCCAAGCCATTTTATATTTGCTAAATCTATTGACTTGCCATTTTTTCTTTGCTTCTTTTGTTTATTTCTCAACATGTACAAGGACCAATGCTTGTTGCTTCCTGATCAGCTGCAAAACATTTTAAAATGTTTGGGATTGCTCTCTGACAAGGTAAAACATGGGCTGCAGAGATGCAGCAAGAGTGAGGGAATGATGAGTAAGAAATCAGATGGAAATCAGAATGACAGATGGAAAATCTGGGACACGCTTTAAAAAATCCATAGTTTCCAGGACCTTGCTGGGAGACACAGCTGAGGGGTTTCCAAGCAAAATGGAAGTGCATATGCATATGGTACTCATCTGCTGTAGGTCAAGACAGTTCTCACAGACTTTTTTTGGGGAAAAATAAAGACTATTTGGAAGTGGTCAATGTTTGGGTTTTTTTCCCCTGGCTCTGTGGCTGTGCACAGGGCACAGGGTAAGACTATTTGGATACCACTGGCTCCCAGTACAACTTTGAGCCTACTTTTAGAGAACTAATGGAAGGAAGCTATGTCAAAACTGAAAGTATTTGCTATCTTATCAAACTTTCTCATTTTAAATGGAGAGAAAGGTAGGGATGCAGACCGAGACAAGGCCTCTTTCTCCCGCCCTGGGGAATAATGGTTGATGTACATACTACATATACATCTAACTAGAGCAAATAACCCAGAAGATCACTTTCTGTTGGCAGACCATTACGTGTTTGGTACGTCAGTAGAGCGTTAGAACCAAGAGGAAAAACAAGGAGTAGAGAATCAGGGTCGGAGGGAACAGTAGTGTAAGCAATAGACATATGGATCTTCACATTTGTTACATCTTATGAATAAACTATTTTAGAATCATAAATGTCCTAGATACAAATACATGTATCATAGAGAAAATACAGACAGAATAACACAGCATATCTTGCTTCGGTTTCCCCTGAGCTTTTGCAATATCATTTACAGATGTGAATTTGAGATCAATATTTAAGATGTAAAAAAGAACCACATTTTGGAGAAATGGAAACATACAGCTGAATGCCCTTTCCCCTGGCTACTTTTCTTTGACTTACTTAAAGAATCAGAACACCACCAGAGAAACATTTTCTTCAGGAGAGTATGCATTTGTCAGAAACAAGCAGGAGGGACAGTAAATTGCAAAGCAAGGTCAGAACAATTTTGCTTCCAATTTCTCTGAGTAGGCGACAATATTTTTTCTTTTGTAAAAAGAAAGAAGGAAGGAAACTTTTTCTTCCAAAAAAAAAAAAAACCAGAGAGTGAGGCACAGCAGTATTTCTGCGAGGGTGAATTTTCAGAAAATAAGAATGATGATCCATTCATATTGCTCTTTGAAGAGCTGAAATATCTGCATGCATTTCAATTAAAGGGATTGTGTTCTGGGAGGATTCTTAGTTCTCTGCCTTCAAGACGCTTACAGTTTTCTTCTGTTCCTTTCAACTTGTAGGTAATAGTAACCTAGTTTTCCTAGGTGGGATTAACCCAACCAAACACGCATGTCACACATCTCCACTTGAAACAGTTCAGGCTGCCTGATTTGAAAAGGTAGACAGAAAAGTAGATGGAAAGAAGCACTCTTACAGACAATGCATTATTTTATTATTTATTATTTTGCATTAACTATTCTGTTAGGTGATAAATGATGCCTTAATGGCATCCGTTTCTCTCAAGTCCATGGAGTGAGTATGGGGTGACATACTAGAAAGCAGATATCCAAGGCTGGACAAGATGGATCTGAGCTCTATGAAATGGAATTTGTTCTCTACAGTCTTGCACCCTTGTACAGTGCCAAGGTGGCCCTAAGCAATTTTAGAACAGCTTTGCTAGCATAAAGTGACTGGATAATTTGTAATGTCCAAGCTTCATGAATGTTAAGTTCTTCCAGGATCCTATCAGCTGTTTATGAAATTTCTCATCTAAAGGATTATGCCTCTGTAAAGGGAGTAGGAGCTTATGTTAGGAGAATCTGCAGTGTTGGTGAGTCATTTTAGCTTTTGCATCCCTTACATGGAATCTATTTGCTAATCTAAAATCAATCTAAATTCTAAAATTAACCTAAATTCTAGAATGAATCTAAATTAACCCCATTAACAACTTCTGGTGATCCATCCAGCCTACCTGTAGAAAAACATTTTGTCACACCTCCTCAACTCTAAATTATTTCTGAACCTGCTACAAATAATCTGGACATTGAATAATTAAATGTGAAAAGGGCTTTTTGCTTCAACATGCATCTTTCTAATATTGCTGCGAAACAAACTGAAAAATGCATTTTTCCAGAACACGGCACAATTGTGTTAACATTTGAGGCTTGGTGTTTGGGACATCTTTTTAGGAAATAACTTTTGAGCACTGGAAAAATCATCAAGAAGTAAACAGTTCACTCACTCTCTGGGAAACATGACAGTAAGGTGTGTAACCAGACAGAATGCGGTTTATTGATCTACCGTAGCATACACATATTTAAAGTGTCCCACGTTGCTTTTTTGTTTGTTTGTTTATCTTTCACTATAACTCAGCATAACATTAATTTCAAATCAGTGTTTCAAATTCAGGGATAGAAACAACTAAGTGTAATTTCCAATGCAAACCTGGAAGCAAGGTGAAAGGCAGTCAACAGTGTCAAAGTCTGACTGTATCTACCTGTGACCGTGGCCCAAAACCTCTAAAAAGCATGGGCATTTTTCCATGACTAGTAAAGCTTCATATGTTATAAGATGGATGGATTTTTTTCAGCCTGAACAATACCAACATCAGGATTCGTGGCTGCAAACATAAGGGACACCATAAAAATCCCACAGCTCTACATAGTCCTGAACTGAGGTGTACAACACTTGTTCAGGCACCTCGTGCCACATCACAAGATCTGAATACTCCATCATCTGTCTTTGATAAATTATCTCCTGAAGTTGGGGGCTGAAATTGTTTTCATATAATAGTGCTCCCTCTGAATACTGCAAGCATGGTTATTAGAAATTATATTAAGCAGTGCCATAGCTTTATGTTTTTGACAAAGTATTTTGTATTCTCTGCTAGAAAAAGCCCATGAGGCTACACTTCCACATACTTCACTATGATGGCTGTATGCACACCATACAACCATGCACTTACATGTGACAGCTACTTTGTTGATAAACACATAAAGTCTAACAGGGTCAGGATATTTTCTGCCAAAATAAGCCCAAGCAAATACTTGTCTCTTGCTGAATTTCTAACAGATGAGAAACTCCAGCCAGGGTGACTTAACAGTTGAGCAAATATAAACAAAACGTGGGGGCCTGAGAGACTGAGTCATGATTTTGGACAGAAAACAGCAAAAAGCTGTACCTCGCCCAGCTGTGCACAAGGATGCACTAGCGGGGCTAAATTCCAGATCCTCACTTGCCCAGCTGATGTCCACAATGGTTTGGTTTGGTGTGGCATGGTAACAAAGCAAAGCCTAGTACAAGCGTTTCTGTATCAAGACAGTAGGTATTAGATATCTCAAAAACCCATGTACCACTCTGACTTTAAACAATGCGAGCACACATGCAAAACAAACCAGCGATGGCATGCTGCACAGAGATAACTATATCACTGATCTCAGTCCCATTCCCAGCGGACAAATATGTTTGTCACAAAAAAAACCCCACTACAATTCTCACTAATTGATGCCTTTTGTTGCTAGTTTCTGGAGACTGAACAGACCCTGAATGGACTTCGACGTTCTCCCCAGACCAGCACTGAAGTGAATTAAAAATGTGGAAACCATTACCTTCTCCTGTATCCTTGCATTTGGGCTTCTCTTTTGTCCCCCAACCCATTGTGGCTTGCGTTTTCTTTCAAAAATTAGCTATGCAAAGCTACTTTTTTCAGTGACCTCAGTATGAGATTATGTACATGTAGAATCAGAAATGGGGGAGACAAGGTTCCCACTGTTTCCAGGCTCTTCATTGCATGTGTTGCGTAAAAAGCCAAGCAAATATTGCCACCTTCTACCAGCAGAGGACGGTACCTCATCTGCTTAAATGAGACCCGCTGCCGTGGCAATCACTAAGGTTTCCCTTGCAAATCAGTGATACTTGCTCTGCTTTCTAGAGGTTCAGGAGAAAGAAATACAGCAAGATTATCTCGTATCACTTCTGCTGCATTCTGTCGCTTACAGTGTGGATGTCAGACAGCTGCTGGACTGCCCATCACCTCAATACTTAGAGCCCCCAAAACTCCCACAGTGCAACTATGGGATCATGTGTGGTGACACAGGGATCTTGGCCCATAAACTTGCTTACTCAATTTATTTTCAGAGGGTTTTATTTATTCCATGGAAGGTTTTCCTTCATGCATTTAGTGCATGAAGGGATACTGGGCAGTATGGTGGCTGATCTCTCTCTCTGCATAAAAGCGGTGGCGTGGACCATAAAGTCTGTAGTTTAGGGTCCAGTTCTGAGGAAGCACTTGCATGCACTACCATGGGAGCTGGGGTCTCAACAGCAATAGGACCAATTGCATCCCATGAATAGCTACTGGGCAGTGTTTTATATTATGCATGTGTGTATCACTTTGTCCAGCCATTTTGTACTCAGATGATCATTCACAGCCTGCCATAGCTATATGGCTCATATTTATGTATTTGACATGCTTCTTAGCACACACGTGTGACCAATCTACTCTTATTCTCACCTGGGAGCTGATTCAGGCAGAACTAAAGGTAGGATTCACCTCACATCAGCTGTTCAAAAATTAGGGTTGTCGTACTTCAGCGAAAGTGACACTGGCATTTTCAGGTGGCAATTCATCCTAATGATAGGAAGCATTTGTACTGTAGAAGTAATTCCCCTCTGAAGCTGCTTCTCACTCTCTCTCCATTGAAAATCAAGCCAAGAGAGCTCACAGACCAGACATTTCACTTTCAAACACATAAAATAGGCAGCATTAATCCTACTGTTACTGCCTTGTCCAGCATCTCACGGGAAGTTTGTCATGCTGCAGTCACCCTGAGGTTTCTTCAGTCCCAGCCCAGAGGCTTAACCACTGAGCTATCCGAAACCTTTCTTTAGTAATTGCTTAATACATACAAGTTGCCTCAGACAATCAAGCCAAATGATATAGTATGGGAAGATATTAGAAATCATGTGCAAGGAAAGCTACTGAGATAGATGCATTTAAAATAATTTTTCAGACTCGGAGCTCCTTGGAATTCTTTCTTTCCTCATTACTCGTATCGATGGTACTAAGACTTATTTCTGAATAAAAAATGCAGATTGGGCCTCTGCAATAGCATAAAATGAAAATCACATTTTCTTCCCATTTGTATGTACTTTCAGTGTGTTTATAAAAGCCACTGGATTTATAAGCCCAGAGTTTCAATTTACCTATGCATCAAATACAAACAGAAATAATGGCTTTGTTTCCACAGTTTTAATTCACTTCAGTGCTGGTCTAGGGAGAACATCTAAGTCCATTCAGAGTCTGTTCAGTCTCCAGAAACTAGCAACAAAGGTGCCAATTAGTGAGACTTGTAGTGGTTTTTTGTGACAAACATATTTGTCCGCTGGGAATGGGACTGAG
Organism: Gymnogyps californianus; assembly: GCF_018139145.2. Classification (NCBI taxonomy): domain Eukaryota; kingdom Metazoa; phylum Chordata; class Aves; order Accipitriformes; family Cathartidae; genus Gymnogyps; species Gymnogyps californianus. Next base: position 47,554,676 of record NC_059500.1, on the reverse strand, counting down.
ATCAAACAGCTTTCGTGTAGGGAATTTTATAGGCATCAAAACACAGCAACTTTTCTGAATGGATTCAAACCTAGAAACGAAAAGATGCATGTCACTATTGCCAATCTCCTTAGCTTGCAATTTCCTTCTAAAACACAGTTCATCACAATACCCCATCACAATTAGTTGTGGGGTTTTTATTTTTATAATATAACTGCCAAAAAACAGAGCTGTAAAATGTGTGAGATTTGACAACTGACACTGCAATTATTAAACATGGAAATTATTTTAATGAGCACAGTTTAAATAATATTAAGTTAGGCGGTCACCAGTTTTCTTCCTAAAACTCTATGTCATTACAGATGGTTCGGTGGCCGAGTATTAGCAGAATTCTTTCTATGAACTGTCTAATACCCTCACTGTAAAACCATAAAGGGACGTGTTAGAATTGCTCCCTTCTCTATAATGAAAACAAATTAAAACAGCCATGGGTAGATTCTAAGGATGAACAATCATCCTAAAAACTCAGGAAAACTGAAGGATGGTAGCGAGAACAAGTAAAAGTCCAGATCCTCACACACAGAACTGAAGTGCCTTACAGACAGTGATACAATGAGAGATGTGGCACCTTGCCAGTCACTATTGTTTGAAATTGGGATGGAGAGACTTCAATATTTCTCGCACTGGGAGTTTTCAAATAAATTTGTAGATTAAAAAAAAAAAATCAAAACATTCCAGCCCTGACTGAGCTGTCTCTGGCATCTGAGCTGTATTTGTGAAACATAAAGTTTTCCTACTTGAATTCAAGTTAGCACTGCTGAGGGAGGTAAGTGTGAGCTGTGTTCAGCTTGACTAACAGAGGCCAACTAGAAGGTGAAGGGACATTTATAGGGTTGATTAAAAAACCAAAGATACCATCTCCTCTTTAAAACTAACAGAAATATTGCCTTTGGGTAGTAGAAAATCAGGCCACTTAAGAAATCAGGCCACTCCAGGCTTCTTAGCAGTATAGGAAATATTGAAATTCATTGGTCCCAAAAAGAAAGGCTGGGCATTCCTGCCATGGGAAAGGAAAGGTAAGCATAGGGGAAAGGAGCAGGAGAGAGATAAGAACTTTGGAGGCTGGGGTGACTGTTCTGATACTTGGGGGAAGCCTAACCCTGTAAGGCAGAGACAGCTATGCATCAAACAGTTTCTTGCTATGGACAGCATCTTTATTACTATCCTGTCCTGAGGGATGAACATTACCTAAGGCAAATCTAGAAATATCCATCATATTTACAATCCCTTTAAAGTCTTGCCATTTTGGTTATAGCTCTGTTTTGATGAGCCTGGACCATCTGGCATTAACTGGGATGTTTGGCCACCTCATGAAAAACAAAACTCACGAACCTGTATGTTTTACACATCTGAAATGCTTCCAAGCCCGGTAAGTAGCAGTGGTTTTTGCTGTTAACCTTGAGGAACAGAGATGCCCTTTGGTGAGTTCATTTTGTTTTTCTTAAAAATCCAATAGGTTTTGTTAAATGGACCTTTTCTATTCCAGGGCTTTCTCCTGTCAGGTTCCTCCATCTGCAGTTTCATAATAGAACAAGTATTCATGTAGATATTCAAAAGGCAAGATAAACAGGTAAGGGCTATGAAATACTCAGAAATAAATCAGGATTGAGCTCATCTAGCCTGGTTCAGCAAGGCATTTATATTCATGTTCTATGCAGGGAAGTTGCATGCTCATAAGGAGAACACCTATCCTTGTACTATAGTCTTATGTGCTTTTTAGTTTCCTTAATAATGTTATCAAAAGGAAAAACACTGTCGAAAGTTATATTTGGTTTTGAAGTATACTGCATCATTTCCTCTTTGTCAGCAAAGATTCTTGTTCGAAATGAAATTTCTGAGGAAGGTTACCATGAGCAAACAGATGACATTTAGATTTTTTAAAAAAAGGATGTAACAATTCAAATTATTTTCAGCATTTTCAAGGAATGAGGATGAAGTTTCCTGTCCTCGATTGGAAGAAGTCAGTAGGGGCAACATGCTACAATGATGAAAAGTCATTTGGGGACTCAAAATTAGCACAACCTGAAACAAAACTTTTAAACCAGCAAGGACAGATATATCTATCATTTGTCTGTAGGGAAAGGTTTTCACTCAATGAGACATTTAACGCTGAATTTTCCCAGATAATCAGACATTAAAAATGTTAGCTACAGGGGCCAAAATTCTAAGGTTCTTTGTGTTTTTACCAAGATTACCTTTCTGACAAAATCTAGTGAGGAGCATTGGTCAGCATATTGACGTGACAGTAATGTCACAAAAAAGGATGCTGAAAGTGGAACAAGAGCCTCAAAAACTGTACGGTCTATCCCGTAATGCACAAACTCATAATAATTTTATTTTGCTACAGGTCAGCGCTTTCCTGATATCCAGGTGCGCAGCTAAAGCATTTGTCTGTGGGGCAGCTTGCCAGCCAGCCGGCTTACCTGACGTGATCTAACCTGCCCTCCACACCTGGGAAGTGCTGGTGGGATACACATTGATAGAGCTGGGGAGGAAGCAAGCTGTCTCTTCTCTGACTGAGCTTTCTAAACAGATCAGTTCCTCCACTCAGAGATGGCCCTATTTCCCCCCAGGCCATTTCTTCTCCACTCCATGCTCTGCAACATGACTGTACTGTCAGCCTGTCACAAAAAGCCTGTGAGCTTGCTTTGCTGTTTACCTAATAATTTGTGTGGAGAACGCTTTTCTTTCAAACCCTGCAGGCACATTGCTGATGCCAACAGTTTATGAAAATTGGTCTGATTATTTTGGCTGGTAACTGTACTTGAGAATAGATGAGTTTGCTTTGCCTAATTTTGAAAAGCTTCTTACAAATCAGGCATTTGAAAGATGGACTTAGGTTCAAATGTTTCTGAGTTCCTCTGCTTGGGATGAATTGCAGTAAAAAGGGATAGAGAGAGGGAAGAAAAGTTAGGATGAAACAGAGCAGACAAGGCGAATAATACAGAAGGGTACTGTGAAAACTGGAAGAGAGATGGAGAGAGGGGCAGATTTTAATGTTAAGCATAGATGGTATAGTCAGGGAGGGATTTTCCATCAATACTGAGTAGATGAAACCCAGACCTAAGCAGTACTGTTGTTACTACTACCACCAGTACACTTCCCTGCCATGAGGCAGACAGTACATCTGTTGATAAAAAACTCAGTGGAAGAGAATGGGAGGGAAAAGGTGGGAGCAAAGAGGGGGAATGCAAAGGCTTCTACTATAGAGCATGCTTTACAAACTTACTTATATCTAAGGTGACCACTGTACTCCCAAGCCAAGACAAATATCTACAAGAAAATTGATGATTTGCAGCCCCTGGGCCCACACCTGTTTTAGTCGAGGTAAGTCTACCCTTGAAGTATTCCAGAAAAGAGCTACACTAGCTGCTGGCACCTCCTGCTCTCACCAGACTAGCCTCTGCTCCTGCATTCAGAGGCTCTGTCTACACTCTGAGCCTCCACACTGCATTGCTTCATCGCACACCAACAATCCCTTAGTCCTCCAGCATTCACTCCTTACTTTGATAACAAAATAGCTTGCTCCTTGGTATGTTCGCTGTGTTGCAGCATATGTTGTTCATGAGACATAGTTTACAGTGGTAAGCACTGATAAAACCTTATCTAGAATTTTGTATGCAATCTGGGTCTGCTGAGGGGAACTCACACTGGAAAAGGTTCAGAGAAGAGAGCTTTAACAGAGCCAGGCAAGAATATCAGGGCAAGGCTGAGAGGGATGTAGCTGGTCTATACATAACCTGAGGGAGAGCAGGAGAGTTATTTCTAGAGAATAACTTTAGCTCAGGGAAAAAAAATGCTACGAGCCAGTCATTTCCCACATGGTCATCTGGGAATTACAATAGTCCTGATAATCAGAGTAACAAGCCTCTGGGAACAGCCTTCCCATTAGAGCTGTGGAGACCAAAACCCTAACTAATCTACATCTGAAGCCTGATAAATTTATGCAAAAGAAAGGAGTAAGAAACAACAGTTGCAGGGAATTGGCTTAATGATAGCAAACTTTATGTTGGTGTGATCTTCAAAATTTAAAAGTGACACTTTTTGCATTTTCTTCCATGAGAAGAATAACAAATGACAAAACATTTGCAAATAGTTTTTGAAATTTATCAATAGATATTTTTTTAAATCTACACAATGTACTACATTCATTTGGCATAGTTCTTCTGTTTTGATAAATCATGTAAGATGATCTTGTGTATGCAAGCTTATTTTTGCAACCAAGAATGCACTCTCATCCAAACTTTCAAGTTTGCCAGACAATACCTACTTTCCATAAAATCATTTTATTGCCCTCAGTAATTGCACAAAATGGAAATTAATTAGTGACAGAGTCCTGTCTGAGGTCTTTCATCATTTTATGCAAGACTCTAAAACCTGTTTTACATACTGGTGCAACACTGGTGGTTTTCCCCCATACTCTCTGAATCTTCCCTAATGACTGAAGATGTATTACATTGCATCTTCAGTGGATTAGACAGCTCCTCAGCAACATTCCTTTGAAACTCATGGGAGTAAACCAGTTAGTTCTTGCAGACATAAAGTGTTTAACTTCAGAAGTTGCTGTTGAATATCCTCTTGGATTAGTGCTGGAAATGGAAGGATTTTGTTGTCACTTGGAGAAGCAAATACATCATCCAGCTGGTTTCCAAATGCAGAACCCAGAATTCCACATGGATTGAAACCTGAGTGTCTCAGCCAACCCATCCTGTGAGTCTGCCATCACACTCACACCCATGATAAACATCAGACCAGAAAATCCTGATGTTCTTAAATGACTACGCAACACATCCCAGTGTTAGGGTTTGCCAGGAGTTCAGGAAGAGATATTGAACCCAGTGTATTTCCACTACTTCCTGTGTTTGTAGGCATATTTCTTCTTCTTGATGTCATGGCCATTGGGAAGTGCTTTAAAATAGAGCAGTAATTAGAAAAGAAGAGATGCATTCATCATTAAAGGGATATTTGTTTACTGATGGGAGTGGAGTTCTGGTAGCGTCCCCCTTTTTCATTTTCCTGAAACATATACATACCACTTTCTCTCTTTGATGAGGTTCATTGGACAGCAGCTCCTGGAAAAGTTTTCCTTTTTCTAATGTAATTACTTTTCCCTGTTTCCCTTTTTCTCTTTGTAGTTGATTTAGTGCCATGCAGTGTCCCAGATGGTCAGTCTGGGAAGCAGACACGGACGTTTTCAGAGAGACAATGTTGATTCCCTTTGGACCCAGAATGACCTCCTCCTCCCACTGCCCTCATCCCCACTCATTCACAGATTTTAATCCCCAATAAACATAGTATTTACATATGGGAAGAAAGGTGGGCCACAACTTGAAACCAGCTAAGGACACAGGGAACCATGGCTGACATCATTGGCAGAATATCACTTAGCAGAGCCCGGTACCATTGTTTGCAGCGTGGATAAAACCAGCTGGCCGTGTTATGCTTGACTGAGAACTAGACAAGGGAGGGAGGATCACTTGTGAATAGGAAGTGATATGAGAGGAGATGAAGAAAGCAAGCTGACATGCTCAAGACAAGGTCTGAGAAAGGGAAAAGTGATGAAAGCCTTCCTGGATATTTTAATCTGTGCCAATAACAGCAAAAATCACTACCGCTTTCTGCCCTTGCACAAAATTTAGAAACAAAAGAAAAATTTTGGTATAAACTTGCCACAGAGGAAATACAGGTACTGTATACTGTGAAGTACTAACCTGCTTGACTGTGCACAACTCTGTCTTACACAAGTTTCTTTTAAAACCAGATATACACAGGAAGTCCACCTGCATTATTTTGTTATTCATTCTGACTTGATAACTTTAGTACTACTTAAACAAATAGGTATCTGCATTTAATTTACACTCTTGAAGTTGAGAAAAGTGAAAGGAAGGGAGAATCAAGCTCAAAAACAGATATCTTGCAGCAATATCAAAACTGAAGTGTTGTTAGTTCTGAAAGTGTAGTTAGTTTTATATAACTTCTAGTGAGTTCTTCCCACCACTGAACAAAATGAAAATATTGTGTACTACGTGAAATTTTTTGATGTCTTATGGAAGACAATTACTAAGTAACTGCACCCGAGGGCTGCAATTACAGGAATATTAAATGATACTACTCAAGCAGAGATAGGATTGTTTTTTCTAGTATCATATTGAAAAGTTTTATGCTGTGCGTTTAATTACAAGCAGGAGATTTTCACTGTATAGGTAGTGCCAAACAATAATTTCTTCTCATTAGCTACCTGTCAGTATTTATTTTCTGTACTGCAGGAAGGGGGGGAAAAATCACAAATCAAAATGGTGAAAAAACAAAGAGGGCAACATGTATTCCTTTGTTTCAGGAATGGAGCATTTTTACAGCACCCTGTTCCAAGTTAAAACAGGCAACATAATGGTGAGTGTTTAGGAAAAATGGAATGCACTGAAAGTACTTGATGAGAAATTAGAGTATAGTACCAAGAAATCTTCAGAAGGCTTGATCTACAATTCAACATTTTGTTGCTGTGAAGTATGGTTTTTCAACCAGATTTCCTTAGAAAATGAGGTATATACAGTTATGCTTTCTCCGTTGTAAGAGGCCATTGGCCAATGTGATAGAAGGATACTGGGCTCAGGAATATGAAGTATTTACAAATACCATGAAGTTCAGCAGCTGCTAAAATGAGAAAGAATCTACTAAATGCCTCCACTGAGGGGGAAAGCTGCAGTGCTGTCACACTGGCCCAGCCTGTCAGTGCACTACTTACTCAGCATTCAACGCAGGGACACAGGTGAAGGAACTGGCTGTACTGGGAGAAGCAGGACCTGTGAGGTCGAAAGAGGCCTTGCAAAGGAACTGAACTTATTGTGGTGAGTGTGGTGTAGGGGGGTAAGATATCAATCCATTGAAAATCTGGGTTCATTAATTCCAGCATTTACAGAACAAGTTGCTTTGATTAGCATAGTTGTGCCCAGACAACTCCCACTGAGAATTTAGTTATACTAGAAAAATGATGACTTACAGTGCAACAATTAAGCCTTTTCCTTTTTCAGATACGCTATATCAGTCTAGGCTCTTCTCTATTGCTAACATGATGCTAGTACATGGAGGGTGACAGTCAAATAGTGTTGCTCTATATGCAGAAAAGCCTTAAGGAATTTCCTGCAGTCAGCGAGATATCTGTTGTTCTAATACATACCACAAAATGTTACTGTGCCTCAATGTGATTTAGTATGGTCCTTAACAAAAGCATTTGGCAGTTTTTCTGGTCTGGCAAACTCCCTTGAAATCCAAGCACATCTGCTTTTTCTTTAGTGTGTCACCCTGTTTGAATGGGACCACAACTGCTCTACCAACTTCTGCGCACAGCAGATGTTAGGCGCATATCATGCGTACATGTCAACTGTATGTACATATCAGTCAACCCTATTTCAGCTTCTTCCTCCTCAGATATCAAACATGCCTCTTCCAAATTTAGTGATCTCATCTGGAAAGTTCCAAAAAAATTTGCAGACCTTTAAGCTGCATAGTGGAAACAAACCCTCAAACAAGATAACTGCCTTCTACAAACCCTGCGTAAGGAGGACCAGAGAAAAGGCCTCTGCCTGGGTACAGCAGAAGCAGAGGCAACTGCTAGTAAAGTGCTTCTATTTTCTGACGGAGGGGCCAGCTTGCACAAACTTGAAAATGTTGCTGCAGCAATTGCAGAGGAGAGTCAATGAGCAGCACAAAATACCCAATACCCCTCCTCAGCAGGCTCCATGGTGGAGCTGGAGCTCCTCTCTTTCTCCCCGTAACTCTTGGCCATGTTGAGCTCTTGCTGCTTTCTCTGCAATCCAATGACAGTTTGTCTTCATTTGAATTTTAAGTTCCCCTTCAGTTTTTGTTCAGTCCCCCGCAGCAATTGGTAATGGGCTTTTAACAGTTCATTTAGCGAATGAGGAGTAAGGGATGGACTGAAGAAGGCTTTGATGATACTTAAAAGACCTTGAATTTTCTCTAAAGATGAGCCCAAGCTGAATTCCTAGAGTGATTCTTCACCCCTTAAACTCTGGCAAGGTTTCAAATCTTTGACCATCTTTCCTAATCCTCATTTTCAGAAAGCTCTGATTGTCATTACAGGCAAAAATTAAAACCCCAGCTTCCATGCACTCCAAACTCCAGATTATACCAGGCATGGAGCTGGTGTGGGCCACATTTTACTCAAGACTGGTAGCTGGGATGGAAAGAAAGTGGTTTAAAGATGGATGTAATGGTAGTAGCTACCATGAACATTCCAGAGAAAAACTTTTCACAGGACTCAGGGTAATCTTTTTAATGCCAGTAAGGTTCTGTGGTAAAATATGGGCGAAATGGGAATGAAATAACCCATCTTGTGTGATTCTCTGGCCAAATGTATTCACATTTTACTGAGACATCCAAAGACAGTTAAATAGACAGTTGGCTGAGCAAATCAAGGCGTGTGGTTACCCACAGGCTCATTCAAAGATTAAATTTGGGTATTTTAATAAAGACTGAAATTTTCTATATTTTGAAGGAAAAGGAGCTAAGACACTGCTCAGGCTAAAGTAAAAAACACAGCAGAAGCATTTTTTCCTATTAGTATTTTGCAGCTGTGGCTGTACTGAAACAAAATCATCACTGGTATGTTTGAAGGTGAGAGACCATGTTCTCTGCTACTAGGACTTAAGCACTTTTGCCAGAGTTCTCTGAATTCAGCCATTGGTACCTCATCCTAATGTCCAGAAATGTCTCTTGAAGTTAAGTAAGTGCTTAAGCAGAGTCATGGCAAAACTCCACACCAACCTGTGTTACACAAGGGAACTGGAGAGCCTAGAGCTCAGATCTGAGGAACTGGGCCTGTGAATAACACTGAAATCTAGAGCTGGGCTCTGGTGACATTTTCTGCATGTAAGGTTTTGACCAAGCAGAAAGCAGGTGTAGAGCTGTAGACCAATGCCCTAGTCACTTGACCATCCTTCTCTGCTCCTAGGGAACTCAGAGTATACAGTTAGCTGGGACATCACCTCTGCTCACCACTGCCGGGTCACAGCTACTGACAGCCTGGCACCTAACAAAAGCCATGTGGAAACAGTTAATGTCAGTAAAGCCACTAGGACCAGAAATAGTTTTCCAATCAGTCAAGTTGCCTTGGTTTTCTGGTCTAAGTTTAAACATCTGCATCCCAAATTTCCCATTGAAACAGTGTTTAGCAAAGGCCTACATTTCCATGCAGCTGTGAAATACACATCTGGTTTCCAAGGCAGCAGATAATCACTAGGGGAAGCTGATGCGAATGTAAAATGAAATGATGTTTTCTAATTGCTCTCAGTGCTCGTCTTAACTCTCAAAGGCACTGGAGAGATAGATGTTAAGCTTATACTGAGTGGCAGTTTCTGTTTCCCTTGCACTTAGGGCAAAAATCCCATCAGCCGCAATGGGTGCAGGCTAACACATGGCATTTTTACATTCCATCTCCATCCAGCTTTTGGGTCAATGTTCACAGTACATGATATCCTACCTAGCTGGGGCCTTGTGGGGACAATATTCCACTGATCTGCCTAGCTGGTAGCCCAAAACTGGCACAGATTAGGTTATTTTTAAACTACCTAATCATGCACCATCTCTCTGATGTCTTGAAAATTACATAGCAAGATATATCTTGGAAGACCAGTTGTTATAAATCAGATTATACAGCTTGTGTTACAAACACAGGATTAAAACCATTTGTGCTTTATTTAAAAGATAATTTACACTTATTTCCTCATTTCCACTCTTAATTTTCAGGCAGAAGGAAAAGTCCCCCAAGCCCCCCAAATCTTTTCCACTTACTTTCTGACTGTGAATTCATATTTCATGTTCTTGATCTTTGTTGGTGGCAAGCTGAAAACATTTGCTTTTAAATAGTGATTGACTACCATTTTTGTTTAACTGTAATGGCACTGCTCTTCCATGACCTCAGAAATTACAGTTGTAACATGTAGCCAGCCATGTAACCTACCACCAGCAACAGAGGGATTCAATTAACTGCAACAGGGAGTCCAGTGTGGTTAGAGGTAGTCCTTCACAACAGCTGAAGGTAAAAAGAGAGACAAATAACAATACATAAAGAAATAAGAACCAAAATACCCCACCCCTTGTCCCAAATCAAGCCACCCTCATCATCTTTAGATGTTCAGCCACCCCTAGGTACATATCACTGATCACTACAGACCCAGAGCTTTTAGGAAACACTCTAACCTGGGGATATCTGTAACCTGAAAATCAGCCCATAACAGTTTGTGATTTTCATGTGAAATGCCATGATTGATCTTCGGTCTGTTGACTCGTTGTCTGTGGTCTTCTTAGGGATGATTTTTTTATACATTAAAAACACAGGCAAGAGAATTCGGTAGTCATTACATTCTTAGGCAGTTGGTATGTCTTTTTAGGGCAGCCCAGAGAATTATGTTAGCTCTGGGAGCTGTATAGTAATGACTTGATACATAGTGTCTAAGGTTTTGTAATAAATACTTCAGAGAAGAAAAGTCAGGGTAAACTACATATTTCATTTTACTGGCAGCAAAATACAAAAGGCTACATCAACTGGTGGTTGTATATGAGAAGGATGTGGTCTAAATACATTTGTATGTCTGGACAACTCCTCCTAACAGGAAGGTTCTTAGCTGTCATTGCATCCTACACACAATGTTAAACTAGCAGTAATATTGACTGACTCATGTCTGCTCCATAAAAGCTTCCAAACTAAGAAACAGTGAGCAAGAATTCCTGCAGAAACTTTATCCTGGCTGCTAGAGATCACTTACAAGATGCTTTCGTGAGACTTTTTGAAACAGGAGCAAAGCTTTGTCCCACCTTGATGAGCAGAGGATCTATCAGCATGCAGCTGTCCCTTACAGACCTCTTTGTTGATCCAGTTACACTGGCAGACATCTCCATGGTACAGGCCTGATGTTCCAAGAGTGGTGCCAGGATATCTTTATGTCTCATACTTGACAAGAGGAAATAAAAATCCCTAAGCACGCTTTTGGCATGCTTGTCTTGTCTTGTTTATGCCATCTGAGGCAAAGGGCTTTCTCCTTCAAAGGTTTAATCCTGAAGACATTAGTCATGTATAGCTCCACAGACCGAGTAAAGCTCACAGGAGTCAGAGATAAGCCACTCCCAGCTGGAGCCTCTGAACTCCAGAATGATAAATAGAAGTGAGTAAAACTGAGCCAAAACAGACCATGTACAGAGAATATGGCTATTTCCACATTTTTGCAGAACTATACCTCTACGTAAAGGCCGTGATTTAAAAGGAAGAAAGAGGAGGGAGAAAATCTGAGCTGCCTACAGCTGTTGTTTCAGAAGCAATGAAAGTGAGTGAGAAGTCTGTATGAGTACAGCCTTCTGTCTGGCACTCGGGTGTTGCAATGGCAGAGGTGGCCCGACAATACCATTATGGGGGGCGTGAAGGGAAAGAAGTGGTGCTGGAAAAGAATCTGCTTCATAACTTTGACCTGAGGCTCAGTGTTTAACAGTTAGGAACAATCCAGCTCTCAAGTTCACCTTTGCTTGGATCATCACACATCCGCTTGTCCTCTGCCTCCATGCACACATTCATTATAAGCTGTTCTTGTCATGGTGACGCCATCCTTGCCTCTTTTCCATTTTACATTCCTCACCTTCTTCAGTCTCCTCTGCCTCAATTTCTTCTTTAGCTATATCAGTCTGTGGAACTGCATGTCACCCTCATACTGCATGCAGAGCAATCTCCTGTAATTGTATCTTCTCTCTAGAGACTTGGGTTGATTAGGCTGTGATTCTATCTATCATCTCAGTTGTCATATCTGCTTTGTGATTTTCTGTAAGGAGATTATCTGAGTCAACTGCAAGCTAAGTCTGTGTAATTTAGCCACAATTACCATAGTTATATTGCTAAATAATAAAGTATTCATAGCACTTTTTTTCTGTATGTATTTTATTAGGACCACGTTTTTTTCTTATTTCTCATGTTAAACATAATACAGAGGACTACACCATATGTTCACTCTCCTATATACTATTTTTGATTGCAGGCAGCAGTGGCTATCCTGGAGGCAGACAGAAATCACTTTGGAGCATAACCTGTTCACAGGTAACATTTTCTCCTAAAATTTATCAATGAAAGCTGGGGGATTTCTCTCTCTCTCTCAACACATATATACATGCATGCATTTCCTATCTTCTGAAACTAGAGACTTTCTCACTTTTCATTGAAACCTTTAATCCTTCTGGTATCCTACTAAAGTGCCTACTCTTTGTGATATCTTGCTGCAGTGAGCAACACAAGCTAATAATACCTTATCAGTGGGGGTGGGAAAAAAAAGTCCTCCTTTTTCAAGGATTAAATTGTGCTATCAGCACAGACATTGCACAGATACCTGCCTCTTTCACAAGCACAGAAAAAGCAATAGAAGACTTTTTACACTCTAGTTTGTCTCTGCTACTGTCATGTACACATACAGGTGCAACAGGAATGCTGTAACAGTCTAATAACAGCCAGGAACTCTCTCACATTTAGATGGATGCAGTCAGTCCATTGACTACTGTGAAAACGCATTTGTTTTTAATTAAACTCAGCGGCAATTTGTCACCATTGAACAAGAGTACTGAATGTTTTTTCTCGAGACAGAATGTCCCACAAAGATGAATTATTTAACATCTGTAAGCCCTGGAGAAAGACTTTAAGACAAAGCTTAAATCGGCTGCTTGTTTTAAGCAGGCCCTATGGGGAGATGTAATAAAATGTGCTCACCCATGTCCTCCATGCAACGTAAAAGCGATGGGAAACTGTAGGGTTTGAATCAACCATTAGGCAATGCCCACTTCATTCTCTAAATGGAGCAATAAGATTTATGTTGACGTAGAAAAATAAACATTGCTGCAGTGTTGACAATATCTGTCAGAGACAAACTCCACTCTCCAATACAATCCTTCCCTTCTTGATGAAACAATCTAGAGCTGCATGTATAGTAGGTTCATTTTCACCCCTTGCCTGCTATGACCTGTTCAAAAGCCCTGGAAATCAGTGGGAGGTTTTTCTATCAGTTTCCAGCTGGCTTGTGATCAGACCTGCAGTGTTCAATATGTGCTACACCAAAGCACATACTGAAGTGGCCATCTGTGTCCAAAGTGAATAGAGCTGTACCAGGAAGCTACGTATTTAGTCTACTTATGACACAGGACATATGGTCACCTTCACTGACAGTGAGATGTGTCACATCATCTCTCTTTGTCTCAGTTTTCTTTGTTAGATGGTGATCACTGTCTTTCATGGTGATGTACTTTGTCACACACAGGTGCAAAACTCTGTTTAGGCATGAAGTATAATCGACATTAGCCTGATGAATTCATGCAGAAAGAGAATCTGTTACAGTTAAGGGACTGCTTATATGCCATCACAGTCAGTGCCTGTGCTGGGTGAATAGGGAATCGATCTTGTTCCACATTAACAGAGAGGACATGTGCTGAGCAACACTATGCAAATACAGTACTGGGGGATCTTCATCCTTGAACTGGTTCTATGTGAGCCAGCTGCAGCACTGGAGGAGTCACTGCATCAGAATATCAGAGCTGGTCCCTGCCTCCATCAGTGTGGATTTGGGGACAGAACAGCCCTGAAGTTATATGTGCTCCCAACCCTGTTTGCCTCACCCTGCTTTTGGGTAAGCCACTTAATGAAAGACTGGGTAAAGACAAGCTTTCGCAAAGGGCTGTGGAAAGATGGGCTGTGGAAGGCCAGCCCTGGATTATCACAGCAGCAAAGCTGCACTGCAGTCCGGTGGCTTTGGTCACCTTTGTTACGAGGGAAATGTTTGTACATGATTATCTCGTCATTGTAGTTGCCTTAACGAGTTTCTAAGAAGCATGAGCAAGACTATCAAGAAGAAAAAACGTGGGCCAGAGCCAACATGTAGCTAGAACCAAGGTTCATAACTATACATGGAATAGTACAGGGGGAGAAGGGGAAGGGGAGAAGATCAGGAGATCATCGGGTACAAAAATATCACCTAGACCAATATCTTGACATACTCCTCACACCTCCCCTAATCTGGGTTTTTGTACCTCCTAGCCTTTGTACCTCCCCTTGCTTCTCATGCCCTAGTGCATCTCCTCACCAACAGCCATTTTTGGATCACCTTTGACTGCAGCTGCCCTGCAGTGTGCCCCTTAGGCAAGGCAGTGATCACAGAGATGGCAAAGGGAGCACAATCTGCCAGAGGATGACTTCTGCAGCGCTGGGAGATTCCCGGAGCAAAACGGCAGAGTATCAGCAGTTGTCTGGCCCTGGATTGATACAGCTGCCCATGAACAAGCAATCCTGTGGTCAAAAACTGGGGGAGCTGCCTTGGGAGGTCTGTTGCTGAGCCACACTTCGTGCTCAGGCACAGTTCCAGATCTTGTCTAGTAGTCCCTTAAGAGGTCAATACAAACTACTTCTTTTGGGACTGGCACACTTAATCTGACAGTTTATTTTTAAAAACACTCAGTTGTTTAATTTTCTTCTTAAAAAGCTAGTTTCCCAGTCACCTTAACTTTGTCTAAGAACATCTTAACAGAAAACCTAGGCTCCCCGAAAAACACCTGCAAAGTATATGCTGGAGATCTGTGGCGAGGTCTTCCTCTGAGTGAAGTCAGTGGTAAACAGCTCCAGTACAATCACTGCTCTGGTGAGGTCAACAGGTGTTCTGACTATGTTCCCTCTTGAGTGTATCAAAACCAGGATTGAGTACAATACTTGTCTGAGCTATCATAGGTTGCAAGTAAGGAGGTTCTTTACAGAAAACACTAAGAGAAAACAGTATTATAGGAGATGTTACAACAGCAACCACAACAAAAATTAGATGAAAGCAGCTTCTCACTGAGGAGAAAACACTCATCTTACACTCTTAAGCAGGGGAAATATCCATCAGATGGAGCAAAGTCAATTGACTGGCATTTGTACTTGATGCAAGTCCAAATGCCACAGTGTACCTGATTCTCAGACTCTGAGAAGGAAGGCACACCAACATAAGGCAGAAATTAGGGGCTCAGAAATCAATCCATTTGATAACTTTGGTGGTGCTACAGAAAAAAAAAGTCAAATATGGCATCATTGGATAGCACAGATAAAGGCGTTAAGCATAATTTTGTCTGGTTTTATTTTTTTCCCCCTTTTCCCTTTCTTGGAATTCTATTACCTCTAGAGGATGCCTCTATGGGAACAGAAGGGGTACAATGAAAGTGAGGTGGGCTGGTGGTAAGTAATAGTAATCACAAAGGATAAAAATTAGCAGCTTTTGTTATTTCAGATTATAATTACCTGGTTACTCTCTAGTCATTGTGTCTGTCACTTAGGCAAGGACAGAGTGAGGCTATTCTGGTTCACTTCATTTAAAATCATTAGAGGGATTACACACAATACAGGCTTCCAAAACCAGAAACACCAAGACAAAACAGTTAGTTTAATCTGTAAGCAAAGAAAAATATTAATCACTGGAAATAATATAACTACAAACAATGCTGAACAACACTGTTCTTCGTGAAGCACCACAGATGATGGTACATGGACAAGCAAGAGAGACAGACACGTTTTCAGTTAGATTCAAATGAGGCGTAGAGAAGACATCAATAGAGAACTAGTATGACAAATTGAAGAAGATCTGAAGGTAATATAATTCAAGTGACAGGATTACCACGGGTTATTTGATACTGTACATCTGTCTGGCTTTCTTTTTTTTTTTATTAAAATCTTTTTATTGCTTTTCTGCTTCTGTTTGCATTGATTTATCACAGTGATTAAGGTAAACACTGGAGGAATGATTCATTACTTGAAGCTACTGTCCCTCTGTCATAGTGACCAAAGGATTCATTGTGTTGCCCATCCACTGCATGAGTTAGTTAGTTAGTTTTACAGAGAAAGAAATTCAGGCTAAGGTAAATCAAGTGACTTGCCCATACTCCGCTGGGCAAAGAATTCAGGAATTTTGTTCTACACAGGGCTGTGATCCCTGACAATGATGGCAAAGCTAAACTTACACCTTCTGAGAGAGCTGTCAGGGATGGAAATTGTTTCAGTTTTTTTACTTACCTCCCTAAACTGCTTTCATACTCTGTTCTTTTTATCAGAAAAGCAGTTACATGTCATACTTGCACTTCATACAGAGCTGCATGGAGGACAAAGGCGACATATATTTCTCTAAGTTGTTGGAGACAGTTGAAGAGGAGCAGAAAGCACAGAGGCAGAAGCTGAAAAAGCGAAGTAAGACTGGCAGGGATCACCCACAAACATACCAGTGGTAAACGCTCTCTGTTTCTTTACGGTGTAAGTTTGCCTCCTGTTTCCCACAATCAGCGTAGATGTTCTGCACAAGAATAAAGAGCAGCAAACGGACAGGCCACTTTAGTTCCAGCAAATGGCATTACTAACATAACACAATGTAACCCTATTTGTGCTTGCAATCCAGTCATCGATTAATTGTCTTGATTGTATTTGCTGTAACACGCACTGGGAGTTTCCCTGCAACCTTGGCAAACCTCACTGTGCAATTAGCACTGCTTGCTTTTACTCCCAGTTTTTAAACATTCCCATCTAAAATACATCTCAGACTGTGCCAAAACATAAGGTAGACACTTTTCTCTCAGCAGTCCAGGGCATGTGCCAATAGGATTCACTTCTAATGACTTGGGAACACAGACCCTGTTAACAGTAAGAGTTGAAATGCCACACCCTCTCATGTTTCACTCTTCAGTAAGGAATTCAGGCATCTGCAAAGAAAAACTCATATTTAGCTCTTGATTTTAACTACCTGCAAGAGGAGAACAACCACCAAGTCTCAACTCTTCCATATTCTTAAAAAGCATGAAATGGTGTGGAGACTCTCTAAAGACACTGCCTTCCTGTAATATGCTGGTCACCAAGGTGCTAGACACTTGCTTTTCTTGGACAAAGTCATTAAAAAGGTGTTTGTTAAAACGCATCATTGCATTCAAATGTCATCATTGTCCTGGATACCCTGGGGACAGACTTTAGAGCAACTCATGGAACACATAGTGTATTGATCAGTGATATTTTTGCACCCATGCAAATCAGCAATATTCATACTAATTTTACTATGTTAATCAGCTGCCACTATCACAGTTACACAGAACAAGCTGTGACCCAGTCTGTCTCTCCGAGAAAGGATAAGTAGGACAGTGATGCAAATAATTTGTTTCCGTGGTATTTATTTTATTTACCAAAAGCATTTCAATGCAGAGATCCACAGAGTAGAATCCTGTCCTGTTCAAAATTTCCACTAAAACACTGATCTAAGGTCTTGGTGAGCTGTTCGCAGAAGTATATTGAAGAGTTTTCAATTAAAAATTTGAAAGTGTATTGGAAACCAGAAAAACACTGAGGTCTGGCAGCAGTCCTGTGGTTTAAAACACTTTGAAACAGCTGTTCTAGAGACACAAAGAAAGTCTATGGTCTCAAGTCTGAACAAAGCTCTAAGCGTATTGTGTTTCACTCTCAGGAAAAGATAGCACTGCTATTACCAAAGATATGTGGAAATAGACAAGAATCTGTATGAAAATCTTCTGGCTATTTCCATTGTAGCTATTTGTTCATTGTCTGGTGCTAGAAATGAAGTTGTCAGTCTTCTTTTAGGAGCACAGTTTTCTATGCTCCCAGGCCCTCAGCAGCCCAGCTGGTGGACTGCATCTGAGGAGAGGTTAGCAGGACTTCTGATATTACTGAATCCAAGCACCCTGCAAGCAAGAAAACTGGGGTTGCAGACTGTATTTTTCTGATTACCTCTGTAGGTTGCTGGGGAACCCAGGAAAGTTGGAACAGCAAATCAACAAGGAATCCCAAGGCGGCTCTTCTGAAGGGGAAAGGGTTTTCTTTAAGACCATCCTCTAAATGGGAAAGATTCATGTATCTCAATTTTCACCCAACCAACTCTGAATACCGATTAAAAGAAGGAATGAACAAGGTTAGGAAAATGCAAAAATTTCCTTGTTCCTTGAAAGGTTCCCTGCACAGCCTGATTTTCTGTCACATGTTAAGAGCCATCTCCCTACCTGCAAAGCACATGCTTTGTTAAACACAATTTTACTGCATTTTACTCTGTGCTTCAGCTGGGAAATTCTAGTCCCTGTGCCACCTGTGTGCCATTTTCCATTACCTGGCACACTGCATGGCAGCACACAACTGGTAATTGCCCCTGTGTGGTAAGAGGAGGTTACTGACTCAAGTTGCAACGACAACTTGCTTCTGCACTGGGGCCAAGTACAGGTGGTAGGATTAGGATAAAAGCTCCCCAGATGATGACTGGCTGTTTTCCAGATGCTTTGCACCGCTTGACTAGCAGAACACAATAGAAAACCTGGCTTTACATAAAGGAAAGTAAATAGAAACAGAAAAACTTGATGTGAGAACAATGTGGCTCAATTGAAATTCTGTGAATAATTGTAGCTTTTGGATTGCATTAACTGCTGGGCACTGGACAGAAGTTTAAGGACATGGATTGTTTTTCATTTCTTATTGTGGGAGAAAGTTTGCCATTATTTTCTCAGCTCTTAAACAGCAAGAGTAGAAAGAGACGTACACCTTTTTTGACTGCAGTGAACTTGCATCTCTGAAGTGAAACCTGATTTGTGTATTGAATGAAGCAAAAGAACATGTAAGCAATCCTTCCTTCTTTCCTCCAGGATCAGTAGAAATAAACCCCAGTTTCAGTTTCAGGAGGAAACAATCTATGTCTTAAATAAACAATTAAAAACACTGAAATCTGGAAGAATCGTGTATGAGAAGATAAAACAAACCAGAATTTGTCTTTCTTCCTGTTTTAGCACCCATAGAAATTATACCCGGTTGCTGAATATTGACAGAAGTATTTGCTTAATGAAAAACTGAGAGTAAAATAGCTGTTTAGCTTTACAGAGTTCCCTTTGCAATTTCTCAACCCATGTCATTGCAAATTTTCAGCCCAAGCATCAGCTCAAAAAACCTGAAACAAAAATGAAGAGCGGAATTTACTAGATTGCTCTTCAGAAGAATGGGGAATGTTTAAAGGAAAACCAAAAGATAAATGGTTTGCTGATTAGGTGAGACTGGAGGAGGAAGAAGATGAGCCCATTTCCCCCCACGTTTGCCAACATGGTTCCAAGAGGTGCGAACTAGCCTTCCTGCACTTGGCCATGGGACTGCAGATCACCCAAACCTAAGCCGAGGTCAACCTCCTCACAGTTGTTTTGCAGGTAGGCATAGGCTCAGTTGCTTCCAAGATACACGATGTACAAACACCATGAGAGAAGGCAAGAGAGCAAACTTAAATGGTGGTTTTGAGTTATTAAATTGCTTTTTGAGTGACTGTTTTTCCTGAAACAATTTTTTTTTCTTTTAATCCCCTCACATGCAGAATCCTTTAATGAACTGATTTTTCATATAAAATGGGGGATTGAGCTAGTTGAAATATGCTTACATGCACCTCTGCAAGAAGTTCTCCTATACTTTGCATGTTACAAAATGAAAACAAAAGATTGCTTAGCTAAAAACCAAAAAGAGGGTTCTTCCTGCACTCATCTTGTCTGTGGCTGGACACCAGAAAATTAGTCCTTTCTACTCTTGCTGTCTTTCTCCTGCTTGGTTCTCAAGTGATAAGGACATTAGTGCTAATTTTAAAGGGCACTTGATAGCATCTCTGGAGCAAGGTGCAAGTATGGGTTGTGCCTTAAAACATCCATTTGAGATTACTAAGGGTGTTTTTCCCCCCTCTACATAGGAGAAGAGAGATGAAGAGTTAGAGAAGAGAGCACCAGCTCTGCTTTCCTATATACCTATAAAAAACAGGCATTAGTGCTGAAGTAACTGAAGTTAAACCACTCTATAAAATAACTGCACCTGAAATCTGTACTCAGTTTTAAGCAGTTTCTGAGGATATATAGGCTGTGCAGCGCAAACCTCAACAGCTACACTTGGAGATCAATATGGCATGCACAGATGTGGGCTTTTTCCATCCAGTGTACATTGGTTGAGAATAACACAGCAATTGAACTGAAAAACAACATTCACAGTTGTACATAGCCTTCTTCCAAGCTCTTTGAGCACATTTCTGTGTATTTCAGACGTTGGGTCCAGGCATGCAAAAAATAAAAGCTGTTGCTCTGTGTGCTGTCCTTGGCCCCTCACTCACCTTTATTAAGAAAAGCTTGATTTTAAAAAAAGGAACGATACAGTTCCAAAGAATGAATAAATGTTCATCCCCTCCTCTTCCTTTTACCATCATCACTTACGCATGTAGCAAGCATGCAGTGCATATTAGGAGACAGTTTTGAAGGTTGTCAGTGAATTTTTGATTTCTGTTTAAAGCTGTAAAATAGCCCGCAAACCTTCCCCCATTTTCCTCCAACCTGAAATGTTCGCAATCAATTACTAGCCTAGAAGCCATAAAGCAGACCCACAGAAGCCAGACGATGGTGTATAATCCGCCATATATCCATGCAGCCAAAATGAAAGGAAAAGAGACACAAGGTCAGAACTGGACTACAGTTTTAAAACCTATCAACATTTAATTTTTTTTCTTTCGACATAACTACAAAGCATGATAGTACATTATTTCTTTCCTGCAATGGAGTTCTACAAAGTTCTATCAAAATGTTGAAACTTCAGAATTCCTCTTTGTTATTTCAACAATATGTCTGGCCCAGTGCAGGAAGGCAAGCAACATAGCAAGAGCTTGAGGAGCTGCATTTTCTTTCTTCTATAAATCTAATTGAATGCATGAGGCTGGGAGATGTGAAGTGCTGTTCTTGGTACTTTTTATATTTAGTAATAACTATACCTAATTACAGTGTGCCAAGCCTGGAACAGTACTGTTGCAGGTGTTACAGAAACCAAGAGAAAAAAGACTTGATTTTACACTGTAGTTGTAGCTTTTCTGACTTCAGCACTGTTATTCCTGGCATCCTCCAAAGTCAGCAAGAGAATAATCACATGCAGAGAGTTTCAGCTGTTTTACCAGTAAAACGACAAGAGGCTGAAAGAGTGTTTTTTCTGTCTAGCAGCAAAAAACCCAGGTCTTTTAGAAATATGTGAGATATAGCCTAGTCTTGCCACAGGAAAGTTTAGCTTAAAGTTTAAATGTTCTTAGCCATCCATGTCTTCTCAATATCAATATTAAATATGTAATTGTGTCCCTGGGCTCACTTTGGTTCACCACATACTGAAGAACCAGTGCATACTATTGAACGCACTGAGAGAAGTCTTAATTACAAGCTCTTCTCAGACTGTCCTGGTTTCGGCTGGAGTAAAGTTACTTTTCTTTCTAGTAGCTGGTATAGTGCTGTGTTTTGGATTTAGGATGAGAATAATGTTGATAACACACTGATGTTTCAGTTGTTGCTAAGCAGCATTTATACTAAGTTAAGGACTTTTCAGCTTCTCATACTGCCCTGCCAGCGGAGGCTGGGAGCGCACAAGAAACTGGGAGGGGAGACAGCAAGGCCAGCTGACCCAAATGAGCCAAAGGTGTATTCCATACCATATGACGTCATGCCCAGTATATAAACTGGGGAAGTTGGCCAGGGGACATTGTGGCTTGGGGATTGGCTGGGCATCAGTCAGCAGGTGGTGAGCAATTGTATTGTTCATTACTTGTTTTGTATATTCTATTATTATTTTCCTTTCCTTTTGTGTCCTATTAAACTGTCTTTATCTCAGCCCACTAGTTTTACTTCCCCCCCCCCCCCCCGATTCTCTCCCCCATCCCACTGGGTGGGGGGGAGTGAGTGAGCAGCTCTGTGGTGGTGCTTAGTTGCCAACTGGTGTTAAAACACGACACAGAAAATACATTGCTGTGGTCTTGAAAGAGCAGCCTCTGAAGCTGATATGAGCTTGCAGAGAAGACCCATGCCTAGCATAGTACTATATCAGCATGAGTACTTGGGCAACTGGTATCCTGTGTGCTATAGCAGGATTTTTTTTGCTGTTCCAACAAACACACTCCTGTCAGGTCTTGAAAGCATATGCAGGGTGTCCCAACATGTGTGGTATGGATATGCCCAGAATTGTTTGTGCATGTGTAATGGCATGAGCTTGCATGTATGTAAATATGCATTCACATAGACTTCAGTAGGATACTTCTTGTCCCTATGTCCTGGTTTTGGCTGGGATAGAGTTAATTTTCTTCACAGTAGCTAGTATGGGGCTATGTTCTGGATTTGTATTGAAAACAGTGTTGATAATACAGGGATGTTTTCGTTATTGCTGAGCAGTGCTTACACAGAGTCAAGACCTTTTCTGCTCCTCACACCACCCCACCAGCGAGTAGGCTGGGGGTGCACAAGAAGCTGGGAGGGGACACGGCTGTGACAGATGACCCCAACTGGCCAAAGGGATATTCCATACCACATGATGTCATGCTCAGCATATAAAGCTGGGGGAAGAAGAAGGAAGGGGGGGACTTTCGGAGTGATGGCGTTTGTCTTCCCAAGTAACCGTTACACGTGATGGAGCCCTGCTTTCCTGGAGATGGCCGAACACCTGCCTGCCGATGGGAAGTGGTGAACGAATTCCTTGTTTTGCTTTGCTTGCAAGTGGGGCTTTTGCTTTACTTATTAAACTGTCTTTATCTCAACCCACGAATTTTCTCACTTTTACCCTTCTGATTCTCTCCCCATCCCACCAGGGGGGAAGTGAGCAAGTGGCTGTGTGGTGCTTAGTTGCCAGCTGGGGTTAAACCATGACACAATGGATTGTGTCCCTTCCAAGGAAATGATTATAGAAAACTTTCACAGGTAATGGTTTGCACTCCTTTAAAATACCAAGAGCTTCATACACAGGAGCATTGTAGGAAAAAAAAAAAAATCTGTTAAAACAGGCCCTATGACAAGTTGTAGTGCCACAGTCGGTTTGGTCACCTCTGCTTTCTACCCTGTTCCATTTGTTTCATGTGCAATGCATACTGAAGACTAGAAAACCAATGCAAATGCAACTAAATCCCTGAATAATATGTCTCAGTGATTTACTTTTCCATCAGGGTGTGTCTCAGCACCTATCTTACCTATGTCATATTTTGAGGCCAGTTTTTCACGGAGTTCATCCAGCTTCAAGACTCCTTGGGGATTCTTCCCTAAGAAGATTCTTCCTGCAAAGAAAGCAATACATAAAATAACCCCATACTGCAAAACCATTGAGGACATCAGGTACGTCTTTCCAAAGAAATGACAGAAACACCTTTTTTCATTGCTTTAAAGGCCACAGGAAGCCCACCAGGCTTGTGTAGCTCAGCCTCTAAGTAAAAGCCACAGTGAGCTCTCATCACTGTAAGATCACACTGCACTGCACCTCAAAGGTACCAGGAAACCCATGACCAAAAATAAGAGCATCTAAAGCTCTAACCAGATTTGGGATGGATTCATCCAACCAAACCACAAATTTATGCAAAATTCTGCCTGTGTGCAGCACTCTGCTCTCACCTGACCTGTGTGATATTTATTACACATTGGAGCACCTCCTCAACACCTGGGAGAGGCAGAGACAGTGGAAATAGGGAGCAGGGACCAGCCTGCACACTGTGACATCCAGTCCCCTCCTCCCTCACATCACAGAAACACAATATGTGTGACAGCTCATCTCGGCTGTCTGCTCTAAGTTGGTTGATAAATATACACAGGGCAGAAATCCTTCTGCAAATTAACACATTACCCCCAGAAGACCAGGAGGAGAAGGAAAAACAATGCCTTAGCACAGGTAGTCTTGACAACGATTTGCCTTTGAGACTCTCGTTGATGGTGCTAACAAGTGAGCAGGCAAGGGAGGCTGCAGTGTCTCTCAGGCTGCTGTTCCCAGCTGGGTGAAACTGCAGGTGAAGGTGAGGAAAGAAGAAACATGGAGCATGTATCCTTGAAGAAAATGGAAATAAATAAACCTGTGTACAGTGAGAAATAAAGCATGAATCACAGCTGGAAATACTGTGTTGTCCTGAGGGAAAAAAGGGAAAAAAAAAAAAAGAAACAAAAAAGAAAAGAAAAAGGTAAAAAAAAAAAGAAAGAAAAGGAGAAAAAAAGACAAAAAGAAAAAAAGCGGAAAAAACAAAAAGAAAAAAAGAAAAAAAAAGATGTTTTCAACTTTGCCCAACCAAGTTTTAAAGAAACAAGAAAATTTAAGATTAAATTGTTTCTAGGGTTCCAGTAGCTTCCATTGCTATTTCCCTTGAGTCTCTCAGCTCTGGTTTTGGAGCTGCAGGTGCTGACAGCTCTAAGAAAGACTATCTGCTTTCCAGTGCATCTTTATAAGAATGGCTTTTTCTAGGGAGTGAATAAGGAGTTTTGCAAAATGAGAACGAAAGAGTACATAAAAGGAGGAAAAAAGCAAACCAAGATGTTTGTTTAAAGTGCATGCATATTTCTTCTGAAGTATTCAACTGCTAAACAGCTGACAGACCTGCTGTGACACTTGACCTGAAGGGCTATTCTTCACTCTACAGTCCTATACTTTAGAAAAGCACAGTTTGAGGGGATTCTGCCAACCTATGTATATTTTCCTTTCTTCTTAGAGAAAGAGGTATCGTTGGTGCCTTTAGTGATATTTCAGAAACAGTTAGCTCATGGCTTTTGAACAAATATTTTTGAGAGTGCCAGAGGTTCTAACCCCACAAAGGGAGGTTAAATAAAATTCATGAAAGTCTTTGTGCTCCATCAGGAGCACACACACACCTTACAGAAATGCATACCACAGGACAAAAAGCAAAAGGAAAAAGGAGGGTTGTATTCAATTCAGAAATAAACCTTAACTATAGAACAAGAAATCCTGTCGGATTTATTCCAACAAACCTGAGTCTAGTATAACAATACAACCTAAGTTTTAAGGAAGTACGTCTCTGGTTAGTATAAGATGTCAGAATGCAGGATATCAGCCTATGCTTGAGTGATACAGGATGCAACAGAGGAGAAACGTAAATCTTAGAGGCATAGTAACTGAAGGGGCACAAATATTTTTCTACATACCTCAGACCTGGATTTGACCCCAACGAAAAGATATCCCACCAAATCAATATTTAAGAAAGAAGAGCAGCACTGGGCACAAAGACTGTACTTTCTTCAAAACGTCATCACAGTAATTAATTCAAGATAACATTGGGAGACTTGCAGAAATTATTTACAAATGCCATCCCCATATTGAAGATCCAGGCCCACACCATTCATGTGGGTAGCTTACGTTCACTAATGGTGTACTTCTGAAGTCAATAGGAGTGCTCATGTGATGCCTCATAACGTAAGGGAGGCAACGTTTGTAGGGACAGATACTGTTTTTCCTTAGCCAGTTGATGAATCTGGCATTCCAAGTTTGGCAAGCACATGCCCTTTTTTATATCTATCCAAGCAAATAAGCATTTGCAAGATTCTAATAATGTGTCAGATAACTTCAACAGGGTTAAAAGACATTGACAATAATCAGACTAAGAATTCACAATATCCAGATGTGAGTTTAAGAATTACATGAAAAAAAAATCATTAAGGAATATTTGATCTGAACAAAAACAGGATAAAGAGTGACAAGTATGTAATGTCAGTACGTAATGTAACTACAAAGTCATATTAAAATACCGGGCAAGTACATAGAAAGAACACTGGAAGGGAGAAGGTCATTATCTGAATGGGACAATGGCAGATGATATTCCCCAAGATGCAGACTTTCAGGCCACTGAAAGCATTTCATTCTGGTTTACCTGTGTGGATATGGCTAAACTGAAGGATTTCTAAGTTAAACTGGTTGCACGGAGCAGCTCTATGGTAGGTTTGGACAGTTTTCCCTTCTAAATCACTTCAGAAATTCAAGAACCATAAATGACTTCTATGCCTGCATCTGTAGAGTAGAGATTTGATTTTTTTTTTTTGGTGAGCAAGTTTCTTGGAGAAATAGAGCAGAAGGGTTTTTGGATCCAAACACGGCACATGAGAACAAAGGGACGAATAGAATGCAGATTTTGTTCTTTCTCTTGAGGAATATAAGGTTACACTGATGTAATTTTGAGCTGCCTGGTCTTAGCTCATCTGAGTATACTACGAACAAAGAGAACATATTTACACGCCAGAAATAGTAGAATGATTTTGCTTCTTTTCTTTTGGCAACCAGTCCCTAACTAAGCAATCTCACAAAATAATTTTTCAGTATTTTTGAAAATGATCTAATTGAATTAACTTTGGCTCAGTATCCCACATAACAATACTGAAAGAGACCAATATGATTGCAAAAATAGATATCCATCCACCAGATGGATAGAGCGGTGAAAAAGGAGCTATGAATTTTAGTGGGGAAGGAGAATATTTCTGTGTGGAGCCCAACTAATACAAACCTTTCTGTTTATTCACCGCAGCAAGAATTACATGATTTCATAGGCGCATGGAGAGCAATGTGGAAATATTCAGCACAGTAGCGATGTCCAGATAAAACCGATTTGACAGACAAAGACATCACTCAAATGTAGTTACTTATTTTGGAGACCAGATGACAGCAGCATTTCAGTATGTACATGCTGTACTGGACAAGCACAGTTGCGTGCTGACGCTGTACTAAGACCTAACA
This sequence comes from Gymnogyps californianus, assembly GCF_018139145.2. Taxonomy (NCBI): domain Eukaryota; kingdom Metazoa; phylum Chordata; class Aves; order Accipitriformes; family Cathartidae; genus Gymnogyps; species Gymnogyps californianus. Next base: position 47,528,086 of record NC_059500.1, on the reverse strand, counting down.
TTCTTCTTGATAATGTTCTAGAAAAACACTCACACTGTGCCTTTAAAGGGTGCTGTCTCTGCTCCACAACTGCTAGTAGAAATAACCTCTTCAGAAGCCTGTGAACTCAGAGGCTTTTCACCACCCTCAGAGGAGTTTTATTTTATGTAAATGAAAAAGCATACATCATCATGCCAAACTACATACATTTTTATTTATCTGTATCCACAGGCAGACTGGCACAGTGTCCAACTCCTACACCTGTCTTGCTTTGTTCCAGGGGAACTGGTGTCAGCTGCTTGAAAACTGCAATATAAAATTAATAGCTAAGTAGGAATGCTAACTTAGACAAAGTATTAAGGAGATAGGCAGGTAAGAAATCACAGAAGTGCCATAAAACATCACAGAAACACACACAGGCATATAATTTAATTATTATATTGTACAATCTTTGATGTGGAGACTTTCTGTTTTACCCTACTCTTTCAGTAGAAAAAAAATAAATATGTACATCTTGTTACTACTTCCATAAAAGAATCTTCTTCTGGGGTCAGATAATGACAGCACTTGAGGTGATCACAGCTGAGCTGAAATCAGTTTACCACCTCCTGTGCTTGGTTTTTGTGACCTTTGACTTGCCAGCTTTTCTTTTGTTTAAGCTGGCCTCTGCAACGGGAGGTACTTTCCACCCTGAAAGGACGGGCTTGTGTTCAAAAGCGTGTGCAGCCATTTAGACTCTGCCTCAGCTACTTTGTCCTGAAAGAATCCGTCCCACTGAAGGATTGCTGCTCCCTCAGCAGTCTGCTGCATTTTGTTTCAAGTGACTCATGCTTTAAGCAGTACATCCAGCAGTCCAGGTCAGGGCAGGTGGGATATTCCAGTTCAGTATTTTCTTAAAGAAAGCCCCAAAATGCTATTGAATGCAGAGCAGTATAACATTAACAAGCCTCCTTCTTACAGTAGGTGGTTACCTGTTGCACCTACCGCAATTGCTCACTACAGCACACAAAACCAAGACAGTTGTGGCAATTAACACTGACTAACTCAATCCCTATGGTTTAATCAGTAATGAGAATAAACCTCAGTGATAGTTGTGCTGTAGCCTTAATGATCTAAAGAAACATGCAAAAGAAGGTTTTTAGGGAAGTATTTTGTTAGGCTAACTCTTATCACTGAAAAAAAGTCCTTCTCCAGCTTGTGGGCCTCAAAATCTTCCTTCAGATTGTGGCTCTAAAGCTGCCTATTTTTTGGCTAATAACCAAGGATGTTATTCATTCTAATAAAACACGTCCCCGCCACCCACGAAGTTTGTCTTGTAAAAAGGTTGTATGCAATATTCTTGCTTATGAGACTCCCTTGATTGTTCCAAGCACTCTAACACCACAAAGATCATTGGAGTCCTTTTTGACTTTCTGCTAAAATAACATACTCTGTCATAGTAAGGCATGGTTTAACGACAGAAGGTAGCATCTTTTACAGGACTGACTGATATAGCTGAGGAAGAATACCAACTACAGAGAAGTTCTTTGGCACATAGAGGCTGCTCACGGTGCCTATTTTGATAAATCAGATACAACATGATCCTTCCACTTAGGAAAATTATTCTGAATGCACAATCATAACCAGTGTCACTTTTATTCAGCTATTAACTTCCCTCAGTAGTGCTTGGACTGACTACATCAATGTGTCATTGTTGCTTTGGTACTTATTCTCAAAGGGAATTTTGTTTGGAATCCTCATTTCCATACTATTGTGCTGGCACTTAATTTGTATTTTATTTATGTGCACCCTCAAACTTTTGTCTGAGCATCGCACAAGCATTTACTTTACAGCAGTCCAAAGAATCAGGGAAGTAGTTTCGGTATTCCCCTAATCACAGAAGTAAAGAGATTCAGTAATATGCCCCAAGTCACAACATAAACCCATGACAGAGCTGAAAACAAAACCTATATTCTCCTGGCTGGCTCTCCAAGTCCCTAGAGGCACGTCATTAAGGCCATTTTGCAACCAAAGGTATGGTTGCAGCAGGAATAGAAACACACAGATTCAGTTTAATCTGGTTAAGAGGTCTAGAAACACCAGCATGAACTTTAGCAAAGGCAATGCTACAGACTATGAGTGGTTATTTATATTGCTAGCTTACACTAATGTCTCTGGTGTTGTACAATCCATGCTGCTTATAGAAAAACAAGCAAAGCCAGGCCTGTAATGGCTGAAATTATCCTTCTGACTGCGGTCATACATAGCTGCAGTCCACTCCTACATGTTTGATGTGTACCTTATGAACAGAGCTTGAGCCAAGGTCTCCCCCAAGACTAATACTTATTTTCCACCCACCTCTCACAGGAAGAATGAACCCATAAAGCAGCTTTTTCAAGCACTGTTGGTTTTTCAAGCATGCTGTTCCTGTCACATTCTAAGCAGCATTACAGCAACTAACTAGTTCATTGTGGGTGAGCTGGTTGTTGTTTAGTATCAGGGAGACTCTACGGCAAATCCACACAGTGAACAACTGTCATATGGGCTGAGAATGCACCAACTGCTTTGCAATTTCTCTTGGTAGCATTGCATGTAAAAGCAGTTGTAAAGGACACAACTGCTTGGAAGGACGATCAGCCAGGAAATTCCTGTACGGAGAAAGCCCTGGACAGGAAAGAAAGTCATACTCAGTAGCTGCAAGGAGAAAAGAATCAGACTGACCAGAACTGAATGCATTAGGCTTGCTCACCTCTCTGCCAGTGTTCATTCACATTTACACCACGCATTTTCTCAGCGAGGTTTCTCTGGAGCTGCAGCTGAGTGCTGGAGCCAGGAACACATTCCAGGCGAGAGGCTGTAGGCTTCTTTCTGTCAGCATTGAAAGCACCACTGACAACATAATTCAGGTTTCAGCACATATCCTTCTGTTGCCTTGCACTTCACTCTTCATCAGAAAGCATAACCAAAGAAAGGGGATGGGTGTTGGAGATATTTACCTTTCACATATTCATCCATCTACAACACCAAACCCTTTAATGGACAGTTACTCAGAGCTGGATGGCTTTGCCTTTGAACTAACTGCTGGCATGCCAAAGGATTTTTTAGATGTTCAGGTGATTGAGAGTCTTTGCTCCAGAGACCCCATGTGCAGCTCCTAATTGGAATACAAATGTTTGACCTCTGTCGCTTCTCAAGTGTGCCTGGTACACAGAGATGGGGAAGAAAAGAAGAAAGAAAGGATGAAGGGTTGTGGTTGCGGCAGAAGGAGGCTGGGATCAACAGTCAAATCTCTTTTCATTTTATCTCCCCAGTCATCTTGCACATTTTTATCTGTTCTGGCAGTGTAAAGGGTGGGAGTTGCCATTAGTATATAGAGTCTCAAGGAAACCCTGAAGTCAGATCAGGCTTGCTAATGTTAGTGAAACTTTGGCTAAGTGATTAGAGTACAGGGGGAAAATGTCCTAAAAAGCAGTTTCTTCCTGATTTTACAGCTTTCAACCAATGGCACCATTAACACTGTACTTACCAATTCCCTCATGTAGCACCCTCAGCAACAACCTAGGCAGGCCCAGAAAATATGGTATGACCATTCAGAACTGTAGCTAATGACTCATAAGCAAAAGAGGACTCTATAGAGGGAGTAAGCCAGAGGCTGTCACCAAATAGTTAGTGTCAATTTACTTACAGATAAGAATTTCAGTTGGGAGACATAGAGCATAAATCATAATCCTCCTGGGAAATGACAGCAGAAAGAACAGGATGAAAACTTACTGTTTCTTACCAGAAGACTTTGCTCTAGGCTGCTCTTGGTATTATTCCTTCTCTAATGTAGGATTATAAATGCATTAACAGCAAAATTGTAATTCGTTCAAGTCTCCCAATGTCTAGGAATCATTTTAAGTGTAATTTGGGAATATGTTGATGGCTTTATGACAGCATGGTACCCATTCAAATTATTATTAAACTCATACTTGCAGAGACGTGTGAAGAAAAAAGAGTAATCTTCTGCAAAAGATGATGCTTGTGATTGGTCCTTTAGCAATTATTCATTTAGGAGCATCTTGCTGTGCACTAAGGCATCAAATAAATTGGTGCTTACTAATTTGGACTCTATTGAGAACTGAACATTGAGTAGCTCAGACTATCATTATGTCCCTTTTGATTGGGAAGGTTTTTGTTCACACATGGTAATGGGTGGTTGTATTCCTTAAGGAGAGTGACACTATTCAAATAATTGCTGTGATGCAGAAGTAATTTCCTTTCTTTCTCAGTTACCTGTTAACCCTGTTACAAGGAATCTCCAATCTGATTTTCTTGATAATGAGCAAATGCATCCAATCAACCCTCTGGCAGAAATGGTGTTACAATGGGAAGCAAAACCTCAGCTTTATTAAAATGTCAGGGTTATATAAAAGCAACTCCCATGGTGTATTGGCTCCCAAATCTGTTTGTATAAATGGCACTGCCAAGTCCCACGCTAGAGGACCTCAGATTTGACCATAGCAATTCCCCATTGCACCACAGAGGATTTTTACAGTGTGGTTTTGTTCTGTTAACCAGCCAGTGGAGAGGACGCGAGACTGGGTTTCGGCAGTTGTTGGCGTCCCCCAGACACTGCCAGCAGACACACTGGGCATGCACGCTGAGCACTGATGAGACAGGCACTTATGCCCATATGCTCTCTTTAAGTGAGAGCTTCATCCACATAGTTCCCTTTGGTTAAGGAGGAGATCTGCTACTCTTTCAATGGAGGTTTTCTGTGAACCTCTGACATCATGATCTTTTGAGGGAATGGTGAGGAAAAGCGATTTCTGCCCAGAAGCAGCGCTCTGGCCATCAGCCCTTCTTTTCACCCCTACTTCCCCAAGAGAGGGGAAGGGCAAGAGCAGGGGAGGAGGCTGCGTGAGCCTCAGAGCCGCATTCAGCTGAGGCAGGCTTGTGCAGGTCCTGGCGTGGGGCATGGTGCTCAGCACGGCCTGCTTCTCCATCACTTTCTCACACAACCACCTTCCTGTCTATCTCAACCCAGCCTCTAAGTCTAATATGCCCTTCCTGAGACAAAGCAGAAGGTCTTTCCCTCTCATCCCCAAGATTTGCCCCCAAAATCATCTGCCCACACAGCCTGGAAGTCAGCTGAGCTCACAAACATGTGTCATGGTTGCCTGTTACTGCTAGCATTCGTGTTCCCCACCTCCGTCTTCACATCCCTCCTTTGAATGCAAGCTCCTTGTGGCACTTACATCCTGGAGCCCACCCTGTTTGAAATGTGTTGGTCACTACACAGCATCATGAGCAGCCTATGCAAGTAGGCTGAGGGAAAGCATTGACTTACTGTCCTATTTATCTATGTTTATTTTTCTTTTGTTTGAATTTATTTATTTTTCATTTCCACTGAAATTTTATAGCTGCCAGCTGGCTCCCAGAATGAGAGCCAGCAAACTTCCTTGGGGAGTTTCCAGCCTTACTTCTCCAAGCATGTCTCCTGCACTGTACCTCAGGAATTTTTTGAACAAGGTTTCTTCCAGTGCATAGGCCACAGATAGACTGGGTGAGGCGCGTGGGGAACAAACCTCTCTCTCCCAATACCCCTGGTAACAGACCTGAGTTTGTTCCAAACAGTAGCTCATCTTTGTGTTATTACTTTTAAGGTCCCTCCCTTCATATGGGACTGTGAATACAGTGGTAGCACTTCCCAGTGCAGGCTGCCTCACTGGCAAATGACAATCATCTTGCTATTTCTACGCAAATGGATTTAATTCCATTATTATAATCTGTTACTAGTAAAAGGCCTCAGCAGAAAAGTCTGGCACTTCCTTAAGCTCCACTCCAACAGCAAAGCTGCTCTTCTAACCCTACATTACAGAGGAGAGGAATTTCACATGTCTAGACTGTGCTGTGCAAGAATTTCACAAGTGGAGAGCACCATAATTCAAATACCCATCAACAGTGCAATAAACTAGATTTGAAGTATGTTTCTGATCAAGTAACATTATACAATAATTTTTGTCCAAAAAATGAGACTGGAAATGCAGTCACTTTCCCACTGAAACTGATCACAGAGAAAACACTTATGTGTTAATAGGACAATTTGGTCAGGAATGCATCACTAATATTGTCACCCATATTATGTGTTCAACAAAATCAGACTGTGAGGGTTCTCGGTAGGAGCTATGCTGTATAAAGCACCATCTTCGCTAGCAGAAGTATATATATGATCTGAGCTCTATTTATGATTTTAAACAGTTGGAAAGTTTGTGAAAACCCAGGTGCCTCAGCCATTCAAGGTTATATTTAGACGTCAAAAAAGTGATCTGACTTTTAAAGGTGCTGAGCAAAGCACCTCCAACTGCAGTCAATTAGTGGCATATGTAATTTAAAAGCTCATCCTGACCACACACAAACATGAAAATGCACTTGGCCAGATTGTGAGCTAGCGTATAAGCTTTATACCAGTTGAGAGCCCACCCTGATATTTCAAGAGATTTTGCTGTAACTATGTATATTTTTTGGTGGATCTCAAGCCCTGCTTCCATTTTTGCATGCCCTCTTTCAAGTAACGGACAACTCCATCATCCAGAGGAGCTGCTTGTCCATTTCTCAGCCCTGGCTTTCTTTTTAGGCAGTTTAACTGTTTCAGGCCTTCAGCACCCTTGAATATAAACTGGTAGTAGTGTTTTCATGCACATGGTGTAAGCATTGTCATGCAGTGAGCTAAAAACTTTATCATTAAGAAGAAAAAGAAAGGATTTTTGTGTGATGTAAAAGCACCATGGCACGCACAGAACCTGCACTGGATAGTCCAGAAACACAAGCAAATAGGACCCTTCAGAGGAATTACTTCACCAGTCATCAGAGAAACACGAACACCACAGATGTCTTCCTAAAACAAATCTTTCTGTGTGTGCCCTTTTATTGTTTACCTGCAGAACAGATACATGGATAAATTTCAGAGATGTTATTTCAGTAGCCACCTTTGGAAAACAGTTTCTAAAAATAAAATGAAACAGATAGTTCTCAAAATACATTCCAATATGGATGGTGAAGGTGGACAAATTCTACTACTTTTTTCTCCCCACAAGAAACTTCTGAGAAAGAAGCCTTTACTATGCAAATCAAGTTTTGCAACTCATAGCTTCTCCTATATTTCAAAGTCCTTTTCAGCTAAGCGAACAGGCTATAAGAGAAAGGAACTTTTTCACTTACGCTACTTCTGCATCCTCATGTAGACATCCACCTGTACCACTTCAAGCAAAGAGGATGTAGAGAACATCCATCTGCCCTGCAGAGCCTCTTAGCTGAAAACTCCTAGCAGTTTTTCTCTCATAGCATTCTAATAAAAAATCAGAAGGAAAGGGCACTATCTATCTCACAACATAAACCATATGTGGCTTCTATTGCTTCCTTTTCCTTTGCATTCTTTACAGATGTTGCATCTCCAGAAATACTCCTCTCAAAATAGTCACTCTGTTTTGATTTTTTTTTCAGAAATGTGTTTTTAATTTTTATCTCATTTTTCCTGGAGTTTAAAGGGAAGCATTAAAGATGACCTAACATAATAAGCACGTGTTTTGTAAACGTACACAGAGAGAGGAAGACGTGTTGGCAAATAACAATGCAGGGTGGAACACAAATAAAAGTAATTTTAAAACCAGTATAAAAATATAGTTACCAGCTTCCAAGAAACACAATCAGGTTTAAAACCAAATTCTGTTCAAACACTGTTAAAATTTTATCAGTTTTATTATAATACTGTTCTCAGATTGACATGCTCCATACACACAGCAGAAGTGTATTTCCAAATATTTTCAGTCATGTTAAACAATCTGACTCCAAAAGTAAGGAGAAAGTTGAAGGAAATGGGATTACTGGAAGAGATGTGGAAATGGTCATGCTGACTATCAGAATCTGGACTATGGTAAAATACAGGGACTGTTTTAGGGTGAAGAGCTCCCACTCCAGATTATCAAGACAGACTAAGTGGGAAAAAATAGCGTATTAAGAGTGGTTTAGAGGATGACAATTTTGTTCTGTGTAAGTCACCAAGTTTCAAAAGCTATTTTTCTTAATTGACAAAAAAGTAAAACCTTTCAAAACCTTTGTGAAATACAATGGTAAAGAAAGCTGCGTTTTCAGACAGAAAATATCAAGTGTTTGATTCAGGTCCCTCTGCCTCTTTTTCTCTCATCAGAAAGAACCAATAAAACCAGCACCTCAAAACTCTTTCTGTTGAACATTTGATCGTAAATGAAGGGTGTACATGTTTGTGCTTTAAAAAAATTAGCTTTTTAGAAAAACAGTAATACACTGTCGAGAACACAGTCTGCAACCCATTTACAGAATGGAAGTGAGGAGCAGAGAAGGCAAATGGCTGCTCAAGGTCACAGAGAAAGTCTTTTGAACCCAAATATCCAAACAATACAGTGCTTCAGTTACAAGAACGAACATCCTCCCACTGCCCCCAAAACTGGCGAAGGTGCTGGAAGCATACATAATTTTTCTCAAAAGCTGCCAACTAATATAAGAATTACCACTTGCTGTTAAAGTGTTTCAGATCTCTCTTTAAGAAATGTATTATTGATGCTCCACAAGAGAATTTATTGCTAACAAGAGGGTCAGCACCAAACTGCACACCATCAAAATGCCTCTGTGAGTGTGAGGAAAGATTTCACCGTCTATATTTCTTGAGGGTACAAGGACATAAAGGTAGAACTTGACCTCAGCAGCGGTAATAGATGGGAAACTTGAAACACGAATGTTTTCTTACCAGACTGTCTAATGACAGATACCTTGCTGAGACAGTCTGATTTTAAAGTATGCTGACTTCTTAGGATGAGAAGTACAAAGTGTCCCAGATACAGATATCTTTAACTCATCATCTGCCTGGCCTTTGAGGCAAAGGCTAGTAAGATATTTCCTGAGAAGAGTAAGCAGGAACTTTTTCAGCCAGCTAACCCAGAGTAACAAACAATTTTCTTCCGTCTCACATGAACGTGGTGGACTTCACCCAGTACAAGGGTCGGGGGGCAGAAGGCGAACCCTCAGTTAAGGGCTGCACCTCAGTCCTGCGTGGTGCTGCACTGTGATATCCCTGCCTGTCACCACCTGGGCGAGGGCAATGGGCTGGCGAAAGAGCAGCCCTTACAGCTGACCCTGCACTGTAAGAGGTGGAGAGGTGAAGCGGCCATCTGTGGGCAGAAAGGCCTCTTCTCCACAGGAAACAATCGATGCGCAATCCCAGCACCCCAGGCCATACCCACAGCACTGCACCTGCCGTTGCCAGCTCACTGAATGGAGTCTGGCCCAGTGACTCAAGGAAACTCACACTCAAACTGAGGGTTTGTTAACTGACAGAACTTCCCAAACTGAACAGAAGTCCCAAATTCTCAGTGCTAGTCCCCTCCTCTCGGCTCCCTGGTCATGGTCACTCTCCCTTACCCATTTCAAGCCATGTCGGTCTAGCCACTGCTGGTTTTCAAGAGCAAAGGACAAACATTGCTAATCAAATTTCCTTTGTAGAAGTTTGTTTGCTAAGTGGCAAAGCCTCCTTCCTTGTCCCTAAGAGACCGCCTTTCTTTCTGTCGTGGTTTAACCCCAGCCAGCAACTAAGCACCACGCAGCCGTTTCCCCCTTCCCCCTCCAAGTGGGGTGAGGAGGAGGAAAGCAAAAAAAAAGTAAAACTCGTGGGTTGAGATAAGAACAGTTTAATAACTAAAGTAAAATATAATACTAACAATAGTAATAATGAAATATAATAATAATAATAGTAATGAAAAGGAATATAACAAAAAAAAGGAAGGGGGGGAAGAAAAAAAAAACAGTGATGCACAATGCAGTTGCTCACCACCCGCTGACTGATGCCCAGTTAGTTCCCGAGCCGCGATCCGCGCCTCCCGGCCAACCCCCCCCTGTTTATATACTGGGCATGACGTTCCATGGTATGGAATACCCCTCTGGCTAGTTCAGGTCAGCTGCCCTGGCTATGCTCCCTCCCAGCTTCTTGCACACCTGCTTGCTGGCAGAGCATGGGAAACTGAAAAGGCCTTAACTTAAGATAAGCGCTACTTAACAACAACTAAAACCTCAGAGTGTTATCAACATCATTCTCACACTAAATCCAAAACACAGCACTGTACCAGCTACTAAGAAGAGAGTTAACTCTGTCCCAGCCGAAACCAGGACAGTTTAAAAGGGCAAACAAGTTAAGAGATTCCCCGGTTGTCCACAGGAAACATGTTAAATCCTGTCAGCACAGATTAGAGCCAATACTGTTGAAATATTGGCAGCACATCAGTCCCTGATACTACCGGAAGCTCTGTTTTCCATCTTAACCATGTATTTGGTCAACTCATTAAGAGGTAAGTCTAGTTTTGACAGCTTTAGGCTTACCATATTACATTAGTTTTAATTGCCTACCAAATGTAAGAGATCTACTACATCTACTCTTTCTGTGTCTTGTAACTTACCTGCATATAATTCTAGCCAGTGAGGGTTTGTGAAAAGACATATAATTCACTGTAACAGTCCCATCCACTATGCTTTCCCTGACCAGCCCACCATGAGAGCAGTCCACAACTATTTTTCCTAACTTATGGAAGTCCTCTTCCATACCAAATCTTGCAGTTCAAACTCAGTCACATCTCCCACTGAAATCACAGTTGTTTTTACTGAACAAAGGTTATGGAGTTTGGCCCAGGTTTACAAAATCATTAATGGTTTATATCTGAATTAATTAGAGGGAGGGGAGAGTGTTTTAAATTGCCCCTTATGTTGGCATCTCCTCCAAAATATTTACCTGTTTGAAACACATGTGGCTTTTATGTTTCTGTGTACTAAGGAATCTGTTCAGCAACTAGGACTGCTGCCATTTTGTGAAATTGGGTTAATGCAGTCAGCTACAAAAAAAGATACTAAACTAGTTCATGGGAACTTATTTTAGATTAAAGGAAAATAAAGAAATAGCCTTTAAAAGACCATTCAGGGGGAAAAAAAAGCAGAAGATTGCTTTTTGTATGCAGGAAAACCTGATGCTATTTTCTTTAATTTCCATGAACAACACATCATTTAAGCTTTTTTATCTCCTGTCAGCTCTGCGGAAGACCAGCCCTAGGAAAGAAATCCAGGCCAGCAGGCAGAACATCATTTTGATCACACAAACCTGATTAAAAGCAGAAAAAGACTCTAAAAGCAGAGAGAACTGCAAAAATCAAAGCAAAACAGAAAAATGTTTTGCCAAGTCTTGGCAATGAATACAGTTGAGATTCTTAGTTCAGGATCAGCAGACAGTCAAGGTTTTAAAAGTGAGCAAACCAACAGAATTTGATCTTTGTTGGAGACAAGGACAAGACATACAGAAAGACAAGGAACTGTGTGTGAACAGGGCTGACGTGAGTTTCTCACATGAGAAAGTGGCACAAAACAACAGAAGTGTCATGAGATAGGCTTAGATTTTGGATTGAAATAACAGAACAACTGCCGTCCTTTATTGATCTTTACTGGTTTGGGAATCTGAAAACCCGGGAGGGCACCAAGCAAACAGGGCTCAGACAGGGACATTGGAGTTGGGATTCCCTCAGTCTCAGCTCAAGGCTTCAAGGGCATCAGAGGCTCTGGTTACAAGACAGCAACAGGCCTGGCAGATCAGGGGCAGTTGGAGACTTTATTTTTAAGCTTTTTTTGTCTTCCCTGGCCCAGTGGCACTTGATGATTATCATCAATTCACATGGGCTCATGTTTATGCCTGTGAAATAGTATATCACAAACTTTCCTAGATTAGAAAGAAATGGCTGAGTTGAATCAGTAGAGAGGACAGCTGTAGGCTGCACTGATTTTCTCTCATGGCAATTCCAGATAGCCACTGTCAGCTTGCAGAGTGTTTTGCAAAATAGGTAGTCTACCATTGCTATAGCAAAAATCATGTTGCTAGGAGCATTATTGTTAATTTCAGCCATGAAGCAACAGTCACTGTAAGGCACAGATTCTTCCTCATCCCACTTGCAGCCCAGAGCAACAATGAGCAAAAAGCAAAGCTGTATGTGCCAAAGGAATTCACTCATAACTGCAGTGAGGTGAATTGTCCTCTGAAATTCATGGTGGAAATCACTCTGACTTTGCAAGCCAGTTTGTCAAAATCACAAAGGAAGCACTGCGATGGGGGTTGCCAGAGAAGGGTGTTGTGTGTGTATAATACCTGACACGCACACATATGTGTGTACAGTGGAAGATGCCTGGCTTGGTGCAACCATATGCTGTTTACCTTCACAGGGTATCACCTCACACTGGATAATAGGCAGCAGAAAAGGAAGCAACGGCTTTCTAAAGAACTAAATGCATTGGTGAAGATGAACAGATGCACACAGCAGATTTCACTAACTCTGATAATCAGGTTCATAACACTGAGTTATCAGCTGCACTACAGAAGTTACTCTCCCTTGGCCTTTACCCAGGAGAAAAGACCAGATATTTCTTGACCCACACTCATTTAAAAAATTGCTTACAAGTTCAAGCAAGCTCATGTGACTAAGCTGTTGTTGCAAAAGCACCACCTTCAGCTAAGGGCTCCAGTGCTTATGGCATTAAAATTATTCCGAAACTTTAAACACACAGTAGATATTGACATTAATGCAAGCCTGGAGCTTGTTGATTTGCTTCTGTGCAGTGACCAGGCGTTCTGATGCAGACCACCAGTACTGCTGTTTGAAGAGACTGGGGTAAGGCAAGAGATGACCTAACAACTCTGACACACATGCCTGCTGACAAGTAATAAATTCAGCTTCTTTCATATCAACCAAGGTTTGATTGAGCTCAACTTAGCTGGTCAGACAAATAGTCACCATGTGTATACAAGGTAAAAATGTGCATTTGGCAGGGGGAAGGGGTCTGCTCTCTTGTAAAATTCTGAGTAAGTTTTCCTGAAAAAGGAAATTTACATTTTTCCCTCAAGTAGTTATTACAGTTTGACTGTGGTTTGTAATACAATACTAATATTGCATTATGCTATTCTTCATGTACCAGATGAAATGAGTCCTGACATAAGGCTTTCTGCAGAGAAGTTTCATTTTTCATAGTTACTGAAATGCACTTTACAAGCGTTAGACTTCCCCCCCCCGCCAAAACTTGCATTGCACTTTCTCACAAGTAGTGAAGTGTTTTTTTTCCCACCCAGATTGCATGTAATAAAAGACAGGCAATTGCACTCTTACAAGAAACTGTCAACACACTTAATACAGGCACCTACTCCTTTGAAATGCCTGCTTTTTGGTAGAGGGACTCTGCTATTTTTGCTGACCATTATGTCAATACAGAGAATCTGAAGTATTTCCAAGAGGTGGTCTAGAAGAGGCACTAATGCACAGGAATAAGCACTAAGATATTTTTCCCACATTTCACACAATCAAGAGAGCCCCAGCAACTCCAAACCTGTAGTCAACAGCAACTGACATACTGTGGCTAAGGAACCAGTTCCAGGTTTTGATGCTGACTGTCATTTACTCAGACATTACTTCTTTAGCCCTGTGGGTTTGTTTTTTAAGGTTGGAGGCATCATTATTGCCTCCATCATCAGCCTGTAACAGCCATATACATTGCAAAAACGATGAAACACAGGCAATAATCTGTATCAAGGTGTCCATCTCTAGAAGAGATCCCAAGCCACTGGGCTTTTATGATGGCTAGGCAGACCTGTCTGATGCTGTTACAACTAAGCAAAGCACAGTTTGTCGTCTATGACATGCAGTTAGTATGACATTTTGCTAATGTCACAACTGGTTTAAGGTCTGATGTTGCCAGTCACTAACACAAAGTGACAAATGCTCATTCAGCAACCTGAAATTAATAAAAAAAATATTATTGCTTGCCAATATGTGAAAAGGAGCTGACTACCCTGGTTTGGCAAAGGAAGAAACTGAGAGGTGAGATTTTGTAAAAGTGATTTTTAGCTAGTTAAATAATGTTTGTGAAATTTAATGACACTATTAAAACTGTCTGGGCTCAAGGGTGCCTTTAATCTTGGTTTTGTTTTGATAGCCAGAAAATTGTGAAGTGTAATCCAGTTATATTTATCATTTTCATTTTATTTCAAATTTGATATTATTTACTTTTTAATATTGTGGCAGATACGTATGTAATGTGCTGCTTGTAGGGGTTTTTTTCAGTGAAATGACATCAAGCAAAACTGGGTTTTTCTGCACCAAAACATGCATCAAAATGATAACCACCTCTCTTTAAATTATTTTCATTAAGGATTACTTTCCATTTCACACCTGAATTTAAAGATTTACCTGATAATATGAAATAGCATTTTCATACTAAGGTTTGTTGGATACTTCAGTTGAAAAGGGTCATTAAGTTGAAAGAGTAACACACAATTTTCCGTTGCATTTAAAGGATAAAATTGTCCCAGTTTCATTCAGTGGGTGCGAATAGAATTTAACTGATCTAGGCTAATGCCTAGGTCTGTCTTTATTTATGAAACAGATTGGCTTTATTCAGGAAAGGTCAGTCATAATAGTATGACTACCCACCCTCGTGATTATAGTCAGGACACTGATTTCATCTATTCATGCCACACCAGCAGAATCAGACCCAATGTTTTGGAATTGTTTTGTGTCCCACCAACCATATTTTTCTCTGATTCGCATGTAGCTTTTCAGGACAGCTACGAGGCAGATTTCATTTTTTTAAGCTGTCCTTCTTCTAATTAAATTTCACCTTAATGGAGGAAAAAAAAGCAAAGGGAGAAAAATCATCTTTCTTGGTACTTCTGCCCACAAGGTACAACATGTTTTTAGAATTCAGGATAAGGAAAACCGTGCTGGATTGATTCCAGTTACTTGAGTTATAGAGGGAATACCGATCCCCCAAATAGCTTTCATTGTTGTTATTTGCCAATTGACACAAATTAAGAGCAGATCATTTTTCATTCAATTTCTTCTTTTCTCAGGTCTCTAATTTCATATTCCTGCTATAGCTTCCCCATCTTATTCCCCACCTCCCTCACTTCCTTGCACACTGCTATAAAAAAGAGCATTTTCTTCCTTCTTCAGTGCTCAGAAGCTTCATTCAGAGCTTGAGTATGACTAATGGAAAACAATGTTTACAAATTTAATTGAGTGAAGAAAGGTTTGGAAAGGATTTTCAGCAAGAGTACTTATGTTTGTTCTGATGTGGCTTCATGTGATTGTTAGGGAATATTTAGTTAATATTATAGAAAAGAAAAAATTTGGTTTTCTGTAGCTTTCTGTTTACTAAGGGAAAAAAAAGAGTTTAATCACTTCAAAATATTCACCTTCCACAACTAACAGCAAGTATGAAAAAGAAAAAGGAAAATACTTGGTAGATCTACAAAAAACAGGGGGTTTAAGAGAGAGCTAGGTGAAATTAACATACCTCTGAGTTTTTAAAATCAGGCACCAGGTCTGGAAATAAAACTGGTTTTGTTCCATCTTTCTTGCTATATAAAATTAATAAAAAATCGCCTCATCACTTTAATGGCTACTTGATCTCACATGCCAGGAGGCCTTCCTCTTCATTGTCTGCTCCTGGCAATCAGAGAGGTATGTGGACTGTAAGAGGACGTAGATTTACAGAAGAATGAACACATGATGGGAAGTTCAGGATGGTCGATGTGAGAGGATAAAGAGGCCATTGTAATTAGTCACGTGTTACTTAATATTTTTTAACAGCAACTGCTCCGCTCTGTACTCAAGCACCTTTCATTGTAAGTTAACCAGGTTTTCAACGTGGGCCTAGAACAAAGAGCACACATACTGGAACTTGCAGTACAGGATCTCTAAAAGCCTCGCATGCATTGCTGAACAGCAGCTTGTAAAGGAACAGCCCAACTCATTTATTTCTCTATTACTTGACAGTTTAAACAAAACATATAAATAAGATTGTTAACGTTCAGTGGTATTGAACAGCCCAAGCCGTCCTGTTCCAAGGACAAAGGAACACTGCAGGCCTATTTCTGTTGATGGGCAACTTAAAAAGTTATTCTGAAATCACATATATATAATAAAATAAATGCATCAAGGTAATGATCAGTTATTTTCTAAAGTGTTGTTTATAGGATGAGAGGGGGAACATTGTGGGCTTGGATTAAACAACAGCAGAAAGAAATTCAAACTGAATTTCAGTAGATTTAGCAAACCATTGAGGAACGGCTTAGAATGGTTTGGAACAGTTTAGGAATTAATACTACGGATCTTCACAGGCCATTAAGTTAGCATAAGCCATAATGTCAAGAACCTGCTGTAAAGAAGCCTACAGCAGTTTCATAACCATGACCAGACATGGCTTGTATTTAATAGGCAATTAGTTAGAGCTTAGTGTGACAAGTATACTTTTGTCTCTATATCAAGCCACCAACTTCTTTCATTTTATTTTCCTCCTTACAATTTATGAAGATGGTCACATCTTCAAAGAGTTGCGGTCAATGGCTCGATGTCTGAGTGGAGACCAGTCACAAGTGGTGTTCCTCAGGGGTCAGTACTGGGACCGGCGCTGTTTAACATCTTTGTCACTGACACAGACAGTGGGATTGAGTGCACCCTCAGCATGTTTGCTGATGACACCAAGTGGTGTAGTGCGGTTGACACACTGGAGGGAAGGGATGCCATCCAGAGGGACCTTGACAGCCTTGAGAGGTGGGCCCATATGAACTTCATGAAGTTCAACAAGGCCAAGCGCAAGGTCCTGCACATGGGTTGGGGCAATCCCAAGCACAAATACAGGCTGGGCGATGAGTGGACTGAGAGCAGTCCTGCAGAGAAGGACTTGGGTATATTAGCGGATGAAAAACTGAATATGAGCCAGCAATGTGTGCTCGCAGCCCAGAAAGCCAATTGCATTTTGGGCTGCATCAAAAGAAGTGTGGCTAGCAGGTTGAGGGAGGTGATTCTCCCCCTCTACTCCGCCGTCATGAGACCCCACTTGGAGTACTGTGTTCATTCAGCTCTGGGGCCCCCAGCATAAGAAAGACACAGACCTGCTCGAGCGGGTCCAGAGGAGGGCCACAAAGATGATCAGGGGGCTGGAGCACCTCCCTTGTGAGGACAGGCTGAGAGAGTTGAAGCTGTTTAGCCTGGAGAAGAGAAGGCTCCGGGGAGACCTTATAGCAGCCTTCCAGTACTTAAAGTGGGCCTACAGGAAAGATGGGGACGGACTCTTTATCAGGGAGTGTAATGATAGGATGGGGAGTAACAGTTTTAAACTGAAAGAGGATAGATTTAGGTCAGATATTAGGAATAAATTCTTTACTGTGAGGGTGGTGAGACACTGGAACAGGTTGCCCAGAGAAGTTGTGGATGCCCCCTCCCTGGAAGTGTTCAAGGCCAGGTTGTATGGGGCTTTGAGCAACCTGATCTAGTGGAAGGTATTCCTGCCTATGGCAGGGGGTTAGAACTAGATGATCTTTAAGGTCCCTTCCAACCCAAACCATTCTATGATTCTATGATTCTATAAGAAATAAGAGAAGAATTAAAATGCAAAGGGACAAGCTAGGTACAGTTGCCATGTCTGAGTCACACTGGGTTGAAATCCCTCAGTGGACTGTCTTGCATCATAGAAGGTATTTGCATGCCCCTGGAGTGTCATTTATTCCTTATTCCTTTATGTAAATTAATGCAGTTGTTTGGTTTGTGAACAGCATGTTGTTAGTTTTTACAGTTGTTTGCAGAGTGCAAAAGTGTGTTATGTTTAGATATACATTATCGCAACAGGAGTATCTTCTGGAGCTATGTCCACAGCTGTAATACTGATGAGGAAGAAGAGGCCTTAAAAGACAGCCCTTTATGACAATGTGTAGGGCAGGGTCAATTTTGTTCCAGAAAAGACCCTAGTTGGGGCTATTTATATCAGCATTCAGCCTCTGTTGAACACCTCCCTCATAAAATTGGCCTACCTCTGCATACTAATAAAGTATTTTGTTTCTCTGGACTCCTCATTAAAGGAGTGGCAACTGATCATGCCAAAGAGCTGCATTACTGCTCTTCAGCTCCCATTTCTCATTAAGTATTCCCAGGCCACTAGGTCTGCGGTTAAGTAACATTACCATAAATTTTCCAGGCGAAAGACTACAGCACAAACAGACTCCTGGAGAGAAAGAAAGGTGCCCTAGCTAATGGCTAGGCTTATACACTATGTCCTGCAACTCCTTCCATGTTCAGGGGACTTCACCAGCTGCTGTAAACCTGTTTGCACAAGAGGTGGTCTTGGGGTCAGAGAGGAATCTGCGAAGCAAGCGTCATGGCACCTTTTGGCAGAGATAGTGCTGGGGAAAGAAAAGACAATGTAAGACTAATACAAATCAATAGATTTAAAAGTACTGAACAGCACTGGTGAAAAATCTTACAAGTGTTTTCTCAGATATTTGTGCAATCTGCTGAAGAAACTGTATGCTAAAAAGTCTCTTAAAAAGCAGGTTTAACAGCTCAGTCTACCTTGTCTGCTTCTGGTGTAATAACCAGATTTTACTTCAGTGTGGCTCCTTTCTCAAACAAAAAATGAGAAATCTTTACTTGTGCCTGTATCTGCCTTCAGCAATGACTTTCCATGTACTACTAATAGATGGTGTTGAACACTGTCCAGCCCCAGAAACAGAAAGCATATAAACTATCAACTTAGGTGCTGCTTGTCGTGGTTTAACCCCAGTCAGCAACTCAGCACCATGCAGCCGTTTCCCCCTCCCCCTCCCAGTGGGGTGAGGAGGAGGAAAGCAAAGGAAAAAAAAGTAAAACTCGTGGGTTGAGATAAGAACAGTTTAATAACTAAAGTAAAATATAATACTAACAATAGTAATAATGAAATATAATAATAATAGTAATGAAAAGGAATGCAACAAAAAAAAGGGGGGGGGGGGGGAAACAGTGATGCATAATGCAATTGCTCACCACCCGCTGACCGATGCTCAGTTAGTTCCCGAACCGTGATCCACGCCGCCCGGCCAACTCCCCCCTGTTTATATACTGGGCATGACGTTCCATGGTATGGAATACCCCTTTGGCTAGTTCAGGTCAGCTGCCCTGGCTATGCTCCCTCCCAGCTTCTTGCACACCTGCTTGCTGGCAGAGCATGGGAAACTGAAAAGGCCTTGGCTTAAGATAAGTGCCCCAGCTGAAACCAGGACACTGCTGCACCTAAGCTAATCAGTGGTAGGCCTAAGAAGCCCAGGCAAAACCCCACATTAATTCAGTTTTCATGCTGTTAGGACCCAGACGAACATGTCTGCAGTACGCGGCTGCACCAGCTGCCTTCAAGCCCTGCTGTGCTTTGCTCCACTGTTGGGTACATAGAGGTCCTCTGTGGACATTTTCCATCTCATATATGTGTTGTAAGCTGTTGGGGTGGGGGAGGGGGGAGGGAGGGGACTGCTCCTTTTGTGTCCCTGTGGAATTAAGTTTAGAACCCTTAAAATCTTTGATGGACTGTGTCTCTCAGGATTACAGTAAATAACTGTGTAATGGCATAATAGGGAACACACTTATGTTGTAGAGGAAATTTTTTCTAGTTGTAGAAAGTATTTGGAAAGCAAACTATGAAAATGAAAGGGTGCATTTGTACTAAAAACCTAATTCAAAAGTTATAGCTATCCAGTCTACCAAGTAATAGATAAAAATGTGCAAATAATGTGACCAATAAAAAATAAAGCCCTTCCCCCCTCCCTCATTCAAGGGTAATAATTCTTTAAATAGTTTAAAAAAATGTTGAGGCTTACTTGTGGGAGGGAAGGAGAGAACAAGGGGAATAGCAGTTATTTCCTTTCTCCAAACACTTTGTCATGCAAAGAATTGAGCTCCAAAATTCCCAGATGGGTTTCCCCTGTGTTGGAGAGTTTGTGTGTGTCTGATGGCCCTCCTGAGGCAGCCCTCCCAGTAAGCCAGTCCTTCTCATAGCAGTGCACAGGAGCGGCTGCTTCTGCTACAGGGGTAGCTGGGGCAGTAAATGGACTTCTGTAGAATTTCTGTCATATTCAGGCTTTGCTCTGCTTCTTCTGGGTTGTCACTGCTCAAGCTAGTTGCTGGCCTTGGATTGACCAAAATAGGTGCTGCTCACACATAATGAGTTGCCAAAGGACCAACAACCCAGGTGAATACAGGCTGATGGACAGAGAGTAGTTATTGTTGTTTTATGAAGGGGAAGGGGGGGGGCTGAGGTCTGGGGCAGAGCTGGAAGGTGAAGGCAGGCCTCCAGGCACCAAGCCCTGACCCTAGTCACCACCTCTGCCTCCCCAGCACAGCCACAAGCCTCTAACTCAAACCAAAGCTGTGGGTGTACTGCATGCTGACAGCTTTTTGGAAGCCAAAGCATCTGACTACTATCAGCACACAAACCACAAACCCCACCACCTTTTTTTAGGTGTTCTGTGACCTGTCCAAGTTAGGTATTTCCTCTCATGAGCATGAAAACATAGAAATGTAGTTTGAGAGCATTCACTCCCTCTCTCTAATGCCACTGTGCAGGAGGGGGGTTGTTGAGACAGAAGAGAGAGAAACTGACTTCTTCGAAGAAGTGTGGGCTGGGAGTGAAGCTGGCAACTCCAGACCAGTTAAGGTGTATGATGTTCACAAATACTTCAGTGGCGAGGGCCAGACATGTGGCAGACAGCAAAACATACTGAAAGCGGCAGGGAAAAAAAAGAATGACAGGTTTAGATTTGTGCAGAGTCCTTGACTTTCTAAGGCCACATATGGCTTTGCAGCTTAACTATACTACCTGTAGAAACGTGTCTCTTTGTACAATCATCTACTTATTATGAATAAAGCTTAAGACTCCCTGAATTTCAGCTTATCAATGCATCAAACACAGAGTTTTCTTGTGCTCATAAGCAACAAAATAGCCTGCCAAGAGTAGAAAAGCAGGTACACTCACATGGTAATGATGTTCCTGATGTGAACAGTAGAATGGAAGTAACTGAGAAGTTACCCATATTAAACACAAGCAAATTCTGTTTATCTGTGCTTGTCCTCCATCATACTAATGACTCAATATCAGAAACCTATTACATTCAAAAAATTTTTAAAAAGAAAGAAAATATGTCAAAACAACCACACTGGATGAATGCCAATGCACAGACTTATAGACATGCAAAAACAGTTTATTCAGAGTTTCTGTCCTTTCTATGTGGAGGCCCCCTGGCACTGCTAGGAACTCTGTTCAGTAGCATACTTTGTACTTCACTGACTGGGATTTTCTGTGTCTATATTATTAGTGGTAAGTAGTTGGTAAATGTGTAAATCATTGCACATCGAGATAATACAGAACAGTACCCACTGTGGTATTATAAATCCCTAAAAGTGATTCTTAAACTAGCTGAGATGCAGTCTAGGGTTGCTTGTTCAGGCTTAATTTGACTTATCAGCTATGATACCATCTGTATTTGAAGAGAAACAGCTGCATTTTCAGCTACTAAAGCTGACTTGAGCACTTTATAAAAGAGACCAGTTGAATCAACACAGATACAATCTCTTTCATATTCATTAACTGTCCCAGCTGAAAAATGTTCCAAAGCAAATAAATGAAGCAAAACCAAGCACTAATACAAGAGTAGCGTTTCAGTAAATGGAAAATTTTCTGTTTCTGAAACCAGTGAGACCATTCCCCACCCCAGTGACAGAAAACTTTTTATCCCAGCATGCAAGTGACAAATGGGCTCCTAGAGGTTTTCTAAAGAAAAACGCTATTCCCTATGTTTGCGCACTGGTTCTTGCTGCCCAGACCTCCCGAGGCACAGGCTGGGAGCCTACCAAAGCACACTGGCTCGCTGTGCTTGGTCCGCTCAGAGGAGGCTGGGACATACAGAGGGCAGGCGGTGCCATGCCATGCACCCCCATGCCCACCGGGGCCCATCGTGCTGCTGGGGAGCGACCGCTTCCTGCTTGGCTGTCCATCCATGTGAGCAGGAGCAGGTAGCACCCAGGTGCTTTGCCCTGCAACAGCCTTCAGTCCTGCCTGCAGCAGGCTCAGGACTCCCGGTCCAGGGACTCGGCTCCATTAGACTCTCTTGAATACAGCTTGGTTTATTTCAGACTGGGTTTTTTTAGGGAAAAGCTATTAGTTTGAGATTTCCAGAAAGAACTGCTCTTTCAACTGGTTGCATTTGACTGAAAGTTACGTGCCAGTACCGTCAGAGAGGGCAACAAAAATCCAGGCCCAGAAGAGACAATTTTGCCTGCTGCTGTTTTGGTCTTTTGCCCACTGGAGACTGGGAGTCCCTGAGGTGGACTCACACATGCCTGAGGCTAGCTCCACTCCTGGGGGCCATGCTGCCCATCTCAGGGGATGGCTTGCAGGATCTCATGCAGAACTGCAGCTGAGGTAGACAAGAAGGGACTGGCCTTGCAGTTAAAACCCCTCTGATGTTCAGGAGGCTGGAAATGTGACCACCCTGGGGACTCCAACGTGCTTTTCCTCTGAGCAAGAGGTCTGTCACAAGCTTAATTTAAGAAATATTAAATCAATTAATTTTATTGTTGTCTCCAGTCTAGTGTACGTGGGCCAAAACTAATCATGGTACCAAAAAGAGAAGCAAGTTTAAAACGGTGCCTGAACACAGGCTTGGAAATCACAGCCAGTCCCACACCTTTATCTACCAAGTGAAATGCAGGCATTTGGAAAGTGCTGAGGAAAGATATCCTCTTTATTACTGTACTCCAGTTTCATTATTACTACTTTTGCCTGTGCTGAGGGGAGATGAGGGAGATGATTATCTCCCTCTGAATAGGTGAGATCCCTGGGCAAAGCCCTCCAGGTAGCTAGCCAGCAGCTTCTCAAAGCTTCGCATGTGGTGCTGACTTATGGCGCAAGCAACCTGAATCCACCTTTCCATAAAACATGCTGGAGTAATGCAGACCCTCCATGGGCCTTTTCCAAACCTGGACAATGCTTCAGCACAACCATCTGTGTCAGTCCACTTCACCACAGGACAGAGCCCAAACAGAGGGGAAGAGGGGTGTTTTTGTTTGTCTTCTAAAGACACCTTTCATCAAACACTGAACACAACAGACACGCTGCCAAAGCTCCTTCCTCCAAACAGCTTCATAGAATGAACACATCCAGCTCCCCAGGGTATTAAAACTTTCAGTAAAATTTTTATGTCTTTCATTATGCAGAACAGAAATCCTAAACAAAGAAGTGTCAAATCAAAACAAATAAGGCAATCTGTTTGCTCGAGCAGGGACAGGCAGAACAGAGCTTCCCGTGCCATGAATGTCACGAAACTAAGGGTAACAGCACAGCCTGAAAGGTTGTTCCTCTGCACATCTTTCCTCTCACAGTGTTTACCTGACCTACTTAAAAACCTTCCTAAGTTTCAATTTTGATTTTTTTTTTGTTTTCCTTTTTAAATACAATAGGCAGAATTCTTTCTCCAAGGATAATGCAGAGAATATAGCAGGATGGTGCCACAAACGGTAGTGTGTGTTGGCAGGTTGGAGACCTTAGAGGGTGTAGTTTCCAATTCCAGTCACAGGGTCCAACAGGAATTATATGAAGCATACTAGCAAGGCCAGGCGATGTCTTTACTGCGCATTTTAATTCAGTATCCTCATTTTAATGAGGCACAGGGGAGAATCCTTATTTTGCAAACCTGATATATTATTTGGCTTACAATATGAGATACACACCCAGCCTTTAAACCCAGCTAAGCAGTAGAGACTGACTGGAGAACAGCATGTAAATACACTGCTCAGCTGGAAATCTAGAATTTTTAATAAAGAAAAATAAACAATGTTTCTGCATATATTGTATCTGTTTCATGTAATACACAGCAGAGCATTATAAAGGAAATGAGAATAATCAACTGAAGCTTTGTTTATACAAGCAATATGTAAGACAGAAATCTACTTTCCATGCAGACACTCCAGTTGGAGAGTCTTGTGAGCTATTACTAAGTCCAGTAGAAACTGATTTCTAGTAACGTCTGTGGCAGCTACTACACAGAAATTAAAAAGAGGTGAATTTAAGTGCACAGGTAATTGGAAAATATACACATGGTTACAAGAAATGGATTTGAATTGAAAAGGGATGCTTCTCAGCTTTTGACTAAAGCGTTTTTTAATCTGTGTTACTACAAAGGAAGCATAATGAAGCCTGATGAAGAGAAATTGCAATGGCTCATTGCACAACTACTTCTCTTTCCTGCTACCTTCTGGAAGAATAGAAGTGAGATCTCACTCCACTCCTGACAGACCTGAGATGACACCAGTCATCATCTCAGCAGGGAACTCGTCATGGGACTTGAGAACTCCAGCTACCTAGAAAGCCAATGTCATAAGCTGGCCCCTTAAGTGATGAGACAAACTACCATCTGCTCTGGGTAAAAGGATGTGGGACAGGAAGAAAATATGAGCGCTGCAAAGGAAAGACTGTAAGGGAATTATTTTGTGCATGTTGTAACTGTGGCACTTAGAGTCACCACGCCAAGAAATGTGTTCTCAGGTAAAATCCAATACTTGGACACTGATGTCCCTAGCAGGAGCCAGTACACCAGGCAGAATGGCAATGATAACCAATATGTTGTTGAGGTGGAAGGGCACACAGGGAGAAGGTCAGCTGCCAGGCAAAGGATCTCCCTTCATCTCTCCTTGATCACCTGTCAGGAAGTTATCACCATCGATGCACTCCAGAGACTTCCTGGATTGCTTGTGCCCTGTTGGGTTGTCCCTCCAGCAGTTACCGGGATGTCTGAAGTCCTCTGTGAGGACCAGGACTTGAGAATGTGACGCTTCTTGCAGGTGTCTGAGAAGGCCTCATCTACTTACACTTCCCGGTCAGGCGATCTGCAGCAGACACCCACTACAACATAGCTCATGTGTTGGTGTGATCACTAATCCTGACCACAAGCTCTCAGCTGCTCACCGCCCACCCCAAGGCAGAGCTCCATCCATTCCCACTGCTCTCTCACAGAAAGGGCTCACGTAAACTCCTCCTCATCGCCTTCCTGGCTTGTCCCTTTAAAAAGCCTGTATTCACCCACAGCAGCGCTCCTGTCATGTGGACTATCCCACCACATCTCCATGATCCCAGTGACACCATAAACCTGCAGATGCAGACAGAACTCTCATTGCACCTGTGTGTCCCCCAGGCTGCAGGGGAACAGGCACTTCGGACAGGCACCCAGTCGTGCTGGTTTCCGAGAAGGGATATGGTAGTTTTTCTCAGTGCTATAGTATTTAGACTGAAAGCCCCAACATGCAAAGATTTTGCTGATACAGCACAGGCTGTACAGAGTCATTCAAATCAGACTAGTAACATTTTCCATCTTAGTAATGGAATATTACTATGGACCTCTCTAGGAAACACACGTATATATGCGCACACCTCTAAAATAAAAAAAAATCACACATTAGCCAGAAATACCAATTCATAATAATGACAGGCAGCACACTAACAAAGAGCTAAGTTAGCTGCCTCTAGTGAGATTCAGTATGTCTGCCTGAACAATAAATTATTGTTGCTTTAGTGGGTGTTTGTGAGAAACACAATGCCATTTATTCCCTGCATGTAATAATTCTGGGTATTTGTTATGGTTTCATGTTATGAGAATGGCTGCTCTGAAATACCCAACTGATGTATCTTACAAATCCCCAGTGAAACTAATGGTGCATACAAGAAATAAATCTGCTTTTCTGTTTGCACCAGGGATCATTTCATTTAGTTTGTTGTTTTTTGGCTTTCCTGGAGATGGCTGAACACCTGCCTGCCAACAGGAAGTAGTGAATGAATTCCTTATTTTGCTTTGCTTGCGCATGCAGCTTTTGCTTTACCTATTAAACTGTCTTTATCTCAACCCATGAGTTTTCTCACTTTTACCCTTCCGATTCTCTCCCCCATCCCACTGGGTGGGGAGTGAGCGAGTGGCTGTGTCAGGCTTAGCTGTCAGCCAGGGTTAAATCATGACAGAACCATTCTTTGTAATGGGTATTCCCTCCCCTGACCCAGCAAGGGCTGATGTATCTGGACACAGTTAAGGTAACATGGTGATTTAATTGTCTGACTCCACCTTCAAATCAGGTACATAGATATCTGGGACCTGGTAATGCAATTGCACTGCACTTGCACCTCTTTGCTTTGGCAGCTTTCCAGCACACACACAAAAAGATAATAATCTGGTTTCTAAAATCTGTCTGTAAAAGAAACACAAAACAATTAGAGAAGGGTCACAGAAGACTATTTCTGTTGGACCTGCAGAACATGAAGAACAGACTTTTCATTCACCAGCCAACTACACTAAATTCAAAAAGTGGGAAACAGAAAAAAATCCAGACTTCCGTAATTTGCAGTTATGCTCAGGAAGGGTATTTATTACAAAAACTAGAACTCAGCAGGTTTAAATGACTGTGGATTAATACAACAATGTCCACTGCTGTTCTGTCTAGCTTAACACATCTTATGAATACATCCCATCCCTCGCTAGGGCTACGTAAGTCTTAGAGATTGTTAGAAACTTCAGCAAATGTGTCAACTGCATACAGAATCTGACAAACAAGAAATCTGAAGAATAAGAAATTATCTAAAGTGATAGAAAAACATTTTCCTTACATTTTCTGGATTCCACTTTCAGAACATAGAATACTTTCCACTTCTAAAGAATGTTATCAAACATTTTCATATTGAAAATGAAATTTTTATTAGGCTGAAGACATGGCTTCATATTTCAGAAAAAGCTTCAATAACATTTTTATTGTATAGTCAGTAAATATCTTGATGAAAACACCACACAGTTGGTGAAAAGAAAGGAGAACTACCAAAACACTATTAATTTCTAGTTTGCAAAAAAAGGAAATCCCCACAATCTCTGCTGCTAGCTGAGTGCAAATGGACATATTAAAAGTAGGAGCATTAGTTGCATTAAAAACACCTTTTGACAGTTTATATCATGAAAACGAAAAGGATACTTAGCTTGCTGTGGTTGTCAAAAAAAAAGAACAAAAACACAAAGTATGCTATCATGTTCACTCTTTATTAGTCTCCTATTAGTCTCATTATCCGAATGTTCTTTTACATTTCCGTTGTTTTTCAGGGCCATCACCAAGTGAGACTAGCTACACTTATCTAATACAAGGACTATTCGGTCCTGAAATAACACAGTAGGAAAGATGTAGACTGAAAAAGCTGTATTTGCCAGAGGAAATACAAAAGATAAAAATTCTGGAAAAGAAGAGATCATTAGTAAGTTATTAATAAGTTAAAAGATTCTGTCTTCACATTGCTGACACCAGCTATAATGTGATATCAGTCTGTAAGACAATGAAAGGCAGTACGTCTGGCACAGTCCAAATCATAAAATATGTCCAGTTATTCAGAGTTCCTATATGAGATATTTAAGATTATAGTGTAACTACTTTCTAGAAAACTGACTGAAGAGATGAAATTCTTACTGATTTTTTCGTCTCATATAATAGTGTTTGGTTCTCATGTGTATACAAAGAAGGGAAAGAGCTCAACAGATAAACTATTCAATCAAAAGCATGGAGCATAGGATTAGGATTCCCCAAATCCTATATTCTCTGTTTCAGGTTCATTTCTTTTCATAGCAAATTACCAAAAGATTTCTCCCTCACCCTTTCATGGCCTTCCCCTCCTTGCCTACTAACCTGATCCTTCAGTTATCATACTTCAGTTATGCCAGTAGAAATGTCTGAGGAAGCTTAGTGTGAACTGGTCTTGCTGCCTCCACATAAAGACCCCAGGCAGGTCGCGGAAGTCAAATTTTGGTGCTTACAGACATCTAAGTACAGGCACCTGTCTTGAAGAGACAAATTGTTCTTTGGGGAAGTCAATTCTTCCATTTGAGACTGAAAAGCAATTGGAAGAAAAGCAATAGGTAAGTGTTATTGACACTGCTTGATAAAGCTGAGACTATTGATAAAGCTGAGGCTATATAATCATCTTCATTCTATTTACACAGATAAAGGGGCCAGAGGATTTAGTCCAAATGCCTTTTGAAAACAGGTTCTGGAACAACTCAAAGCACCCTGCAGAAAATTTACTTTGAATTTGAGGCCCTGCCCAGTGACCATTGACATATTAAATCCCCACAAAGAGATCCCCAACACATGCTCCCTGCTGAATTTACATGTGGTAGACCCAGTGTGCAATGTTAGTTGTGTGTGTGTGTAATGTGTGCAAAGGTAAGTTGTGAAATGACACTATTCTCTTCACAGCAATTTCATTCACAGGATAAAATTGACTTAGCTGACAATCTGGAAATCTGTGTCTCTGTATAGTCTTCCATCTCACGGAAAGGCAAGTAGTTTTTTTCCTGATTATTTTTGGCAGAGGGAAGAATCCTACTGCCTTTCTCTTCAGCACGGTATCTGGAACAGGACTACAGAGTAAAATTTCAGGATAGTGTTGCAATAAAATATAGGTACCTCTGTACACTTTCAGTAATTTTTATAAAACTAATTAAATTTTTTCAGCTCCTATCATAGAATGGTTTGGGTTGGAAGGGACCTTAAAGATCATCTAGTTCCAACCCCCCCTGCCACGGGCAGGGATACCTTCCACTAGATCATCATCAGGTGTTTTCATGGACTGAGTTTCTGTAGACTTCTCTGATCTCTCAGCTGCTTCCTGCGATCCCTGAGTATCAAAGACCTTTCTGTTTTCATAGAATCATAGAATTGTTTAGGTTGGAAAAGACCTTTAAGATCATTGAGTCCAACCGTTAACCTAGTACTGCCAAGTCCACCACTAAACCATGTCCCTAAGTGCCACATCTACATGTCTCTTAAATATCTCTGGGGATAGTCACTTAACCACTTCCCTGGGCAGCCTGTTCCAATGCTTGACAACCCTTTTGGTGAGGAAATTTTTCCTAATGTCCAATCTAAATTCCTCTCTAGTCTCTCCATTGCACTGGGACATCTGCAGATTTATGCTTCTTATTACCAGGAAGGCATAAGAATGCCTTTCTTCTCTTCTGCCCACTGTCTGAATGTTTCATTTGGACTCTAAAATAGTGAAAACTTTTTTATATGCAGCTGAAATTTTCCACTTCACTGAAAACTTGAAAATATGTCAAATACTTTTAAATAATCCATGTATGTGTTTGTATCATTGAAAAGACTTTTATTGCAAATACCCAGGCAAAAATTTCAGCAAATTATTGATAATATCTTGGTAACCAGTGAACACAGAGGTGAGATATGAACAATATTTACTGTGGCGAAACTTCTCTGCTTAGCCTAGCTAATTACTGTTTGCACAATATAAATTCTCCTCTTTCCTCATTTATCCATTGCTGTGTTCTTGAGATCCGGTGATTTAGCGAAGCTGGGCAAGGCTTCACCTTACTTTGAACAGCATGACTATCTAGGTGATTGGGAGAGATCACAGTTAACCACGTTCTCTTTCCAGTGAGTTCATCACAAGGCTCCCAGCATAATTTGTGACTGTTCGACTCCCAGCACCCGGAAAGAGTTTAAAGAGACAATCACAGGTTGTAACCTCCATGCAACTTTTTAGTACTTAGTCTCACAGAGTTGCCAATGCAAACTTATCTGTGTGGCTTGCCCTGGGCAGCATTGTCTTTCTTTCTGAGGGTGTTAAACGGCCCACAGTCCTGTGAAAGTCTGAAGACTCATGGCATTGAAGGAAGACCTCTCATTACCAGTAGAGCAATAAACTATCTCTTTCACTGTGCATGAACAACAGTTGATTTGCTAAGTGATACTTGAAGGTAAAATCAGAAATTGTTTCAAGAACATAAAGATCTCAAGACTCATGCCACTGAAAAATGGCTATGCTTACCTTACCGAGGCAATTATTATTCTCTTTTGGGAATTATGTGACAAACAACCTGTCACTGAGTCTGGATTTAATCTCGTACTCTGGATTATTGCAGTGAAAACCAGCAGCTTGTTAGCAGCAGCTGTCCGAATTTAGACATCATTTGCAGGGAGCCAGGCTGTGGAAATGTTGGTAATCCACCGCTTCAGAAAGCGTACTGCTGTCTTCAGACCTGTTACAGAGAGCACTAACACTTGCATTAAGACTGCTTCCTATGCCTACTTTAACAACAGAAAAAAGGAGCATAAATTGCTACCTGTTCAAATGTCTGCAGCTACCCAGTGATCTAGACGACGATCAAAATACATAATCAGATCCTGATGAGCATCGGACCTCCTCGCGAAGGAAAAAAGGGAGCTTTTCTGGTGATAACAGTGATGTAAGTGTGCTTACACACAGCAGAGATCTGCTCAGAGCAGAGATGTCCTATCACAAGCTATTTGTCAAACCAGCCAGCACTCAGCTGAACGTAGGCTTGGCACGCTGACAATGTTGGCACTGCAGCCTTCGTACCCCCTTACACATTTTACCCTTTGCATCTGAATATTGCAGAACGTGAACCAAGCCTTTGAGTGCTCAGAAAAACTTCTGCTGCACAGACAGGGAAGCAGAAAAAGTCTCGGAGATCTATTCTTTCATTAAAAGCAGCAAATAGAGGTGCTTGCCACCACATTTTTTAAGAGGAAATGCAGACTCATCACTGGAACCTGCAGTAATTTTGATGTGTCCACCTACATTCAGAATTTTGAGCAGCCTAGCAGTGAGGTGATATTGTGACCTACAGTTTCATATGGATCTGCTGGACAAAAGTTCAAAGACATAATCATTAGAAAGAAGAAAAGTTCTGTTCAGCCATGTTTTTCAAGTTATCAGTAATTACACTGTGGAGATAGTTTTATAAGACAAGTATGTTCATCTTGAATATCAGACTCATTTCTTTTTCCTTTATCTGACATTTCTGACCTTTAGTTACCTAAATAAATGAGAAGGAGGACTCAAAGAGAGCAGGAAAGAAAATGTATGGATTACAAAAATTATGCCTATTGATCAACCTTTAAAAATTCAAGAATACTTGAGAGGTATGATGAGACAGGAAAACCTGAGTTTTGCATCCTTCAAGTTCACAAACTAGAAGATTTTGCAAGGCATAGCCCACTTATTCTGAACTTTAAGGTTAATTTCTTTTTAAAAATACATTGTTATTTGGGACTTGCTTGTGCTTTTCAATGCAATCTTTGTACTCTCAGACCCTGGTTATTCTGTGAAGGCCAAAACTCGCATACCAACAATGAAGATGTCATCTATTGTAATGAAGTAAATCAACAGTTTCAGGCTTCTGGATCTTGGCAACAAGGCTAATCAGTCATAGCAATCCAGGGGGGGAAAAAAATCCTAGGGCAAAAATGTTTGAAAAAATAGTGTTTTCAATGAAAAAAAAGATAAAAATACAAAAGTCAGTGCCCTCCTGTGAGAACTCCAGAACTTTTCATTAGCGTTGGTTTATGGGGAAGCCTTAAAAAGCACTGTTAGATCTATCTCTACCATGAAATTCATTTGACATTATGAATCCTATGGATTGTTTGAGCTATCCATTTTGAAAGATCTCATCAAAAGGAAAGCTTTTAAAGGCTTTGCATTTAGCATAGAATGGTACTTCCTTTGGATAGCTAACAATAAGCTTGACCAGGGTCCTGAAGACTCTGAATACTACATAGTCTCCTTAGCACCCAAAGTTAAACCTCTTTTATCTTCATAAGTAAAGCTGCTACAGAATTCAGTTTTTGATACAAGTGAGGTACTCCTAAAAACTGCTCTTCATTTTTTGATGCAAGTCCTGTGCTCAGTTTTCCCCTAAGTGTGTGCCCCAAGAAGGATTGATTGACTAGGAAAAGGAGAAGTGTCAGGTTCTTTAAAGTACTATCAAAATGAGCAGTCTTGTCCAGTGGAGTATCTGTGGGTCTGGAGAGGGTTAAGGTCAGAAGAGCTACGGTTTAGAATTAGTGATGGTTGCAAAAGGAGAACTATGAAACTATCTGGGAGGAATTACAGCTTAATCACAGGCCCTGCTGTGCAGCAGTGATACAGGTTAATTCATTTCACAGCCACGCAACTTCCCATGAGATCTTCTGATGGCTCACAGCTGTGCTAAACCACAGTATATCCAGCACCAGATCTCATGCAGGGAATGAAATTAACTGATGTGTCACTAGTCATCACTGTGGGCACATCATCTTACACTGCTTTAACTCCAATTTTTTTGAGTGTGATTGCTCCACTTTGCACTAAGGGAGGTCAGAATCAGACCCCACCTTTCTCAGAGTCAGTCTCTCACCCATGCACATGAACATGATAACATGCAGGAGAAGCAAGACTAGGAGGAACTCCTAAAGCAACCTCTCTTGAATCACAGAGTGACTGCCACAGTGCGGGATAGTAGGCTTTTAGTCTAGAAAGACTTACAGGAAATCCATTCGTTTCTCCTTTGGTGCGTGACACTGGCGAACAACTTTCATCATCCTAATGATACCATTCAGAGGTCACACACACAGAAGCAGAAAGAGCTTTGCTCACCACATGGTGCTCGTAAATAGTTTACCTCACTCTTATTTTTATAACTTGGTTACAGCACTTAAATATGTACCCAGATTGAACTTGTGTGCCTTGCAAGTTCTACAATTGTTATGACTAGGTCATATACCTAGAGAGAGAAGGGTTGGAATATACTTTTACTGCTCCAGAAGAATGATCTTACAAAAGGTCTTCCAGCAGTGTGTGTGCTTGACGTTGCTGGTCCAAAGGGGCAGTGCAGACTTCAGTGTCCAAATGCAGTGTGCTACCATCCTCTGTCTCCCCAATCTGCTAAGCATCTCCACTGAAGGAAGAAACGCAATTAAGTGGTAGCACACAACAACCAATAAGCTTGTGGAAGGATGAAGAAAAACTGAACTGATGTTTCCTGATAAACAGAAGAATAAATAAAACAAATAAATATGGCAATAAATAGTATCCAGGCAGGAATTCAAAGACATTTTCAGAAAGAAAAAGCTATTTCCTCTCTTGTGATTTAGAGAATTTTTATGAGATTACACTCTATTACATTGCCTACTAGACTTTCAGTTTATTTTACTGTGAACCAAAAATACTTTTCAAGGAAGACCATAGCACTATCTAGTCCACCAGTCAGCCCTAAAGCTGTGGACTTGGTTCACAAATTCACATGATAGAAAATAATATTTATAGAACTTTTGTATCAAGATATTGTCTATATCAAGACAGCACTGAGGCATGACACACCTTGTGGAAAGCATAGTACTTCAGTCTTTTGACCAAATCAGCATCATTAAAATTATTTTCACATTTCAATAAGTAGTTTCCTTTCTTCCTAAAGCACTCTTGAAATTCAAAAGCCTGGTGCTTGAAACTAGACTATGCTACATCACTACCTGGTAATATGCAGTTACCTATACATATTTCTAGCTCCTCTTTGCAGAATGCTTTCTTCTTGGCAGGGGTGGCATTGAGGGACATTTCCCATATAGTTGAGTAACATTGTATTTTCTCTGTCAGGTTGGGATAACTTATAGCAGATTTCCTGGAGATTCCAGTAAAAAATTCACTAAGGAAGAAATGCTGTTGTTCACATCTGAACTTTCTGTTCATTCTTAGAAGATAAAACAAACTCTACATCCTTTCCCATTTAAGGAAAAAAAAAGTCTGGGTTTTGCATTTCCCCTCTCACCTCAGATCGTAACTTGCTTACAGCTGTCTCAGTTTGTGATGAGGCGCATGTCTGCAGATGGTATTTGAATCTCATCTGTTCATCCTAGAAAACACAGCTCCTATGGTATATGTTTCCAGTACTGAACTAAAATAGTAGCTGGAAATCTACAGACACACCAGAAAGCACATTCTTTGTGGCAATGCTATGAGTAGAAAGGGATAGCAGGGGCAGAATGACATTTCAACTGAGGCACTGTAGGCAAGTATGAAGATTTGGACAAAAGTAATTCCCATCATTCTTGATAAACATATTAGCATGTCTGTTTGTATGTTTTAAACACAAATCTCTATGATAAGCACACAATTCTGTGGAAGCTAGTAATTTTCACCTGAAAAAGACTTAAGCTGAGCTCTTGGCCCTAGATTTAATGGAAAAATTAAAATTTCCTCTTTGACAAATCTGTAAAAGTTTATTGGCAAAGCTGTGAGAGCAAATGGTAAGTGTCATTAGTCTAAATTTCAAAATATCACTGCATACTTTCCCAAGGTGTACCCTATACCTAACAGCAAAAGCATGGAACTTGCATTTGTATATAAAAAGCAGATCATACTCACTGATTATGTGTGTTTGTGTATGAATTTCTGACACTGCAAACATATACAGGCACCTTATTTAGATTTAATTTAGTCAGGCAGGATTTACACAGAATAGCAAGAACATATACGTGTACTGAACTACTTCAAAGCTAAGTAGTTCTTACATTGCTGAAAAAAATGATCAGTGGAGTGTTTTAGCTATGGCACAGAAGGCATACTTAACATGTTGCTTATTAGCATGAGTAGCAACTGTGACCTTACCCCTGCTTGTAGTATGTCTAGAAAATCCTAGAAATCTAAGACAAAACAGGAAAATTTTCTACAGAAATTCCTATAATTTAGACTCTTCTAGGGTCAGTTCTGTTCTGCTGAATTCAACTGGAACATTATACCAAAGCTATTTTTCATCTGGACTAACATCTTACAAAATTTAAGACCAGATACATAATTTACAAATAGTTCACAAACAGATAATGGTGCTCTTGGCATTGAATTGTTCTTTATATGAAGCACCTACTTTTGTTCTTGTATAGTTGTAATATCTAAAAATGGGCAAGATTAAGAGAAATTGATTCCAGACTAAAATTTTTGGCCTTTGGGCCAAATTCTGCCTTCAGCTGCATTCATTAATTCCCTTCACCCCCCAGCCTCAATGCATTGGATCTGTTTGTGGAGAGCAGTGACATAGTCTCATAGACAATAGAAAGCCCTACAACTATACTGAGATCTGTTGATGTCCAAATGCAGGGCTGTCAGCAAAAATGCAACCCAGAAGCTCCGAGACGATCTGTGCTCACATTTCAGTTTCATTCTCTGTAAGTAGGGATAGCTATTAGAGATTTTGGGGTTGTGTATCTATTCCTGTTTCCGCTTTTTTCAGCAGTATAGCAGATGGTCCACAATACAGGACAAATGATGGAG
This sequence comes from Gymnogyps californianus, assembly GCF_018139145.2. NCBI lineage: Eukaryota > Metazoa > Chordata > Aves > Accipitriformes > Cathartidae > Gymnogyps > Gymnogyps californianus. The sequence goes on along the minus strand of NC_059500.1, from coordinate 47,493,100 downwards.
AAGAACTTCCATGAGCAAAACCTGATATGCCCATTTTCAGCCATTCTGCTTGCACCTTTTCAAACAAATCCCATCCTCACAAATTGAAGGCCCCTTTCTCCACTTAAATAGACAGATTTTTGAGATTAAGGAGCCACAATGTTATCAGGTATCCTCCCTTCACTTTGCACTGTTGTTTATCTATCAGTCTCACTTATTTTTAATGCTAATTCTTCATTCATCTGAAATACATGAAATCCAGACCTTTGAAAAGACGAGAGCAGGGAAATAGTGTGGCATTCACAGCCAAATACACTAACTAATGTGTTTATGTTTAAAAGCTCATTTGCAAACAATATTCCAAAGGCTGAGCTTCTCTGGAAGATGGCAGCACATTTCCCAAAACAGATGGAGAGACAAAACCAGGAGTGTTTTTCATTCCCAACCTTCTTCCACAGCTCTCTGTGTACCTTTTTTATCCACTTCTGTATTTTCAGGAGTCAGTTTCTACTCCTCCACTTTGCAGCAGTCTCAGCTGTGAGCTTGTCAGCTGCTCCCACAGGGAGCGTTTTTCCAGAACTGTCCACATCTCCACAACATTTTGTTCCTCAAATCCTGCCACTAAATCCGTTTTCATATACTATAAAAACTAAGCACCTAGCAGGTAACTTTCATGAATTGTGCTTTCTAGCTGCATGTTAGCAAGAAACAACATACAAGCAGCTTTTAAATTTGCAACATGGCTTCTCTGTTTCCCTCTCTTGTTGTTCCTTGTCCTTGTCTCCCAGTAAGCTTTGATTCAGCAAAGGACCGAAGCTTGCCATTGACTTTAAACTGTGATTTTAATCCTCACTCAAATGGCTGCCTTCCCACCACGGACACACATGCGTCTGAGTGCACAGCAAAACGTGTTTTGCTGAATTAGGGCCTTGCACTGTAAGTTTTCTGGGGACTCACCACTCTTCCCATGCATTTGCAAAGTACTTAGCACCAAGACTTAAGCCTGTATGGACACTTTAAGGTGCTACTCAGTGAACAGCAATTAAAGCAACAGGAGCTGCCAAATTTCATCGTTTGGCAGCCACATGGAACTAAGTGGAAATCCAATGATGTCTTCATATGTTGAAGAGATTTGCTGGGGAGTCATAAAGACTAATATGACACATTTGAATATAGATTGGTATATGGTAGAGAGAAGGCCCTCTGAAGCCTGCCATGTTCCCAGCACCAGAGGTAATATGGACCCAGCTCATTCCAAGCATCTGTATCTTCCTGTCTGGGGAGTAAGAGACATTGCACACTGGAGTATATTGTTGGATTTGAAAATTTGCCTCCAAAGGAAAGCAAGGGTCACACTTCCAAGGTGCACAAGACAGCAGTGGCATGAAAATATCTAGGTGCACTACCAAGACCTCTCAGCCTTCTTTAGAGGATAGATGAGTCCAGTAGAGATGGCAAGCTTACCTTGCTGATTGAGAGACTCCTTATCACTGTGGCTACAGGTAGGGATCATACAAGTACTTAAAGCTGAGACGGTCACAGCTAGTTGTCAGTAAAATTTGCCTAATGAGCCAGTAGTTCCTGAATCATCTATGTCAATGTCCCCCTCTGTATGTAGTTCCCACTAAGTTAATGGATTTGCATGTGGTTGCCGATGTGAGCAAAAGCTGAGGTTCGTTTTTAAGGCCCTCATTACATATTTTTGAGGCAGCATGCTCCACATGTTTCCCATCCTAGGTACAAATACACAGATAGTACCAGATGTTGTCCATTGGACAGAGAGAAGCTAAGCTCCAAGTTGACAGCTGTAGCTGATGAGGTCATCAATACAATTTAGAGATGGAAAGAGTTCACTGGAAAAAATCATGTCACTTTTTCTTTTTCTCTTGTTTGAAGTCACTGAGCTTCAGGGTTCAGGGGAATTGTTGCTTTGACTTTATTCTTCTGTAGGCGGGTGGCTGTCTGCCAGTGGCAGCTGCATGTGGGATCATTTGCATTGCATGCGGAGTCTCTTGTTTAAAGGGAAGCTCTTCCTTCTCTTAGATCATCTGCTTCTTTAGAGTCAGGGCCACTGTTTCACACAGATTGTATTCTTCCTTTAATCTTTTCTCCCTGCTTACTCTGTACTCTTTAACAAGTATCCCAAAGCCAGGTCTAGCAGACTCATCTGGGATAGCTGAAAAAGGCAGTCTATGGACAAAGAGGGAATTATTTGATATTCCTGTGGTTACATACTTATGTGAGAGGATTTTTGCAGTGCACATATGGTCTCTTACATCACCACGCTACAAGCAGGAGTCTAAAAAACTGTCATTTGCTGCACGCAGGGGACGAAATGGATATTAAGCCTTTCTTGGGAACAGTGTTCTGTATTTGCACCTCATGCAGACAGTGGGGTACCCCTCCCAGAGCCCCACATCAAACAACTGAGTGACTTTCATCTCCAGGAGCAATGCAACTCCTTTCTTTTGCACCTGACAAATCAGGGACAGTCAACTATTTTAATGGGTTTTGTAGGGGGAGTAAAGAGTGAGGGAGAGAGGAAAAAAGTTCCCCTAAAATGACCTTATAAAAGCTGTGACTAACATATTAGCAATTTGGCTTCATACCCTGCACACAGGAGAGTGCCTAAAAGTAAAGTAAGATGAAGTGACTATGATATAGCTCAGGCGCTGAAGTCTAAACTTGCTGGATGGTTGCCTTTTTCAGAGCTAAGACACACACATTAAACTCACTCTTCCACATTTAGGATATAAGTTGTCTTTCTATCCTCTTTTGTTTCCTCCACCTCCTCTTACTTCCCTCACGGAACTCTCAGTATGCAAGAGTAGGTGCTTTCCTGTTGTCTGACATAGGTTTAAGATTTTCTGTGCGTGGCCTCTCTAGTTAGACAGCCAGCAAGACCCACACACAAGTAACGTCTGCCTCTGAATACCAGTCTGTAACGTAATTTTGCCTTCAAAAGGGAAGAATCTTATAAACTATAAAAAAAACCGCAAGCGGACACACCTAATTAAAGTGCAATGGCATTTTAATACATGGCATCTCATAAAGCAGAGCAGACATGGTTTTAATAAGATCTTTCTTATTGTGATCTGCTGAGCTGATGAGCAAAAGAGGGGGAAAAAAAAGACTTTTAAAAAGTCTTGTTAACCTCTCCTCTGTTTTGAAACTCCTTTGCACCCTCCCAAAAGAAAAGAAAAAAAAGAAACAAGGAGAACAAGCATAAGAACATGCTAGACAGTTTGTGGGTTCACTGTGTCTTTGCTAGATATACACACATCAGTGACTGACTAGAAAGGGGAAAGGAAAAAAAAAAACCAGCAAGAGGAAGCATGTCCAGGCGTCTAATCTTTGGGAAGCTAGCCAGATTTCATTTATAGCCAGCCAATTCAGATTTGCCAGCTGAGACTCTTTCCCTCTCTGGGTCTGTAAGCTGGTCTAGACATGGTGAGTCAGGGAGTAGCAGTGAATTGCTGTGGAATACGAGGAAGAACAAAGTGCTGTTAGCAGTGGTTGCAACCCAAACACATATCAAAGAGCTACTTTTTGATCGTGATTTGTTCTAAAAGCAATTCCTATGTATCACAGAAAGAAAGAAGAGAGGGTCTGGTTACTGCATGTTTCGTAGGTGGTTTCTTTTTTTTGTTAACACAGGCTGTGTTAAACCCCTGGTGTATAGTAACTATAGATTCCACTTGGTTCATTCCCTTTGAAGTCAGTTTGCTTTTGTTCTTTACCTAACTTGATGCCGTTTTCCACAAGCTGATTTGTATGCAACACTGGTCGGAACCTGCCACCCAGAATTCTGTATGGGACTTTACCAGCAGGGAGAATGAATTTACTGTAGGGATAGAGATGGATTTTGTGAGCTTGTGTGATGGAAAGTTGGGGGTAGAAGGAATACAGAAAAGCACAAGAAAGAAAAGAAAAGAAAAAAAAAGAAAAGGAAAGGAAAGGAAAAAAGGAAAGGAAAGGAAAAGGAAAGGAAAGGAAAGGAAAGGAAAGGAAAGGAAAGGAAAGGAAAGGAAAGGAAAGGAAAGGAAAGGAAAGGAAAGGAAAGGAAAGGAAAAGGAAAGGAAAGGAAAGGAAAGGAAAGGAAAGGAAAGGAAAGGAAAGGAAAGGAAAGGAAAGGAAAGGAAAGGAAAGGAAAGGAAAGGAAAGGAAAGGAAAGGAAAGGAAAGGAAAGGAAAGGAAAGGAAAGGAAAGGAAAGGAAAGGAAAGGAAAGGAAAGGAAAGGAAAGGAAAGGAAAAGAAAAGAGAAAGAGAAAAGAAAAAAGAAAAGAGAAAAGAAAAGAGAAGAAAAAGAGAAGAAAAGAGAAGAAAAGAGAAGAAAAGAGAAGAAAAGAAAAGAAAAGAAAAAAAGAAAAGAAAAGAAAAGAAAAGAAAAGAAAAGAAAAGAAAAGAAAAGAAAAGAAAAGAAAAGAAAAGAAAAGAAAAGGGGCTGGGGGGGAGAGAGAGAGAGAAAGAGAGAGAGAGAGATAAAGACCAACAACAAAAACAACAAGTTGTCAGCTTTGCCAGGTTATTGCAGACACAAATATGGGAGAGCTGAGCATGTTTGGGGAAAGCCTAACAATAGCATACCACTAACATGGTGGCAGAGTAAAGGGAGGGGGGAAGCCACAAAGACAAAGAAGAACTAAAAATCTCGTTTTCCTTAAATGTTCTGTACTTTTCAAAATATTCTGTACTTTTCACACTATGGTATCCAAAGAGCCCCGCAAAACCCTGAAACACTCAGGGACTCAGAAAAGCACAGTTACATGACATGAAACAAAATGTGACCTAGAATTCTGTCTGCATTATGGAGTTAGTGAGACTTGTGTTCCCTCTGCTTTGCTGTTACAGTTTTGTATTATTTGCAGTCCATAATTTGGATTCAAAACTGATTTGGTGGAGACACTAAAAAGGTTTTAATGAATACTAGCTATTGCTCCTACGTCAAGGCCACCTATGGGATTTTGCCAAAAAGTTACAAAAAATTAAAAATAAATTGCTTCTAGAATGATCACTGTGAATTTTGTTTTGAAATCACCTAGAAGAATCTAATTTAGCCTTAAACAGAAGAGTGGACTTCTATAAAGAAACACTAACAACAGCCAGAGTTATAATCAGTGGAAAATATTTTGGAAGGGATATTAAAACTCATACTTTAGGTCTCAAGCCAATATTTATCATGGGCCAAAATGAGATCTAATACAGTGGCAGGGAAGGAACAGGGCAGCTTAGTACACATCTGCTTGCTGTTATTTTCCACCACTGTCTTTGAATGGTCTCATCAATGTGAGAGAGAGCAGTCTGGAATAGATGGACCTGAAGTCTGATCTGTTCAGACAATGCCTGTGTTTTATTAGGTTTATTTTGTTTAGCAGCAGCACTGTTTCTGGCATTGTACCGTTCCCAAATACAGAGAGCCCTGACTAAGCTGAATCATCATGAGATTGAACTGATGTTGATGGGAAAGCACAATACTCTGCAGAGCTCATCATTTCTCACATAACACTGCCATGAAAGCTTCTGCCCTTAGCTGGCCCAGTGCTCAGGATTCACATGGCCTACTCACAGCTTCTCTGAGTGAGAAGCATGTTTCCCAAGACTGCTCTTGAGAACACACCACCTCTTCTTGCTGGATTTAGTGGTTCATCCCTGGCAACAGAGATGTTAGGCAATTTCAGAGTTGGTTGCTGCATTTCCCCATAAGTAGGTAGGAAATTCCCCCAAGGGTTTAAATGATGGTAAGGTTTCTGCTCTGCAGTATGGCCATGCAGAGATCTTACCCGCAGCTCTTGCCTTCCCCCACCAGCTCAAGTTCAAAACTCAGAGACTCGCATGGAAACAGCCCAATTGACCAGCAGGGCCTCCTCAGCCTGCACCACCCATCGTACCTGCACTGCATATGCAGCTACAACTCATGTCCAGCCTTACTGAGCCTTCCATGCATGTCACTAAGCTCTCAAAATCAGCCCATTGCACTCCGTTGTTCAGGTCTAGACAACATGGCTGAGAAGGAGAGTCCAAGCTGTGGAGCAGCTTCATTGCACCCAAGCCTTTAACAGCCATTTTCCAGCCAAAACCAGGGCCTGACTTTGGCAGCAGTCCTCTCCAAGAGCACGGCCTCCCGGTGGACACTTCTGCCCAGAAAATCCGTCAGGGAGGAGCACACCTGCCATTGTGCTCAGGGCTCAGCTGCGGTGCATGGGATGGCCATAGAGAGAGCAGTGCCAGCTGCCCGCCCGCCTGGCCCTCGGCACTGCTGGCACTGGTGGGACAGGGTCATGCAGCCTTTGTGGGGGAGGCAGGAGTTAACGGCAGGTGTCTCTCCATGCCCGTGGAAACCTTCTTGGAGCTAAGCTGTTGGGCTCCAGGCTGAGGTGTGTTGGCTGACAGGGTCAGCTTCCCCTGGGTGGAGGGGGCAGCCATGCCTTTGTTCACAAACTCAAGCTAGAGATGGTGGTGGTCCTCCTTCTGCTTTGCCTCAGCCTCCACTGTTTAAGGTCTGGCTTCAGGCCTAATTTTGGCTCAGTTATCTGTGCTTTAAAGAAAAGCAACAGCAGCAGAGAGACTTCCTTCAAGTCATGTTGTGAAACAGGCAGATGAAGATAGTGTTTGCAATAGTTATGTATATCTTTTCTTCAAACAGACAATGCAGAGTATCTGTAGTTGTCCAGATGCCCAGAGGCCAGAAGAGTCCTCCATCCTCCCTTCACTTCTCTCATAGAGTGATTTCACTAAACCATGAATCCAGAACTCTTAAAAAGCACCACAGGTGTAATACTTTGCTGGAAATACGGTGCTTCCATCTAGCTTCACACAGTGAATTTTAATGCTATTACTGGAAGGAATGGCCTATTTATTACTCATGAAAGAGAACATTTGCTCAATTACAATTTTCACATGCTTGTCAGCGAACAATCTGACTGACCTGCTACTGTTACTTAGGCCAGCATATAAACTTCAGCCTCTTTGGTTAAAATGAAGTGTGAGAACCAATGTGTAATCAGTCTCAAACTTAAACTAGACAACAACAAATATAAGCCACATTTTTTTGCATTAAAGATCATGATTTTCTCATTTCACACTTATCTAAAAGTAGTGGCTTGCTTTACAGGCCAAGCTTTGCTCACTCAAAGAGATTTAGCTTTTAATTTATTTAAACTGTCCAATTTGTTTAAACTGTCACAAGTGTTATCCAAGGCCTTGATAGCATTTCAGAACTTCTCATTGAGCAATTGAGTGACAAGTATTTCTGCTCATGAACAAATCTGTTTCACCTAGCTCTACAATTTTTTTAAACCAGTTTTCCTTATTCCAGCATCATTAAAAGCATTAAGGGCTCAAGTGAGAACAGATTTTTTTCTGCAACTGGCTTTATTTATTTCAATTCTGGGAATCACAAGACACATAACAGAATTTCTTGCTGAACCCTTTTATTTATCAGATATTAAACCACTGAAAATAGCTAGCACTAATGAGCTCCCAATGTTGTTACCGTTGATAGAGCTTTTCAGACCTGACTGAGAGGAAGAACTATTTTAAAACAGTATTTGTTGCCCAGGTCAGTAGGCACTATGGGCCATGTTGCATGCTCAAAATCTCTCATTATATCTTCTATACAACTAGTAGCTTCTCTAAAGCTAGCATGCTTCCCCAGAATTCATGGCCCCCTTCTATCTACCCAAGGGTACTTTTGAAAAGAGACATCTTTGGCAATATTCATGACATTCTCTCCCAAAGATGCTGCCAAGTAGGAATGTTTCAGATCTAGCCTCTGCAGGGATCTCACGGCAGGGCCCAGGCTCCAGTGAGCACACAACACTCTGTAAGATTAGTGCTTTGTGTTTAGGTCGGGGTTTCCCTCTGTGCTGGTTTTGGCTGGGATAGAGTTAGTTTTCTTCACAGTAGCTAGTATGGGGCTATGTTGTGGATTTGTGCTGAAAACAGTGTTGATAATACAGGGATGTTTTCGTTATTGCTGAGCAGTGCTGACACAGAGTCAAGGTCTTTTCTGCTTTTCACACCACCCCACCAGCGAGTAGGCTGGGGGTGCACAAGAAGTTGGGAGGGGACACAGCTAGGTCAGCTGACCCCAACTGACCAAAGGGATATTCTATACCATATGATGTCATGCTCAGCATATAAAGCTGGGGGAAGGAGGAGGAACGGGGGGACATTCGGAGTTACGGCATTTTGTCTTCCCAAGTAACCATTACACGTGATGGAGCCCTGCTTTCCTGGAGATGGCTGAACACCTGCCTGCCGATGGGCAGTGGTGAATGAATTCCTAGTTTTGCTTTGCTTGCGTACGCGGCTTTTGCTTTACCTATTAAACTGTCTTTCTCTCAACCCATGAGTTTTCTTACTTTTACTCTTCTGATTCTCTCCCTGATCCTCCTGGGGGGAAGTGAGTGAGCAGCTGTGTGGTGCTTAGTTGCCGGCTGGGGTTAAACCACGACACCCCCCAAACAAGCAAGCAAAATGCTATGCACTGACTCAGTGCAGCAGGAGAGGGCAGGGAAGGCTCCAAAAAGGTTGCTGATAAGCTAACACATGAAGCTGACACACAGAGCACGTGGAAGTATCCCTATAAGTCATCCCCATTTTCTTCAATTAAAGCCATGAAGAATGTTTGTAAATCTGTAAATCATGATGAAATGAGCTTTGCTGCCCACAGTACTTATTGGAATTATGTTGCGTGGCTTATATAAACAAGGTCATGCACTTGTATTTTTGGAAATGAGTTGGAGTTAAGTTTCATATTGGCAGCATCAAAGCTAAAGTGTTATTTTGAGAGTTATTTCAAGATACTACTCTCTGCGTGCCGTGCCACAGTCTCTTCTATTTCTAGCCACTATACATATCTGCAATAAACCAAAGTGACTAATGCATAACAATATTCATTCAGTCTCTCCCTGTTTTAACTGTCATCTATAAGACAATGGTTTCCCCATTGTAATTGTTATGTGAAGTTGTTTCAATAAGTTACACGTATTTACACAGAGTTTTGAATTGCAGCCTATTTGCAAATGGTTTGTTTCACATCTTTAAAGATCTTTCTTGAGATTGGACTTGCAGGCCATACAACACGCATTCCAGTCTGAACAAAACAGCTCTTGGTATCACACAGCGTACTCACACAAAGTGTGTTACACGGCTGAATTCAGCAGAATGGGCTGTATTGGTGGTGAGTTCAGCCACTTGCCTCATGCACCAGGCCAGGAAGGGTGGCCCTGCAGCAGCACGTGCCCAGCTGAGACGGGTTCATGTGGAGGACTGAACTTGTTTGCAGTTTCTTGACCTGGTTCGTCAGCAGAGATGTAGCATTGCTCAACTGATTTGCACATTGGCTCCTGCTGTTTGCAGGCCCATGCTGAAGAACGCAGCTTGGGATATACCACAGGCCCACTACAGTAGCATGAGCTTTACAGCAGTGATGCAGTGGCGCTCATGGTTGCTGCTCTCCCTTGCGCTTCCTCCTGCCCCAGCAGCATCCTCTCAGTCATTCATTTGCAGATAACTCCAGTCTCAGTATTGTGAGCTAGATCAGGGAAGGGATGCTTGAAATAAAATCTTAACCAAAAGATTTCTTGATTTCAAATCCACGGCAAGTGCCCCATTGCACTGGTGGAGCTGAGGGGGCAGTCACTAGTAGGAGGGAGGCAATCTTTATGTTAATATCACCCCTCTCTACCATCAAACTATAGCCTCAGTCACTTTCAATACTATGCACAACTCCCTGGTCATGTGGTGGACATGGTTTTGTTAGTAAATCTTTTTTCCGCTGCTTGGTTGCTAGCAAAATACAGCTAGTCTCCAGCTTCTCATTGCAAGTGACTGCATGTGATAGTGATGTTGTGCTTCACATTCAAGCTTTCAAACAGTTGTGCTCCTGCACTGGGAAGCATGCAGGTATCCTGTAATGTGGAGGGCACCAGTGTCTGGGCAGGTCCTGAGCATATCTATAATGATTGGAGAGCTTCACTGCTTGCAGATGTCTGGGCAGAAAACCAAATACAAAAGGTCAAAGCTGGAAGAAATTCTGTCTTGGAATAAATTCAGCTGCTTTATAAAGATCTGCCAAATGTGTACCTGACCTATGTTTGCTCTTTGAAAGACCACCATTACTATGAAGCATCTAATGACGATGAAATAGTGAAAGACTGTGAAGAATATTTATTTAGTCTCCTTCACCTTTTATTCCTCTGTAGCAAGGCTAATGCTAGAGGTAGCTCACAGCAATAGAGGATGGATTATCTGACAAATTGTTCAAGAGATTGGGAAGGGGTATATTAGTCCAAAGCCAGTGTACACAATAACGAGACAAACGTTCCCATATGCCTCTTCCCTTCTAGAAGCAAATGAGTTTGTTATGGAGGTAAGCCGAGAAGTATCCTGAAGAGTGCCAAATATTTTCCAGAGTAAGAAACTGCTGAGAAGAAAGCTCCTTTCTACTGCTGAATATCTTACACCAAAAGGGAACATGGGTAAATTTAACCATAATAAAAGAAAAATCCGGCAGATGCAGAGGAGAGATGTTTGGGCCAGAGTTGCCTGATGGGTACATGATGCCATGTAGAACTGGAGCACATGCTTCTTTAAGCAAAGTATGGTAAGAAACTACAAGAAAAGCAATAGATTGCAACTCCTGATTTTCACTGCATTAGCCAACACTCAGGGAGAGGGGTGAAGAAGAAAGAGTTGCTGGGAAGTTAGAGTTGCTCCAGATTTCAGCTGGCACAAGGACTTACATTATCCATTTGCTAGATTCCAATGCACATGGCACTATTTATCTGAAACTGTGAGGGGATCACACAATAAATCATTGACAGCACTAGTTGGCTTCCCCTGTGGTGGTGTCTCTGCAAAAGTCAAGGTCTCAGTAGAAGTCCTTTTGCCTCCTCCTCAAAGACAGCCTGCTTGTTTCACTACCACTGGGGTTCCCAAGCACCCCTCACAACCAGTTTTGGTCACTCAGCCTGCCCTCTCCTGAAGTCTGGATTCATTACTGCAGCCCACTATGCCATGCCTCTTGATGCCCATGAACCTGGGCTGCTGTCAGGCCAGATGCTTGGAAATGCCACCATTGCCCCCTCTCTCCAGAGGCCATGAGGAAACAGTGTTTCCTGTATATTTCATCCCAGCAACTGTCCTTTCTTGGGTGTTCCTCCTTCCAGCTGGCCACGGCATTACAGCCCCAGTGTGCCAGCTTCATGCATGCCCCTAAGATGCATGGTCACCTGGTGACCCATCCTGATGCCCAAGGTGCTGTCTGTCACACATTGCCTGCATAAGGCTGCTCACTAAAATGTTCTGCCTTTTTATTAAAAATGTCTGGATTAGAAGTTGCATTATAAATTTAATACCTCATTCATTCTCTTGGAAAGGGAAATGTTTTGTGCACATTTTTTATGGTCCATCTGAAGACACAAAGCCTATTATTGTGAGGACACCCAGCATCCCTTTGGACACTGTAAATAAAGAAGTGAAGTTAAGGATGATTATGGGTGTGTCAGCCCTGGGTCTTCCCACCAGGTTAGTCATGGCTCTTTGTAGTGAATACTGGCATTTGTCCTCTTGATAACTAATAAACACTAATTCATGGCAACAGAAAGATAATTAAAAGTCAAAGTAATTATATTGTGTAGGTAAAATACATCTAAACCAAATAAAAGCACTGTCATCAATGCAAGAGCAGTAAGTACAATTCAGCCATCAATAACTTTCTGGTTGTATCCTTTAGGGATGACTAGTTACAGGACAAGATAACAGCTCTCTGTGTAAGGCAGTCACAGACCTGAGTCAGAATCAGTTAATGGGGACCAGATTTTTAAGCACAGAGGCATGACCTTGCAAGACTTCTGGAAACATCGAGGCACATACATGAAGATGTTATTTGCTTGGACAATAGGGAAGTAGGTACTTAGGCACCCTAGTCTAGCACGTAATAGTTCTTCAAGTCACATACTAGTGTGCTATTCTGATCTCCTCAGACATCTCCTGGTGAAGGTCACTGTTCCATGCAATGTAATGAGTTTGAGAGATAAATCCAGTCTCACTTTACTCGTGCCCTGACTTTAGAGGTCCTTAGATAAGAGATCAGTTGTAAAATACGTTGAAGCACATTGAACTCATGGGGACCGGGCTGGTCTGGTACTCAGAAAGCTGTTGTGGTACTGTTGATGCTCTGCCATCGGTCTGGCAGGAGGCCTTGAACAGGACATTTTCACTTATCTGTGCCTACTCTTCTCTAGTGGTAGCTGCAGACCAAAAGCACTGCACAAAACCAGAAAGGTACTATTTCCAACAATTTATTTTCGAGCAGGTTTTCCCAATGCTGCATTGCTTTGTCAGCTTAGAAGAATAAGGCAACTCTTTTGAATAAAAAAGGTTGACAGCTAAAAGCATCTGCAACAAATAACGATGCCAGAAGTTGCTTTTCTTTGAAGAACAAACAGAAGCAATAAAAATTCAGCACTAAAGTGGGAACTTCCAGCAAATAGGCAAAAAAAGCAGAGAAAGCACAAGTTCCCCCCCCCTCCGGACATGAAGCGGGGGGGGGAGGTGGGCGGGGGGAAGAAGTAGATCTAACTCATAGTGATGAGAACTTTTGCTTAAGGTGGCTATTATTGGCACTTCTCACTGCCCAGGCAGAATGGCAGCAGTCAATCTCGTCTCTGAGATGTGTTAGGAAGACACAGACCTTGATTCTACATAGGGCAAGTAGAGATACTGCCCCTGAAGAGTCCTTGTAGTCACTCATTTAGTCAACACTTTGCTGGAAAGTGTAAACTATGTCCTGGAATGTCCTGGGCAACCTGCAGTCTGGATCTTTGGGTCTGTTTGGCTCCAGAAACCTGGGCTAAGCTTTCTCCCCTAACATTTTCTTTTGAATACAGATATGATATATACCTTTTTTATAAAAAATCATAAATCCTTAAACAGGTACACTGGAAGAAAATATGTTTAAAGGCACAACAGGAGGGTCTCACATTTGTTTTCCTTATTCATATTGCCTCACCTTATCTCCATCTTCCGAAGAGCCAACAGAGATGCCACAACCAAGGCAACCTGTCTTTCTTCTCCTGTCCTTCCTTCTCCTGTCTGGGAGCCCCTCCTCTCATTGGTCCTTTGAGTGCTAGCTTAAGGGGGCAGGAGAAGAGCAGAATAAAAAGGACCTGAAAAAGAGTCAACAGATGGCCCTGGAGAGCACTGGAGACAGAGAGAAAATTCCTCTGACTCACAGTAAGGCAGTCTGAACAAGGTTAGGGAGTGAGGAAACACAGCAAGCCAAGGAAAAAGCCACTGCAGCAAGGGGAAAGGCAAACATGCAGTCAGCAGTCTTCTGTTTCCTACCAGATGGAAAGACTGGGCAGCTATTTCCCCCTCCTTCCCCTGTCTCTACCACTGCCCCTTTCATTTATTTCATGTTGCTCCAGCTAATGTTTAATCTCCTGCTTCAGTCTTTCTAAACTGCCTGACAAGAGCATTTGGGCTGCTGATGTTAGAATTGGGATGTTTTCAGGTCTTTCGGATGGTTAAGGGCTTACAAAAACTGCTTCGGAAAAGTACAACAAAACAGAACAAACCAAGCAAGGTTGTTTCATATAGAAAAATATTAGGCCTCAGAAATGGAAATATTTTGTTGAAATGCCTTGGTTTTTAAAAACTTTCCTGTTGAAGACTTTCCCAATCCAAGACAGATTTTTTAGTAGAAGCTTGTGGAATAGCTTTAAGAGGAGAGTCTGGCTCTATAAAGCCCTGTCGCACATTAAAGACGTCTAAATACTGCGAACATGTCCTTAGCCCTTTAGCCTTCTCTCTTTCATTTCTTCCAGAAAAGTTTCATTATGAGTCTGGTTGACATTTTTGAAGAAAGGGAACTGCAGTTCTCTTACTAGTGCTTGATCTGTTTCAGCATCAAGGACACTGGACTTACAAATTCTCAGGTGCACATGTGAGTTGCCCATCAGATAGGCATATCATTGTTCATTGTTGTGAGGAAAAGAAGGAGGCCACGTACAGGGAGTACTGGTCTGATCAGAAGCAAGTGCAGACATTAGAAGTCCACTAGCTTAGCCTAAAGACGACTGGGAGAAAAACATGTCTCGTTCCTCAATCTCCTGTCCATTCTCCCTTGTTGCTCTACAAGGCGACTAAAATTGTCATGCTGACTCCAGACAAGACTGTGGATTGCCTCCTTTCATTTGCCTGACCGCCTGCAGCTCCATATGCTTGCTAAGCTGAAGCTATACTAATCTATGTTGGCCTCTGCACCTAGCCTTGTCCCGAAGTCCTGAAGACAAGGGAAGTCGCAGTAGACAAGAGTGGCCACCAGTGTTTCATGTGAACAGATGTTGATGGCAGCCATGGAGGTTTTCCAAGGAGGGCTGCATCCAGCCACCTTAAGCAACACGTGCAAGAGTCTATGGTATTTGACTGTAATTAGACACCATCAGTTCCTGCAGAGTTTTAAGCACACATGCTGTATGGCCTGTTTTGAAGGCACTCCATGCTATGTCTTTTCATATTCACAGCACTGAAGCTTAGAAAGTTGCTGTAGGAAACACCTTATGTCATTGTACCTAGAGGTAAATGCCTACAGTCGGCTCTCTTTGCTTTCAGTCCTCAGAAAGGCAGATCTGCTGAGGCAACATAAAGGAACTGAATCGTATTTTGAGGTGACAGGCTCTGTAAATATCGAATATGTGAGCACAATGGTGTGTGCTGCAACACCGTCACGTACAGACTCTGAGTGTTGTAACCTCCACCTCCCCTGGCCACAGGTTAACCCTTGCCCATCAAATTCAGCTTTTTCCGAAAGGAACCTCTTTCTTTGTGCAACAGCTGAACAGAGTCTGGCTGAGCTTTCTGCCAAAAGGGTTGTGAAAAACAGAACTGATGAAGACACAAAAGGATTCCACTTCAGAGACAAGGCTAAATGCCTGCTGTGTGTGAGTGTACACCATTCCTGGTGGTATATGTTACTAGGTGGTCCCCGTAAATGCACCAATTTTATAATCAGAAATTTATTTACAAGGATCTGAAATCTAGTCCTGCAAATACTTTTGGAGATACGCATGTTAAGAAAAGCTGCACTCAACTACGAAACTTAACCTGAAGGTGTTTTTTGGGTGCCCAGTTGCAAGCCCTGTGCTCATATCTCTTCTGGCAGATTTAGATGCCTCCTTAAAAGCCAGTTGTGGACCAGACTTTCAGCGGCACTGCTTTCCAGCTACAGCTCAAGTCAATAGGTTTGGTAGGACTGTAACATTTTGGAAAGCATGTGTTCTGTAAGAACACCTGTCTGCAAGAAATACCACATCTCTGCTTCCTCACAGGAACTAATGTCCACATGACTTGCACACATATTCTTTTTAAACGGTAATGACCTTAATTCTCCCTTATTTTGATGACTAAGCAAGTTACAACATCCAGAAACAAATACAAATACACAAAATGGCAGAAACAATGAAAAATACACAAAATGGCTACAAGCAGCAGGAGACCAGTTTGAAAGTTTGCAGTGAAGGTAACAAGGGGAGTTCTTTAAAGCCCCAGCTGCAGTCACTCACACAGTCACCCCACTCACTGCCAAAAAGCCATAGGTGTATAGCACACTAGCAGGTGGATAAATGTGAGTGGATAGGGGGAAAAAAAGGGTGTGAGTGGCAAGCTGGGTGTCCATAATACATTTACCCAAATACATTTTCATGCATATAATACACATTCAGCTAATGAATTTGCATAAGCTGTATTTTGAGAGATTTAATTAGGAGAGCATTTATTACTAAATTGTTATATGAAGGGCTGTGAGTAGGAAGAAGGGAACAAGAAGCCCAAAGAGTTGATCTGAAGCACATTTCAGAAATTTCTCTGTATGTGCAAAGATAATAATTCAATAAAAGGAAACTGCAGTCAAATATACTTTTGTCTTTCAAATGGCTCAACCTGGCATTGCCCCTTAGCTTAAGCTGAAGTTTTTTGGACCCAGTAGGCAAATGCATTAAAAACTAGGATTCTCCGCAGAGGCAAGTTCAGATTTAGGTTGCAAAGTTCCACTTTCTGTATAAAATCTCATCCATAGTGAAGGACGAATCACAAAAACCTATGATCATAGGAGGCGCTTCAGGTACACACCTACAGTTGGTAGCTATAGTTTTCCCTTCATGCGGAGAGCCCCCCTGCTCTCCTCCTCCCCTCTCCTCACCCTTCAGGCACTGCATACAAAATACAGCCACTCTCAAAAAGGCCAAGGTTTTGCTGCACCAAATGGGTGTTCCTCATCTGTTCAGAAGACTTACCAGATTGTCATAAACAATGTGGCTGTGCCAGCCAGGCAAAAGCCTCCTCTCAGAGGGCATTTTTAGATCCACTACAATACTTTTGATCAGTCACACCCCCAAGTTTCTTCCCCTCCCTAGAAGCTTTTCCTTTTGGGCCATATGTTAAGAAATGTCTCAAGTTGCACCTTTCATCCACAACGTCAAGTGCTGACAAGTGAACAGCCACCCGAAGTGCTGTGTTTTATGAAAGGAGCCATCCCAAAGCTGCACTCCAAATGGCTACAGAGGAAGCATCCTGGTGCTAACTAGAAACAGTATTTAGGAAAAGTAAACATTATCTAACATCTCTCTCCATCATCTGCCAAAACATTCATTACTTGCTTCATTAGTTTTGCTTATTAGGCCCCCACTATCGAGCCATTACTATCATGTGGTCTGGTT
This sequence comes from Gymnogyps californianus, assembly GCF_018139145.2. NCBI lineage: Eukaryota > Metazoa > Chordata > Aves > Accipitriformes > Cathartidae > Gymnogyps > Gymnogyps californianus. The sequence goes on along the minus strand of NC_059500.1, from coordinate 47,476,397 downwards.
GTTGTTACAATATATATGCAAGTCACTTATTTTGCTAAGCAGACTGGGTGTTATTTTACTTTTTCTTTTTTTTTTTTGAGTCACACGTCACATAAACATCCTTTATTTGGTCAATTTTTTCTTTATTGTCTGAAAAGACAGACCTCAGTTGAGTGCAGGTTTTAACATCTTCTAACCCTTTCTTAATCTTACGAGGTGAAATCTTAATTATGATAGTGTCCCTTCCAATTTCCCAGTGTACACACACCCTACTTATTTACAGTTTAACATTACTTTCTCCAAAGTATTTAAATTCTTCTGAATTAAAAAAAAAATAATTAAAGAACAGACTTTCAGCTAGAATAAATCAACCTAACTTCATTCTCTTCTGTGTATTATCAGTTCCACCAGCTCTCGAACAGTAAAAAATGTCATTCTCCCCTTTCCCCATTATATTCCAAAAGAGAACAAATAAACCATTCTGCAACTGTAAGGGTATCATCACAAAGGCACTTACAAGACTCATGCTGCTTACAAAACCTTTCCTTTCATTCTGCGAGAAACTCACAGTCTAGTCATTATTTATTATTATTTTTTAAATAAGGAAGTCAAGTTATGCAAAAGTTCGTTAAAAATGCGACCAAAACAAAAGAGCAACAGCAGCAGCACTGGGGCAATAGAAATAAGCGGATTTGGACTTTCATTACAGCCTGGAGCAAAGTTTTGTATTGAATTCATTCTTTAAAAAAAGTAAAAAAAAAAAAAAAAGAAAAGAAAAAGTGGGGGGAGAACAAGAAGAAAGGAAAACTGAACAAATGAGAGTTTTGTTGTTGTTGGTAGTTTAATGACTTCCCTTTTCGGTGCTCTTTGACTGCTTTCCAGTCGCTCCCCTCCTGGGCCCATTTCTGTGGCACGCTGGGCTTGGCTGGGTGCCAGGGTGACAATCAGTGCCTGAGCAGCCTCTTCGGCCAGAGATTATTCCTTGGGTTCCTTTGTTTTATTAGTGGGGAGATGGGGGGCCATGGGGTGATTTCTAAACTGAAACAGGATGTCCCGCTGCTGTCCCAGGCTGTGAAAGACTCCGTTTCATCAGCCGTGCCGGTGACGCAAGATGGCTTAAGTTAATCCAGTGAGACTAGGCTGCAGATTTCTTCTTTAGCTTTTTTCCTTTAAGACTCAAAAACCTCAGAGGGATGCCGCCTTAACAGGCAGCTCTAGGGAGGCGGTTCCTCAGGATACTAAGTCAGCTAGAAACTATCATGTTAAAACATGTATCTGAATATACTTATTATCCACAGACAGAGCTCTCCAAACTAATTGTGACTCAGTCCCCCAGACAATTATATAAAATGCTCCATGCAAGTAAGTGATTGTGCAGGTATGCAAAATCTCACACAAACAGATCTTAGTCAAATAGTTCTCAAATTCAGGTTTTTAATATTTCTAACGCAGTGAATGACATGTCAGCAGGTTAAAAATCACATAATATTTAGTTTATCAGAATTTAGTTCAGCATCTATTGGTTTTGAACAGTATCACCGCAAAAAAATGGTATGGTTGTTATGCATGAACAGTAATTACCAAGTATATTTGTATTGTCCATGGTTTTTATGAGAGAGAGCAAAGAACAGAGCACTGCATTAGAAAATATTCTATATACAACATTCTCAATCTCTTACGCATCTTTACAGAAAGCCTTTTCAAATAAATAAGCAATAATTTTTCTGTGTATCCTGCTGATATAAAAAATCTGATACAGGCAACAGCTATCTTAGGGCATCATAGATAAATTATGGCATCTCTCCTTATTATGAACAAAGTTTCTTTACTGTTGCCATCAGCAATTATTTGTAAACACAGTGTCATATTTTACAGTTCACTTCTGTTTACTAAGCTACATTATTATATGGGTAGAAAAAGCTGACAAACTATAAAAGATTGGTCCTTCACGGTCTCCCAGCCTTTCTCCAATCCCTCACCAGGAGAGAGAGCACCACCCCAAGCAGAGATTCAACCACTTGCACAAAATTGGTTACACTAAGTCCATAGCAAAACTGGTGTTGAGCACCAGCCTTCCTCAGACCCAAGCCAGCAGCCAGTGTCCTGCCCTGAACTATTCTGAATATGCACCCTGACAGCGGCAGCACGCCAAAGAAAGCACACCACAACAACACACAGGTTCGGTGTGCCTCTCCTACAGCCACAGTAATCGCTCAGAAGTTTTGCGGTACTAATAATCATCACGCAGTCAGTCAGTTATTGTTATGTGAAACCGCAAGTCCAACATCAGAGAGAGACATAAACTTCAAAAGTAAAATGGCACTTTTGCTGAAGACTTCACCAAAATCAATGAGTGCTGTCTTGTTTCCCACATTGCCCAATGGATTTCAAACTGGCTACTACAGGAAAGAGAAAAATGAATGCACAATTTATGTCCATACTTTGTAGAGACAAAACCTAACAATATGGACAAATGCAGAATTCTCAGTAGAAAAAGACGGGGGGGGGAGAAAGTCAGGTAAGCAATGACTTGACCTCTCTACCCTTACATCCTGGAGAGTTTAAAAAGCAAAAATAAGAATAAAAGACAAGGTTCATCAATCCAGAGAGGCTTCCTGGGCAGGCTTTGGCCAGTTCTGAAATGTGTTGCAAAACACAGTATGCAGATCTTAATTTCTTGCTTGAAACCTTGGGTGCTGCTCACAGACATTGTAAGACTAGATATTTCCCATGTACACACTTGGAGAACAGCTGCATTTCACAGTCACAGCCAGGTGCCCAGGCAGGAACAGTGAATTCACAGGAAAAAGGACCTTCTATCAGTCATGACTTTCCCCCTTCCACAGAATGGGACTCAGTGTGGTTTGCAGACACTTGCGTGTCCATGTGATGCTGACTGTCCTGTGTTTTCCTGCTTCAGCACTAACACAACTGAAAACACTTTAACAGGAATAATTTTTTACCAAAAGTATAGCTACTGTAGTTGCCATGGAGACGCTGTAAAACTGTGATTGGGAGAGGAGGGCGGCAATACCGGCATAAATGATGAGAGATGGCCCAAGAGGCAGCACCTGTATTAGAGCGTAAGCTGCCCTCAGTCCAGGCATGCTGGTCTCTGAAATCCAGATCAGCTTCCAAGGCACCACACCCTCTAATAAGGACCTCACACTGAACAGCTTGGTGAAGAAGAGAAAAACCAAACAGCTTCAACATGAATATCTGCATGTTTGAATCACTCTGAGATTTTCTTACTGCTTGACAACAAGGATGCCATGCAGATGCTTCAGGAACTACCTACAGTTGGATTTCAGACCAGGAAGAGCCCAGAATGAGGCAGCTTCCGTCTTTCTTCTGGTTTCTTTACTGTTTTATTTCCACACACCATCAGTTATGCTCTTCTGACCTCCTTTTTTATTTTTATTTTAAAAAGAGCGCTAGAGCCATTAGATGCAATGGCTATAGTTAATTAAACAGCTTGGAAACATACATATATTCCCTTTTCCACTTGGGAAGCTAGTGAGGATTTAAGGCAGCACAGAAGACAGCCACTTTCCTTTCACAGTCAGGGCGAAATGCACTGCTTGTCTCAGGATGAAAACTCAGAGTCATCTCACTAGGTTGAAGACCCAGCTGTCTGGGAAATCTAGGTAAGGACTATCACGTGTACACAGGTGTATGCCCATGCTATGCTTGCTGAGCATGAAATCACTCCTGAGGAAGGAAGAATGAAAGATGGCAAAAATGTTCAGGAGACACACAGCTGAATGTTGCAAACATCTTTCACCTTCATTGCCATGCAATACATCTGCAATATTTCCAGCTATCAAACAATATAACAGATAAATATTTGTTGCCTTTATAACCATATAAATATGGTGATGACCACCCCACTGAGCTGTGGCTACACTCAGAGCTGAAAAGGAAACTTGGATGTATCCATAGGTCCCTGTTCAGCATTGTTCCCTATATCCCTGTGGGAAGGCACCATTTCAACCACTAGTAATCCTATCAGCATTGCACAAGGTCATTGCATTCCCTGCCCTTCTTTGGTGGGACTATTTTTTAGTTCAAAAGTAACATGGATGCTCATACAAGCACAGATGTTTCTATAAGCACCAGTTCTAGTGGCTGGGTGAAATTGCATGCACAGAGTACCTGAGTGAGAGCAGACACAAAACTTTTGGTTTCAACTGCACTGCCCACAGGAGGATAAGTAGGCACAATAGTCAGCCATGCCCAGTGTTTGCCTGTAACAACTGACTGTACCCATATAATAGGTAGGTACAACAGTTTTAAAAATTCATATGGAAATGAGCTTCAAATTGCTCATGGGCCCCGGGACGCTCTCTGGAGTTTCCTGCTATATGTGCATCAGTTATCGGGTATGCCTGTGTCACATGCTTCTTATTCTCCTAGAGCTTTGCAGGTGCTAGTACAGCTTTGCCTCTCTGCCCACCACCACTCAAACCGGGCATTCGGTTCTCTGCAGGCCTTTACAGATAAGAAATAACTCAGTTTAAATTAATGGGGAATAAAACAGTTCCTATACACATATACACCAACAAAAGATAGAGACATTGAAAACAACCTGTCTTTCTGTGCTGAGCACACTGACAATTCACAGTGGAAGAACGCAGCACAGACTTATTCCTTTTGTTATGATCAACTAATTTTAAAAAATTATTTCAAGTCTTAGACCCCAACAGCCAAGAAAACTCTGCTGTGTAAAGGGATTTCTTTTGCAAGAATGTGATTATACACACCAGAAAAAAATATTATGATCTATGAGTGTGCAAAAGACTGTTCTGGCTACTAATTTTTTTAACTTATTAAAAAAAATTTATGGGACCAATTGGGCTCAAAAGCAGATGACTTAATTATGTGTTATGATATACTGTGACTTTTTAAAGTTGCTGTGGTTCTGCCAGGTCAGCATTTCTTACCATGAATTATATGTATACATGTGTTTATGCCTGAAGATGGCTGCAAGCACATTTTGCACCAGATGCTGTCTAGGGTGAGATACAGAGCCCTGCAGTAGATGTTACTATTGGTCTCTGATTTTGAATCTGCTGAAACCCAGCCATGCCAGCCAAGTCATTTGTAAGGATCTCCCCAACTCTTGGGACTTCTTCCTCTCTTGAATTTGAGAAAGCCTCTGGCAAACTCCATTTTCAGCTGGCACCTCCTGCTATCAGTTAAACCTGTGCTCCACTGATAGCAGAACCAAACCACAGTAAGAGTTCACGGCTCCAAGCTCAGTTTTAGCATTGCAGCGGATTTCAAGGTACTGCAGAGCTTGTGTGCAGTGAAGATAGTGGGGATTGGTTCCCCACCTCAGGTACCATGGGGAGAAGGTCCTATTGCGGTGTCCTGGCCTACTGGTCTGCACCCCCACTTCTTTACAATGTCAGATAGGTGCAGCAATGACACATTAGAGCCAACACAGCCTGCATGCCACTGCTAGTTTTTCATGGCTTTGTAGTAGGCTATATAGGCAACGCTCACTCTGTGTGTGTGATGGAAGCGAGGGAAAGACTGAAGAGGAAATGTGAGGTGTTATCAGCTTCCTTCTGTCCTTCAGGATCAGAAAGATCAAATAAGCCAACATTCAGCTTGCACAGACATCAGTGCAATGAACTGCATTGAATAAACTACTCTCACATCACAGGGAGGAAGGACACTGTCTGGAGGTGCTGTTCAGTGTGGTTTTCCACAGGTGGGAACAATCACTTTTACATTCTCACCTATAACAACAGAAAACAGTGGTACACACATCCCATTTTCCCGCCAGAGAGCAGGGAGTCCACAATGTCTGAACCAAGCCAGTTGTGCCTCAAGTCACAACGTTTGCTGGTGCTTCCCCCAGGCTCCCTAGAATCAAAGCTAACTGCACGCTGAGGGTGACAAGGCCTACACACTTGGGGTTGTTGTCTTTGGTTTTTTTTCTTTTTGATTCATACTCAGAGCTCCTAGCATTTCCCAGTGATGGAGCAGAACTGCTGGCTACCCATTCTGTCAGCAGCTGCAGCATGTCTTCCTTCAGCAGTCACTGCACTGTGCTGAAAGACAATGATGGAAACACAAATGCTGCTTTGAATAGCTAGTACTGCTGAAGAGCAAATGCAGAGTATTACTCTGCTAAAGGTGGAGAGAAGTCACAATCAATCTACCCTTTATTTTCTGGACAAAATGCAGCGAAAAATATGCTGGCGCTTAAATATTCAATGACCAGCTAACAGTGACGGTAAGAAACTCTTCTTCTATGAACGCTTTTTTTTCTTTTAAGATTTCTGCTCCCTTTCTTAGTTGGCAACATCGCAATCATCTACAATTGAAATGTTGACACTACCATTTTTTTTTTCCTGTTCTTTTGGCATTATTTTCCAGGACTCTGTTTTCCCACAGCACTGTCTCTAAATGTGCACACACATTATATTGGTGATTTGTAGACCTTTCACTTCCCCCCAAGCTTAGTAAAGAGAAGCACCAAGCTAATTGTCTTTTCTCAGCTGTGTCATTGCAAAGACCGTGTATGTTGAATTCTGCTCAGTTGACCCCAGCTAACTCCATTGGCTTAACAGACCTGAGTAACTCATTAAGATCATAAATAGATTTATAAAGACCAGTGTTAACCACACTGGTTACAAAGAGTTTTGTGAGCCTTGTTACCTAAAATGTGGCTCTGATTTCCCAGTAACATCATCTCAGACACTGCTGTTTGAGAAAGCTTGGAAAATGCCTTTTTAAATCATGACTCCTACATGGTTCACAATGTGTTTCGATTATATTCATTAATGCACAGGTGGCATTTACCTACTTCCGTATTTCCTGTAGTCATCCACTACTTTCAAATCTGAATACAGGAATGATACAACAATGCCTTATTAGTCTGCCTGAACACTCACAAACTTTTCCTTTTGACTGCCCTACTGGCCTATTCTGAAGGATCTTGCCAATGTTTTATTTCCCTCTCCTGCTGTTGTGCAAGACTTCACTTGCTGATTCTAATGTGGAACAAGGTGTGATGGATAAGGATTTTGTCTTCTCTCGCTAGGAAAAAATTAGCGTTGAACAAACAAGAGCATCGGACACTTCTCCTAGTTAGAGAGAAGCACATTCCTGTAGAATTGCTGCAACTTTTCTCCACAGCCCATGCCTTTTCTTCCCCTCAGCACCACCTTAAAGCTCTCATTAGAATTGCTGTAGCAATAAGAATGCAGCAATCAGATTGCATATGGCCCACAAGAGACACACAACTATCACAGTTATTGCTACAATGCTGTGTGTGAGACTGGCGCAATGCGGGCTCTCTGCCTTTGCTACGTGCAACTGCAGTAGTCCGCTGTGAGGTAGAATCCAAGTGACTGCAGATGAACGGAAAGGATTCTATATATTGCCAAAGGCTCAAAATTATCATCTTTCAAGCATTCAGTGGCCTGATACCAAGTTGGTACCTCATGACAATACTTTGTGATATGTAAAAAGACAAACAGACAGAGACAGAGCAAAGGGATGCTTGTGAGGCTGATGACTTTCTCTGTTTGAGGCAATGAAAAAGAAGACAGGAATAACAAGCCTCTATATTTTAAAGGCAAAAAACTTGAGATCAATGTTTCCAGGGCTTGTTCTTTTTTTCTTTAATATGATGACTCCCATTCATTTCTTGGTTTTAGGAAGCAGTAAAGATGGCACTGAAAAAGTCTTGGTCATGAAACCTGCATTCTGGTTCCTCTTCTGCCACTGACCTTTCACATGACCTGGAGCAAATAATTCTAAATTTGCCTTTTTCTGTACTCATGAGAGTTGGTTGCCAGTCCACTCTCACAGATAATAACTAACTTCAAGGTAGGGGTCTTCCAAAGGTTTGAAGGCGTTCCTCTGTAATGCAGTAAGGACCAATATTATGAAGGTGAAGTCATGCTTAACCAATCTGATAGCCTTCTACAAGGTGACTGGCTCAGTGGATGAGGGAGAACAGTACATCTTGTTTACTGTTGACTTTAGTAACGCTTTTGACACAGTCTCCTGTAACAACCATGTAGACAAGCTACTGAAGTTCAGGTCAGATAAATGGACAGTGAGGTGTACTGAAAACTGGCTGAACTGCCAGGCTTAAAGAGTTGTGGTCAGCGGCACGAAGTCGAGCTGTAGGCCAGTCACCAGCATTGTGCCCTGTGGTGGATACTGGGGCCAATACTATTTAATATCTTCATAAATGTCCTGAACAATGGGACAGAGGGCATCTTCACCGAGTTTGCAAATGACACAAAACTGGCAGGAGTGGTTGCTAGACCAGCTGGGTGGTTTAGCCATCCAGAGGGACCTGGACAGGCTGGAGAAATGGGCTGACTGAAATCTCATCAAGTTTGACACAAGGAAATGCCAAGACCTGCACCTGGAGAGGAATTAGCCCATGCACCAGCCCATGCTGGGTGCTGACTGGCTGAAAAGAAGCTCTGCAGAGAAGGTCCTGGAAGGTCCTTGCGGACAATGTCTGCCCATGAGTCAGCAATGTGCCCTTGCAGCAAAGAAGGCCAGCAGCCTCCTGTGCTGCATTAGGAACATGCCAGCAGGTGGAGGGAGGTAATCCTTCCCCTGTGCTCAGCACTAGTGAGATACATCTGGGTGCTGGGTCCAGTTCTGGGCTCCCCAGTACAAGGGAGATATGGACATAATGGAGCAAATCCAGTGAAGGCCACGAAGATGATTAAGGGACCAGAGCATCTCTCATATAAGGAGAGGCTGAGAGAGCTGTGACTGTTCAGCCTGGGGGAGAGAAAGCTGAGGGGTACCTTTATTCATGTGTATAAATATTTGATGGAAGGGTGTAAAGGAGACAGAGCCAGACTCTTCTCAGTGATGCCCAGTGAAAGGGCAAGGCACAACAGGCACAAACTGAATTTCAGAAAACTCCACCTAAACAGCAGAAAACACTTCGTTGTGGTGAGGTTGGTCAAGCACTGGACCAGGCTGCCAAGTGAGGTTGTGAAGTCTCCATCCTTGGAGATCCTCAAAACCTGACTGGACAATGACCCGAGCAATCTGCTGTGGTTAAACCTGCTCTGAGCAGGGTGAGGTGGTCTAGGTGATCTTAAGAGATCCCTTCCAACCTCAACTATTCTATGATTCTGTATATGTTGGGATTAGCCTTGCAAGGTAGTGGCAGAGATGTCCTCCACTGGTTAGTCAGTGCTAAGTTTTCTCAAAATTTGTAATAGAAAACTTACAGAAACAAAAATCTTTTTTGTTTTTGTTGGAATAGTTATTCCGGTCTGTGGTTTGGTATTTGTTTGGGGTTTTTTTCCAGATAATTAAAAATGGACAAAAAAGCTTTTTTTGTCAATGATGAAACAAAAAGAAAATTGTTAAACCTCTGATAGCTTGTACAACTACATTACTTCTATCACAGATATGCACGTATCATGCACAGGCCCCTGTGTTCACCTGCTATTGTTTGCTGAGCCTGACTCATCTACATGACTGTGGCACTGCTACCTCCAGCTGCCAGGGACATGGGATGATTCTGCCCCTTGGTCATGAAAAGTGCCCATGTGTTTTCCCCACTACATAGAACTTGTATGATATAGCTCTACTTTTGACACAAAGACAAAAGACTATGCTGAGAGGATTGTTTCTGTGGGTTCAGGTACACCAGCACTAAAACAGGTCTGTAATCTCTTCCAGTATATTTTTCAATGTGATTTCAAAAAACAGTAGCCAGTTTAACGGCTCCTCAAGGCAAATGTCTCTCAGCATGCCTGTTCCTGTCAGGATGCGGCTGAAAAGAAGTATCCCACATGGATTAAAAACAGTCATCTTCCTTTTCCAGTTGGGAAAATACCTAGAAATCAAGATACTGGAGCAAAGGGATTTCCAGCTGTGGCTCATTTCTTAAGCTAGACTATGTCAGTAGGATCTAATGGAAGAGATGAAAGAATTGAGGTGAGTTGAGATAGTCCACTTTCTTTCTTTGTATTCTCTTGCTTAATCAGTCAAAACCTAGAGATACTAATTCTGCACTGAACTAAGGGTAATGAAAGCATTTCAGTCATGCCTGTGACAGAAGTCACTCTGAGAGAAGAACCAGTACCCTGTTTCTACATGGATTTTTTATTTATTGTTACTATTTAGTTGGTATTGGCTTTGGCATAACAAAAAAAACCCCAACATTCCACATTGCTATTGCCATATTTTCAAGGAACGTCTGTCTATTTGTCCCTGCCCTCTGCAGTGAAAAAGATAATATAATGCATTCTCTTTCATCCTCTGATACAGCAGAAACTTGGGTTACAACAACCAACTCAACAGACATTTGACAGAGATGGCTCACAGCCCACAGGAATGATATCTGTGTGTATATATTAAAAGACAGGAAAAGTGATCGTGATTAATTGGAAATGTATCAGAAAGTGTGGGATCTGGGCATGACATAAATGGTATAGAATAAGGGGTGGATATTGTCCTGGTTTTGGCTGGGATAGAGTTAATTTTCTTCTTAGTAGCTGGTACAGTGCTGTGTTTTGGATTTAGTGTGAGAGTAATGTTGATAACACTCTGATGTTTTAGTTGTTGCTAAGTAGCGCTTATCTTAAGCCAAGGATTTTTCAGTTTCCCATGCTCTGCCAGCAAGCAGGTGCACAAGAAGCTGGGAGGGAGCATAGCTGGGGCAGCTGACCCGAACTAGCCAAAGGGATATTCCATACCATAGAACATCATGCCCAGTATATAAATTGGGGGGAGTTGGCTGGGAGGGGCAGATTGCTGCTCGAGCATCAGTCAGCGGGTGGTGAGCAATTGCATTGTGCATCACTTGTCTTTTCTTGGGTGTCATTTCTTTTTTTTTTTTTGTTATATTCCTTTTCATTACAATTATTATTATTATTATTATTATATTATTATTATTAGTTAGTAGTGTATTTTATTTACTTTAGTTATTAAACTGTTCTTATCTCACCCACATGTTTTACTTTTTTTCCTTTCCTCCTCCCCACCTCACTGGGAGGGGGGAGGGGGAAGCGGCTGCGTGGTGCTTAGTTGCTGGCTGGGGTTAAACCACGACATTAGGCTTTCCAGCCCTGTTGCATTTGCAGCTCAGGGTAGCTCCACGCAGAAATAGAAGGCAGAGATGATTTTGTTTCTTGTAACTTTTGACTGTGATGCAGTATCAGACTAAACTCTGACATGCAACATCTAAGCATTTAAAACTGGTATCAACACTTTGATGGGCCTGCTTTTAAGATAAGCACATTAAATGAGATTTCAGCTATGTAACATCCCAAGCATACTCATCTGCTGCTGAGGCACACAGCTCTTTCAGTTACTTAAGTAAGCTTTTTGTCAGTTATTTTGAAGAGAGGGCTTAGAACATATATTACACTTCAGTTTATTCTGATCATAGCAAAAGTTTAGCTCAAAAGGCACCTGCATTTGTAAAATGGTCTGCACAAATCTGTATGTGCTTCAGCACTAGTCCAGAGGACAGGACAAGCAAGAGCAACTTACCATTCCATGAACAAAATGAAAAGCTAGGTTCTCAAGGCTGTCATAACCTTTTCTACTGAGGTTTACCAAGGCTTTTCCATAGATTAAGGAGATAGAACACAATATCAAGGTCAAGACATCTCCCCTCACACCAAGAGGCTGGGACTGCAAAAACACTTGTGACAAAGCAGAAGAAAATTCTTCAGCTAAATTAACAGATGTGATGTATAAAACTCTTTACAATTATTAGATTACAGTGTGAAGATGAGCATGTTATCAGGGATGCCTTTTTCAAAAGCAAAACACTGCTGGTTAACACTATCAAAATGTTTTGAGTTTAAATAAGGAATCTGGGCACTTGACTGCCCCCTCTGCATGGATATTCTACCATGAGGGCTGCAGTTGTTTCAGATTTCCTACTTACACCAAGTGGAATTGATGCCAGACAGCAGGTTTGCTTGTACAGCTGAGCTGAGTTTACAGCCCTTCTCACTTTTATGGACCCAAAGAGCTGACTGACCTCCATGCTTCATCCACTTGAAATACAAACAGGGCACAGAGTGGAGAGGAAAACTGTTGCCGAAGTCAGAAATGATTAGGTTTTCATCAGTTCATTTCAGTAAAGCAAATAGTGTTCCCAGACTGTTTTCAATGGACTGCTGTCAGCTCTTTAAAAACATTTATTCAGTTCATCATGCTTATTATGCAATAGGTCATGAGTGTTACTAAGGGTAATGCTGATAGCTGGGTAGCTAAAATTAATGCAATGTGTTTTTATAAATTGCTGAATTTCTGCATCTCCTGTTATCACAGGAGTTACAGGAAGTGCATTATGGGAAAATGATGTCATTTTAATCATATGACTACTTTTTAAGAAAGACTTGTATTATAGGAAAAAGCTCATCAAATGAAAATGAACAGTCAGGACTTTCAGCATGAGTCATGAGGAGTGTTCCAGAGATCAGGAGGTTGAAGTCTGACCTCTTGAATTTTTAATCTTATTTTAAAAAGTAATAATAATCACCATCAGTTTTTCATAAGGTGACTGGAAAACAAAGATCATACTTTCTTTTTTTAATAAAGATAATATTGATATGCTGTGAACTGTAATGGCTTTACTTTTAACAGACTACCCCTAGATTAAAATTTTTCATTGAAAAATCTCAGCTTCTTAACACAGCAATTATATTCAAAAGATATTATAAAAACATTGCTACTTATTAAATCCCAATCTGAGCAGAGTAGGCCAACACAGTAGTTTTTTACTCTAATAATTTCTTCACCGCAGTTCCGTTGAAATCCCAGAAGTCATCCTGTGGAAGCTGTAGGCTGCAGGAAAATCAGAACTGGCATATCCGGTATGAGAACCAGATATCCCAAACCAGAACTCTGTACGTAGCTGACAGACAGAGCGGTAGCAAGCAGCCTCACAAGGTTTGATGCAGCTCATGACCAAGTCATGGTAATCCTACCCAGTGTCTTGCTCTGACTCTTACACTGTTGCTGGTTGGTAGGTAATTTATTCAGTCTGGTATAGTAGTTTTAAAATGCCTTACCAATTTCTCCCCTTTCCCAAGGCACAGGAGACATCTGAGTAAATGCTAGTAAGAATTGCACTCATTTGCCACTGTCTGGGTACCAGCCACATCAGTGTGCTTGGGCTTAGGACCTTTGAGTCATTTCATCCAGCATTTGAACGTGACCAAGTCTGGGATACAGGACTTCAGCAGCTGAACAGTGCACCGCATCACAGAAAAGCATAGCATATCATTTCCCCTTCAAGTACAATAGGAAATTGTATAGGCAGAACATAGATTATCTGAGACTGGTCCTTGACAGAAAGATCCAAAGGCAGCCTTCAGTTATGACAGATGTTCAAGACTAGGTTTCACTGCATATCTCAGCAACTGGAAAAATATGTTTACACAGACTGTATATGATGAGAAACCAAGAAATAAATAAAGCAGCACTTGCTTTTGGCCTGTAGTTAAACTATAGTTATTTGGCATAGCCCATTCTAAGGGTTATTGCTGCATGATGATTACACTTTCCACATGCAAAAGAGGATGTGCAATTTATTGCTGGATTATACTGTCTAGGGTATGAGAGGTAAAGGGTTTGATTTGCAGGATGCATGTGGGCTGGGTGAGCAGCAGCAGATGACCGAGGGAAGCCTTGCAGGGCCTCGTGCCACAAAGAGAGGGTATCCAGCATCAGTAAGGGTCAAAATGTCACAGAGTGGAGATGGTGCATGCTGGACTTAAGTATGGACTTTTCCAGTATGTCCAGAGAGACCCGTTCTGAATTGCCATCTGGAAAAGCATACGTTTGCAGATGATTTTTGTAGGAAAAGATGTTCAGAGATAACTAAAGGTATGGTGCCTCATCATGCCTGGCCGTTTCCACATGTCACTGGATGGTATCTACCTGATGCATTCTCTCAATGACAGCAGCACCATATACTACCAATCCTATTAAACATCTATTGTCAGAAATTCATGCAGTACAATGTATTTTGCAGGTTACTGCTGTCTTGTAGCTGTGCCAAAGAAATCACTGCACTCACATTAAAGAAAATAACATGCGGTGCACTCATTTATGGAAACAATTTCAGCCAACAGCACCTAAGCAGGAAGAAAATGGCAATGATGTAACTTCACAAGTCACCTTTAAAAGAGATAAGATTTCAGAAAAAAACTCCAAGAGCTACATTAACAAGGATTTTAAAATGATCAAAGGCCTGTCTGAAAATCCCCAAGTTTAGCACTTGTACTTGTTTCATCAATAACCTTGTGCTTATTTTTAGAACAGGCTGTATTTTTACAAAGTAGTAAAGCATTCATAAGGTCATATCATTTCACCATGCCTTATCTGTATTTTGTAGAGCACATTGCATATTCTTGCTTTTCATTTTTGCCTTCTAAAACAGATCAACACAAATCAAGAAGTTGAAAGATAGCTCTGTGCTTTGCCAGCAGATGTGGTATTGTGTTCTCTGTTAGATTCTGTTCAGGATTAACCGGATAAAGTTTTCATCCCCTGTTCACCAGGGGATCAGACTCGGTGATTTAATAACTCCTTCTGGTTCTACAAATGGACTGACAAACCATTCAGCTATCATCCAAGACCTCTACTGAGGAGAGGGCACTAACTGAAATACTGAGAGTCATTTCTAGACACCACATAGTGTTGCCATGTTGAAGACATAAGAATCACTTTAAACTTGTGAAATGTACCTATCTGTACTACAGCCACAAACAATCATCTGGAGTCATATGGAAAGTAGCTTACTACATAGAGAACATATGAAAACTAGAAATCTTTAATAATGACAAAAAGACTCTGTCCAAACACTTTTAATTAATATCCTCGAATAACAGAAAATTATTTGTTACACAGGACTTAGATGTTTTAAGGCCAGGGCATCATTATCATCTTTGCATTGCAGATCAAAGACTGAAGACGTGCGGCTTAAGATGTATTTTTAAAACCAGACCTTGTGGTACAAAGTCTGCAAGATACTTATGATAAGAACACAATAGAAACAAGTGTTTGTTTCTATTCATTCTTTTAGAAAAGCAATCAAACTTTAAAGAACGGTTTTTATGACAACAGAAAAAAAAGAGGTTGGAGGAATACTGTCTCTCACTTCCAAATTTTGATCTACATTTTGATTATAACATCCACTTGGCCTGCTGAATCCATACTTTACGCTTATCGTAAGGTAGTAGCTCAATGAATAATAACCCCAAAGATGTCTTAAGTGACAAGGTAAACACTCTTTTGAGACTGTCTTTAAAGCATTTACAGTAGCAGGCTACTGCCTACTAACCTTGATTTATTGTATTCTGTTTCCTAGCATGAAATTACAAACTATTCAGACTGTTCCCATATTTCAATAAATATTTATGGGTTTCTTTATTTGCAAATAGAAAAAGTCTATCAGGGAACGGATTTATCAGAAGGCAGTGAGTTCATGAGCCAAGTATTGAGAGAACTGCTTATAGTAGACACTCTGCACACTCTGATCTGGTGGAGATACTCCATGGGGCATAAGTCCCTGGCTTTGCTCCTTGTTGTCACTGCTACCTGTCTACATGATCTTCAGTCTGCTATTTTTACAGAAACATTAGCTATGTAAAACTTGATTTTCAGATATGCTGAAAATTTACTACAGCAACCAAAAGTCAAATGTTCTCTAAGTTCATGAATAATATTGGAAGATCTAGCTCTAACACAGTATTACACCTTACACAGTTGCTTCCCCGTTTAAAACTGAGGTAATGAGACCCATCCCTCGAGCTGAACAGTACTTTGTACTCTATCCAAAAGTGATGGAAAGCCATGAAAATGCTGTAATTAGTTTCACTGAGCTTATGACCAAATGCTTTGAGGCCAACAGTCATAGTAGAACCACCAAAACTATTCACAGGGGTTTTATTAACCATACAATTCCATGCTTCTTTGGTGATCATTTTCTGTGGTGTTTCTAGGTGGGTTTTTCACAGGCTTCTGAATTTTTGTGGTGGCCTAGGGGTGACGATTGCCAAGCAACTGTCTGACTGTATCACGTGCTTCTCAGTGTGCAATGATTCCACAAGGCATAATAGACTCCATGATGGTCTTAGCTAAATTTCATTACATGGCTATAAAACAGTTCCATGGATGAATTTGTTAGTCTTGGGTTATACATGTGTCAGTGCAAAAACACCCACCTAACATGGTTAGCTCTTGTTTCTACATGCAATGCTGTCTTGACGTAATATGACAAACCATAGAAGTGGTGTACCATTTAACCATTTTCCTCCTGGGTCTTTGCACTGTTGGTGTCAGAAAGATGCATCACCTCCCTGTGGCCTTAACTGAGTATCACAGCCTTTCTGGCAGTACAGGAACATAAAACATGCAACACCAGATTACAGTAGCCTTCTGCTTATAGCAAAAACGTCATGAAGCAACTTTGCTTTCTTTTTTTATCCTCCTTCCAGAATTCTTGGTGACACTATTAAAACTGTAAAAGTGCTAGTAAAATAAACTACTTAAATAATCATTTTTTAAGAAGTGTTACGTAGAACTTGAGCAAGTTTTACCAGCATGTCTGCAGCATACAAGTCAGTTGACAGGAAATGTGTTATTTGATGAAACAGCAGAGTAAACTAGAGACTAGCTAAGAAACCTGTGCATTATCAGGGTCTGATGCAAGCTGACATTGTGCCTTTTTACCAGCCCTAAGGAAAAAGGGCTCAAATGATCATGCCACCTGTGTAAATACTCTGCCTCACTTCCTGCACAAGTAACATCTGAGACCTTGCTGGGGGAAGAGGAATCATCTGTGAAAAGGTGGCATTTCTGGGACCCTGCTAAGGAAAGCAGAGAGCTGCCAAAGGATGACACCTCTGCCTGTGGCCACGGGGAGGCTGTGAGGGCTGCTTGAGAGTGGGGAACTCCCAGAGGAATGAGGGAAATGACCCAGGAAAGACTTCCACTGCAACTCATAGCTTACATCAGACATGAAAGAGGCTTTCTGTAGGACAAATCCACTATTGCATCAGCTGCTGCAGCCTCGAGCTAAGCTTTTGTTTGGATGATTGACCAATGCTCTTCTGCATTGCCAGTTACAGATGGCCAGATCCATAAATGCTCCTAATACTCATTTAGTAGTGTAAACGCCCACTGACAAAAGAAAGTTGAGTTCCCCTTGAAACATCTTCTCCTCTCATGCCTTGCAACCTCTGTACCCATAGCTAACTTTTGTGACTCCTAAGCCACCCATGAAGCATCTCTTTAGCTCTTAGCCACTAACACTAGAAACATTTGCTTTTAAGTCTGAAACAAGAACTGCCTCTGAATACATGGGATTTAAAATTCAAGACACACAATTCTCATATCTTTGTGTCAATGGCTCCTTGACTGTATCAAGAAAAAACAAAATCTTTAGAAGTGAGACTTACTTTGGTTAACATTTTATCTTCAGGATCTCCATCTCCTCCCATCCTCCTGAACTAGACATGTAAAATATTCATAAATCAGAGAAGGCGAACACACCCCTCAAGGAGTTTTATGACAAAAAAAAAAGTGAAGTTTGAAAAGGCAAATCAACTCTACATTTCTCTGGGGAAAAAAACCTGTCCAGATGTCTGTGATCTTCTCCTCCATTTCCATCAAATATGAGGTAGCTGAGAATAAGTCAAGGGGGATTTAAAATCTAAGCAATGTTATTCACTGTGCAGATGTCTATTTTATCCAATTATTTGCATTATGATCCGTAGCAAAAGAGATTCCTTTGCCTTTAAAAACAAACAAAAAAAAACCATGTGAAGCAAGATGGTGAACACAACTAACAACCCAGTGCACGTGCATCTAATGGGGAACATTGCCAAGAACTCGAGAACTTTGACATTCGGTTTCACAGGAGTGAGGGCCTGACCCATGCAAACTGATCGGCCAGTCCTTCGGCAGAGATGGGGACCCACTGGCTCCTGGACACGACAGTGGTCCGTGACAGCCACTTTTCATTAGTGTGCTTTGTCTATTTCATTGCTCTTCACAGCGCTCTTTCAATAAATGAAAGCAGTAACCAAGCAGGTGGAAAGTTTTCCCTGTTCATTTTACTCACTCCATCTTGTTCACTAACTACAACAGGAAAACAAAGACAGACTCACTTTCTCTTCTTTTCCTCCTGTTAGTCTCATTCCCTGCTCCCCAAATTAGTCAACAAGCTGTTCCTGTGCATTGTTAATGGTTGAGGTGAACAACCACCTTGGCTAGAGAGTAAAAAGAAAGACTATGTCCTGAAGTCTGGGGTTCATAAGCCAACAGACTTCCCGTAAGAACTAGTTAATCCTTATTTGTCAGCAGTGCAGTTTCCTTCACCTTCCTCTCAAGGATTTTCAGTGGCTCCTGTGAGAAACAAGGCACTGGACTATAAACACCTCAGCCTGACAGGGATTTCAGTATCATAAGCAGTTAAAATGAGCAGTAGTATAATAATTATATACTCCTTGTGGTCTCACATACTAAACCTCCTAGTTCCCTCTAAGCAAGAAATGGGAGACTCTTTCAGCTCACATTATTTTTAAGAGGTTGTGGTGAAAATTAGGGTGTAACCAAGCAAAATACAATGGATGTTTACACATATATATACACACAAAAAAACTGTAGCACTATCTTGCTTTCTAGATTGCCGTGGGGGCAGCAGCCAACTGGCAACATTTAAGTGGTTGTTTTGCTTGTTTTAGCATTTTTACGCCAGAGTCTCAGTGCAGGGCTGAATCTAATTAGCTCAAATGCAGCTACATGGAGATCAAAAAACACAAAGATGTTTCGAAGATTGCAAGGGCTGGAAGAAAAGGTTTAACTGAATGCAACCACATTGTTCCATTAGTTTGACGAGAAACATAAACAACCTGCAGGCTTCTAGGTATCTAATTCCATTTTAGGAAACCTAAGACCGTGAACTCTCACTTGCTCTAAAGGGAGTAACATAGGAACATAAGACACTTGCTGGCATAGAATTACTCACATTATTCAAACTGCCTATAAGTAGCTTAATGTGTTTTGTGCCATTAACTTCAAACATTCTGATTCTCCATATCTCACAGTGTTGATACAATATCCATAGCAAGATTGCCCCATAAACCAAAGCTAGAAGACAATAAAAAAATGTAATCAGCTGAGGTAACTTTCTTTTATGCCCTGCATATTTATGCATCATTTGTTTTTAAAATCAAATTTCACTCAACCGACCACCAATCCAGTTTCCCACTGCAATTATATTTTATTGCTCTTTGAAAGAGTGGGGTCATAATTATTAGCCACTAGTAAATTTCTACATCCTTGCCAAAGTCAGCGTCAGCCTAGGAGAGACCTTTCTTCCCCTACCAAACCATTGCATCTCTAATTTAAAACCTGGTGTCTCCATCTTCTTTCATTTTTTCACCCAGGCTTTAATTTTGGCCCAGTGTTAGACATATGTGATGGCATGGAGGAAACACGGAGCCTGCGGGGGGTGGGGGAGGGAGAATGAGAGACGCATGAGACCACTCCTCAGATTACAGACAGGTTTACAATATCAGACACAGCAAAGTAAGCTGATTGCTGTTTGGAGCTGCAGACCTGAGGACACCAGGGCACCAGGACTGGAAGGTGACACTAGTTCTCCAAACAGCTCTTTGGACACCTGCTGCCAGGGGTGGGTCATGAATGGCTGGGGGTTCTCTGGCACAGGCGAAGCACCTCTACACAGAGAGAGCAGGCTGGAGGCCACAGCTATCCAAGGACAAAGTCTCTTCAAAGTCTGAATGACCTTCAGGTCTGCACTCAAGTACCATTAGCAGTGTCAAGAGAGGGTGGTGGCATTTGTTTTGCATAAAATCACTGTCTGGGACACTGCAACACAGTACTTTCAGTCTCCTGTAGGCAAGTACTTTCCTTAAACATCAATTTTAAAAAGCAGTAAGCTGAAAGTAAGTCTTACTGTTCATTTTATATCCACAGCCCACTGCTGCTGAAGGAGCATTGCAAATGCCAAGCTGACCTAGAAAGCCACACATCCTGTTCCACCTCGCTATTACTCTGCTCCTTGACAGCTTCCATCCTGGTCTTTGAACCAGGAACAAGACATAACAGTAAAGACAAGAATCAAAGGAAGAGGGAAGAGAAAGGAATCAAGACTGAAAAAAAAAAGCATGCTAGAAGAAAGAACTTTCTTAACTTTTTTAAAAGCCAGTACATGATTAACATTTCAAAGAAATTTTAATGAAAGACAAAAGTCTTGAAACTACTTAATATTCCAAATCAGTAACAGACTCATATTTGCACATGCATCTGTATAAACA
Organism: Gymnogyps californianus; assembly: GCF_018139145.2. Lineage (NCBI taxonomy): Eukaryota > Metazoa > Chordata > Aves > Accipitriformes > Cathartidae > Gymnogyps > Gymnogyps californianus. The sequence continues at coordinate 47,456,097 of NC_059500.1, read as the reverse complement.
GTATACACATTTACTCATGAGCTCTCACAAAGACATTTAAATATGATTTAATTGTTCCTTTTTTCTTCTTTTTTTTTTTTTAACTACTGAAACCATCTCCTTTAATTGCGTGCCAAGGCCTAAGAGAGTTAGTGGCACTTGAAAACATTGCCCAAATAAGCGAACCAATTAGATTAATTGGCACCAGAGGTACTGTGTGCTTTTGGATAGTACACAGATGGGAAAAAACCCTCAACATTTAGTAGTTCTAAAGCTGTGTTTGTAAAGCTTTGTTTTCTTTAGGGGTTGTGTCTGTGTATCATGCTGCTATTGATTTTCACAGAAGGCGAATGGGATGTACACATCCTGTCTCAATGTGCGTCCACAAAATCTCTTCCAGACCCAGAAATACAGACTCTGAAAAATATTTATCACTTCCCATTTTCAGTCACAAAACAACTCAGAAAACATACTGTGCATACTTCTGGAGAACAGAGCGTAGAGGAGAGGCACACAAAACAATCCCTCAAATAATTAGCAGATTATTTATATTCATATTTCAGCAGTGCCATAAACAAATAAATGCTTAGGCTTACACACAGGTTCCAGGTTCCAACTTCCAAAAGTTCTCTACTTTGTCAATCTTTTTTTCTTTAGTTCTTACCTTGCAATACCCTAGGGAATTTCAGTAGGAATTTTCTTTTGGGGTGGGCAACATATAATCTTTAAAGGTACTCAATGTTTTACAGCACCACATGCCTTCTGGATTCCTATGTTGCTAATTAGGAGTTCAGACTATCTGCATCTTATGCAACAGTCACACTAGGCAGCTGCAAGTGCTCAAAACACTTCCGCAGTTGCAATAAGCGGCTGGGCATCACGGGATGAAACAGCAAGCCCAACAGTTATTGCAGAGTTGGTGGCATATGTGAGAAGTTACGTAGCTCTTTTGAGCACACCTAATACGTCTGAACTCACTCTATTTAACTGAGAAGCAATGAAAGAAAGAACTGACTGACTGTAAATTAATAATAAAACCAGCTTCAGAAGTCCCCTGTGGGGTAAAGGAATATTCCCACTTTACCATGCTAAAACTAGTATTGAAAAACCAAGAGTCTGATGACAGCCAGAGAGAAGCACTTTGTGGAAGCAGCATTATGTTCCAACAATCCTTCCCACCCAGTGCTGCTGTGCATAAATTTGTCTCTCTTCACCAAACCTGCAGTGAGCTGGGAACATATTGTCAGCTCAGTGGGACTGGTAACTTGGTGGCAAGCAGTTAGCAAGGATAGAGTAGTTGCAGTCCTAAGGTTTCAAAATCCTTAAAAAAATGTAACCTAAGTTGACAACATAAATGATCCATGACTTGGTCCCATACAGCACCATAAGGGAAAGGGGAAAAAAATCCCAAAACCTTCCCATGATAGCTATTTTTTTGCTATAGCACAGGTTTGTAGCATCCAGTTTGTAGTAACTGCATGATGAGATCACTGATCACGGACCCTGCACACTTCAAAACTGTCATGGTTTAACCCCAGCCAGCAACTAAGCACCACGCAGCCGCTCCCTCACTCCTCCCCCCCTCCCAGTGGGATGAGGGAGAGAATTGAAAAAGAAGTAAAACTTGTGGGTTGAGATAAAGACAGTTTAATAGGACAGAAAGGAAGAAAATAATAATAATTATAATAATTAAAAATGACAATAATAATAAAAGAATTAGAATATACAAACCAGCGATGCACAATGCAATTGCTCACCACTCGCCGACCAATGCCCAGTCAGTTCCTGAGCCGCGATCCGCCCCTCCCCCCCTCCAGTTTATATACTGGACATGACATCATATGGTATGGAATATTCCTTTGGCCAGTTTGGGTCAGCTGTCCTGGCGGTGTCCCCTCCCAGCTTCTTGTGCCCCTCCAGCCTTCTTGCTGGCTGGGCATGAGAAGCTGAAAAATCCTTGACTTAGTATAAACACTACTTAGCAACAACTAAAAACATCAGTGTGTTATCAATATTATTTTCCTACTAAATCCAAAACACTGCGCTATACCAGCTACTAGGAAGAAAATTAACTCTGTCCTAGCCAAAACCAGGACAGAAACCCAGGCAGACCTCCTACTTTCATGAGGACTTGCTATGAGACATGAGAACAGGCTATGGCCCATGTACAAAAGAAAGGGGATTATTTTGATCACATGTGAGATAATCCTTCCCAGATGGGTGACAGGAGAAGATGTCAGGAAAGATGAACTGAATTTCTTCATGATAAGATCACTAACTATCCTCAACTTTCAATCTCAGACGTGAAAACATTTACCTTGCAGACCTTTTCAATGAATGCACTTTTGCATTCACGCTTCCAGGCCAAGGTCTGTGATGGTACGGCACTGTCTGGAATCAGACCTGGGCTGTCTAGCCAACAAACAATGAGCTAATGGAGACTCATTGAAAGAGAATAGTATTTGATTCTGTTTCAATCATTTGATCTATTTGTTTCCAAAAGCACAGTGCACAGATTGAATAGGTTGGCGTTGCTAACTTTCCCTGGTACAACAGTGCTTTTGAAACTGGCGCATTGCCTACAACAAAGTCAATGCAATCGCTCCTGGGCTTCTCAAATTTTTTTTTGTTTTTACTGGCTGAATTATATCTTATTTAGATGGTAAACTTCTCCATGATGTTCAGACACCCGTGGAGTGCTGTGCCTACTCACAGTGCTGTGTGAGCAATACTTCGATCTCTAAAGTATTATAAAAGTGATTTACAGTGAGTGACAATAAGTGATTTAATAACTGTTTCAGTTAAGGCTGTAGGGTATATAGTAAACATCTTGCCTGCAAAACCTGTTTCAGCTACTGTGTCTCTCTGCAGATCCATAAAAACTCGTGTTTAGTTACTTACATTTAAAGATTAAACAAATTCTCCTGAAAGTTTCAGATGCTGTAAAGAGACCACACTATTAACCATTAGTTTAGCTATTAATAACCATTAGATTTTCATTAAAAGATTATTTATTTCTATGCAATCAACTGTTAATGCTTTCCGCAATAGTAAGGAAATACAACCCCAAAACCTCAAGTGTTCACTTACAAAGGATGATTGGGCTTTGTGTGATAAGAAAAGTTAATAAAAAAGCCAAACACCCCAAGCCTTTAGGCAAAAGCAGCAGACAAAACACTTAAATATTTTCAGGTGCATTACGTTGCAGACTAGTATTGCAAATCCAGTATGCAGGCTATACAGAAAGTGTAGCAAATTGAATGAGTTTTCTGTATACTCTCATGTGATACCTGAAGAATAAACATTGACATACACTAGTTGACCTCTTTACTCGTCAGTTTCACAGTTTATCAAACCTCTCTGGGGACTGTTGTGAAGATTATATATCAAATGTACAGAGATGTACTGCTGTATCTTTGTTGCTTGAGGTCAGAGCTCATGGTCCAATATTGTTATATACTCAGGCAAATTACATTCAATAGGAGGCAGATGGGTGTTACTCTATAGGCCCCATACTATGGTACACCATTTAGGCAATACAGGAGGATACCCACTACAATGACAAATACATAAAATACTTATGCACTTCAAGAACAAAACAGAGTAAAAGCCTCAGTGACTGTGGGACCTTTTTGAAAAGTGATGTTAACATCGCTCATATACTGTGGAAAATTTTACCACATTGTTTTGGCAAAAATCTTCAAATGGTTGTTATTCCCGTGCACTTCCAGAGATGGCAGAACAGTGAGGTATAAAACCCCTAGTGCTTTTCTTTCATCTCAGAAAACAGAGTGCAAGCCCTGACTTTACTGCTTTTAAAGCTAATGTTCAATACAGAATATGTTAGACTGGTTAAAAAGTAACGACTTCTCTCTCACGTTTCAGCATTTGGGGTTGAAATACAAAGGCAGAATGGTCTGAGTGCTATTTTTTGTTTCTGTTGTTTTGATAAGGAAAAGAAAAAAAGAAAAAAAAACCACCACAGATAAACTCAAGGGTTACCAATAGACATTAAGTAGGACTCAATGAATCAGTAGCTCTGCTGAGAGTTTCACAAAGACACCATTGTTCTGCCACGCAACAGGGGCGAAAGGTTAATCAGTGGTAAGAGCATACTAAAATTTAGGGACAGGAAAAGATATTAAACCTTCTGAAATATATCAAAAGCTCACTTCTGAACTTTTTCACCCTGCTTCTTTGGCATCTTCACCTCCCCTGGAACAAATCAAGATATCCTGATCTCATTAAATGACTGCTTAACTTGCTTTTCTCAGAAATTTATTCCATACAGCCATCATTCACCAAGTGAAGAAATACTGTCAGTTTTCTATATTGACTCAGTTTCCTAGGGTAGAGGCTGCATCTGTGTTTCAGCTTTTGAATACCAGAAAAAGTTGTGGTAGTTTCACATTTAAAGCCTCTGTACTGGGATTTTGATACTGTCCACAAAACTATGCCTGATATTCTTCAACTTAAAAATACTCTCTGAAGATTAGCCCCACAAAGCCCCATTGTCTTAGTCCACATCTTCCTCTTTCTTCCTCCCACTAGATGTAAATTAACATGCCTTCATCCATACCAGCCCTCTGATCTTTTTCTTCTAATGAAAGTAAATTCTAACACTAATGTTAATGCCTCATCCTCCCTCACCTCAGTTGCACATCTCTCAACACCCTGCATTCCTGCCTCTCTCTATAGTCCAGCCTCACCCTTAATGATTTCTTCTGGCATTCCCCTTGAAAACAATTAGCAGCACCAAAGCTCATTCCCTTCTTCCTATTAGCAGACACACAGTACCTTTCCTCTCAGCCTGTTTGCCTGCAGGCAGGACAGTTGAGAAGACAGTGTTCCCCGTTCCTGTCACAGCTCCTTGGTGAGGGCACTCTATGTGCCCTGCTTCCCTCCAGGAGACAAAGCCAGTAACTTCAAGAGGGCATTATTAATCAGTTTCCAACTTTGGTGTTACAGCTGTTCACGCTTTCAACTAAAGCATCTTCCCCTTCTTCTTCATGCATGTACCTGTACCCTTCACACTGGACCAACACTGCAAATGGGTATCTTGGCCATTTATTCTAGTCTCTCTGATCAGCCTCACATTTGAACAGCATGTGTTAAATGTTTCATCAATTTTCTAATGGTCCCATTTCTGTTGGCTTCTCCTCCCAATTTAGAGGAAACTAGACATTTATAACTCCTCAATTTAGAACATAGTTCAGTTGAGTTCTCAGTGCTCAAGGGCAAGATGTTTCATACTGGTCAGTTTTGAAATATAGTGACTACTGAGTGCTCTCTAAATGGTTTATATGTGTTCTGGCTTCCATTGAAGTTTAGAGGTCAAACTTGGACATATCTTTTCAGACCTTCTGGACCATTTTGGACCATGCTGATCTCCTCTCTCTGGTGACCAGCGATAGGACATGTGGAAATGGAATGAAGCTGCGTCAGGGTAAGTTCAGACTGGACATCAGGAAACGGTTCTTCACCGAGAGGGTGGCTGGTCACTGGAACAGGCTCCCCAGGGAAGTGGTCATGGCACCAAGCCTGTCAGAGTTCAAGGAGCGTCTGGACAATGCTCTTACAGTTTAGTGTTAGGTGGTCCTGCAAGGAGCAGGGAGTTGGACTCGATGATCCTTATGGGTCCCTTCCAACTCGAGATATTCTATAATTCCTGACAAACTACTTCAGTAAGGAGAACAAATGTCACACTAGAAAAAGGAGAGACCAGATCCATAGTCTGTACTTTATGCATCTAGATTAAGCACAGAACAGAATTAAATTAGAAACTTAAGTTGCAGTTAATGGAAAAAGAAAACCATGCCCTGCAGGTAGTGAAGAAAAAGTGGGATCCAATTCAGAGGATAAAAGTTAGGTACTAAAGCAACTAAAAGTATATAGTTTAAATAGCCCAAACTGGACACTTAAAATGAAGGGAAGGTTAGTGATTTTAGGGACAGGGAACCAGGGGCAATTTTCTGTCATGTACCATTCTCAGATTAAAACCAAATGTCATTCAGACATGAGGCTGTAGTCTAGCTACACACAGTTGGGAACAACTGCAAGGAGAAATTCAGCATTATGTTATGGAGATGGTCAAAGTAAATGATCGCTAATGACATGTTGGACATGAAAACTCATTCACCAGATCTCTTGGAGCCAAACAGATACTTCCCTTGGTTTTTAAGTTTTCTACTTATCTATCATCAGCCTAGATTTCTTCAAGTCTTTCTATAGCTTGACTACAGTTTTACTTTTTACCTTTTATGGTAAAAGCAGTCACTAAAGCAAAGATTCTCTCTGTTGAGAGAACTTCCTAGCATAAGAAAAATACTGCCCAGTTTTTCCACACCACCTCTGATACCTCCTTGATCTTTCTGGGGAACTTCAAAGAAGACCACAGTCCTCTCTGACCCTTTGTGTTACACAGTATTCATTGCTAAGCAAACTTAACACTTGATTCATTAGTTTAAGTTTATATATCACTGTGTTCCTTGCTGCTGTTTCTGAAAAAAAAGGGTATCATCTGTAGCCCAGTTTTCTAGCATCTGCCTTGAGAGAGAGGGGGAAAAAAACCACACACAAAAACTCTACAAAGAATTTCTCTATTTATCTTCAGATAAAGGATGCACCCTCAGCTCTCTTCCAAACCCTTTGTGCTGCTCTGACAATAGGAAGACCCAGAAAATCCTTGTAAGTGTTACCAGCATCGCCATTCAAGAGAAGAAATCCCCCAGACGGGATGATGGATGCTTTTCCTACTCTAAACAGCACAGCAGCCCCAGCTCAGACTACATATGATCAAGCTTTATGGTCTGATAACTGTTCCACTCTTAATTATCCAGATTCTATTTAGTGACCACAGACACAGATACGGCTGTGGAATGCTCAGTGCCTTCTTCACACTGGCCTTCGCTGAAAGGGTCTCCCAGGCCTCTGTGCCTAGGGACAGGGTTCAAGGAAGAAAGGAGTTACTGGGAGTGGATGAGGATTGAGTCTAACATCTCTTGAGAAATCCTGACCCCCACGTGTGCACGGGACCTGAAAGGATGCATCCAAAGGTGCTGGGCAAGCTGGCTGACACCTTAGCACAGCTACTCCCTAACATCTTGGACAGGTCATGCAGCTTGAGGGAGTATCTTCTAATGACTAGAGAAAGGTAAATGTGGTACCTATCCTTAGAAACAGCAAGAAGGGTGATCTGCTGAACTACAAGCCAGTTGGCATCTTTTCAGGCCCTGGGAAATTCATGTAGTAGGTCACCTTGGAAATCTCTTCCAGGCATGTGAAGGTGGTGGTGGTGGCAGGTAACGGACAGCATTTACCAAGAGTAAAAGAGAGAGCAGTGGATGTCATTTCCCTCAACTTTAGCAAAGGTTTCAACCTATTCTCCCACAGTATTTATTTTCATATTCAGGTTCAGACATTATGGTCATGGTGGGGAGACAGCTACATGAGTAAAAAACTGGTTGGGTGGTCAGGTATAAAGGCTGGTGATTAACGGTTTGTGCTCTGCCTGGAAGCCAGTTACGGGTGGCATTCCTCAAGAGTCTCTGTTGGGATCCGTCCTGTTTTACACCTTTATCAGTGACCTGAAGGAGGAGATGGAGTGCACCTGCCTCAGCTTTGCATATGACACCGAGTTGGGGGGCCTGTAGTTAAATACTTGAGGATAGGCCTGCATGACCTAGACAGGTGGGAGGAAGGGGATGACAGTGACCTTTATGCATGACCTTTATGACAGTGAAATTTAACAAGGACAAACGCTGAGCTCTGTCCTGGGAAGGCAGAGCCCTGCAGTGATGCAGGCTGGGTCTGGGGAGCAGCTCTGAGGAAACAGCCAGGCAGCAAGCTGAGCAGGTAGCAGCCATGTACTCAGGCAGCAATGAGGGCCAGCAGCACCCTGGGCAGCATGAGCAGTATATGGCCCTGAAAGCCAGGGGAAGGATCATCCCCTCTTCTCTGCGCTCAAACCACATAAGGAATACTGCCTCGAATGCAGGAAAAATGTTGACAGACTGCTGGGAGTGGAGGGGAGGCCACCAAGGCAGTGGGGCTGGAGCCCTTGCCCTGCGAGGAGAGCCTGTGGGACCAGGGCTTGTTCAGCTGGGAGGAGGGACAGCTTTGGGGGCACCCAAAAGCATCCCAGCCACTGACAGGAGGGAATGGAGGAGACGCAGCCAGGCTTTTCACAGCAGTGCATGGGGGGAGGGCGAGAGGCATCAGCACAAGCTGAAACACTAGAGGATCAGGCTGGAGATAAGGAGAAGCCTTTTCCCTATGAGGACAGCCCAGCAGTGGAGCCAAGGCCCAGGGAGGTTGGGTTGTCTCCATCCTTGGGGTTTGTCACACTCTGACTGGGTAAAGCCCTGAGCAGTCTGGTCTGGGCCCTCCAGCTGAGCCTGCTCTGGGCAGGGCCTGGGACTGGAGACCTCCCCAGGTCCCTTCCTGTTTAAAATACTCCATTATTGTGTTTTTCTGCTAACCTACATGCTATTGCTCTTTTTTTCCACTTAGATTACAGTCTTGGATTAGAAAGAAATCAGGCCTTGGTGAAACAAAGAGCATGCAGGAGCTTTCCAGGAAAGTTAACAAGTCTTCTATCACTACTTCAATCCTATTAATCAAAATAGGTTCTTAATAAACTCTAGGAGGAGCAATTAGTTCCTCCTATTTCCTAAATTTCCCTTTTAGAAATAACATTCATTCTTTATCCAAAGCTACCATAACACAAAAGTGAAAACTATTACTTGCTCAAGCTTTCACAGTAATCACTGTGGTAGGACAGTCAGGCTTTATATTTGCTCTCCTTTAAGAAGTAACCACTGGAAGTTTACCATGGTGTTGGAGAGACTCACTGTCCAGTCAGCCACGGTGATTCAGCAGCATTATAGGTTTTCACCTTAAGTTTCTCCTGTTCTACATACACTAGAAGTTTGGTAGGAATCCTGAAGGCTGCTCCGTAATTCCACCATTAAGACCCTGATCCTGCAAACAAACGCCACCCTGACATCCATGTAAGTCTCATAAAGCAGACTGCAAACCACATGTATCTGTTTTTACAAGCTTGGGAGATTACATAGCATCATCAAGTCTTTCAACAGATATTTTAAAATCAATCACCATACAATAATGACAGAGGCACATGCACCCAGTGAAGCATGCTGCTGAGCTGGGACTGTTCAGCCTAGAGAAGACGACATGGAAGGGTGACCTCATGTGTACAAACACCTGAAGGGAGGGTGTAAAAACAACAGAGTCAGGCTCATTCCAGTGGTGTCCAGTGACAAGAGGCAATGGGCACAAACTGAAACACAGGAGGTTCCCTCTGAACACCAGGAAACACTTTTTTCCTGTGAGGGTGACTGAGCACTGGCACAGCTTGCCCAGGGAGGTTGCAGTTTCCATCCTTGGAGATATTCAAAAGTCTGGACATGGTCCTGGGCAACTGGCTCTAGGCGTCCCTGCTTGAGCATGCAGGTTGGACCAGATGACCCCCAGAGGTCTCTTCCAACCTGAACCATTCTGTGACACTGTGACCTCCATTCTGCTAGATACCATTTGATCTATAAAGTGGTATCTTGCAGACATATAAGCCTTCTTATCACTGGAAGCAGGGAGAGGAAGATCAAAATTGTGCTAGTCTCTTACTACAGCAAAAGAACTGAAGCAGCAAAGTAGTGTAAGGCCTTGTTGAAGGTCACCCAGGATATATGTGGTGAAACTAACCAGTTGTTCGTTTCATAGTAATGAAGTTCCTTGAGATATGTAGTCTATTCATAGGACACAGGCATACATATGCATGACAGCAGATTACTCACAATAGCAAGTTTGCTTGCCTTTCAGCTACTTTCTGACATTGTGTAGCACAGCAGTGAAAGGTACAAGGCAGCCATACTCTTTGTCAATAAAATCTTAAAAAATACAAGTTTCTGAATAATAGCACAGGCAGATTATTGAAGATAGGTGACTACACCGTGACATGACTGTTAGGAGGAAATAAGTAGCCAATCTGAGATAATTTCTGGAGCAGTATGTTACTTCTGCCAGGAAACACAACAAGGAATGTAGGCATACACCTGAAAAGGCTGAATCCTGTCCAAGCTGAAAAAGAAGGCAACGGGACAGTGACACCCAAGAGTTTCACTGCATCTGCAGTAGAATGGAGGTCTGCAAAGAAAGTCACTACCACCACCTGTGTAAAAATGGGAGGCTCTCATCAGATATAAGTTTAGGTGAGCTCTAAGGACAACTGATTCCCACTAAAAAATCATATTTATAGGAGATTCCCCTAACACTGGTCTCTTCAGTCTGCTAGGTGATGACTACCAGAAGGGCATTTTTCACCAAATGAGAGCAAAGGCTACGGTGTCTTAAGGGACATCACCAGTCTAGCCACTAATAATGTAAGAGAGGCATCTGGTAGCTGGTAAGACACTTCAGTGAATTCCTTTTAGAAACCTTAAGGCTAGTATGAGCAGATTATGTCAGCCATAAATTAATCAAATGAGCCATTTTTTTCCCAAAGCACTACAATAAAACTGACCTACAATTCCACAGGTTGTAGGGTCAAGTTTCCTTACAGAAACTGAAGCCAAGAAAGAAGAAAAGGATTGCTGACCAACCACAGTAAAACAAGCTCTTCCAAATTTCCCTGCAGGTTCATCAGAACTCGTGTCTCTGTTTTGGTCTAGTCTTTTTTTTTGCATCCACCAGTAAAGATGTCCCTTTCAAGGATATTTGGTCCAGGTAGAAGAGAGAAAGATTACTCTGAGATATCAAAATTCATCAAACTCATGATGAGTTCAATGACCCAAATTAGAGTCACCTATCCCATGCCAAGGTGAGATTATGTTGGCATACACGGTACTTTTCCAAAGTACAGAAGAAACTAACAGGAGACTAGGTCATGGAGTGAAGAAAATCTTTTAGTTATTTTCTCCAGAAACAGGAGTATTTTTCTGCTGCTGTAACATTGCAAATGGACTGACTGTAAGAAAGCCCTACCAGAATAATACTGTAGTTTAAGATCAGGATAATTCTCTATGAAGTTGGTTCTCCAAGCTGAGGATAATTCTGGCACCCAGTGAAGGTGGCTGACAAAACAGTTTGAGCAAGATCTTCACAAGTTCCAAGGAGAGATCCAATATTCAAACGGCACAAAGTACTTTATCAAATTTCTTCAGTCAGAGGATGATATAGTGGGGGAAGAGGATGGAGTTTTGAGCAACAGAGAAGAGCCAGGGACTGCTGATGTATTAGGAACCAACAGGGAAACACCTGTGAAATGCCTCAAAGGAATTAGGGCATGTTACTCTAAAAAGGTGACAGGGTCGGTTGCCCAATTGAAGTGCCTCTATACTAATGCACGCAGCATAGGTAACAAATTGGAGGAGTTGCAAGCCACTGTGCAGCTAGAAAGCTACCACCTTATTATCACTGAAACATGGTGGGATGAATCACACGATTAGTGCTGCAGTTGATGGCTATAAACTGTTCAGAAGGGACAAGGCAAGAAAGAAGGGGCGAGGTGGTTGCTCTTTATGTAAAAAGATGAATTGATTTCAGAGAGCTATCTTTGAAAAATAGCGATGAACCAGTTGAGAGCTTATGGGTAAAATTTAGGGGCCAAGCCAACAAAGGAAGCCTCATGGTTGGTATTTACTACAGGCCCCCAACAAGGGGAGCCTGTTGCCACAGCATTCTTACTTCAGGAAGCATCATGCTCACAGGCTCTGATCCTGCTGGGGGACTTCAATCACCCTGACATGTGCTGGAAAAGTGACAGCAAGCTGTAAGCAGTCCAGGAGACTCTTGGAGTGCGTTGAGGATAATTTCTTAATCCAGGTGATAGACAGCCCAATCAGAGGAGAAGTGTTACTAGACCTGTTGCTTACCAACACGGATGAATTAATTAAAGATGTCAAGACTGGTGACAGCCCAGGATCCAGTGATCATGCCCTGGTGGAATTCACAGTCTTGAGGTATATGGGCCAGGTGAAGAGTAAACCTCATGACCCTGAATTGTAGGAGAGGAAACTTTCAGTTGTTTAAGGAATTAGTGGATGGGACCTCCTGGGAAACTGCCCTCAGGGACAAAAGAGCTGAACAGAACTGGCAACTCTTTAAGGACATTCTTCTTGGAGTGCAAAAGCTCTCGATTCTCATGTGTAAGAAATCAGGACAGGAAGGCAGGAGAACAGCATGGCTGAGTAAGGACCTCCTAGTCAAACTAAAGTGTGAGAAAAAAATGCACATGCAGTGGAACCAAGGACATACATCCTGGGAAGAATACAGGGATGCTGCCTGGATGTGTAGGGATGGGATCAGGAAAGCTAAGGTACAGCTGGAGCTGAATTTGGCAAGGGATGTAAAGAATAAGGGCTTCTGCAGGTACATTGGCCAGAAAAGAAAGATTAAAGAAAATGTACCCCCCCGCCCCTCACAGATAATACAGAACTAGCGACATCTGAGAAGGCTGAGATATTCAACAATTTTTTTTGCCTCAGTTTTCAATGGTAATCTCTCTTCCCACATCTCTGAAGCCTCTGAACCTCAAGGCAGGGACTGCAGGAATGAAGTCCCTCCCATTGCAAGTGAAGATCAGGTTTAAGACCAACTGAGGAACCTGAACATACATAAATCCACGGGACCCAATGAGATGTATCCCAGGTTCCTGAGGGAATTGACTGATGTAGTTGCCAAGCCACAGCCACTTTCCAGCACATTTGAAAAGTCACGGCAGTCAGGTGAAGTCCCCAGTGACTGGAAAAAGGGAAACATCACACCTATCTTTAAAAAGGGTAAAAAGGTGGACCATGGGAACCAACGACCAATCAGCCTCACTTCTGTGCCTGGTAAGATCATGGAAGAGATCCTCCTGGAAGCTATGTCAATGCATATGGAAGACTGGAAGGTGATTAGAGACAGCCAACATGGCTTCACCAAAGGCAAATCATGCCTCACTGAGCTAATAGCCTTCTACGATGGAGTGACTGCATCAATGGAGAAGAGCTATGGATGTCATTTACCTAGACTTTTGTAAGGCCTTTGGTATAGTCCCCCACAACATTCTTGCTGCTAAATTGGAAAGATACGGATTTGATGGATGGACTGTTAGACGGATAAAGAATTGGCTGGAGTGCCACATCTAAAGAGTTATAGTCAGTGGCTCAATGTCCAAGTGGAAACCAGTAACGAATGGTGCACCTCAAGGGTCCGTACCGGGACAACTACTATTTAATATCTACGTCAGCGACATAGACAGTGGGATTGTGTGCACCCTCAGCAAGTCTGCAGATTACACCAAGCTGAGTGGTGCCATTGATTCTCTTGAGGGAAGGGATGCCATCCAGAGGGACCCTGACAGGCTTGAGGAGTGGGCCTGTGCGAACCTCATGAAGTCCAACAAGGCCAAGTGCAAGGTCCTGCACCTGGGTCAGGGCAATCCCCAGTATCAGTACAGACTGGGGGTTGAATGGATTGAAAGTAGCCCTGTGGAGAAGGACTTGGGGATACTGGTGAATGAAAAATTGGACATGAGCCCACAATGTGCGCTTGCAGCCCAGAAAGCCAATTGTGTCCTGGGCTATATAAAAACAAGCATGGTCAGCAGGTCAAGGGAGGCAATTCTCCCCCTCTACTTTGCTCTTCTGAAACCCCACCTGGAGTACTGCATCCAGCTCTGGAGTCCCCAGTACAAGAGAGACATGGACCTGTTAAGAGCAGGTCCAGAGGAGGGCCATGAAAATGGTCAGAGGGCTGGAACACCTCTCCTGTGAAGAAAGGCTGAGAGAGTTGGGGTAGTTTATCCTGGAGAAGTGAAGGCTCCAAGGGAGACCTTATTGCGGCCTTTCAATGTATAAAAGGGGCTTATATGAAAGACGGAGAAAGATATTTTACCAGGACCTGTAATGACAGGACAAGGGGGAACAGTTTTGAACTGAAAGAGGATAGATTTAGATTGGACATAAGGAAGAAAATTTTTTTACGATGAGGGTGGTGAGACACTGGAACTGGGTGCCCAGAGAAGTTGTGGATGCCCCATCCCTGGAAGTGTTCCAGGTCAGGCTGGATGGGGCTTTGAGCAACCTGATCTAGTGGAAGGTGTCCCTGCCCATGGCAGGGCGTTTGGACTAGGTAATCTTTAGAGGTCCCTTCCAACCCAAACCAAACTATGATTCTATGATATAGTATGTGCATTAGTAATTATATAAGAGGAAACATTATCATTAGCATAAAATCCACAGCCAACCAAGTGCATTTGGACTGTAAGGTGGCATATCTAAATTGTTGAAAAGGCTCCTTTAAAATGATTTCCATTTACTGTTAATAGAGGAAGATCTGTACGAGCCTTGGTCCTTGGAGAAAAACTCTTTATCCAGGAAGGAAAAAAGCCTGTTCTTAAAGGAACAGTGACATAAGGTTTGTAAGAGTGTGCCTGGATGCTCAAAGCAGCACTGCCAAAGACACTCAGTGCATGAGAAAGGCCCAATACCAAGAGCTTCCCAAAGGGCCTGGCAAAAGCCCAGTGGAACTTGCATGGAGAAACCATGGGGTTGGACCAGATGACCTCTCGAGTTCCCTTCCAACCTCAACAATTTTGTGAAACAGAATCAATTTTGCTTTCCTTGCTTTAACTCCTTTTGAAGAAGAAGCTGTAGATCCAATGTTGATTTAGGCCATCAAAGGTTCAGCAGATGTCTCATGCATCACATTGTCAAGGGAAGAGCTTGAGTCCTGATGTCTTATTGTTAACTATTTTAAGAATGTGAACCAGGAAGGAAGACATTGCACAGATGGAGAGAGAACAACTCTCCCCCCCCCCCCCCCCCCCAAATCTGTAACTGCAAAAGAGTAAAGGATAAAGAAAATTTATCTGAGCAACCAACATCATGCCTAATCCTGAACATAATTCAACTTAAAGCAAGGCACTGCAGAATTCTGTTCCATAGCTGCAAGACAGTAGCAAGTGCCTATTCTAGCCACCCATGCCTGATACCTGCCATAATGAAAAGAGAATGGGCTGTGCAGCATAGAAAAATCCCAGCAGACATTCATAATAATTCATTTTTTACACAGGTGGTGTGCAGAAGTCCAAGGGAGCTTAGGCAAGAGACAGTCAAAAACTGAGTACCTTAATCACTTACTTCACTTGCTACACAGTCTGAGATTCACAATAAAAATAACATTGCTAGGCCGCCCTGCTTGCAGTGGTCCAATAGACCATCAAGCGCTCCATCAAGCCACATCCTAATCTTAGATGTGTACACTTTCACAGAAGCTTCATCTTAATTCATCCTCTTATTACACACCGTGCTAACAAAAAGTGACACAACTGAAAGCAGTACTAACTTCTTCCCATACATAAGAGAATTTTTGAGGGAAAACATTTCAGAGGCTTATACTTGTTGGACAGAAGTAGAAAAGAAAAATAATAATAAAGTCACTACCATGTTCCACTTCTATCTTCTCATGCCCTGCCCAAAGAAAGTAACAACCTCATCAAAATAACTCCACCCCAAACTTAACCAGGTCCCTAGCAAGCATCAAACTTCTGAGTAGGAACTAATATAGTTGCAAAAAAGAATTTAAATATTTAGATGAATAGGCAAAGTGAAAACTTAGCTGCTCATGCAAGCTGAAAGAAAACTGCTTTATCTTGGATAGCTGGGGTGGTGCTGGCTGAGCCTATCCTGAATGTCTCCTCTGCACTGCTCAATAAGCACTCCTGCAACATTTTGCACTGTTTTCTAGACCACCCACTCAGACATGGATACAAAAACCACATGTGCTAGGAATGTCTGCCCTGCACTGAAAGCAATATCAGCATTACAACCTTATTACTTGCGCAGCCAGGCTTTTAATACAACTTAGTTATCTTTTCAATACCTTTGATTCCTTAATGGTTTGTATGTAGTCTCTCTACTCGCCATTAGATGCTTAAGGATTTGAAAGGAGAATATAACTGTTGGAAAAAACCACCATTGAAATGGTGAAAATATTTTTAGCGGATTTTTCCTCCCCTTCTTTTCCTCCTCTAAAAAGACAGGCTTTATTTCTAGGTCTTACTAAAAAGATGTAACTGACAGCTTCACAAACCTACTATTTCCTAAACAGGACCCAGACCTTGAATTCTGTCTCCCTGTGAGCAATGATAAAAAGTAATCATTCATTCCTCACTGTGATGAGAAGGATAAAGCTTACTAATGGAAATTCCAGCTTTATAGCATCAGTTCTCTGAAGGAACATAGGAAAATGCATGACCCATTTGATGTAACATTCAGGAAAGGGTTACTTCCAGTCAGAATTATACTGAATGATGATGAAAATACACCTTCTGCTGTATTCACAGACCTACATTTGACTTTGCTCAAATTTCCACACTGGATAAGTTAAAAGTAAATGAAGAATGAAAAATGCAAGATTAGCACTTTGCGGTAGAATCAATCTGGCTGAGGTAAAACATAGAATATAAATAAGATGCAATATTCAAACAAATGTTAAACAGACATTAGCATCTCAAACCATAAGACAGCTTAGATTTTTGTATGCTGCTGCAATACATCTCTCTCTTATCAAGTCAGCAACACCACAATTATTACAGCAGCGAACCAAAGAAGCTGCCACTCTGCAAGCTGTCACCCTATCTTACAGCACACAGAACTGCTGACCAGCAAACTGTATTCTCTCTGTTAATGTAGGGAACATCTAGCTACTAAGGGATCTCTTCTTTACTTTTTTTTTTTTAGTTCCCCCCTCCCCCCAAAGGGTATTGTTCTCACTGTGGTAATACTTCTCTTTCCTGTCTAGTCACAGTGACATTTCTTGCTGCTCAAGCACAAGCAAGGCCCTTACATGATTGTGCTTGGATGTCAATTTACTTGCTCACTCAGACACAGAGCCAGCCTTGTAAATGTCATTGGTTTAGCTGTTAATGCACTGATTAACTCCCAAGCACACACAAAAGCACTGCAGATGTGAGTTTTAGTCCCCATCATCTGTTCATAAGCCTTTTATGCCCAACAGTAAAGCTTCTTGGTACAGTATACAGAATAACTTCCTGGTGTACGCTACACCCTACTGTATACCGGTTAACAATTAAGAAAACTATTGAGGCTCATAAAAACACATGCCTTGCACTTGTTAAACTTTGGAACATGTTTTGCACTGCTTATTTTTGCAGTTCCTGCTAGCTCCTGCTATGGCTAAAAGTCTGACAAAATTTTCACAGTAAGTCTCAGTTTCAGTGTATCACACTACAGCAAAGTGTGCAAATCAATGGACCAATGAGCAAACACAAAAATAACAAGTCCCTCTACAGACTGAAACAAGAGTTTGCTAAAAGATACACTGTCTGTCGTTAAACTGCAAGTGGTAAAAGATGGGATATGATGTGTATGAACAAAGACGCTATGAAGCAAATCAAACATCCTACCATCAGAGCAGTGTCTGGAGTAAGATAACGCATATAACAACTGAACAGGGCAGCTTTCTCTTCATGCCATTCTACAGCTTTCCCATTAATTTTGCAAACTAAGTAATGGGGCTTGAAATCAACGGGTCATTCAAGAGACTCCAAAACATTAGTATAGCTTCTAAGAAAACAAGATGATACTTACCAAGTAAGGACCAAGGACCCAAACCAGATTGTGAACATACTTTATTTCACTGAGAGACTGGGAAAGAAGGACAATGGGTCAGGCAAAACCCAAGAACTTGCAATTTCCTCCCCCCAGAATAAAAGAAACTTTAATAGAAATATACTGGCCTCTCCAAATGCACGGTACTGTGTGTACTCTGCTTCTAAAATTGAAAGCATAGACTTACCCTAAAAATACCCAACCAATGAAAAGAGAGAAATGATCAACCATTTCATACGATCCAAATGCTAAAGACTGAGCACGGGTTTTGTTTTACCTTGGAAGACTCTCCTCACTTCAGTGTATGCCCCTTTCTCCTTTCTTGCTCTTTCTCTTTAGCATGGACTAAGATGGCCTTCAAATCTAGATGATACCAAAATTTTTGTAAAGCCTCTCAGTGGATTTAAACTTCCAAAAAGGTATTAAAACTTGTCTACCCAATTGGACATCCACTTTCTGAGGTGAAAAGTTAGTAGCAAGATGAAAACTGTCCTTACTACTGGATACAACTACTGTTCTAGTAACAGTGACTCACGCTGAAAATTATTTTTTAGATATTGCAACTTACTGCTAACTTCTGTCTGGTCACCTCAATGAATTAATCCAAATTCTCACATGTAACTTTGTTTTAAACAACTTGATGTTAAGTAAAACTCCAAACATTTATTGCCAAAACACTTTAACCCATCCCAAAGATCTATGCTTATATACATTAAAGACTTGGAAGGGTATCTTATTATTTTTTCTTTAAGAGAAATATGAATGTCTGAAATTAAGTGAACATGGATTTATTGTTTCTGCATAAAAAATTAGATGAAAATAGCTATTTTTTAATTTAGATCAACACTTAGTAACTCTATCAGAATTTTGTGAAAAGGTCAACATGCACACACATACAACTGCAGTCTGTTTTCTTCCCTCTCCCATTGAATTAGAAAATTTAAGAGTTTAACGATGATGCACAATTTACATGAAATTCAGCACTAACTTGATACTGTAACTGCTGTCATCTCCCTTTTATGCCTATTGTCCCATTTGCTGTTTTCTTCCACCCCTGTTCTCAGTGTATAATAAAGCTTATCTGGTATTTTAAGGGTAAAATGATTCATTTCACCATTTCTAACAAAACAGTGCAATAGTCATACTAAAAGTATCATGGGATTCTTCCCCTCCTGAAACTCAGTGAGTTTTTACCACAAAACTTAGTTAGAAAAGTCAAAATGGACAAAATTCCATATGTATCTGGTATAACTAAAAGATAGGAAGTTGAACACACACTAGTATACCAAACATTTTTAAGGTTGCTTTTAGATTTCCAAACATTTTCATATAAAATAATCAATAAAAATTGAAGTTTATCCCCTTCACATGCACTCCTTTGCCCTCCCCACCATCACCTGCCTTATGTCAAAAGTAACTTTAAAATTACACTCCCACTCCCCGCCCCCTCCACCCCGCCCAATTGCACATTAAGACATAGACTTAAAAGAACAACATAACACTTCAAGTATGCTTCATGCCAATCATCAATAAGAGTCATAACATTACTGAAAAAGTACACTTATTCTTGGGAAGCCTGAGAAGGACTTCCTGCAGAGTGTGGTCAAACAATATTTTAAATAATGTTAATCCCCAATCCAATCCATATCCCGACCTCTCAAAAACAGTAAAGTGTAAAATTTTCTTTGGACTTAAAGAAACAGTACTAAGATTTACCATCTGAATAAGAAATAACCCCAATAGGAATTTAGTTTGACAGTGCTGCACAAACTGTGCGCATGAAACAGTAAGTCATACAGATACTGCTGTTCAGCTCTATACAGACTACATGTGGCATATAAGCATACACATGACATACTGGCCTGTCCAGAAACAAGATACATTTTTAAGGCTGGTAAACCTGAATAAACCTTTGCATCCAGAAGTATTTTTAAAATCCGTTTCTCTTTTGTTGGGGGATTTGAACTTCTAATAGAAGGGTGGTGATTTCATCAGGAAACCATCAGCAATATGAGAGCACAGAGCTTTGATGTGAAACTGAGTACACATCCTCTCTTTTGATCATGCATAAACAAGGATCCTGATTTTAAGGAATAATGGATGGTACGAAGGAATACTCATTTTTGTAGACAAGAAATCCTTCTGGAAACACAAGCAGGTTATTGAACAGATACCAAAATCTAGAAAGTGTAAAAAGCATATATGCATATGTGTGTGTGTATATATATACACACAGGTGTGTGTATATGTGTACATGCACACATGTATATATACGATATCTCATATACGTATTTATTCCAACATGTAAGTGTATAACAACATATTTTTTTCCTTTTCAAAGGGTTTTAATTTAGCACTTGTAAAAAAACCAACAAAACCAGAAACAAAACCCCAAAACAAACTAAGCAGACCATATACTATTTGAACAAACAAAAATGTTATGCAAATAGTTTTATGGTAAAAGTGATTCACACACTGGCAGCAGAGGAGTGTTGAAACTTGTAGTAATAAATAGCCCCAAATTAAGAATTTTCTACAACATTTCCTTAGAAGACAGGACCAGTATTTCTTCTTTTGTGATGATCCTGCAGAACACCTTCACTCATATATATTTAATTTTATAACATTAGAACAGACACAAGAATGTAGACTGCAAAAGATGCTGGATTCAGGACAGCATACATAACATTTTTTGTTACAAGTCCTACTGGTTTATTCACTAAGGCTAGACAGCAAGTCATACGATCCTATTTGGTGCATTTTCTACCATCGTCAAGATCAATAAATGGATAGAACCATGGACCTGTGGTCCAACCTGCTGTGGTCCAACCCACTGTGGCAGATGGGAAACAAAATACAGGACCACTGTTTGGTCCCCAACTTCGTATCTTGCTTCCTGGAACTGCAGAAGTGGAAACAAGACTGTAGTGTTTTAAGTGACTAGAGAAACACAGCAAGAAGTGGCATTTTAACATGAATAAGGTTACTAGGCTTGCGATAGTACTGCATCAAAAGAGCACACATGGGACCCCCCCACTACTTGCAACATCTGGTAGTGTCATTCAATGACTCATTGACTTTAGAATACATGTATGCAATAATAAATAGATCAGTTATGTAATAAGGCAGTGTGTTGAACATGCATTCATCTTGTGGACTGGAACACCACAGAGAGATACATGATACCATACACATTCATTAAGACCAAGTATTTTTGTTTGTTTTTATGTGTTTGTTTTTCAAGGCTATCCAGGCAAACTCTTCCAGAGCATTTTCTTCTTGAGAAGAGCAGTCCTCTGAGTCTTGTCACTTTTCCTCTCCCTTATCAAGAGATGATGACTGGCTTTAAGGAAAAATAAAGCTGAGGAGGGTTGTTTTGTTTTTTCCCCCATTTTGGTTGCATCATTCTGAATGTTTCATTTGAAGAACAGTTTTTGATGCAGCCAGATGCTGAATCCTCAGGAGGTTTCAGATGTTTCCAGGTAACTCTGTAGTTTACGGACTGTGGTTTTGTCCAGTGAGCAAAGATCAAAGTCAAAGGTTGTATTTGTGATATGAAAGTGTCCAGTTTCTTCTATAAGATTTACTATCTGAAAGGAAAGAAAAGATGCAGTTGAAAATTTCAGCAGTTTTACATGCCCACTGAATGTATTAACATGCCACTAAGTATCATATGAAAGGCATAAAACAAGCCCAATTGCCCCAATACTTGCAGGTTAAACCATTATCCTTATCACTCACTTCCTTTCTGACACGAACTATGGTCCAGACTACAGTACCTCTTTTTTTTTTTTCAGATCATCATCAACCATAATGCCAGCCTACCCATCTGCTGTTCCAGCAAACGTTACCATTGAGAATATATTTTTCAAATGTTTAAAGAAAATCTGCATATTTTCTACGTCTGTCTTTAAAAAAAAAAACACCCCAAAACCCAGACCGACCAACCCCACCCCCCAAGCCCAAACAAATAAAAAAAACCCCAGGTAGATCTCTGGAATATTTACTGTGTGCGTTAGCTGCTAAGCAGGTTACTTTAGAAAATAATTGGCATAAGCCTTTCTGCAAGCAAGGGAAAGAAATAAATCCTTACAGAATCTAGTCCATCTCACCATATGAAACAAAAAATGTATTCAAGAGCTCTCACATCAACTGTTAGTTCACATACTAACAGTTATTTCTTGAGACTTACATCAATTTTTTTAAACCAAATTAGCCATGAAAGACTTCTACCAATGGCATAAGATCACTTCTTCTGGTGACTATTTAATCTATAATCACAGCTTTCATTCAAATAGGAAACAGAAGAGTTGTTAGGAGCTCTTGAGAAGAATAGGGACTAAAATAGCTCTCCTATGAGGAAAGGCTGAGAGAGCTGGGATTTCAGCCTGGAGAAAAGAAGGTTCAGGGTGGATCTTAACAATGTGCACTAATACCTGAAGGGAGGGTGTAAAGAAGGTAGAGCCAGGCTCTTTTCAGCGGTGCCCAGTGACAGGACCAGAGGCAACGGGCACCAGCTGAAACACAGGAGGTTCTCTCTGAACACCAGGAAACACTTTTCCTGTGAGGTTGACCAAGCACTGGCACAGGTTGCCCAGGGAGGCTGTGGGGTCTCCATTCTTGGAGATACTCAAAAGCCATCTGACATAGTCCTGGGCAACTGGCTGTACACGTCCCTGCTTAAGCAGGGGGGAGTCGGACCAGGTGACCTCCAGAGGTCCCTTCCAACCTCAACCATTCCATGATACTGTGAAATCAACAGTACATATCTAACTTGTGCCCTTCTGCAGTTTTGATATTTTAGTCTCTGAATTGTAGTCTACATTTTTAAAGAGTGGTCATGCTTAACACTGAATTGCTGTAACAAGTAACTCCAGATATGTTAAATTCTAGGATGTGCAGCTCCCTAAAAAACCCATTCAGCATCTTGGAAAGCCAAAGCATTATTTGTCAGATAGAGCTAACAGTGCCAACACACTATGGCTATGAACCTCTTATGCACTGTTTCATTCCAAGAGACAGACATCTCAAATGAGCACACACAAAAGGCACCCCATTCTGAGGAAGGCTTCTGGTAGTGTCATGGACTGACAGAATATTGCTCTTCTGCTCAATCTTTCCAACCATCCCTTCTGCAGCACTCAGGCTAGGCTTAATGTCCCGTTTGCACCCTTCAATTTGAAACCCATTTAGTTCTAGGGCTTCCACATATACCTCCACTGAAACGCTGCTGCTAGACATTCCTTGCTTGATTGAGCTTTATTACTCTGACTGTAATTCCTTTTCCACAGCTGGAGGAGACACAGATATATGCACACATGGCTTATGGAGCATACCTTAAAATGACAAACCTGGTAGGAATACAGCAACTTGAAAAAGAACAATGAATTTAAACGAAATATTTTGTAATTTTCCGCTCCCCATTTCATTATATAAACAGAGGTTTTTTCTCCTCAGACCACAGAAGAAAAGACTATGTTGATGATAAATGAAATAACTTCACTTGTATTGTCAGGCATGGAATGACACAGCCCAGGGTGGATTAAATAGAATGGAAACAAGATAAAATAATAAGAGGGAAATGCCTGTTACAGTAAAAATCCCCCTTTCCAATCACCTCCCACTTTCCAGGTTGGAAAAAAATAGAAGTAAAAGCTGTTTAATTTGGTTTGCAGCTGTCCAAAATTCTGAAAGTACTTAGGAACAATCCTGCTCTTATTAACACTTCATTTAAATCCGTGCCTCTTGGCTTTAATTTTTTTCCATATGGGAATTTTTAATCTAAAATTGCCAACTTCATTTGTCCACTTGTTGATTCATAGATGCTTGTAACACTTTTCCATCTCCTACCGTTCAGAAGGAAACTTTGATATGTGTTATTTGTCGTTCTCATTTTTGGCACTCTCTTGAGCTTCGTCTAACAGAGAAGCTAAGGACTCAATCCAGCCTCCTTTTGTAAAGTTAAGAATTTAATCTCAGGCTTGGTCTCCAAATATCCACTGTGTGACAAATAAATGGCTGCACAAGAAGTTTACAGAAGCCGAGGCCCGGAAGGTGTAGGTACACTGAACAATTCTGTCTAACACTTCCTTGCGTTACAGTGGAAGAATACCACCCCTCATAACCCCACAGCAATATACCTGATTTTAGGAACAAAGATTACATAAAAGTGTTAGTACATGTATTTTTAAACAGCACCGTATATTTTAAAAAATTGATAAGCACTTCTATTGATCACGTTCCGCTTTGGGCTTTTAAGCTCTAGGCCAAGGGAAATATAAACATTTTAAACATATCCCTCATCCCACTCTCAAGAAATATAGCCACTGTGTCAGGACACCTGGTAAATCAGACTGAAATGAACCCCAAAAGTTTTAATGGATGTACAAAAATGTATCAAGATAAACCCAGACAGCTCAATGAAAAACACCTGCCTGTGTGTTAGTCAATGAGGAATTAATGACTTACAGTATTAGCATACACATCCTTATGCTATTCAGAAATAATTAAAAAAGAATAAAAGGTTGAGATTCGTAGCCAGGAAGTCTGACAGTTATAATATTAAAAACACAGCATTAAAATGTTTTATTCTGAGAGCTCAGGCTGCAAAGAACAAAAATATCCCATTTGTTCCTGCTGTATTAAGCTTTGGTTTTCTGCTGTAATGTACATGTCTGTTTACATAATGTCCTTCCAGCTCAGTTTCATCATTATCCATCATAGTACAACTATTTATCTGCCTTAAACAAGCAAATGAGTGTGTGTGTTTAGGGAAGCCAAAGTGCAACTAATGACATAGTCATTTTTCAATTTATGGAGGGCTTTAGGCCATGTGATAGTTTCCAGACCTGCAAGCTGCCCCTTGCAGAAAATTCTCAGAAGATAGTTGCCGTCTGAAGTTAAGCACCTTGTGGACATGAGCAATGTCATTTTCAGCAGTGCTGCATACTCTCAATTTCTTCCTTACACCTGTGCTGTCTAGTGCACTAGCTTTAAGGAAATTTTTCACCAGCTGAAGATATGACTTCTGATGCCTCCAAATATGAGGCAAAGTCTTGCCAGAAATCTTGTTGCCTTTCATGGGCTCATACTAACATAATCTGCACTGAAAAGGCAGAATTAGGAACCAGCTTTAGCCAGCCAAATTTGAATATATGGGACATGCAGCATTAACATCTGATCACAGACTCAGTTATCCCTACTATTTCACTGGAAATCACAGAGGTTTTTTTTTAAAAAAAAAAAAAAAAAAAAAAAAAAGCCTCATCACTGTAAATCCCAAACCCTTTCTTTACAGTGAAAGAGATGGGAGAGAGATTTCTTTTTAAAATGTAATTTCAGATCAATTTCTGTCTAGCCATGGTCCAATATTAGCATAAAAATTGCTCAGGTGATTCTCACAGGACTAATCTCTTGGTCAAATGTTCTTTTTCACCTGCCTTCTCCCTCTTGGGCAATTCTTATATATCGTCAAGTATCATTTTACATCAGGATTACTTAGCTACATATCCAGGCACTTGCAGTTCAGTATCACATCTCTCCTGCCTCCTCCCTCTTTTTTGCGGATTTATTTCAGCTTCCTTTAACAAAGTGTCTCAACGAGAAATGCCGCTCTTGGGAAAGAGCCACATTCTCAAACAGATACATTTTTCTCATTTCCTACTTGGCTGCATTCCTGTTTGCTGTCGTGCCTATGGACTTGGCAACAACTGAGACTGCAAAAACCTGTCCTCTCCTTTTCACATCCCTCAGCATAAGTTTCAAAAGCCAGCACTTTTGAATGATCAATGCCTTCATTCTTCTCTTGCAAGTCCCTTCTCTAAAAATTCCTTGAAGGTCTGTGGGTAGCAGACTTTGACATGGGCAAGAGATTATTACCTGCCCTGACATAAACTAAACAGATGACAATCACCACTCAGGAACACACAACTCCATGAACATTCCACTTCAACACCACCACCGCCTTTAAAATTCTTGCAGCTATTAACAGTTTTCTGTTGCATATTTTTGCACTCAATCCCTCTTCTCATGTAGTAACCACCATCCCTTTCTACAGTTTTACCCCTTGCTCTCCTGACCTTTGTACTTCCTACAGTCTCTATATACTTGTATTTCTTGGTCTAGAAGTTACACGTTAATTCCAAAAAACTTTCTCAGATCTGTATTTTTTTTATTTCTGTGCTCATTGGAAGTATTTTACATTAATTACATAGCTGCAAAGCAGTAAGGACATTTAAGATGGGATGTGAGTTTATTTGTAATGCAGAGAAGCACTGATTCTCTGCAAGTTACCCATTCAATATTGTGAACATATTTCTGTAAACTGATAAAATCATATGAACTAATGAATCGTAGAATATTAAGGGATTAAAGGCTTTTGAACTAAACTGTGTTATTTGTTTTATAACAGCATAGACCTTTTGCTAGGGCAGACTGGCTAAGAGGCAACTGGTAAGTAACTTCGCTCTTTCATTGAATTCTGGTAGACCTCTGTAGCCAGTATTATGCCGTTACCACCTATGAGTACAGAACTGCACCACTGTCCTAGCCTGCACAGTCCGGCCATACATCCAGCTTTCACTGGGGCTGTATCAACAGCCTGCAGACACTCCAAACCAAGGGGAACAATCTGCAAGAACAGTCCCCCAGGAAACAAAGCAACATTGATTCTACATCAACCTAACTTTTATAATATAATTAATTAAACACTATGCTATGAGAAGTCATGGACTACAGTATTAAAATTATACTCTTCATGCAAGTCGTAAGGCGAAGGTCAGTGAATGAATGCTTTCTCTTCTCTGATAAATACACTCAGGAGAAAAGAAAAAGTCTATCTTTAGTTTAAAATCAACAAGAATATACTGTTCTTTTTTCATTTACTCAGAATACGATACTCTAAATTTCCAGCTATGTCTCTTTTCACACAGTTTTTCCTTGTATTAGTAACTTCCCATGAAGCAGATTATAACAGTACTCTTAACATCAGACTGAAGAAGCTTTAGTGGATGAACCCATCATTTTTCTAACAAAGGTAAATATTTCTTCCCCACCAAATACACTTAAATGCTACTAGATGGGAAAGAGGATTACGGATTCAACTTGAACCACCTTATTTGCTTGGAAAATATTTCTTAGGATAACAGAAGAATTCCAGTTGGAAGGGGTTTTGCTAGTCCCAGCCTCTGCCCAGAGCAGGCTCAGCTGTGGAGTCAGATCAGGCTGCTCCAGGCTTATCCAGTCAGGATTTTAAAAGCTGCAAGGATGGAGACAGCACAGTCTCTCCAGGACACTGCTACACCACCCTCATAGGGAAAAAACATTTCTTGCTTGTTTTTATCTCTGCTTTGCATGAAAGGTTTTGAAGATGCTTTTCTTTTTCAAAATTTCACGTGACGCCACCTAAGCCCTATGCTCTGCAGGCTGTTGATACAGCCCCAGTAAAAGCTGGATGTATGGCCGGACTGTGCAGGCTAGGACAGTGGTGTGGTGTAGTTCAGTACCGATAGCTGGTAACTGCGTAATACTGGCTACAGAGGTTTACCAGAAGTGAAACCATTCAAAAGCTATGCCTTGGATAACTGGGGAAGTAAGTGTGCAGGAAGCAAAGACAGAGTGTGAATTTACAATACAGTGGCTTTTTCACATTCACTTTTTATATGAACTCTCTAAGAGTTAATGAATAATGTAAAGTGGAGAGGGTGTTGCAATTCCTACCTTTTAGCCTCCTGCACAGTAATTTCCCAATGTAGATAAAAATTTGCCTCTGCCACCATTCTAAAGCTGTGCTTTGGTTCCCTTTGTAGATAAAAAACTTGGGAAACAACAGTACGTTAAATATGAAGGATAACCAATATGCATCATTGTCTATTGTAACTTATGAAATCTGATAAAGCTATCAGAATTCCTCTTTAACTAAGAATATCCTTAACCAATGTCTTCCTTTTCACTGACCTCTCAATTGTCGTCTATCTTTAGTCACAATATTGAGCCTGAACTAATAAACAGATTAATGCTGGGGCTTACAAAATATTTTTAACACACTTACCAGGTGTTGAGAAATTTGATGAGTGATTGCAATCATTTAGAAGTGGTAAAAATTTCTCTCTCTACGACACGTCCACAACTGGCACATAATTGCACTAAACATAATAAAACCATCTGTGCTACAATTACATCTGCTTTATTAACAGCACATTGTTTAATCTTCACAGTTTGTAATCCAATAGTACCTGACAATGCCGCCCAAACCAAAGAATACTATTCTTCGTTTTTACTATTGCATAACCTTCCAATAAATTTGGAGCCTTCTTCGTTTGCACATTTTCGTATTTTACTCATTCCATGACTTCAGAAGACTCAACGAATATATTGTGTTTTTCCTCAAAGTGAGTTTTGCTTTGAATTCCATGTTTTCTGCTTGCCATAGAAAACACCTTTAATTGTTTCTGAGAAAACACCAGTCATTTTCAGGAAAAACCAACAAGATTTTTATCAAGTCATGGTGCACAGCTGTATCCATTCTCCCATCCTGTTTTTATAATTATTGATACAGTATGTTGAGAAACATAACAATGAATTGGTGAAAAATTTAGCTTAGATACGCATTTTTTTAAATTTGTCATTTAGTGTGACAACACAATTTAAAGTATGTGTAAAAATTCCCTAAGCTGTACTGAAAGTGGTAATGGGCTGTATATGGATTATACAGGCTTGAAGGCTATTAAACTTGAATATAGAGTTTTAGATAAAGGCAAAAAAATAGATGCGACTTCACAATTTCAATGAGCACGCTGTGATATTGCATGAGAGTGCTCCTCACCTGCTGCAGTACATGTCTCTCTCTCAATGTCATTAATCTTCTGTGGAGCTCTACTAGTTCATCGAGATATGCCTAGAAACAAATCCCCCCCCCATAAACAACTTGTTAATTAAGTCATAGCTATGTATTTAAAAAACTTCAGATGTCTTCAAAAACAATACAAAAAGAAATTTTATTTTAAATCTTTTTTGAGCTAAATTTTCTTATTTAGTTGTCTGGCTTTCTCTAGCTTAATACAACCCAGATATAAGTTTTTGTGGGTTTTCTTAGATACTTCATGCCAATGAAAATCTTATTAGGTGGTCCTTTGCTGTAGAAGATAATCTCGATATCTCAACTGTGGCAAAAAAAGTGTCAAACAGACAGGGGATGCCAAAACAGCATCTTTAAAAAACATCTCCCACCTTTCCACATAAGACCCAAACCCAAAGGCTCACAATCAAATCCCTCTTTCTTTCTAAAGCTACATAATTAATTTTCTGTGTCAGCAAGGAGATATAAGGACAGAAAGATCAAGCAAGATTAATCCAATGCTAAATTCCACTGTTGTCCTTCCTGAGATGTCAAACATGTCCCATGTCTCCACCCAATTATCAACTTTCTCCTTCAGCCTGAGCCATCAGAAACCTTTTCTTCTTTTAAGCACAGAGAGATATGGCACCCAACTTAAGAAACCAAAAAGCATATGGATCAGGCCACTAAAAATCTAGCAACAGATACTGAAACTTTCGTCTCCTGCCTCACACTATTACAAAGTTGACACTAATATCTGTAAAATATGAACCTTCAGAGGAACTTGTCCACACTGGGAAATTGTGCTATGTTCACTCACACAAGGACTTAGAGCTCTTACCCATGGCCAGCTGACATGATTTAAAAAAAACCTGTCTTTCTCAGCGTTAAATGGTAACTGTTGCTTCATATCATTCTAGTTAACATGCTAAATCACACTGCCACTTCCTAACGCACAGCCTTCAGAAAGGATTCTGGAAAATACATATATTTTTTTAATTAATTGATTTATTGGCTAGGAATACAGCTGTGAATTCTTCTCTTCAAAAATTATCACTTCATCTGTGAAGCACAATGCAAACTCATGGCGGAGAGTAGATAAAATAAATAATAGATGGCGGATTCCCAACTGATGACATTTGCCAAATCACCGCAGGTATTGAAGACAAAGAAAACACTTTCAAAATAGCACAGAAGAAGAAAGAATTACAGAAAAAAAAGAGAGAAAGATCTGCACCTAAAGGAACCCAAAGCAAAGACGTACTAATCACTAAGATTATCATTCTGTAACAAAGGATAGTGTTTAGTAAATACATTAATATCACATTCTGGACTAGTTTACTGTTACCTCATTCTCATTTACCTTATCACAATCCCCATTCTTTATTTGTTTATCAGATTTGTTTTGCTTTATTGGACTTTTCACTTCTAAAATCTGGAAAAGAAAGAAAATCCTGTAAAAAATTAAATGCATTGTTGGATACAATTACATATGAAAAATTCTGCTATCAGTTAATAACACAAAGAATATAACATCTGGAGAAAATGTACTCAAAACTTGAAACTGAGCTTTTCATTCTTTAATCCATATAACCTACTCATATTTTTCAGAAAAAAAGCAGCTTACAGCAGACAATGCTGAGTTGCTGGAATGAGGTGATATTGATATTATTAATCCTTGAAAGAACTAATTTCATGTCATTTAAAGCCCCCTCAACACTGTTTTGTATCTTTTGCATGCTGGTAGGATAAGAGATCTGATTTTGCAGATACAAAATGATGCTGAGGTACCCTCCAGTGCCTTTAAAATGCCACACGATCAGCATATTTTTCCTGTTCTTTTTTTTCCCCAGTGCTCTCTTTTCTTCTTTCTACAATAGAGATTTTGAAACAGTCTTTGAAATGACTGCATGAGTTGTAACTGAAAAAACAAAGTGTTTGACAGTAATTTCTCTTGCACTTAAATGGTACCCTTCCTTCAATGCCATACAAAGCCATTTACTACCACATATACAAACCAAGAATGCTTCATCCAGTACTGAACCACAGTCAAGAAGAGCATGTCAACAAACTGCGGAACACCATGCTTATTATGAAAATTTTAGGACTACAGTGAGGAATATTTTTGGGAAACAGAACTGTTGATTGTTCTTCCAATTTTTCCACACACAACACACGTTTTTTGAAGTTAAAAGTAGAGTCAAAAAAAAATAAATCACCATGTCATTCCTAACCTGGAATATGATCAGTTCTTCTGAAAAACATCAAAGGAAAATAAATGATCACAGGTGATGGAAGATTCTGTTTCACATTTCATTGTAAGGAAGACTAACATCACTACCATGATTATCTCCAAAACCACACTGGACAGTCACAACATAGGACAAAACTCAGCAAATAAAACAACGAAATAAGGCCTGTAAAAGCAAGTCTTCTAGACTAGCAAGAAGCCTCACTGACAGCTTTCTCTAAGTTCCCTCTCATTTCTACTTCCCTTGGTATAAATGACTAAAATTGCATATATGCTCCCCTGGGTGATCAGCACCATAAGAATACAGCAGGCAGGCAGCTATTTCCCTATATAGAGAAAGTGACTGCAGATCTGAGTTAACCTTACGTAAGGATTTACTTAGCCAAGAGTGATGCATGGCCAGAAAGCAAAACATAACTTTTCTGAAGAAATATCCCAGTTCTTTGATTCGACACACCCTGGGGTTACTGCTGTGTAGACCAGTGGAAGAAAAAGTCTTGTTTTGAAAAAACCCAGACCTCTAGGCATGGATCCAATACCTTTTAGATGCTTTTCTTCTTTTTAAAGGAAGAAAATTCTTGGTTTCAAATAGAACCTTAGCAAGGACACAGTATATTTGAAAAAGTTGCTTCCTTACAGTGCTCTTGATGTGTAGTTGAAACGTAACATCTTAAACACTCTTGTTTAGATGAGACACAGCACTAATCACATCTGAGGAAGCTTACAGAAATATTAACTCTGTCTTAGCTCTTTAGTTCTATGAATGGACTTAGCCAACACAAGCCTGATTTCATCAGTCAAAAGTATCATCCTGGCACGCCGCACTATGCTACCAAGCAGAGATTTCAAATGTGGCTACAGTCCATACAATTTGAATTCTCATAATGCTTCCCTAAATTTCTGATTTTCAGTTTGATTACAAATTCAGCTCAATTATAAAAATGGAGGAAGGTATGTGACATTCAATTTTAGCTGGCACACTGGTATTGTTTGGAGTGTCTAAATGCGCAGGTAGACCTTCTGTTAGCTCACCAAAGGGGAAAGGAACATGAAAGATGTTACTGAGTGGGCTGCTGATATTGAAACTTACAATTACTTAACAATTACCTTGCCTCTGTAGAAGTTAGTATTCATTAAACAACAAGCCACAGATAGGTGTTTTCTTTTTCTTGTGCTTATGTCTCCAGTAAATGCAATATTCTTCATCTTTATAATTTGCTTTTTTCCCAAAAGACTCTCTCTTAAAAACTTGTAACTTTTGTACAGATCAACTTAGAAAAGCCTACAGAATTTCTGGTGGATAATAAGAATGCTTTCTGGACATGGAATCTCCTTCCTCTCTCTGTGTACAAACTACTTCCTATGTGTTTTTTCTTCACACTGTATCTGAACCTAACTGACATGAATAATAATGTTTTGGTTTTGCACTATCAATAAGCTTGTATTGGAAATCTTGTTAGAAAAACGATGACAAGTAAATAATTTCTACCAGATAATTGAAGCAGTTAACCTAAGAGACATAGGAAACTCATCCATAAAACTCACCATCTAAACCACAAACTTTTGTTAACACATGTAGACACTATTTAAACTATATCAATACTGTAAGCAGCCATTTATTGCCAGTCAGTAAATTTCATGACTGCTTTGTGTATGATCGAACTGACACCAAGAGTGAATTATGGCTCCCTAAAATAAGTGACAAATGCTCTATTTTATAAATGATAATATTTTTTAAAGAATATCAGCTTTTATGGTTAATTTTGAGAGCCTTACTTTATTGGTGACTCGGGGTGAGGTAACTCCCAAACTCTAATTCTCATTTGTCCCTGATGTATTCTGTAGCTCTAGGTTATTTAATTTCTTTTCTCGGAAATACAGAACTACCCTACTTCCCTATCTCAAAAATAATAACAATGTTAGCTCTTATGGGTATGGAACAAGTACTCTTGTGAAATAAAAACTACTGTGTCTTCTAGTGAAGTAAAAAATATTGTATCTTCTAGATAAACACTGGTGGGGGAGAGGGGAAGAGATGATGAATAAACTCCTGAGAATGAGCCTATTGTTGCGAACTGTGCCTACTGCTAATACAAACCCAAACCTGTATCAATTGTATGACTGATGCTGTAAAGCCAGTTTGCATTGTTTACCTTACAAAGCTAATTCATACAGAAAGGACACATTTCTTAAAATACTGATGAAAACATTACTTTGGTCTATAGTATCTGCTAAACCAAATACTTCTCCTTCTCCTGAAAAAACAGCTCTTATGTCAGTTTACAGGCTAAGTAACTGCACTGAAGTAATCAGAATGTCATTATCAGCTCCCCAGGACTGCATTTATGAATCCTGACTTTACCTGGTGGTTGTTGGTTTTCAGTAAAGGTGGTGCTGGTTCATGATGTAGTGGTGAGGAAGCTGAACTGCTGTCACTGTCACTGCCATCACTCAGACTAACCCTATGGAAAAACAGAGCCAAGAGATTACACCTCCAAAGGGCTGTTAACAAGGGAGAACTGAGCTTGCACTTTGAGGCAGGACACTAAGAATGACCCGTCGCTAAGCAAGCCATCATTAATCAAGGTCACATGGAAGAGAGGCATCCGAGCAGGGCCACACTCTGGAAAAAGCTCTGCATAGCGTGGAGAACGAGGTTGTCTGCCTGCACTTGGCTGAGATGACATGTCCGGTTAACAGCAGCTAATGTTGCAGAAAAGGTTAAGTATTTAGAACATTAAACTGCTGTTCCCAATGGTTAAATATTTAGAACATTAAACTGCTGTTCCCAACGTTCCTGGAGCGAGTCTGTATCTCGGTTCATAGCCTCATGGAAGGAGGAAAATGTTTTTTAGAGATACTTTTCTGCTCTTCTGAAAGCTTTCTAAATAGCTGTACTTCCCCCTTGGACAAGTGTTTCACTGAAAAGTTCCTTGTTTCTTGTCATAAATAACACTCTTTTTCCTAGCTAAAATTTAAAAACTTAGTATCTCAGGAGAGGCCACATGAAAAAGCTCAGCTCCTAGTCAGTCTCACCCTTCGTTTACTTAGGAACAACAGGGAATATTTATTTGTCAGAAGAAAAAAAAATAGTTATTTGGGATAAAAAGAAGCTAGAGAAACATTAGCCTTAACGTTTTGTTAAAAAACTGAAACAAAATCTCCACACTTAGAGACGAGTTGAGCTTGAGACAATCCTGTATACAATCACTGACACAAACAAATTCTTGAACTGCTAATCATCTTGGTCTTTTTCTCCTTGATTCCAGCTGCTAAAGTGCACCAGGGAAGCAGCTGATATTCTTTAATGTTTTCCTATTACCTTCCCACTTAAGCAATAGCTGACACTGGCACTCAGGTACTGTGCACTCACAGCAAAACCCTGTGGATCAGATGAAGAACTCGCTATGAAAAGGTTCGAGAGAGACTGTTTCAGGTTTTCCATAACCTTCAACAACATTCAGATAGAGCTTCAAGCTGCCTGAAGAACAGATGATTTTTGGAACACCCTCTGAAGGTTGCAGCTAGGATGCAGAAGCTTTTTTAAAAAAGTAATTTATGACAGATGCTTGCTTTACCTTCTGTCTGCACTTTTACACATTACCTACTGCATGCAGTGCAGAAATTACTTGAAATTCAAATTTCATTGATTCTGATCCAATTTAACAACCTAGTCTAAAACTGGTAAGCAGACAGATCTTGAAAATGAGATGCTATGTACAGAATAGCTCAGCCGGCAATTGAAGGACTTAATTTTATCTCATTTATGCCACAGAGTAATTATGACTACTCCCCTGAAGTCACAATGGCACGAAATCAAGGCAAGTCAAATGAAGGAGGATCACCATAACCATATGGATTAGTAGAGAAACGGTTTGTATTGGGAATGGCTAATTCCTGTTAGCCTCTAGAAGAGGCACTTTTACATGCATATGCTTTAAAAGAGAGTCTGAATTCTCCGTCCATTTGCTATTCCGCGCTCTTTGAGAACCTTAGACCTCACCTAAATACTAACAAACACAATGTCTTGGCTACCAGGCTACTTGCAATCACAAGACACTCACCTGCGACTCCTGCTTCCTCCTCGTGTATTTACAGGTGGTTCCAACTCAGAATCATTGTCCTTCTCATCTGCTTCATGTTCATTATCATCTGAATGCAGATGTTTCATTATAGACCTCAACGGACCTGAAACAACAGAGACAATGAAATACACAAATGAAGTTCACTTTGTAGTGTTCCAGGCAATTCACCTAGCTTTGTAGATGATAGAAAACTACCCTTCCCACACAGTGTTGGGAGGGGAGAGTCTTAAACATTAAACAAATGAAGTAATGCACTGGGGGCTTATGCTGCAGGGACTTATCCATGAATCATTTACTCACACGAGCAACTCGGCTTCAATAGACTTACTCATGACAGTGAAGTGACTCATGTTCAAGTGTTTGCACGATTGGCCCCATGGACCATAGCTGAAGTAAGTAAAATACTGTCATACCAGGAGAAATTGACTATTACTATATTATTATTAGAAGCAAGATTCTTTTGCATTGCTGGGTTTTAGCATTTTTTGCTTTCTTAAAGGGTATTATATGCAAGTAAAGATCTACAGGGACATACTGATCAGTAATAGTACATTTGTCAGGTTAATCCATGTATTGAGAAGCAGAGTCTAACAAATCATTCTAACTTGTACTGGCCAAGGCAGTCTTTGTCTTCCTGTTTTTATATATTTAGCTTTAGCAATTCCCTTTATTTCAGGGTTAATTTCAGGTCAAGTAAGCACTTTGCCAATGCTCATATGTAAAAAGTGCATCAATCCCACGCAACACCATGCTATCTCTTTTCCTGAACTAACAGAAGGTACAAAGCTTGATTTGCTCATAAAACTGCATTAAACTCAGTTGGGATTTTGGTTTGATTTTACTCAATTTATTTTGCTGTAAAAGACAGTTACAGAAAGAGGAATATGTTTAACATATTTGGGAAATGTAAAACTTCAGCTGCTTGAAATAAGAATGGGCAAAAGCAGCTTAAAGACGGAAGGAAGCAAGACTGATGCCACAGGGCATTTAACTCTGAAGTACAGCCCATCTGAGACACGAAGCAGCAAGTAAAAGCAACGGTGATGGCTGCAGGAACTGCAATTACTATTAGGGTTCTGTAATTCCTGTAGCCCAGGAAACACAAAGTACTAATGTGAACAAAGTGAGCCTCAGAGTGTTCTTCAAACGGAGATGAAGC
Organism: Gymnogyps californianus; assembly: GCF_018139145.2. Taxonomy (NCBI): domain Eukaryota; kingdom Metazoa; phylum Chordata; class Aves; order Accipitriformes; family Cathartidae; genus Gymnogyps; species Gymnogyps californianus. The sequence continues at coordinate 47,420,153 of NC_059500.1, read as the reverse complement.
TTGCAACTCTCTATCTGCTAATGGGGAAACAAAGTCAAGGAGTGTCATCTCTGGTCACTGCCAGAAGAGAAGATAGACCTCCATCTGTCAGGGTCTTACTCCTAACAGGGGGGGTGTTCCCTTCATGGGAGGAATGGCTTTATGGATTATTCCAGACGTAGCAAGGCTCAGGTGACAGGCATTTTGACTAGTTTTGTGCAAGTGACTTCAAAGCCGATGTTGAGAATGATTTATCATTAAGGTTGCACTAGAACTTTCGTAAATTGGCACAGTTTCGGCAGGTTCTGATCAATGGTTTCTTTTCTCTGTTTCTACACCCTATGGTTGGCTGGGAAGAAGCTCAGATGGTGCTGATGGGCGAACTCCTGATGGACCAGACACTCGTAAAGGTGACAAGGAATGGGGAGCTATACTGAAGTGCCTCCTGTCCACGCAACCACCGCTGATCTGCAGAAGCAGCTGATCTGTGCTCCATTTTCTGTTCCTGTTTGGGTCTCAGGCAGACAACGCTCAGCTATTTGCAAATGGTAACTTGTAGTCTGACTGAATATCTAATCATCTGACCCTTGAAGGAGGGAAAGGACTCCTTCCTTGGCTTTTAACACGAGCAGTAATAAACATATTCCCTTTAAAAGGGAGGAGAGAGGGCACTCTCAGCAGCATCAGCACAGGGACGAAGGAAGAATTTGCCCATTTTGATCTTTTGGAAAATGTTCTTACCAGCTGGCTTGATTGTTGAGGTGGGTGAATGAGAGACATGGCATAGGGAGCTAAATGAATTGAGGTAAAGAGTTAGAAAAGAGAATTAAATTATGAATGTACAAAGGAGGAGTCCATGTTTCAAGAGAGATAAAACGGTAGAACACAATGGTATTTCCACAGGCTAGGCTTAGCCTAGAAAGGCTAGTTTCCTTACATCTTAATGGGCAAAGACACTAACAACCACCATCAAAGTCCTACTGAAGCCAGTTGTCTTTGTCTGCACACAGAGCAGATGAGTCTCACTCCACTCCACAGGCCAAAGTCAGCTTCTGAGAACACATTTGTCTCCTCTCCACAATGTACAGGAGGAAGAAAATGATAAAAAAGACTTGGTAAAGGACAGATGAAAGGAAAGCATTATACCCTTGATGAATGAGCGGAGGGAAAAGGTCAGTGGGAGGAAAGCTAAAATAATCAACCAAAACCTAATTTTATAATGAAATTTAGTATGACATATGAATAGCTGATCTTGCATAAAACACCAGCACGTAACTCCACAACATGGAAATTGGTAGCTATGCTTGCAAGTCACCCAAAACTTCAGTCCTTGATTTTATTTTTAAATGGAAGCAGAAAGAAAACCAGCACACTGTCCTCATGATCCCTACACAGCCTGCTCTCCCAAGCTTAAGCTAACTCATTATTCTTGCCTATGTCCTTTTTCCAAGTATAGCAGAGGGCTATTTTATCCCCTGATACTCCCTTGCTGTGTTCTGGGACAATCAGTCCTGTCTCAAGGTGCCAACAGGCTTATTCCTCTTTCTTGGAGAAAAAGGAACTTGGACTCCTGAGACACATCCATCACTGACAGCCCCATAGGCACTGAACAACCTGTTCAATTCAGACAAGTTTTCACTTAATGTAGGACCATGTCTGGGACTCTGAATAGACATTTTGTATCCAGCTAGATAACTTTTTCCGTAGACTTTCCTAACAATCAGCAAAGCATTAATTTTTAGGTTTTTTGTTTCTAGCACTGATAGTGATGTCACTGTTAATCTTGTGCTCCTTGCTAACACTTAATTTAAAATTCCATGACAATCTTTTTGACAGTTTGAGAAGTTGTTATCTCCTGAAGGGTCAAAATAGTTAAAGAGAAACTGAAAACTCGGAGCTGCCCAAGAGCAAGTGTTCTTGTTAAGGAAACAGAGAAATACCAGAGTAAGCCCCAAGGGCAGAAGAACTTGAAGAACCTTAGGTTAGCCCACTGCTTATGCAAAAAGAGGTGAAAAAAGTTCATGCTGCAGTTTTCTGACACTTGAGTGAGCACTGGAGTTTGAACGCAACAGAAAAAGAGCAATGGCCCTGGCAAGTAACTTCTAGTTAGGGAAAAAGGCATGGGTTCTGACCAGAGCACAACATACAGTGTGAACATGCCACAGTATGCCTGGTGCTTCATCCCTTTGATATACAAATGCACGGCCTGGGCAATGAACGCATTTAGTTAATTAGAACTCCCAGAAAGAAGCAGTAATCACTATTTACTGTGGCAAGAAAGAGAAGATGTATATACCACTTGCACTTCAGTGTTGTTCACATCAGAGGAAAATCTCCCATCTATTCTTGAGAAGGTACAAAAAACTGAAAGACAGTCTGTGATATGTCTTGTATATGACCCAGAAGAGATGGACGGATCTGCTTAGAAGAAAATACTAAGTCAATAGGTTTTTGCCCAATGTAAGATAACGGATACACGAATGGGTATCCAAATCTTTTGGCTTGTAATTGACAGTTCACACCACTAATGAGGTTTTCATGAGAGCAAAAATGGGGTTTCAGCAAGAAGGGGTTCTGTTTAGCCTTAGGTAAAAATCAAATGCTTGAAGCCAGTCATCAACCACAGTTCGCTTCAGCTCTTGCTTTCTTTCACCTGGAGTAATGCTCCCAGAATACATTAGAAAATCAGTACCAGTCACCACAGAAAGGCAGTAGAACAGATATGCATCATGTGTAGATCTGCTTAAAAACAAACTGTATGCCTGAGGCACTAATGTATTTTCATAACCTTAAATCAAGTCTACCATTGAGGAATATAAGTGGATAAAACAAACACAATTTTAATTAGTCAAAAGCTGCTTTTTGAATGTTGTTAATCCAAAGAAAAAACAAAAGCTGATTAAGAATGTACCAGTTGTACAATCTTATAAACCCAGGGAAAAAGGCCAAGCAGGAACTAAGTAGTTTAATAGATCATGTAGAACGAATCTCAACTTATTTACAGAAAACTTGCCCTGGCAAGTTCTCTGGGAAGAAAAATGTGTTTCTTTACTGAGTTCCAAGTAAATCGTAATTATTAGCCAGAAAACCAAAATGCAAACTTAAAGTCAACTTAAAGTCTAACCATCATCTTCCCCTGCCATGTATCTAAAGTAAATACTGTATGCTCTTAAAACTTCCCAATAGCATGGGAAGATCACAGCCCTTTGAAAGAGTCCACATACACACATCCTTGGGCTTCCCATGGGAAGTCACACCTTCCTGAGCAGGGCTTCAGATGGAGCCAGGTGCCACGCCACCTAACCCTGCAAAAGGACAACCTCAGAAACAGAAGCTCTTTTGAGTTTAGCACCTGTTAAGTGACTGGCATGTATTTAGTGCTTCAAAACAAATACCCTTCACACCCTTTTTCTCAGATACACATTTTCTCCCGTTTTATTTTGCCTGTTACAGCCACATCTGAAAACAACCCAGGGAAAAGTCTCTAAAGCAAAACTGTGGCCAGTTCAGGCTGTGAAAGGCAGCAAAAAGTGGTAATGAGATACTACCAGTTTTGTTTTTATTGGCCCCTTCATTTCACACGTTCCTTTCAATTTCTTTTCCTTTGTTGGTACCTTGTCTGCTGTTTTGAGATGGTGTAAAACTGGAACTGGAACTGGAGCTGGAACTGGCAGGACTGGGCTGTTCAGACTTAAAAGGAAAAAGAAAAGAAAATAAATAACATTGCAAGAAACATTTTTGCCTAAAACTCTTACTGTTAGTTACTGCCTAAGGCATGCTGTCAAGAAAAAAGAACTATGGAACAGAATAATGCTCAAACATCTTTATTTCAGGTGTCAGTGAGGCCAGCATTGTGGAAATTGCTATGCACTCAACGTACATACATACTACTACATCATGCCTAGTTCTTTGCTAAAGCCAATATCCTAACAAGCAGTTCCCAACATCTTGTTTGAAAGGCTATACAACATGAGAGCCTAAATGAGTTTATAACAGACCTAAGGCGCCTGTGTCCTTGTCATACTATAGTTGCAACATTTTCCAAATTAGTAATGACGTAGTAGAACTGAAAACCAGAAGACAACCTGAGCAGACCACACTAAATGCCAGAAAACCTCAGACAGTTTACTTTCTTCTTCCTTAGAAAATAAGTCCTTAAGATGAGGATTCAAAATAAACTTTTCTGCTGTTACTGGATTTTACTCCTCATCCCAACACTTTCTATATGTATGAAGACCCTACAGATTGTAATAGTGATTGAATCAGAAAGATTGCTTTGTTCCACAGAGAAATTATCTGGAATCCACAGATTACAAAAGAGAACTAGATTTTTAAAACAGAGTTGTTAAAATCAGTTTACATTATTTAACAAACAGTTCTATATATTGTTTTTCCACTGTTGTTTAAAATATATAAATTTCTCTCTAAAATTCTATAAAATTACTGAGACAGGCCTATTACTTCATCTAAAAATTCTGTATAATTTTTCTTATAGTGGTTATGGCTTATGAGGGTTGTACTGAGAAGTCTTGCTTCCTGCTGCCGTGTTACATGTCTCCATATACTTTTTTGCTGTTTCTTAGGCTCAGCGGCTTGAAGTGCATGGGTGTTGGTATGTACTTGCACACTCATCTGTTTACATGAGACAAAGAACAAATCTGGTATGTTATCACAGGGGATGCGAACAGAGAACATTAAACAAGAAAGAAGTGTCCATACAGAAGGAATGGTGAAAATCAGGTTAGGAAGTAATGATCTAAAAATCTACTATTGAAAAGGAAACCTGCTTACACTTTAGATTTTATACAACTGTGTTATTCTGATGTGTTATCCAGGCTAACGAAAGTTTTCTGACTCTCCTTGCCTGTACAATATCCCTCGTGATTAAGTTAGCACTAAATTGTTCTCAAAAGTAACAGCAGTAATATCCAGTCACTGTAAAACTCAGTTTTCATGCACACAGGCTACCTAAGCCTAACAGTTGCTTCTTCTCCATAAATCAATCTATTGTTGCCTTTCATAATGAGCAGGCAGATTTATAGCCTTTTACCGCCTTTTCTCACAATAAGAGATGCCTATTTGGGCAACAGAATGCTTGAGAAAAACACCATTAACATCTGCTCTCCTCAAACCAACACCAGCTCCAGTTCTCACAGACATGCAGTCAAAATACAAACTCTGGACCTGACTGAATGGGTATATACAGCTTGTATACAGGTGAAACAACCCTGTGCAAGAAAACCCAACCCAACCAACAACACAATCCATTTCTGAGTATCAAGAGAGACTCTTAGATGGTCCACAGCATCAGACCTTTTCGGAAGACACTGCAGCATCACTTGACATTGCTCCAAAAATCAAGTAATTCCGAAAAAAGCTTTTTTTTTTTACTGCCTGAACTTCTGCAAAACCATACAAGATTTTTAGCTGTAAAATAATTATGATAACATGAAACAGACTGCACCGATGAAGAACAAGAATCAATGCACACTTTAAAGACATCACCATTCTGGAAAGTAATTTCAGTCTTCCAAGCTTCAGGTTACTCTTAAACATCTGGTTTATCTGTCACTTTCTGCTTTTTGCAGCAAAATTACTGGTTTCGGCAGATTTCCATTAACTGTATTTTTCCTTTATTAATTTCAACATGAACTTTAACTTATGTAAAATCCATTCCCTTAAAAAAGTAGCAAACACTAAAAGACTATCATATTCAGTTTAAAATACTTGAAGAAGTGCTAAAACTGTAGGAAAAAAAAAAATCACACAGGTGTGGAGATATTTGTCACTATTAAAACTTCACTACTTTCTTTTTGAACCAGTTTACTGGAAATGAAAAAACGGAAAAGGCCTGGTCTTGTTCACATTCTAAAGCATAAAAACACCACTGAAATTCCTCTGTGTCAAAATTTTCTCCCAGCATTAACTAACTGAGACAGGATCACAAGAAGGAATGAATATGAATACATACAAAGTTCTTATAATACCTTCCTGGTAAAAATTTTGCGTTGCTTTAGTGAGATCACTTTGAGAAGCCAAACCATAGAAAGTCCCAATGAAACACAAATGATCATCCATACTCTTTAAAAAAGGGTTCTTACTGCCTTTTGAAACAATTTATATTATTTCCTTAAATGGCCCTGTCTGAAAATTTATTCCAAGAAATACAGATTAGCATAAATGTTAAAATTGTTCAGTATCAGAAATTAAACCTAGCTTTTTTGACTTTGAGAAATCTGGGGTGAGAGCACACCCAGAGGAAACAGCTGTTTTTAACATAAGAATGAACATTATTAACAGAAAAGATTTGCCTTTTTAGAAGGAACTAAAAATATACCTTCCATATATGAATATGGATTAGTGCCGATGCTTCTAGTTACCAGAGGCTATCTTTTGTCACTTAAGCAATGCTTTTTGACAGTTTTACAGGCTGTTATCTCAAGGACTTAGGTATTTATGGCTTTACGCACTTGGGCTTTCTGCTCTTATCCACTGGTTACTAATCACCAAACAGATTTTTTTTTTATGGGTCTGAAATTAGCTAAAGGGTGTCCTTCAACAATAAAATCTTAAGACAGTACCAGCAAAAAGCTTCTCTCATATGTCCTTTTCCTGTTTTACTAGTTTTCTCTTCCTGCAGACAAGCTAATGAGAGTTTGGGCCCAAACTGTTCATTAGTGCAATGACCCAATATGATTTATTGCATTCTTAGACAGTCTATTTCTTTTCAATGCTCTCAAACCGACGCACAGGAGACACTGGCTTCTTTATTAAGCCTGGTGAGGGTTTCTGTGCTTTGAAACTGTTCGGCAAGAAAAGGGACTTTTCTTTGGCTCATGTTTTCCCTGAAAAGGTACCTTTTTCACCAGCTCTAAATCACTTGGCTTCTGTCATTTCCAGACTCTTCTCTCTGTTTTTACAAGTAATACAACAACTTACTCTTGAGATGCAAACAATTTTCAGGCAAACACACCTGTTTATGACACAGGATATAATAGAGCTGTTTCTGTAATATTTCATGGTTGTCTGGATACATCTAACTTCTAAAAATAAACCCCATCATTTCAAGCTCCTTATTTACATTAAAAAGTAGAAAACATCTGTATGTGGGTGACAATGGCTTTTCTTGCCTTCTCCTGAACCTTTTTTAAAGGAAGCTTACATATTGTTTCCTGAAATAAAATTTAAGTGGTGTTGTAATATCCCATTTCATATCAGCCAGTCTACGTATTTCCTATTTTTTACGCACAATAGTCTAAAGATACATGTTTCCCTGTGCTATACGTACTGAAAAGTCTATCCACTTGAAACCGCTTATAGCTGAGTATTACTTCCACTTCTACTTTGTCTGAAGTTAGCTTCTCAGGGAAGAGGAACATGGTCCCCCAGGACAAGCCTTCTTCTCTAACTGGACGCCTGTACTTAAAACTTCTACTGCCTCTTAAGTGCCCTGCCACTAATCACCACCTCAGCTTTTAGTAGAGTAATCCAACCCATCTGTAGCTCAAAGGACAGAACAACTCCACCTCGTCCACCAAGTGTCCACATCTGCCACCGCCAAGGGGAGACACCATTTGAGTGTCCGTGATACCATAAGCCTGAACTGAGCTGCCTGCACCCTGCCCAAATTCTGTATCACCAAATCTCCTGTCAAGCTGCTACATTAGCAACTAACCTCCAAGGCAGGGTAAAACTGTTCCTTTTTAACCATTCACAAAAGTTAGCTTGCAGATTGCAAGCTCACAGGGAATATGGAAGAACAGGGGTATGGAGTGGGAAGTGGAACTAATTATTTTCTTATAGAAATGGAAATATTCATTCATAAATACAACATTTAAGGAACTAAAAAATTATTTAGAGAAGTAATTTAAGATTAAGGAGATGTAAAATTTAAAAGGAAATGCCAGATTATTGATTTTTGAGAGGAGGCAGAGACAGTCATTTGGCAGAGAATGTGACCTCAGGTATTGATACAATTAGCTGCCTTAATTATTTATAGTAATTTCAAACAAAAATTCCATATCACTGACAGAGATGAGGTTATTTGTTAATAAAGTTAACTCTGTACCTGCTACCTGAGCAAGTCCATGGACCCTGATGGGATGCACCCATGAGTGCTGAGGGAGCCGGCAGATGTCATTGCGAGGCAACTCTTGATAATCTTTGATCATGGCGACTGGGAGAAGTGTCCAAACATTGGAGAAAGCAAGTGTCACTCCTGTCTTCAAGAAGGAGGACCCAGGGTACTACAGGCTGGTCAGCCTCATCTCAATCCCTGGGAAGGTGATGAAGCAGCTAATCCTGGAAACCATTTCCAGGCACTTAAGGATGAGAAAATCATCAGGAGTAGTCAGCATGGCTTCACCAAGAGGAAGTCATGATTGACCAATTTGATGAACTTCTGTGATGAAATGACTGGCCTGGTAGATGAGGGGAGAGCAGTGTATATTGTCTACCTGGACTTCAGTAAGGTCTTTGACATTGTCTCCCCTAAGATCCTCATAGACAAGCTGTTGATGTATGGCCTGGATGAGCAGTGATGTGGATTGAAAACTGGCCGAATGGCTGGGCCCAGAGGGTGGTGATCAGTGGTGCAAATTCTATTTGGAGGCCAGTAGCTAGCAGTGTACCCCAGGGGTCAATACTGGGTCCTGTCCTGTTTAACATCTTCATTAATGATGTGGATGATGGGGCAGAGTGTGCCCTCAGCAAGTTTGCTGATTACACAAAACTGGAGGAGTGGCTGATATGCCAGGGGGTCATTCTGCCACCCACAGGGACCTTGACAGGCTGGCAAAATAGGCCGACAGGAACCTCATGAAGTTGAAAAAGGAGAAGTGTGAAGTCCTGTACCTGGGGAAGAACAGCCCCATGCACCAACACATTCTGGGGGCCACCCATCTGGAAAGAAGCTTGGCAGAAAAGGACCTGGGGGTCCTCATGGATCTTATCAATGTATGTAAATATCTGAAGGGAGGGTGCAACGAAGGACAGAGCCAGGCTCTTTTCAGTGGTGCCCAGTGACAGGACAAGAGGCACTTTTGTACTGGGAGGGTGACCAAGAACAGGCACAGGTTGCCCAGGGAGGTTGTGGAGTCTCCCTCCTTAGATATATTAAAAAAAGTCTAGACGTGGTCCTAGGCAACCAGCTCTAAGTAGCCTTGGTTGAGCAAGGGAGTTGGACCAGATAACCATCAAAGGTCCCTTCCAACCTCAACCAGTCTGTGATTCTGTGAATCTGAAACACATCCTTCATTTAACAATTAGTATCCAGAGAAGACCTTAAGCCAAACATTGCAACAGTTTTGTCTGAACAATTACACTGGATGAAGCAGGATTTGCATTTCTTTAGAGACTGTCCTATTGAAACATGTATCTACTTTTGAAAGAAAATCCTTTTCCTCGTATATTTATGTACATATTTTGTCTTAGCTTTATAAATAAAAAAATCAATTTGAGACTGCTAACATAAAAACTCAGAAATACTCAAGCTAGTGTAAGACTTAGAGAAGACTCATGCACAGGAGACTGCGCTAACATGTGCATAAAAAAATTCTTTTGCAGTACACTGCACAATACAGTTGAAAGATGAAGCACTAGTGAAGGCCGTTGCCTGTAGGAATATTTTTGCTGAAGAAATCTTACTGGTAAGAGCAGAAGACACACAGTAAAGCAGGCAAAGAAGTACAGGAGTGAAGATTATGGTTTCTCATGTAGAGCAGCTGAATACTACAGTTTCCATGGATTTCAGGCCTACAAGATAATGAGTAAAATAAAGGTAAAATAAACTAAAAATGCGTATGGTCATGTAAGTATGCACACGGTCCTTAAACTGAAAGAGGCAGACTGCAAACTGATGGAAGTTCTTGTCAGATAACCCCAACTAAGAAGGATGAAAACTCTCTTCTGAATATGTAGGTAATGCTGGCAAAGGGTTATATGAAGTCTTAGGCTTTTCAAATTTGGCACTAAAAACTGTGTTATCTGGATCACATTTTCCCAGAAATGTGTGAAAAGACATCAATATTTGTGAAGAATTAATAAAGTATGAGCAGCACAACATGGGGAAGTTAACAGCTCTATATTCTATTCAAAGTCTGAATTATATGAAAAAAAACCCACAAAAATGGGGCACACTGATGGAAGATGAAGATATCCTAAATAAATCACTTGTTTGAAGCATATTGCTTATCTTGTAAGTTCAGTGGCATGAAAGCCCTGTGATGAGAGAATGGTGACTGTCCCACTGTACTCTGGTAAGTGTAGAAAGGCCAAATTAAGCTGACAAGCAATACTCAGATATTGATTTTCTGGGAGTTTGACTTTCACAATTTTTAAACTTTCCCTTTGAGAATCTTCACACATTCTATACACAAAGCTCTCACAAGCCAACAACGGAGAGAAATGTGTTTTAGAAAGAAAGTCTAAACCTCAATTTTAGTACTAGATATAAACTAGAAAATTCAGCCTGGGTATTAAAGCCAATGTGAGAGTTTCATTCAACTAATCTACATTTTTCTGCTCTAATGGGACTAATAGCAATGGTAGAAGATAGGTGGTGACTGTTCTGGCGAGCCCTGACAGCTGCTGTATCGGAAGCCAACACTTCCCAATTCTCTTCTCTTGCCCTGTTTTCTCTCCTGTGCCCTACTTTAGATATCAGTACTCAGAAGGGCAGATGTCGATGCAGTCCCAGTTCGCTGTTTGGGAAACTGAACAGACAGTTTGCTGTCACTTTTGGTGCAGTAAGAAGGTTATTCACCTAAATTCTCCCAGATTTGAGGTCCTGATGTTAGAAATTCATGCACTCCTATTAACAATGAAGCAGCTGGAGAACCATCTCACTACATGTAAAACTTCTTTTATGGATGTTATTCTGCACTACGGTACATTTCCACACCATTAGAGATCTGGTCTTCTCAGCAGGTACTGACAGACTTTGCAAATTCACCGTGGTTCCTCTCTCTTCTTATGTAGCACAAACTCTGTAGAGAACTCCCAGCATGACCCTACACTAAACCTTTACTATGCAGAAATCTTACACATCAAGTAAATGCAGACCTAAATATATGAAAAATGACAGTTTTTCTTCTGAAGTGCTGCCACAGAGTCCCTATGCACTGTCTTTGCTATTGCAGACTGCTGGCTCCTGAACCCATGTCCCAGAAAATAAAAAAAATTTTGTCCAAAATTTCACCATAAACTATAGAGAGATCTAGTGCAGCTCTTCCATCCCATCTTTGTTGGCCTTATCAGCTTACAGCAAGCCTCATTGTATTTACTTTTTTCTCAAACTTAACTCCTGGGATTTAAATGATTGTATGAAAATCTCAGCTGCCATTTACTGCACATTCCAGTTTCAGTGAAGAGATGTAGAGAGAAAAATACAAAAAGCTATGTTGTACCCTAAAAAATTCTTGAGTCCCTAAAACAAAACAAAGCCCCTCAAACTATTTTTCAAAGTGTGATAATTTTTAGCCAGTCTTGTGATACTGTAGACGGAACAATGATTTTTACATGTCATGGTTGGCAACAGTATGCTCTACACACATTTTTCTCTATAGATATTTCTGAGGCATCTGTCAGATGGTTCCTAAGCATTTGCTCTATGCCAATATTATCATGTATTTGTCTAGTAGTTTTCACAAAAGATCATGCATATTATATACACACAGAACTATACGACGCTGATTCTCTGAGAAAAAAACCACAGAACAGACTGCTGTCGTCTTACTGGTATTTTACCATTTACGGCTGACATATCTGTGTGTTGTAACTTTGCCTACACACGTACTTTTACTGATTACTAAAAATAACCCCCTCATTTAAAGCTCCTTGTCCTTGCTTTGGAGACTTAAAATAGGGTTTTGATAGTGTGATCTCAGCTTTACATTAGTGGAAAGAGTTTTGCAACTGTTTCATAAGGTATCATAAGTTACTAACACAAGACAAAGACAAAGAAAATCTCTTTAAAAAATAAGAATATCTAATACTTGCTTATATTTATACTACATTTCACTCAAACCATCATAATGTAGTGTAATGTATTTGTAATGTAAGTGATACAGGTAACTGAAGTTATTAAGAATATTGGCTAATTATTATTTAATATATTAGCTAAATTAAGATCTCATGTACTACAACCCTGATAAATCTTGAGTTTTACAGCGTTCAAAGGATCAAAAAGGCTGCATATAGCACAAATAAATCAAGTTGAACTATCACATCTACAAACTGTTTTCTTTAGCTAAAATTGTAACATTTAACTCGCAAAATTTTACCTACTCCTAATGATCCTCTGCCAAAGCAAATTTAGGTCACCAAGAACACCAAGAGTGGCTTTTTTCTTTTGCCTTGAACCTGCCTTTCCCTGCCTTGAACCTGAGAAACTTTACAACTGAACTGTTGTTGTCCAGAATATTCAGACCATGGCTCTTTGCTTGATATTCCTGCCCACTCTTGATATTTTACTCTCCTTGTGGAAGATGCAACGCAATAAACGCTGTCTTGAAACCACGTCCTTTTCATCCATAGAATAAAGTTACAGTGTATTAACTAAACTGCATTAAAGCAGTATAGGCAATGCAAAAAGATTATTCATACAATGAAAGAAATTAATATTATTACAGCCTATATCTATTCTTTTCTTGTCATGGTTTAAATGACATACCTTTTTGGTTGATAATTTGAATCATTAAAAACACACAGGTTGGACTCACATGTAATCTCCTCCCACTACTTAGGTAATACCTAAAATGACCTCACACAAAGCAGCAAAGTTATTTGATTTACTTCTGTCCTAATCACAACTGCTCACCAATAATGACATTAAAGGGCATAAATTTTGCAATGGTTTTCTGATCGGGGTAATCAATGTTGAGGCCACCGATCCAGTTACCGATGCCCCTGGTACCTGTTATCCCCAGACACATGACTAATCTTTCCTCGGGGCGCTCGGGCACCAGTAGAGCTGTCTGTTAACCTCAGCCACAAAACACAGCTCTGCTGGTGATGGGGTATATATTATCAGTCACCTTTAAACATTCTCCTCTTATGTCATTCTGAGGTGATGATACAAGTTTTGTGGATATTTAAACAGATTCAGACAAGTGCAAATAGCTCTATTTATCCTTATCTTCTAGCTCTGCTGTCTGAAATATTAATTCCTACAACAGAACATCATTCCCTTCACTTTTGCCAGCTGGCTTGCAGCACAGCTAGTACACAGTAAGCAATTCCTTCACGGAGATTCAGACATCCACGACAAGAACAGGTAACATGTCTCAAGATAATTTGAAAAACCCTACGTACATGTCCTAGAATCAGGCAGCCCTGTCTTGCTGTGCTACACATGTGTGCAAGGGCTATTGTTTTCAATGGGATAAAGTCAGCACTAATTAGCAAATTTCTTGGTCCCTTCATAGCCACAGTCCTATAACAAAGAACTCTAATCACTAAACCTATATGCACCTACTTGTTTTCAGCCCCAAATGGGAACGAATGGCATGAGATATTGCTGCTTGGAGAGGAGCATTAGAAACCCCACTAACGTACTCAAGGCCAGAGGAAGCACAAACTACACATTTCAGTTGGGCAGATAAGGATTTCTGTTTTCAAGGGAAGATGCAAGCCTGCTTAAAGGCTTTTAATAGAAAAAGTTAGGTTTTATAGGAATTACTACGAACACAGCTGCATGTTTTACTCAAAGCTTTTTGTTTGTAGGAAAAAGTGTGAAGAAAATTCATTTTGCAACATCTTTTTCTAACAAAAACATCAGCTGTACTAAGGTATTGACTAAGCTGAGTAAGGCAGCACGACTGAATGACAACAGAGTGAGATAAACCAAATTCACACCAACACTTCTTAAAATTTAAGTGAATGACAGTTTTTCTACTGCCGGTGTGGTGACATAGCACCACCTTCAGCGAACACCCAAATTATTGTTAAAATTAGTTGCAGGCATGAAGCTTTCCCTAAACAGTAACTGCTGCCTGACATGCCTTGATTTTGCAGTGAAGGAGTAGACACTGTTGTCGTGAGGGAACAGGCAATGACAGAGAGAGCAAAAAAGAGCGCCGCTGGATTACATCTGCTTTCACTTATTCCCTGTACCAGGGTTACATGCAAGTTTCAATACTGGAAGAACAGTGACACACAGGCACTATCACCCTCAAGTTTGGGGCAGGCACATGATGTTCATCAGGAGCATCCCTTGCCCGTTCCAAAAGGGCCCCCCAGCATCCCCCTCGCACTGCGGCATCGAGTGCCAACACCCAGCACAACCCCAGGGCTCTACACCATGGAGAGCTGAACGGCAGCCCCTCATCAGCAGGCAATGAATTGTCATTAATTCTACACAGACATGATACATGACACATGATACACTCACAGTAGTAGTGAGTTCAGGCAGCCTTTATCCTGCCTTGATAAAATTTAAACTTCAGGGGATTACTCAGTCTTTAAAATGTAAAAATTAAATTGTGCACTTATGGTGTGTCCTGGAGAATTCACATCAGTCATCACTAGATTACAACCTTCTGAATGGGAAGTGTTATGAAAATTATCTAATGAATTTCATGGGCAGTTTGGCAGCAAACCTTCAAAAGTACATGAGTAAAACATGCCATTTTTGCCAAAGAAAACAACTGTAAACTTGATAGTTCCATATAAAAAATAAAAGGGCATAAAAGCCTTGGATAGATCTAACTATTGTAGACATAGTTAAACTGTTTCAGCTGATAACTAACAGGTGTTGGATTTTATTTTAATTATATGGAGCCATTTTTCTGGATCACAACATAATGTATATAAGTAGATAAAGCAACTTCAAAGCAATGAAATCTGTATCAAGAAGATCTCACCTGATCATGATTAAAATAAAATACACTATCTTTAGCATTTTGACTGCAATCATCTTGGCCTTGCGAAACTGTCATGACTTTACTGGACCAGGCACAAAGTCTTTTTTTTCCACAAAAGAAAAAATATAATTAAAATATTGGCACTGCACATACCCAGTTAAAATCCTTACTTTCTGCAGGCTAGCAGGTGAATAGAATTTTCCAGAGTTGAAATATAGAAAATAAGGCCCCGATCCAAAAATGCATTTATGCAAATGATTGAGTTAACCCACATGAGTAGTCCCCACTGAAATGGATGTAGCCAACACTTGTGAATAAAGTAAAACAGTGAAGCCTGAACTAGTAGCCTAATAACGTATGAAGTTACTTCTGTGGTCAAAATAATGACATTGCCTAAAATCGAAAAAAACAACTCAATACCCATGACTTTGTCTCAAGAATGTAAAATTTCCTGACTTTCACAAGATTACATTTGCAACCTGGACATTTAACCATACTACATAGTTTCTCTCCACCGTTTTATTTCTAAATCCTTAACATTTTTGTAAGCCAGTGACTTCTTAACACACCGTGGTAACAAAAGTATCTCAGTTTAACATCCCAGCTTGCTGCCACAGAGGAATCACTACCTGTCAATCTTGCTGCTTCCTCATCCAGCAGTGGCTCATCTTACCACATGCAGAGCAGCTTAATATGCACCTAAGCTTCTGTGAGCAAAGCCAAAGCATTTTTCCCTTCGTAGTAACAGCTAATAAAAATAGGCTTAGTATAGCAGCTGAATAGTGCCATGCTACTAGTAGATGCTGATGGCCATAGAGCATACTTGTGTCTACTACCATTTCTCTAAGGAGGTCTGATTATCTTAGGCCACTATTTCTCTGTGAGCACCTATGTGGAAGGAAACACTTTGGGCTGTACAGTATTGACATGACCTGCTAACACCCACCTGTTTGTGACTACTGAATTACCTCCTTGACACAGGAGTACTATAGGCAAACAATCCCACAAGAGTGGCTGGCAGGGTTTTAAGAGCGGCATTCACACCTGGACTAAAAGTAACCAAATGCAGAAACAATGCATTAAAATATCACACAAAAAGTAAACATTCTAAGAATACAACAGGTTGCAAACCCACGGTGCCCAGCCCACAACGAAGAACATCATCAGTATCAATCCTCTTCTGCATCATTAAAGATATTAACAGAGTCACAGTTTCACAAAAAAATTAAAACCTAGCTTCCTTTTTTTTTTCCTTGGTAACTACATGAAAATTCCACATGGAGCTCTATTTCACTACTGTTATTTCTAACTTTAAATATTATCTGAAAGAGATCTTACTTTGGCTCCGAGCCCTGGCAGAAAGCAAGATTTTTCAGCTAACAAGGGCCTGGAGGTTTTACAAGACCATGGGGGTTTTCAAAATATTCTTCCACTTTTGTAACAGTCAAATTAATAGATCATGTGCCAGATCCAAAGTGGCATTTTATGGATTACTTTAAAAAGGTACTCATGTTGTAACTTTAAGACTGCTTTGAGATATGCAAACAGTTAATTAAGTACAAACCCATAGTCCATGTGATCACTACTATATTTTCATTGCTCTGTAACGAACTTCCGAAGAAGGAGTTGGCATTTTTTCCAAAGGCAAAAGACCTGCTAAAGTACTCTGCTTTTAATAATTGAAACTCCTCACCCCTGAGCTGTCACAATTTGCTAGCATGCATTTCTGCTCAGTTTGTATTTCCATAGGCTTCAACATGCCAAAAGGCTACTATTATGAATGGCAATGCTACAATTGCAGGGACGTATACAGGAAGGAAGGGAAAAAACAATACACATCATGTGCAAAATAATCACACCAGGAGCAGAAACTCATCCAACAGAGCCACATGCATTCTCTAAAAAATCCACCAACAAACCACTTTCATGCACGGCACATTTTAAGAGTTTTTATTCAGAAGACTGCAACTAGAGATACACTGAGAACATTTGTTAACACCTAAACATGTATGTATGATCTGCCTGTTTTCCTTTGTGCCTTTCTGCTTGTCCTGGTTTTGGTTGGGATAGAGTTAATTTTCTTCTTAGTAGCTGGTACAGTGCTGTGTTTTGGATTTAGTGTGAGAATAATGTTGATAACACTCTGATGTTTTAGTTGTTGCTAAGTAGCGCTTATCCTAAGTTAAGGATTTTTCAGTTTCCCATGCTCTGCCAGCAAGCAGGTGTGCAAGAAGCTGGGAGGGAGCATAGCTGGGGCAGCTGACCCGAACTAGCCAAAGGGGTATTCCATACCATAGAACATCATGCCCGGTATATAAACAGGGGGGAGTTGGCTGGGAGGGGTGGATCAGTGCTGGGGCATCGGTCAGCGGGTGGTGAGCAATTGCATTGTGCATTACTGGTTTTTTCTTGGGTTTTATTTCTTTTTTTTTGTTATATTCCTTTTCATTACTATTAGTAGTAGTAGTAGTATTTAGTACTATATTTTATTTTACTTTAGTTATTAAACTGTTTTTATCTCAACCCACAAGTTTTACTTTTCACCCCGATCCTCATCCCCATCCCACTGGGAGGGGGGAGGGGTGAGCGGCTGCGTGGTGCTTAGTTGCTGGCTGGAGTCAAACCACAACAGTGCTGCAGCAGCTTCACTTAGAATTATGCACCATTTTTTCCTCCCTACCCAGCCCAGCAAAACTGGTAATAATCGAACAAGAAGTATCAGAGCATCCCTTCTGCAATGGCTCCACAGCTCAGAAGTGGCAGCTCTGGCCATGGAAAACACCTTACTCGGATCCAAAACTCTGTATTTCCCCATCTCACACAAATGTTATGAGAACATCATCATATTTCACGATCAGACAGGCAGCAAAATCAAGAAGGTCAAGACCTTTTTGGTTTTTTATCATGTTGCTGCACTGCCCCACATAGGAAGCAAACAGATGGAGTTTTCTTTAACTAAAACATCCTGCCATTGAATTTAAAAGCATAATCTTTGGAGTTTTTAAGTGGACTGTGCTAACATTCCTATGCCTCAATAAAACCATAAATCTGACATGCTTTCACTCCATACCCTACTTTACATGCTTCACACCAAAGCCAGTAAAATAATTCCTCAGCCTTTGTGTGTAATTTCTAGCTGAATATACTACGTTGCTCCTGAATAACTTTGCTAGCTCATAAGACTGTAAAAAGACCCACACTGTTTTGAACGTCAAGTCTATCACTAATGCTGAAGTCCAACACACTTTAAACCACAGACCTATTTGAAAAGTGATACTCAACAAAGCAGCGTGAAGAGGAGACACACGTTTCACTTGCCAGTCAACAGGAAAACAGAGCTAAAATAATACAGCAGTGCACCGCACTACAGCGTATGCCAAATAGACCACAAAGAAATAACCATACGTGGTCTTATTCTTTAAGTCATGCACAGAAAGGCTATTAAACAAGTCCAGAAAGTTTATCATGAAGCAAGGATGTGATTCGCTTTATTTCCCACTGTAATTTTATAAAGGTATTTGGAGCTCAAAACAGGGATTGACTGCAGGACAGCAGAGGACAGTGTCTGGCTTTCTGAAATGCCCCCAAGGCAACAGTATGCTAAGCTGGCTGGGTTCTTAAATCTGAATTTTAAGGGACAGCTCAGAGGGTGAATCGATTAGCCATTGGCAGACATGCTCTACCACATGAAAAAGAATCCACCTCTCTCAGAGGGTGCTAAACCTCTACGTCCTCCACTTTCTGAAGGTGAAGGCCAGTATTTCAAGTCTGAATAACCAGAACTAGGTAGAGCATGATGCCAATATTGAGAAGGGTTGCGCACACCCTGCTTTTCTGTCTGAAATTAAAGCCCATTAATTGAAAGGATACATTCCACCTCAATTCACTGAACAGGGGCTGTATCTGAAGAAATCAGGGGAGCAGCAGCATTGCCTTCCTGTAGCACCTACCCAGTGAAACAGCACCTCTGTTTAACAATGTTTGTCAGCTTCCTTTACCATAAGGACTTCTCAGAATGTCATCCTTAATTTAAAAACCTGAACCCAGCCTTCACAATTGAGAACTGATCATGGACTACCCCTAGCTCTGAAAACAGTCTTTGGTGTGACCAGCAACAGGAAGAAACTTACTTTTGCAGGAAGTTCTAGCTTCTGGTGAGTACGTTTGATAAAAGCAGTATGAGTTCATCTACTTCTACTATGCGGCTTGTTGGACAAATTTCCAGAGATACTGCCAACACTGTTTGTTGATGTCCCACTTCTTAACTTGCTTCTCACATATTATAAAAAAATGAGTTAATGGGCAAAATTCAGAAGCAATGAACATTTGCCAAGGGAATACTCCTCCAAAACCTCTGAAATAAAGATCTCTACCCTCCCCCTGACTTTTCTTTTTTTAAAGGAATGCATACAAAAACTACTTGGTTTTGTGCACCTACTGACAAACTGAGCTCTGTAAAATATAAAAGCATGACTAAAATAATTCTAGGTGAAGTACTACAACTTTAGCTACAGAGCAGTCACAGATAGCTCTGTTACATTACACCTTTTATTACAAATTTATCGTGCTTGATACGCATAGTTATGCATATCAGCTAATACCAAGAAAGCAAACAGTCACCATTTCGGGACATGCGTGTTTGAGAATGAGAACATCATCTGAGTGAAGAAAATATTGTCCTCACAAAATTCTTAGTGAAATTATTCACAGTTTTATTACAACAATTCATACAGCATTAGGTTTGCACTACGTCATAAATGTAACTTAACCAGAAAAAATGCACTTGACTCAAAATTAATATTTTTGTGGTATCCTAACAATTTTCCTTTAGGTATTGATTTGTATCTGATTTGTTATATCTAACCCAAATTTGCTGAGCTGGGTTTTCTGGTTTAACTTTTTTAAAGCCACTTTAGGAATAATTTCTGGATACTTTACTACTGAATATACTCCTACATAATGATACTTTCCTTGTTCATCAATGCTACGATACCCACCACTGTAACTGTGCCACAGTAAGAAATTATATTTGACTGAATTTTATAGCACATTATTATGCCAGAACATGCCATTGAAGAAGTGTCTTCCTAGCTTTAGGCAACTGTGTTGGTTAGTATCATGAAGCATTAACAGACCTGAAATAACTGTTCCTGTATAGCAAAAGCATTATCATATTTTCACTTCCATTACTCTCTATGTAACATTGCAACTTTTCACTTCTTTTTTTTTCTTTATATGACTATATTTATAGGATATAACCCTTACAGATCTAGCTGTAAAATCTACTCCTTTTCCTGAAATGCTTAGAAACCCACCAACACATACAAAAAGTTCAAACTATTTTTTCCAACATACAGAATTACCTCTATTACACTGCTTGGTCACTTTTCGTTAGGCTCCCTGGTTAAAATTAATGAAGTGTAGAGGGAACGACTCTTTGTGAAATTCTGTAGACACTCATTAACCACGCTGCCCAGCTCTTTCTCCCACAGCACTAACAATGATGTGAATCCACAGGCACCTTAGGGAATTATTCTGGGTTTTCTAGATACCTTTTCTAAAAATAAGTATATTATTGACTTTCTAAATAGTATCCAGTCACTGACTGGAGCCATACTCAGCCTGATTTATTAATGAGCACAGTCTCAAAGTGGCAGACATCCTTTTCACCCATACAGATGTGGACCACACTGGCCCTCCCACTGAAGACCTATCTGTTCCATGATGCAGGACATCAACGTTAAAATACACCAGAGCCCAGACCAGCAGGATCTGCTTCTCTTTGAGCGGACTGCGGTAGTTTACCCTCTCAGTGACAGTGGCTCACAGAACTAGAAAACCCTGAATCTGCTTTTTTGCTTTAGTACAGAATTAAGGAACTCCTTAGGTCCTGCAGGTCAATTGCAGATGGATGACGCACAGCAGTGCAACAGGATTTGTGTCATCCTATGAAAAACACAAGGGTGTACCCATTATACCACTGGTAATGGGCAAGAGGCTGCAAGACAACAAAGAGGGAAATACATGACAACAATCAAAAAGGATCAGTTTTAAGCACCATCCATATCCTTCACATATGAGTCATCTGCAAGTTGCTACACAGCACACACGTCTGTAGTGTCTGCATTTGTAAAATTCCAGTTACGTTACAGTTGCTCCTCTCAATTCTTTTGTCTTTGAAGAAAAATGGAGAACTGCTGCTGCCAGTAAAAGTTTATGTGCCACTACACAGCACCTATTTGAATGAATAGGAAATCTGAAAGCAAAATCTATGCTAATTAGCCAGCTATACTGAGGGTAGGTAGCAAGTCTTAACAGTACTGACATAAACTAAAATAGAAGATTCAGCTTCTTTTGAAGACATTAAAAATTAATTTGCATCAAGGCTGACAAGTGTGAACATTTTCAGGTTTAAGACAAATTTGTAAGTTCTAAGCTAGAACGAGGATGCCACCCTAACCACAATATCACCAGTGTCGTGCTGTAACATGGAGCCTGTCCTATTCCATACCTTCTAAATTTTACAGCCTTTGCATGCCCTAAGGGACCAGTCATTAAAACGTCACTTCAGAAATAAATTACTTTCTCCCTTGTGGCAAGTTTTTATGAAGTAAAAACCTAATGTTGGCACCTCCCCACAGCAGGGTATTTATTGTCTGTTCCAGAGAGGGCAAGCAGGGCTATGAATCTGATGGCAGTAACAGAAGCACACAACAGAAAACAGAAAAATGAGAGAATTGAACAGGCATGGCTGCAAAGACTTCCTCTCTACCAGGCACACTACCTCTAGCCAAAAGCACAATTAAAGGCACCAAACAAGCCTTCTCTTCCCACCCCTTTCCTTCTCTACTCATCTCGCTATAAAAGATGTTTCTGAAAACCAAAGTCTGCTAGAAGAATGATTAAAATTCTAATCATCAAGAGCAAATGATGCTTGAAACAGATGAGCAGACATGGTAGACAAATATTTTCAAGCAAGCATGGCAGACAAGTATTTTCAGGAAAGCAAACTTTCATAAAAACAGTCTTTCTTCTTGGGTAAGGCTGTTACTTTGGATAGATTCTCCTTATCAGAGTGAGGACTCTAGGAACTCCTCCTCCTCCACAAAACTGGCATCATCCATAGAACTGCCCTTTTTAGCAGAAAAATAACAAACAACACTCTGATTTACTGCAACCCTTTCCTGAATTTACTGAATTCTCTAACACCTGAACACAAAGACTTAGGGTGTGAAATACAAGCATTTAAATCAATTTCCTTTTCTCTCACAAGCACCATGAAATTCAAAAGAGCAAGATCAAAAGAGCAATATTATTTATAGCCTTCTCCCACATGCTCGTTCATCATAACGCTGACAGATTTATAAATTGCATAGACTTGAATAGGCAATACAATTAAACTAGAACATGCGTAAGTTTGAACAGCTGGCAGTCAACATCCTTCAGTATGAACAATCTGCCAGTAGACAGGAAAAAGGAAAGGGAAAATACAAATACGGTGCACAATCCCACAGACTGGGAATAATCAGCACATATGAAGCAAAACCAAACTTACTTCAGATTTGGAGGACATGTTTTCCTCCATGTCAGAATCACTGGGATCTACAATATCATCAAAGGGTGGCAGAGTAGGCGTCTTCCTTTCCAGTGTATCATTTTCAATTTTGACTCTCCCCACCTTGAGTTGAGATCTATCCTTTGTCTGTTTTTTGTCAGCTGAACAAGTAAGAATCAGTGGTGGGGCACTAGAAAAACTTTTAAATAATGAATCCGAGCCGCTTTTTTTTCTTTTTTTTGCAGAAGGTTCATCAGAGTCCAGAACAGAGGGCCTTTTTGTGGGCGTCTTCTTTTCTTGCTGCTGCCCACCTGTTACAGTAAGGATGGAGGTGTTTTCAGATTTTGGCTCCTTGGACATGGGTTTGGGTTCCTTGAAGGCCGTCTTAGGGACTATTTTTTCATCTTTTAGTGGTTTGTTTTCTTTGGGTTTCTTAGAGGATTCTTTGGAAGATTTGTTGTGCTCCCTGGAAGGTTCTTTGAAGGCACTTTTATGTTCTTTTGAGTCTTTAGAAGTTCTTTCCTTGTGCTCCTTTGTTAACTTGTGGGTCTTTGAAAAACTGTTACTGCTGCTGCTGCTGCTATTTGTGTTCAGAATCCTAGTTGAGTCCTGCAAAAAGGAGATGCAAAATTTTACTTACCAAAAAAAAAAAAAGAAAAAGAAAAAGAACCCTTAAAGCCCCAAAAGACAGACACAATATGGACACAGGATTCATATTAAAAACTTCGAACCGCAGGCTGGAAACCAGAAACTGCAAATACCTATATAAGAACAGATACAAACCCCGTCATTTTGGTCAACTTACCTGTTACAACGTGGTGAAACATGAGCAGTTACCACTGCTTGTCAATATCTGCAAGACAAGTTAGTTTTTATCTTAACAATTAGATATGCTTTTTAAGAAACATTATAAGATGAACATAAAGACAGTTTAGGAAATGTTAATCATGACCATTAGCTATCAGGAAAAAAACAAACCATCATAAGGAAAGATGAGGATATGAACCATATACTGTCAACAGAATTACTTGAGGATCAGAGCAAAACATGTGCTCCTGATGACATTTCAGGCAAAGTTTGACTTCCCTGCTGTGATCCTCTCCCCAGCTTTTGCCAGATTTTTTTCCTCATACATGAAACAAACTTCATTTTTATACTACTTCAAACCTGCAAAGTGACATTTGAATTTACAGGAACCTACGGTCAACAAGTTTACGTTGCTTACTTTCTTCCAAGCTGATTGTAAGCATTTCTATCTATGTATTGCCTAGCATCTGAGAAACTTTTAGAAAGAAACACTTCAACAAATATATGGTATATACCCATTTTCTTTCCCTTTACCTAGAACAAAGGTTTAAATGGTATAAAACTGAAAATACTAAAACCCTAAAAAGAAAAATCAAGGATGAAACCTGATGGATTGTGAAATTTGTAAAAATCCTAACTCTAGATATAGATTCATACTGAATAGGACTTCATTAATGATACTAAGCTGAAATAACACAAAAAAGAGCCATACTAACCTAGAAAATAAAAGTATGTGAAGTTTTATTCCTGATGAAAAACCGTAACACTGTTAGCCCACGAACCTAGGAAACCAACGCTTCTTGAAAGTAGGGTATTCCCTAAGTGCTACACACCATGCCAACATCATACCCTCCAACTCTCATATGATCAAACTCATAACTGGCAGAACAGGAATAGCTTTAGGGAAATTATACTGTAATATACACTAACAGTACACCAAAGATTCCCATGCTCACACCTTACTTGCTGGCAACTATACATCTTATAGCTCAAGAATCTTTAATTACTCCTCCTTAGGACAAACAGATGACACTATTTGTCAGAAGTTGGAACATATTTAGTTAGGGCTGTCCCAATACACAGTTCTAGAATCACAGTTTTAATGGAATTCTTAGGTTGAGAGTATGACTAACAATACTTAAAATAAAGTGTTCTTCTAATATAATTAGAAATATAATTCTAATATAATAAGAAAGCATTATTGGAAATGGGGAACTACTGAAAAGGGCACTAGTCAGTATAAATATTACAAATGCACTTCTAGGTTTGACTTTCAATAATTTGGTTGGTTATTCATCCAAGTCCTTTGCAATCTGCAGACCAAAGTGGTGCCCAAAATTCTCTCATCTGTATAAGATTGGATATGCTTTCATCTGTATAAAATTCATGTACAAATCCCTAGCTCTGTTTTCTTTTCCAGCAATCCACACTTACCATTCTACAATGCTAAGAATCTGCTTTTCTTTTTTGACCCTTGTACTGGTTTTGGCTGGGATAGAGTTAATTTTCTTCATAGTAGCTTGTATGGTGCTATGTTTCGGATTTGTGACCAAAACAGTGTTGATAGCACACTGATGTTTTAGCTATTGCTGAGCAGCATTCACACAGCACCAAGGCCTTCTCTGTTTCTCACGCTGCGCCACCAGTGAGGAGGCTGGGGGTGCACAAGAAGTTGGGAGAGGACGCAGCTGGGACAGCCGACCCCAACTGACCAAAGGGATATTCCAAGACCATATGATGTCATGCTGAGCAATAAAAGCTGGGGAAGAAGGAGGAAGGAAAGGACATTTGGACTTCAGGCATTTGTCTTCCCAAGTAACCGTTACACGTGATGGAGCCCTGCTTTCCTGAGGATGGCTGAACACTTGCCTGCTGATGGGAAGTGGTGAATGAATTCCTTGTTTTGCTTTGCTTACACGTGCAGCTTTTGATTTCCCTATTAAACTGCCTTTATCTCAACCCACAAGTTTTCTCACTTTTACCCTTCTGATTCATCCCACTGGGGGAGAGTGAGTGAGCCGCTGCACAGGGCTCAGCTGCCCATCTGGGTTAAAGCACAACCACCCTCTAGTATATATGCAGATGTGGTATGTCTGGCTGTCTAACGCTGCCATAGATTTACATATGTTTTCCCCCCACTGCAGAGGGGAAAACATATTTAGCTTTTCTTCCCCCTTACTTAACCACCATTTTACCCACAACATAGATGGAATAGCAGCAGTGCACTGGAAACAGAAGGACCAAAGCAGGACATGGCCACCCTCAACCTCTACAGAGGCTGACTAATTTTAAAAATACAGTCAGTAGAACTGCTCTGAAAAAAACCCATCCAATAAACCAAAGCAGAATTAGCCTTTTAATGAAAGTTGTGTCAACAAGAGGAGAAATTAAGACTGAGAATACATCCACTTGTGTGCTGCCTGTTGGCAGATAACTACTTATGACTCGTCCAATCAGGATGTGTTAAGCTACTATTTAATGCTGTAGGACCTGAACAGTTTACACATCCTATATGCACAAAGAGCAGTATCTCCCTTCTCCTCTGTAGCAACAGGTGGAAACAACTAAAAATAATTACTTTGAACTGCTTTTCCCTTCTCATTACCTTAACTAAAGGGTAATGATGTTACCCTCAAAGTGACCACAACTTTAAACCCGGCTACCGTATTACCCGCAAATGAAGAAGGAATACTAGAACATGATTGTTTACTCCAGCCGACCCAATCTGAAAGATGAAGCTTTAACTAACCCCGAACTCTAACTTTACACAGATGGGAGCAGTTTTATGATAAACGGGGAGCGAAGGGCTAGATACACAGTGGTAACTCCATGGGAGGAAATCGAGGCCCAAACACTGCTGCCCAATACTTCCGCCCAAAAGGCTGAAATTGTAGCACTGACCCGTGCCTTACAGCTGTCAGAAGGGAAAAGAGTAAATATATATACGGACTCTAAATACACGTTCAGAGTAGTTTATGCTCATGAAGCCATTTGGAAAGAACGTGGACCATTATCTTCCCAAGGAACTCCCATTAAATATGGATCAGAGATTCTGAAACTATTACAAGCCGTGTTGCAACCAAAAGAAGTTGCCATCATTCACTATAAAGCTCATCAAAAGGGGTCAACTGAATTAATTAATTGAAGGGCAGACGAAGCGGCAAAGAGAGCAGCCGAAAAGAAACTGGTAGTTGGGGAACTGGTATCGTTAAAAGAGGTTCAACTGAAACTCCCAATGTATTCTAAAAAGGATGACCGCTTGGCTACCCAGCTACAGTGTACTAAGTCCCAAGAAGGTTGGTGGGTAACTAAAGACGACCAGGTACTGATCACCACTCCAATATGTCCTGTCCCACTCGGTGGGTGAGGGTGAGGTTAACCTTTTGATTCTCTGTGCAGTAATCCGGAGCAACGACAATTACTCGAGAGGTTCAATCAGATCACAACTTTACTCAAAACTTGCTTAAAACTTGGCAGAAAACAGTGGATAGCAACTTGGCAAAACTTGTAACAGTATAACCACGACAAACTCCTTGCCACGATATTACCCCGACAAGCTCGCAATGATATTACCCTTATGTGCCCAGAATAAGGTCAGAAAACAGAGAGAGAAAAAGAGAAATACAAGAAAAGGGGAGAGAAAGAGAAAGAAAGATATCACCATCCTTGGATCCAGCAATGGTCTCTGCTCTGGGTTGCAGTCCTCCGGTGGCAGGCGTGCGCAACGTGGCACGTGGCTCTTTGCGATTGTGTCTTTTATAGTCTAAATTTCCGTCCACAGTCACACCTCCTGAAGACTTATATGGGTTCATTCTAGACAGTTCTTGACATATATGGTGGTATTCCAGATGGTTCTTCACCTACTGAGCATGTGCGGCTTATTGGGGTGGTGGTCTTAGAGACTTTCCAAGGAGCTACAAGCCCCCTCCTCAAATAAACTTTGAGTGGCCTCTGGCCATATAGGGTGTGTTACCAGGCTGGTTCTGCCAGAACACGGGACTGCATACCCTCCGGCACACCCCGTGTCCATGCCAACCAACTTCTTGCTAATGTCCTTCTTTGTTATGCAGACTGTACCTCGGTTGCTACAATGTTTGAGACATTGACAGACATCAACTCTTTCAGTCCCTTACACAATGGTAAGAGAAATCCTAAGGAAAACACATAATGAGTCCCATATAGAGGCAGATGCTCTAGTTGCCAGTGTTAAAAAATATGCGATAGGGCCAGGGATGCAGAAATTAGCTGATGTGATCGTTTGGCAATGCCAGTACTGTTGCTGAAACAATCCCAAAGTTAGAAGGAAACCTCTGCTGGGTGAAGTGAGACGAGGTTGGACTCCGGGAGAATATTGGCAAATCAACTTCACAGAGTTACCAAAGAGTAACCAATTTAAGTGTCTTTTGGTTTTAGTAGATAACTTTTCCAGATGGCCTGAAGCTTTCCCGCGTCGTACCAATAAATCTAGAGAATTAATTAAGATTTTGCTTAAAGAAATTATTGCTAGGTTTGGTGTCCCAGAAAGAATATCATCCAATAACGGGCCTCATTTTATCACTGAGGTAGTACCAGGAATAGCTAGGTTCCTACAGATACAATGGGACCTACATACTCCATGGAGACCACAATCTAGTGGGAAAATAGAAAGAATGAATCAAACTTTGAAGAGACAACTTGCAAAACTTCGCCAGGAAACTCAGATGAAATGGGTCAACGTGTTACCGATAGCACTAATGAGAATTAGAATTACCCCTAGGGCAGAGGAAGGTGTAAGTCCTTTCGAAATACTGTGTGGGAAACCATACCCGCTGAACTCAATGACAAGGAAAGGAGATCAAATGCATGTAAAAGGGGAAGGAATGTTGGTTGATCATTTGCTGTCACTATCGTAAACCTTATCCTCCTTGCATAGGTATCTTAATCTATGAGCTCCTTTGCTTTTAGATACACCTGTACATGAATTTCATCCTGGCGATGAAGTGTATCTTCGCACTTAGAAAGACGAGCCGTTAAAAGAGAAGTGGAAAGGAACTTATTTAGTCCTGCTCACTACCTATACTGCTGTGAAGGTGAAGGGTATCGACTTGTGGATTCGTTATACACGTGTAAAAAATGCCCCACTGAAGGAAAAGGAATGAACTTCGGAAGAAATGGGACCTTTGAAACTGAAAATTTCTAGATCTTAATGAACTGTACTTGGGACTCTGGGAAATCATACATCGACATAGACTGTACACCAGGTTTCATATTCCTGTATTTCATTATATTTGTAGCTAGCATATTCCTTTTTTCTTTATCTGTGCAGATTCACTGACCTTTTTAGGATAAGAAATGGAGGAACTAATGGAGGTGATGCTCCTCTGTTGTCTGTGGATAAAACTATACAGTGCTAAGGTACTTCCCAGGGAACTGGAAAACCCGTGGGAAAAGAATATACAATTCTAATTATGACAAAAAATGGTCCAAATTGCAAATAAATCAAATTGTTGGGTCTGTACACACTTCCCAGAGCATACAAAGAAAGGAGTACTGTTAATTGGAGTTCATATACCTGCTGATATAAGCTGGGGAAACCTATAGAAAAATACTACCTTTAGTGTCAGTAGAGAATTCGAAGAACAAGAATAGGAAACTGATCTCCCAGACACACAAGAAAAATATTGTACTTGTATACAGTAGTGTAATCCACCAAAAGGGACTGATAAAATAGATTGTAAATTGAAAAGTACGTTTGTAGGAAACTATACTTGGTGTCACCGTACTATCAATGTATTAGCCCCTGTTGTAAAAGGAGAAGTTTCCTCTTGGCCAGTCCCAGAAGGTCAAGGATGGTTCTGGATTTGCAGACAGACAGCAAAAAAGTTTCTCCCCAAAAGATGGTTGGGGATTTGTACCCTGGGAGCAGTGGTCCCGAATATCACAGTGGCTGATCGAATCGATTCAGGCTGGGTGCGAAGTTATTTATGAAGACATAAGCGAGACCATAATCCTTTAATAGACAGACCAACGGCATTTCATTCATTTGCCAGATGGTTTTTACCTTGGTTAGGAGTTAGCAAATTAGAAAAAGCAATAGTAAATATTTCAGCAGCCATTGAAAATATAGGGAATGAAACAATGGATGCAATGTCTGCTTTACAGGAAGAAGTTAACCAGTTAGCAGAAGTTACTTTACAGGATAGGATAGCATTAGATATGCTGTTAACTTCCAAAGGAGGGGTGTGTACAGTCCTAAACACCAATTATTGTGTCTATGTTGATCAAAATCAAAGAATTACAACCGATTTAAAAGAAATTTGGAAACAAACGAGAATATTACATGAGATTCAAAAGGATAACACCTCCCTGGGGTTGGAAGAAACCTGGACATGGCTAACTTCCTGGTTTCTAGACTTAAGTCTGTGGGTTAAAAAATTGATTATCACAGTAATCATAGGATTGCTAACTTTCATGTGTATTTACGTAATTGCCCAATGTATTGGGAAATGTTGTTTTTTACTGGGAAGGCAAATATATGAAAAGATTGTGTGAGACTGATAGAGGAAAAACATAAAAAGTCTCTCCTCTGTAAGTCTCAAAGGGAGGAAAATGTAATACGTAAGCTGTTACGTGTAATCTTATCTTGTATGTATATAGAGGATTACAAAAGGATGCCTAATCACTTCAGGATATTCTGAAGGCCTGTGTATCTGGTGCATCCTGAAGGAGTACGCAAACAGACAGTAGTTAATCAACATTACTTAGATAACTTTGAAATAGATTCAGCAGTATTGTGGAATTAAGTTACCCTTTAAATGAACTGTCTCATTAGAATACTTAGAATCACACCCATGAACCTAGAAGTCCCTTACTCACAGAAACCCCCTCCTCTCTGAGCACGCATGCTAGAAAAAGGAAACTCTGTACCTTTAAATGAAACTGAAGACTACGGGGACCAATAAGAATCTTGAAAGATTACATGTAAACAGTATTGTTCTGATAACGAATGGTCAAACAGTACAAAATGTCCACCATGTATTAACTGTGTGTGTTAGCTTCGGGGATTTACCACCTAGCACCCATCTCTGCGCAGACATGAAATGAACAAATATCTCGACTCTGTGTGTTGATTGGCTTTTTTGCGCACCAGGTAAAAGAATCCTGATTTTTGGGACAACACCACCATGTACATACAGTACTTCAAGATCTATAACCCCTTTCGTAGAGCAGTACTAACAGATCTTTAAAAATAAATATTTTAGAAAGCATGATAAAAATCTAAAGTTTCACCAACAATCTGTGCTACTGTGACTGTTGCACTCAACTCCTGCTCAAATTTCGGCTAACACAGCTCATGCTAAGGCCTGAGGTATGCTGGGAGCAGTGAGAGCACCATGTAGGCAGGACAGGTGGCCAGAAAGAGCTAAAGGGCCACTATGCAGCCATGGTCACCTGCAAATTGCTGTCTCCTGCAGCCATCATCTTTTTGTCTGGCAGTTTCATCAGAATCTGCTAACTTATGGACATGGTATAAACCAAACCTCCAAGCTGGAAGGTATAAGACATCGGCTTACCAAAAAAAGAAAAAGCTTTTGAAGTGGGATCCATCAGCAGCTGGACTGCTGAGGCTTTCGTGCTTCCCAGTGTGATACAGGGGATGCCCGCACAGTGACAGAGGAGGAAGGATGAGCACTCTCGAGCACTCTCACCCTCGGCTAGGTAAGTGATTTCTTTTTTTTTTTTTTTTTTTTTCCTCCTAAGTGCACGGACTAAGAGTTACAGGTTATAAGTTATGAAACCTTGTGAC
This sequence comes from Gymnogyps californianus, assembly GCF_018139145.2. Classification (NCBI taxonomy): domain Eukaryota; kingdom Metazoa; phylum Chordata; class Aves; order Accipitriformes; family Cathartidae; genus Gymnogyps; species Gymnogyps californianus. Next base: position 47,389,165 of record NC_059500.1, on the reverse strand, counting down.
TTGAGTGGTGAATAGTGAATTCACGTGATAGACTAGTCTGGGCAAAGGGGACTGAGCCCTGTTTGTCATGTGTGTTTGCTGCATTTCTTAATGAGCTCATGAAATAAAGTTTAAATCACAGAGTAGACTGTCCTGTAAATTTGAGAGATCCAAACAGACCATAACAGCTGCTCAACAGGTAACACATTTGCAGATTAAAACAATTCTGTAACTACAAGGCAAAACATGGTGTTGAACTCTGTATATCTTGCAGGGTCAGATTCTGACTTCACACCCCAAAATGTAATTCCTAATTTGGTTGAACATGATTTTGAACAAGCAGTATCCTCTGGAAATCATTTTAAATCTCTCCAGTTGCTGACAGACATTAGGAACCTAATTAGCAAATGAAGCAGTTGGGGGGGGAGGGAGGGGCGGTTCATTAAATTTTATGAAGTTATTAAACTGAGCACATTGGCATGGCCATGGTAGTCTACTCTACTCTGGGTTTAGTCTACAAATTTAGTATTAGTGATCATAAAATACTTTCATTTGTAATAAAAAAGCATTTCTTCAAATGTTATGCTTATTGGAATAATGTGTCCATCTTAAGCCAATGGACTGGCATTAGTCTCAACTATGCCTCCTGCTCTTAAGAGGAAAAGAGGAGGAAGATATTTAAAAGGAATTACTTGTGCAAGGAAATTCAGTTTTCTGTTGAATACGAATGTGTTTGTTGTTGAATAAAAACACTAACTGATTTGGGAAAAAAAAAACCCACAACATTTTGAAAGCCTCCACGAATACTGTGGTATTCTTCCACTTGCTAGCTGCATGCTGGAGATTAATTTACCTGCTGCTAGTTCTTCTTACAGATGATTACTGTATCGCACATTTACAAAGCTTTCCACACTTCAGCTTGTCCAGCCCACCAAACTATTACAACCAATGACATCAGAATTAGAAGCAGATGGAGAATTACAAGGCTCACTGGTTTGACAGAGAAAGCCAAAAGGGGGAGCATAAAACAATTTTTTTTTTTTTCTGGTCACACATGGGAATAAGAGCTTTTGGTTTTTTGTTTATAAAGTAAACCTCATTTCACTGCAGCTGACACTACAGCTCATTCTAAAAGACATCATCTTCCCAACAAAACTAATCAAGCTGTTTCTCTGTATTCTGTGCATGTAGTATTTACATAATACAAATAGGCATAGTAATACAACTGATTTAAAAGCAACACAAGTATCTGTAGCTAGCCTGCAGCTATTTTTATATTCTGAAAAAATGCATAAAGTAAGGTTTCATGCATTTCTGCCTGTCCTCTGTATTTCGAAGACTAAAGCTTTGTTTTAGAATCACAATACTGGGGCTCACTAATACCATCTCCATTAAATTAGACACAAAATCATGGAACTTCAGAAATACAAACATCTATATTTTTTAATACATATTTCAGAAGAGGATGTGACAGAAAGCAAACTGACAGTTCTCTCTTACTTCATACTGCATTGTATTTTTTTTATAAGTGAATGCTAAACCAACAATACCACTTTATTGCACTGGTTTTACTGTCTTGACTGCAATTCTCCTCTAATCAGAACATCTATGTGGTGCTTTGTAATGGCAAATGGGTAAGCAAATATTGTTAGGTTCTGGTTTTCCATACTCAGAGTTTAAAACTGACCTCAAAGTTTACCTTGGTATTCACAGACACAAAACAAACCAAAACCACGCCAAGCACATCAAAGGGCTATTGCTGCAGCAGAAAAATCCTCAAATCATCCAGTACAGACACCTGGAGTACACGCACCCACAGTTTTGGTACAGACAACTTACACCCAAGAACTACCAGGACCTTTCTACAGCTCCCATTCTAGAGGCATATTTAAATGAAATTTGGACACTGAAATTGTTCCATCACTGGGGTTATTCCAAATGACAAAACCAAAAATCTATTTACACATTGGCTGGAACTCTCCTGCCCCCCAACCAAAACAGAAACCCTAAAGACAAAAATCCAAGGGTTCTCAGTCCCTAGGATTTATAACAAAAAAACCAAACTTTTTTGTTATACTAAGACCAAGGTTACTTTGTGTTCCCATTTCTCAAAAACATCTTACTGAGGATCATCAGCTATTTACAACTCTTTCTTTATGAGATACAAGAACAGTTGCTCATCAGTGTGTGTTTTAAGTTGGACAGGAGGAGACAAAGATTGCTGGGAGGAGGAGACAAAGATTGCTGGGAGGAGGAGACAAAGATTGCTGGGAGGAGGGGAAAAATTGAATATTCACGCTGACTGGCAAGAAACAGTGTATTGATATAACACCTCTTCCCACTATTAAAACCTCCAGTGAAGAGCATACAAGGTTGAAAAAAGAATGATTTCAAATAGACAGCATTGCTGCTGAACACCTATTTTGAAACCAAATAGTTAAAAAACATTCCTGGGTAACAATTTTACAGATACTGAATACAATCCTGAGATGTGATGCACATCTAACCTCCTGCTGACTCCCGTGACTTCCTGCTATGGGTCGAACTCACTGCACGTGGTTGGGTTGCTTCAGCAAAAACGAAAGATTTCAAACACTCATTTATAAGGACGAGTGCAGCAAACATGCAACACTCCCATCACCCTGCTTCACCCCACCCACACTCCACACTTGTCAGGTTTCTACACAAAAAAAGTTTCACAGAAGTTCATTGTCCGAATACAGTTCAGAAAATGACATCCCAGGTTAGCATTTGCTTATGAAAAAATTTACACTGGAGATTCAAGACTTACCATGGTGTACAGTTACTAGATGGAGCATTAGTGTAGGACTTGGTATCATGTCTGTACCTCCCTGAAGTCTTTCTGCAGGTGTTTGGGTTGCTTATTTAGGCCAAGCCTCAGTATGCCTGCTTTGGCATGCAATGCAAGACATGGGTGAATCAACATTACAGCCGAATCTGAAGAAGTGATTAGAAAGTGAAGTCTCGAGAACTACCCAATCTCACAAGAACCCCTATTATAGATGGTAAAGTGTCACAGTAACTCATCTTCAGTATCCAAATATATGGAGATGTGTCCTAGTCTAAGCAGTCAGACAGTTATCTTCAGCACCTTGCTTCAGCACCTGGTGTAGCCAGGTGCCTTCCTTTTAGGCATTAAGCACTTATTCTAGCATGCCAAAGTAAGCACCTTCAGATTCAATCTACCTCAGCTCCTCATCAGGAAAATAAAAATAATCACACATCCATATATCCTTTAAATGTCGCAAGAAGACCTGCATTAGAGATTCTGAGGTATTCAGGTACAATGCAAACCAGGCAGAAACGTGTCAAAGAACTTTTTTTTTAACCCCTCTATGTATCCTGTATACTGTTGTGACACATTCTTATCAATGGACACACTTAGGTATACGCATAGTTCATTAACTGACAGTTCTTATGAGACACAAGATTTGACACAGCTACAGAACATGACAGTTATTGATAAAAATGGGTATTGCCCCTTGCAGTACGTGCACTGCAAGATTAAGTAATATATTTCAAATTGACAAGATGCTAAGAAAGAAAATCAAAACCCAAACAATTTAACAGAATGGAGAAAAGGCATATATGTTAATTCATTTACGAAGCAAGTAATTGTGTTGCATGTCATATCTGAATAAATAACAAGATGCTCTTTATTCTCCCACACCATTAATTAATTTTGTCAAACTGAAGAAATTATCTGCTGTTTTGGAAACGTCCATTCCTATTACTCAAAAGGTTCATTGGACTATACCTTTGCATCATGTTCTAGGTTGGGGATTCAATTTGATGTCCTAAAGACTGATGACGCATTGCTGTCTTTGAAACACCTAGTAAAGAATTAACCCCTGAAATTTAAACAAAATTAAAAATCCTAAAGAAAACAACTTCAAGTTTCACTCTACACAATTATCTTTAAAAGTATTCAAAATACTTAATAAGTGAAATGATTATTATTGTATTTTCTCATATTCTTTAAATTTCTGTAGATCACACTTCCATCACCAGAATCCCCTAATGCTACAACAGACCATTAGAATTCCTTCCGGGAAAGGAGAAAAACAATTGTGCATATATAAAAACCAGAAAAGCAGTACCTTCATTGGCATCTGTTTTCACAAGCATCCTTGTTCTGCATTATTTTCATGTGGCAAACAGTAAGTTCACAACAAAGAAATGTCAAGACCTATTATCACTGGACTATGTCATGAGATCACAAAAATACCTAGAAGTATTTTTTTTTCTCAAGTTAATTCCCAGGGAATGCACCACTGGCTCAAGTATCTTCTAGCAAAATAAGTCTCACCTTTGGCCCATGAGATGATTTCTTCTTCACTTCAGAAAAAGACAGGGAGTTACTGGGAAGGTTGGGGAGATGAAGGCTCTGTCCTGAAGAGAATGAGGTGCCATCTGACATTACCATGATCTGTTATAAGAGGGAAAGCATGTCAGTCAAACATTACCAACAGAGACAGAGAGAGTCTCACCTGTCTAAGAACTAGCAAATCACATTGGTAGGAGAAAAAAATTTCTCCAACAAACAGTACGCATGTTTCTCCTCAACAGTGGATGGGTTAATGAAACCACACTGCCATCCTCTATTTAATGAGCAAATCACATCTTTCAATTTCCATGAAAATACAACGCAAGCCCCTCAGAAAATAGCATAACTTGTTCTATTATGGCTCCTTACACACCATGGCACTTGAGTCCTTAGCCCTCTTTCTCTTGTCCTCAGCAATGTCTAGGACACTTGAAAGTTCATCCCACCTGCAGTAAAAGGTTTTGCAGGCTGTTGACATCCCATAAATATGTATGTGCAGCAATCTTCGCTTTCAACTGAAGTGAAGGAAGACTGTAATAGGTATAGGTGGCAAGGTTCGGGTGGCAGGGTTGGCCCCTGTGAGGAGAGGCCAGGGACTCCCCGGTGCCAGACACAGCTGGATCCAGCCGGCTCCAACAGACCCACCGCAGGACATGTCTGAGCCCCTCAAGCAAGATGGTGGCACCTCACGGAAAACAGGTTTAAGAAAGGGCAAAACACTGCACAGGCAGAGGAGCTGAGGAAAAAAAAAATTGTGAGAAACTGCAGTGTAAACACCAAGGTTGAAGAAGGAGGGAAAGAGGTGCTCCAGGCACTGGAAAAGGTAGTTCCCTGCAGCCCATGGAGAGCCCATGCTGGAGCAGTTCTTGAATGACTGCATCCAACGGAGAGGCCCTGTGCTGGAGCAGGGGGAAAGTCTGAGGAGGGAGGAGTGGCAGAGAGGAGCTGTTATGGATTGACTGCAAACCCCATGCCCCATCCCCCTGCGCCGCTCAGGGAGGTGCAGCAGATAGACAAGTCCTGAACAAAGGAGTGAGGTTGAGCATGGGAAGGTGGTGTCGGGGGGTGGGGGAGCGGTGTTTTCTTTTTTATTTTTTTTGTTTCTCATTACCCAAATCTATTTTAATTTGCAACAAATTAAATTAATTTTCCCCAAGTCAAGTCCGTTTTGCCCATGACATTAACTGGTAAGCCATCTCCCTGTCTTTATCTTGACCCACGAGCTTTCTCATCTTATCTTCTCCCCCTGCTGAGGAGGCAGAATGAGTGACCAAGCATCTGGGTGGTAGTTCAGCCCTTAGCCAAGGTTAACCCACCACAAAGATACACCGTAAAAACAGCCTGAGGTTTTAATGTGAAAGCAGTACAGCTCTAACTTCAGCTTCTAACTTCAAACTTCTGCTCTATCTGGAGTACAGTAAACTGGATGGCTGGTGAGCAAGCAGCATTTTTGCTGTAACAAGGGTCTAGCTCCCTTTCTTGCTTTTAAAGACTCTTAAGTACAAGCAGATCATTTCCAGAGACCACAGATAAATCAGCTGTCACAGAGCCGTTACCAGACATGTAAAGATTATGCCTTCCATCTGACAGAAACTCAGCTAGCTCCTGTCTTCTGCTCCAGTGCTGCTGTGCCTGGATTTTACTGCTTCCTAGCACAGCTATTCATTATCTATTGTTTCAAAACCCTAAATGCCAGAGACAGCTTACCTGCTGTCTGGCAAGCCCTGCAAAGCTGGAGAGAAGTAGCAGAGCTCTGCACCTGCAAGGAAACATCTCTCTCTTCCCACAGGTTCCCTTGCACAAAGTCACAACTGGTTTTGTGGATGCCCTGTGTGATCACCCTTGCCTCTTCACATGACCAAAACATCCTCTGATATTGGGGACAGGGAGACACTGACCCATCACATGCCTCATGGATGTTACTTTAAAGAAGGAATGGGAAGTGCAAAATTGGGACATCTAGGATGTAGACATGTATACTCCAAATTTTACCTCTCCAAGTCAAGATGATATTTACAGCCTACAGCTTCTTCAAGACAGGATTTCAATTTTTTTTTTAGTTTTTATTTAAACACTACTCCAAATGAATCTTGTTGCAGACAACTTTGTTCAAAAGATCATGTGGTAGCCTGGAGAATATTAAGGGATATGTCTAGCTAATAAAGATTATTTTTATCGGCCTGTAAGTTGAGCATTACCTTTCAACACTGCTGCTAGAATCCAAAGGTGGAGGAAGAAGGCAATAAAGTTGTTCTCCTTCCCTGACCATAGGTTCATGTATTAAAAAAAAAAAAAAAAAAAAAAAATCTTTAAAAGTTATTTATGTATTCAAACATTTTGTGAAGTAAGATTCCACACAGGGCATGTAACAAATTTTTTCCCCAATTCCTCACTTCCATTTCTCAGACACCTAAACCATGGCCTGCCAGGAGCCAGAACTCTCAAAAATCAGCTGGGCAACAGCAATGCCATCCTTCTTGTAATCATGGTAATATCGATAGCAATTAGCTGTTGTGAATCACAGTATGATTTCCTTTAGCCTGACAAATACTTCCTAACCTCAACTTGCCAAGGGTTTTGGTTGAACTCAGCCCAGCTGAATGCAAAAGAAGGCACAAACTAACAAAGAACGATCAGCAACAAGGACAAGGAAAATCTGTAGCCACATGTGCATACCGTAAACCTGTGCAACAGGTAAGAGAAAATGCATGTCTCTATCATTATTTCCTCTCACAGACTAAGCCAAATGGGTGGTTAAATAAGATTGTTCTCCTTTAAATTAAACTCAACGCAATGTTTTAAACCCACAAACTTCATAGAGAATACCAATTGCATTAAAATCAAATCACCTTTCAGAAAAAGTAGACATAAGGTTACCCATTAATTATAGAGTTTAAGCAGGTATTTTATTGACACAAAGTAGTTTTGTTCATACACTCATATGACAAAAAGATGCCTATCCATGTGGAAGAGAAATATAGTCAAGAGGATCAGGGTTTGCCCTACCTTGAAATTAAAAGTGAAGAAATAAAAAATTCTGCCAAGGATTCTTTCTCCTAGGGTTGGAAACTACCATTTTCTCCCTGAAGCATAAAAGTCTGACTCACTAAAATAAACTGAGGTTCAACCACTGCATAAATTTTCTTTTCAAAATTCAGAAACGTTCCAGTTTAGAAATATTTATATATTCATCACTATACACAGACGTTCTTAGAAAGCTGACATTTTTAAAAAAGTGTATGGACTTCTCATATCTCCATTTCTGGGCAAGTATTTGGACCATTAATAGCCTCAGTACTATAGCCTGTGTGTTTAGAAACAGGATGGCTGTCTACAGAAACATCTACAGGGCCGGGATGAACAGCATTAGTACCATCTGAGGTCTGGCAGATTTGGCAAATCTAGTTCCACACAGAGAGAAAATAAATCCCATACAGTTTTTAGAAGATAAAATCTGGACATTCCAAACTGTGAGCCCCAAAAATTTCAGTGTATTGAATCCTGCAGCCTGTTGTTTCATTATATACCCAATGAAAAATGGCAACTGCAGATTCAAAATTTTAATGTGATTAACAACGTACGCAGTAAGACAGAACTTCAGTTCAGACTACAGACTTTACCATCTGTAAAGATGACAAAAAACCAAGAAAATCTCATGTAAAATTAACTTTTTGGCCCCTATGATAAAAAAACCCCCACACCTCTGTCTTCCAAACTGATCTCTATCAGAAAAAGGATATGATCCTCATTAAAGTTCCCTATACCGGGGCAGGGGGGGGGGGAGAAAAAAAGAAAAAAAAAGAAAAAGAAAAAAAAATCACTTGCCTTCTCCTCCCTCTCAAAGAATAAAGTTAATATTAACATTAAGTAACTCTTCAGGAACTCTTCCAAAATGTTTGCTTTCTTTGCCAAGATTATCTATGTAAAAAGCCCCTACATTACAAACACTTTTTGGAATTGAGATGCATTTCCCTTTTGGCTAAATTTAGGAAAGAGACAGCTATACATCCAGTTTGAGTTTACTGAAAGAGCTCAGCTGACAGAATTATAGCAACTTCTGCAGTGGGTAACAGTCCTTTGTCCTCCCATTAGGGAGGAGATAGAAACACACAGCCTGGCAGATGTAGTTCAACCGGCTTTCAGAGCAAGTCCCTACTTTTACATTGCTGCTACCACACTGGCAGCATATACTGCTTATATGTGTGCGTCCATGTGCACATGTATATGTATATGGCTATATTAAGTCAAGGCTACACAAAAGAAGCAAAAGGTGGGAATGAGCATATCACAGCAAGCCACTAATTCTGCAGCAATACAAGCTCATCAAAAGCACAGCAAGAGCCCTCCAGTACAGCCATGCTATATATACTTTTTTTACTCATTTCCTCCTTTCTGCACTGTAAGTTTCCTGCTAGCTTACAGTTGCAAAGAAGAGTACACCCCAGTAGGTGGAAGACACTGCCGCAGCCCATGCTTAAGCCAGGCACCTGGTACTTGTCTGCTCCCACAACGCATCACGTCAGTGACAAAAACCAGGAACATTATTAATTCCTCTCCTCAGCCCCTTCCACAAGTCAGCAGCTCAGGGGGATCAGACAAGCTGGTGGAATAAGACACCGGTGCTGGTGTTAATGAAGCAAGGTGAGTCAACAGCTAGGCTTTAAACAAGTCAGTTTAAACAGCCATGTAATCACACTCTGAATTCACCAGTATGTAAAGCATGAAGTTCTAGTTCTAGTTTTCCTGTTTGCTCAAAGATTTAGCTTGACTATATTTAAGCAGAGGTCTAGCTAGTCTCACAGCCCATCTTTGATGTGTCAACGGTGACAGTAATAGGCCATGTAAAAGTAGGTGTGCTTGTTCACAAATGTTAAAGCATTTTAAAAAACAGTTGGGTGGATTGGAGTATCTGGTACTGGATAAGCATTAGAACCATTGCCAAGAGAAACAGTTAGTTTCACAGTTAAATACCAGGGTACAAATGATATGGGAATTACGGAATACGTTGTACTAAGAAACATATCAAGGGAGGTGATTGTCCCACTCTACACTGCACTGGTGCAGCCCCACCTCGAGTACTCTGTGCAGTTTTGGGTGCTTCAATATAAGCAGGACACCAAACTATTAGAGTGTGTCCAGAGGAGGGCAACCAAGATGGTGAAAGGCCTCAAGGGCAAGACTTACAAGGAGCAGCTGAGGTCACTTGGCTTGCTCAGCTTGGAGAAGAGAAGGCTGAGGCGTCACCTCATCGCAGTCTACAACTTCCTCAATAGGGGCAGTGGAGGGGGAGGTGCTGATCTCCTCTCTCCGGTGACCAGCGATAGGACATGAGGAAATGGAATGAAGCTGCATCAGGCTAAGTTCAGATTGGACATTAGGAAAAGGTTCTTCACTGAGAGTGTGGTTGGTCACTGGAACAGGCTTCCCAGGGAAGTGGTCGTGGCACCAAGCCTGTCAGAGTTCAAGGAGCATCTGGACAACACTCTTAGTCATATGGTTTAGTTTTAGGTAGTCCTGCGAGGAGCAGGGAGTTGGACTCAATGATCCTTATGGGTCCCTTACAACTTGAGACATTCTATGATTCTATGTATCCACATTGGGTTTTTTGTTTTGTTTAAAATTCAATTTAAAAAGTATGTATTTTAACTTTTATCTGTTGGCAGAAACTTCGTAATTCTCATGAATGGAAATTCTTTGAACCCATAGGAAGCAGCTAATATTACATGATGTGAATGACAACAAGAAATGCTTCTAAAAACAGACAGGCCATAAAAGCTAGGCTAAAGAAAGTGAAGGCCCACTGCTCAATGGGGCAAGAGACCTCATAACAAAGAACTTGGCTTAGGTACTCAATGTTCTTTTAGTCTCTGTTTTCACTAGAAAGATCTTGTTTCCTCAGGCCTCCAAGGTACCTGAGCATCCTCACAGAATCTGTGGTGGTGAGTCAGTGCCCACAAGAGAGGAGGATTGAGTTAGGGAGCACTTCATCCACAGCAACACTCAGGTTCATGAGACCAGACTGGATGCAAGCAGGGGTACTGAAGGAGCTGGTCAGTACCATTGCAAGGCAGCTCTCTATCATCTCCAAAAGGTTGTGATGATCAGGGAAGGTTCCTGATGACTAGAGAAAGGCAAACATCACACTCATCTTCAAGAAGGAAGATCCAGGGAACAAGAGTCCCATCAGTCTTACTGCAGTCCCTGGGAAGAAGATGGAGAAAATCCTCCTGGAAGCCACTTCCAGCCACTGGAGGGACAAGAACGTGACTGAGAGCAGTCAGCATAGGTTTACTAAGAACAATCCTGCTCAACTTACAGCCAGATCTATGAGATATGGACTGGATAAATAGATGATGAGTGGAGAACTGTCTGGACTGCTGGACTCAAACGGTTCTCTTCAGCTGTGTGAGATCCAACTAGAGGCCAGTGACTACCGGTGTCCCTGCAGGATCAACACTTAGTCCAAAACTGTTTAATGTCTTGATTATAGACTCAGTGGGATCGAGTGAACTCTCAGCAAGTTCACAGATGATACACAGAAAACTATTTTTCAGAGATACCCTGTGCCGTCCAGGAGAAGCTCCACCATACAAACATGACTGTTGGGTTAGAAGATGTTCCAGGAAGAGAAGAAAAAAGGTTAGATGAGCTGTTTCATAAGGCATACAGAAACTCAGTCAGCAAGTGAATATTGCTGAAACAAGCAGTTTCCCAAGAAACCCAGCCTGCAACCTAGTGAAGATGGAGACATGATGTCGACATGGCAGAGGATGCCAGTCAAGACAAAGAGAAGAAAAACCAATAGCAGCACCGATTAATGGAATGACTGCTTGATGTGACCGGACAAAAACAGAAGAAAATGCAGATGCCTACTGATGTTTTTCCCTGTCCTGCTCCAAAGCCCATCTGTTCCAGTGACACCAAAGAGTGCAGTTAATGGACAGTTTTCGGAGGAGAGTTATTTTAATAATGCATGTCAGAGATGGAAGGAGCCACACTCCATCTCACTTTCTCTGTGAAAGGAAAACTGGAGCATCAGTGCGGGCAGCTACTTAACACACAACACTAAACTTGGACAAGACAAAATTACCTTTCTTAATTTTGCTTTCTTGTGGTTTATAGCGTAACTGCGAGGTTTCCTACAGCACCACTAATAAGCCATTCCATACAAGTTTTAGCTCAACGTAGGGAAGAGATGATAACATCAAAATAAGGTTTAACAAGATCTCATCCTAATAATGTATCTAAGAAAAATTTATGAAAACAATGCAAAATTTATGAAAACAATGCAAGACTAAATCATATTCTACAAATGCATATCATGCCACTCCTGATGCATAGGAGTCATAGATCTACCGCCTCACATAGATACTTACACAGTTAGAAACTGCACAAGCTGTCACAGTTGATCCAAATAAACAGAATCTCCTTATTAAGGCACATTAGAGCTTCTGCAGGGGAATGAACCACTACCAAAAAGGTGTTGTCTGTCTCTTACTTTTTCATTTTCCTGAATGAAAGGAGGCCATCAACAAAGCTGGAATAATTTTGCCTCAAACAGATCCACACCAAGCCACCTGTTGTAGTTTCATTTACTGAGCTGGTAGTCTAAGAACACCTTCATACAGCAGCCTCAGAACAGGTTGGTGAGCTTCCCTACAATGTGCTGCAGAAAAAATTCAAATAGTACTTTCAGTAAGAGCTATGAGATATCTGTTAGAATTCCAGGAAAAATGAACCATTACTACAATGTTTCTGCAGCCCTGCAGATGGATTATATTCATTGTGCATCAACAGCAGACAAATGGACTTCTTTGTGTGGTCCTGGGCTTCTGCACCCCACATCCTTTTACAGTGAAGAACAAGTTCATTCACCACTGAAAGCACTAAGAGTAATAACAAAAATCCAGTTGTCCTGAACAACTACTATTCCTATTTAAATTGAAAAACTCGTAAGGGAATAGAAAACCTTTTAGAATTCTTTTAAGTTATTTGCTTGAAAGTAAAGTAATACATAGTGTAAGAAAATTCAATTACTTAATTACAAAAAGCAAAAGAATAAAGATAATCCCTTCCCTAGAGCAGCATTATACCTAAGGTTGGCTCTGGGTAGAAGCCAACTATTGCAACTGACACAGAAATGGCAAGAAAAGAGGGAGGATAGAGAAAAGAGGGAAATCCCCATTATTTAATCTTCCTTACATGGATTAGGAACGTAGGTTTTAGAACAGGCATTATGCAGGCATCTCAAGTGACTGAAAAGACATTACTCAACTATTAAACAAGTAAAAACACAAAGATTTGAAAAAACCTCAAAAACCAGAATGCAGTAGTTTTTGGCAAAACCTCAATTTTTACCTTGATATTTTTTCCTAAAAATTGCACCCCTCTCAGAATGATTCTTCCTCTCTCTTGACTCATTAATAGATCAACTGTCTTCAAGGAAAGAGTTGCCTTGCTACAGAAGCAGAGCTGCTTGTATTTCCAAATTAATCTTACAGAAAGCAGACAAAAAGAACACCTCTGCTGCTAAAAGAAATCATTACTACTCTAGAAGTGACTTATTCCTTGCATCCTCTAAATCTGAAACCTCAAACTGTATCACTAACAGCCATGTGCATTTGTAAGAATGTTATGAATTTTATTATTTTTGTCCATAGTGGTAACTGCTCGCTAAGGGTCATCTATAAGGCTTTTCCTTTTATGAAAGAAAATTCAACTATTAAATGTTATCTGTGTACTCCTGGATTAAACAACTAATTGAGTCTTCTTCCAAAAAGGTGGGTGTATTACACAGCACAGACATTTTTATTTATATATTTGCAGCTATGGGACAGAGGTCTGTATTAAATTGCTGTCTTAACATGGACTGAAAATATTTTCACTACTTTTTCCTTCAAGAATCAAAATCAAGTTATTGATAGTATCATATTCAAACAAGTGATGCCTGAGCAAGTCTATGTTTCCAGAGGCAAAATTCAATTTAACTGTTAGGTAGCTGTCATTCAGCATCTTCAAAATTAATTTATTTTTACTGGCTCAATAAGCAGATTAGGTGTAATTTTCAATTTTTTCTTGAAACTGAAAAACATGCAAGCCAAAAAAAATCAATAGAACCAGCACTACTGACAACACAAAATACATCAACGGAGGCAGACCCTGTTTATAAATGGTTTTAGTGGGATTCAACATTCAAAATCTACTTCAAATTTGAAGATTATTTTTAAATTACTATAATTTCCCAGTCAATGTCATCCCTCTTCCCATGTCCATACGCAGAAATCACAGTGCCACCTCTTTTCCCTCAGGCTCTTTCATATTTAGAGGCTGAAACTAACCAGAAAAGGTAACTGACAAATCTAGGAAGGAATGACCACATAAGGATCAATGCTTACCGGTGTTTACTTGATGAAAACTTCAATCCTACTGTACCTACTCGTGCATAATTTCGTGCTATGTCTAGAGGATGAGCTCTGTAGGAGACTACATGTATATAGTTCTGTCACTACCAGTAGCTTGACAATTTGCTTGGTAAGAAATGGATTAACTAAAAGTCATCATTTGTATACAGTGTCTTTGGGGATTTCAAGCTACAGGTTGGATTATGGTATATGCTGCTAATTCACAAGTCATATCTGTATACACGTTAGCTTCACATCATTAGGTACTAGACTGAGTAAATGGTGCAAAAAATTCTCAGTGGCATCATTTCCACAGCAAACTTTTCTAAAAGAAATGTCATTTAGAACACATATGCATGTTCTATGTCCATATGGTGGAACATAAACAATTACACTGAATGATTTGATTGAATTTGCGCACCATACTCTTCAAAATATTTTGCTTCCTTTGTAAACATTTCTTTTTACATTTACGAGAACAAGGTCAACTGAAAGTAGGTAAATGGTAGAGATGGACTTCAGCATAACTAAATCTTTTCAGGGAGTGGGGGGAAGTTCAGTTTAGAAAATATGTTTCTGAAGGTGGAAAACTTTGACAAAGAACTTTGCAAATAGTATATGGCCTTTGTAAGATTGAACCAAAGGTTCCGATTTACCTTCCTGACTACATAAATACAATCTCTAAAGCCAAATCAAATCCTTCTTCTTGTAAGGGCTGAAAAAGTAATTCTCAGATTGGAAGAGAAATCAGCAAGTTGGTGACCTCCTACTAATGACAACTGACTGCACATTTATGTTTCAACTCCGGTGATATCAAATATAATGTTAAGATAGAAATAATCCACAGAGTTAATCTACATGACTGGCACCACTCTAAATATCCTGTTTGCCTTAACTAAAGTGCCCACAGCAGCACTGCAAAGCTGTGCTACAGTTGTGTTCTCAGTTGTTTAATTACTCGGGATATCCAAATGTTACTCTTATTCTCTCCCAGTGAACTGCAGGATAACCAGTTAGACCTTTGCGCACATGAAGGATGGGATACATCTGGGGAAGGGTAACCATGAGAATGCACTGGCAGACTGCTAGCACTTCAATTTAAAACAAAAAAAACCAAAAAACAAAAGGTTCTTAGCCTGAAAGACAAAAGAACATTGGCTGTAGCAAGTATCCCTGACTAGTTCGCATTTGGGATGCAACAAGATGTATGTGTGAGGGAAAAGGGGAGTTGTGAGCATCCAAGTGATAATTCAAGGAATCTGCAGCAAGAGACAAACACATAGACAAGTCTATACTGAATATGGCAGCATGCAGGTGCCAGGTGAGCCTGCACTTTTCCCTTCAGAAGGCCATACTATTTGTAATATACATGTTTATGCAAATGAGCAATAATCATGTTTAGTAGTTTACGTCAGTGGAACGACACATCCCATGACTTTTGCTTGGAGAAAAACTAATGAGAAATCTGGGTTCCGAGGTGCACAGAAATCAAGCTATTTACACCATTATTTAAAAGCATGTAAGCAAAAGTCCGCCATCTTAGAGTGCTTTTCTTAAAGCTACCACTCAGTGTTTTACACCAATATGGTATCTCATTCATTTTGAAGGACATGAACTTCATTTTGCCTGACTTGCTGCCTGTCAAGGAAATTCAGTGACTTGTTACTTTTACTTGAAGACAGCCATAAGCTAGAAGTATTAATTGTTTTGACTTATAAGTAAGTGCAAAACCCATCTCGTACTTTACTACCCTGTAAATGCTTTTCTCAGCCTAAAGTATGGAAGTTACAAGTGAGTTAATGTTTCGTGAATTCATTCAGTTGCCTATTCTAGACACTATGTCTATTGCACTTGGAAGCGAGAGCCAGCTTTCCAGGGCTTCTACAACAGTTAAAGAAAAGCCTGTGTACAGCACTTCGTAACAGTGTAACTGGCCTTTCAATGCTGGGAGATGCAAGCCCTTCACAAAGCCTTTTAGTAACAAGACAGACAGAATACTATTACATCATTTCTGCCAAGCTGATCGGACAAATTCCTAGGTCAGAAAGCCTATAGAGGGAAGCACGAAACACCGATAGCTTCAAAAAAAGGACCCATTTCTTGGAAGGAAACTCGGAAAATGGAGGAGAAGAAAAAAACAACAAAAAAAAGCAAGCAGTCTGTAGCCTCCAGAAGACAAAAGGCAATGATGCAAAGCATTTTAAGAATGACCACGCTGATATATTCCGGAAAGAATTTGATCAAAACACCCCACATTTCATTGTTTACAATTAGGCAACATTTTTGCTTTTGTTAACTCAAGAAACCTAAAATTAGAAGGCACAGAAAATGAGCAATAAAAGGGACATTTCCTATTTTTACCTTTTTAACCATCCCCCACCACCCCGCAAAGTCCCTGCTGGCATCATTTAGATTTATTACACCTGTGGGTAAAACTTGTGGGTAAAACTTGTCCATTGACAACTGACCTGATAGGATTAATATTAAAGCAGTGGCTCATGAAGTTTTCCAGAATACAATCTTGATGTTTTATTTGCAAACACACTAAAGAGCCAATACATTGTCCAGACATGGATACCCTCTTGCACCTAATAAATGCAAACACAAAACACAGCTCATGCTTCTATTTCAATACAACTATAGTTGCAACAGTTCTGTTCTCCAGGAGGATAACAAGGTCTTTCAGACTATACCTGCTACTTATTTTTGCTTTGTTTTCAAAGATCCTCTTCAGCAGACTGAATAGTCTCACACTAGGCTCCCTCTTATCTCCAGCCCAGAATCTACTGTGCCAAATAGGGCTACCCTCTTTTGTTACAACTGTTCAAAAATATAAAGATAAGCATTGGCATTTACATTAGTAAACCCACGATATGAAGGCTTGCTTAACATCTCTATCAGTGACCTGGAGGAGGAGACAGAGTACAGTCCTATTCATGAGGTTTGCAGATAACAACCAATTGGGGAAGTGAAGCAGCTGACACTGAAGAGCAGGGCTGCCACCAGGAGGGACACAGACAGTCTGGAGGAATGGGTTAACAGCAGCCTCATGAAATACAATCAGGACAAGTGCCAAATGCCAAGCCCTGTCCCAGCAAGGCAGAGCCCTGCAGCCATGAGGCTAGGGCTAGGAAACAGATCTGGGGGGTTGGCCCTGGGCACTGGAAGGCAGTGAGCTAACCCAGGGCCACCCACGTGCCTGGGCAGCAACAAGGGCCAGCAGTGCCTAGAGTCTCATGAGCAGGTACACACATCTGGGTCCTGCCTCCAGTTTGGGTCCCCAACACAGAAACACCACCAACAAAACGGTGGGAGGCAAGAGGAGGCCATGGAGACAGTGGGGCTGGAGCTCCCGACCTGCGAGGAGAGACTGCAGGACCAGGGCTGGTTCAGCTGGGAGGACGGATGGCTTTGGGGGCACCCAACAGCATGCCTGGTACTGATGGGAGGGAATGGAGGAGACGCAGTCATGCTCTTCACAGTGGTGTGTGGCAGGAGGGTGAGAGGCAGTAGCACAAGCTGACATGAGAGGCTCAGGCTAGAGATAAGGAGAAGCCTTTTCCCCACGAAGACAGCCCAGCAGTAGAGCCAGGGCCCAGGGAGGTTGGGCCACCTTCGGCCAGGGGAGGTTTCACGCCCCGGCAAGGAGGGCTGAAGTCCCGAGCAGCCCGGTCTGACCCCATGGCTGAGCCTCTGGTGGTCCCTGCCAGCATGAATGATTCTGCCATTGTGTGAAACACAGCAGAATGGTTTCCACTAATGGACAAAGTGTAAACCTAAAGGTTTGGCCCTCTCCTCCCTCCAAATAGGCAAACTTCCTTTGGGCTTTTTCATATCAATTAATTCTACCAACACGTAAAGAAGCCATGGTAAATTTTCTGGCTCAGACTGTGTAACATACATTACATAAATTTAAGCAGGTTTATTTATATGTACAGTTTCTAACTTGTTCTACCGTATAACTACTGAATTTATTCTGCTTAATATAGAACCATTTCTCTTTAAATGAGAGATTTTATTTTCTTATCACTTCCTCCGATCACAGTAGCCCTCCTGTATTTAATCTCTGGAAAGTCAAGCAAGCAATGTTTCATGTATAAGGTCTAAGTTCTGCTTTTGCAGAAGTAAACATGAATCGCTTGGTTGTGAAGACAGATATCTAATCGTGTATTTAAGGTAGGCACATGCTCATTTGCTCACCCATTCCACTTAAAGATAACAAGCACTGAGCTCTTATATGAAGTTCATCATAAACACACTTCACTTCGTTCCACTGTCAGGTCAATCTTTTTTACACTAATCATGCACCAGCAATAAGCAGCAACATCTTTATTGTGATGGCTTTTCACATGGGTGCAGGACTCACCCCTCCTGCCTTTAGCAGCTTTCTTCTGAATTCCTCTGTCGGGTTGTTGAATGTGAGCTTTTCACAGCGGAGGTGATTTACAGGTGGGTGGCCTTCAAGGTGCAGGAATAAGTCATAGTCAAATCGAACTTTCTTAGGTTCTTCCTGAGGGTTGAAAATAACCAGATAGAAACATCTAGCACCAAAACTAACTAAGTTGAAAACAAGGGCTACATAAAGACTGTCAATTAAAATGAAAATTATGCCATTTTTAACCATTCTCTGCATTCTCGGACACATGATGGAATTTACCAAGCGTCAGCTGAGCTGCAGTAAATCAGAGAAGCTCCTATCAGCCCGAGATAACACATGCTAAAGTGCATGAACTTCATGAACTTCAAGCTGTCCTGACAAGGCTTAATTGAAAGTGTTTCATCATGTTTGGCACAGGCTACAGACATACACATAGGCAAGTATCATGATTCAGCTGACACAAGGTAACTCAGTCACCAATACAATCACACTTCTGAGCCCTAGACAGTAATGAAGACACTGCAGTAAGTTTTGAATGCAAATTCCTTCACCGAAGCCAAACACTATTGCTTTCTTCACGAGCTGTAGAAAGGGGTAAGAATGAAACTGCTGCAGCCAACTATATTTGATCTCCTATGTATGGGGTCTGCTCATTTATTAATGAAACTTCGTTGCCTTCAACAAGTGTGGCCCGCTAGTTCACGTGTTCCACCACAGCTTCCAAGCAATTAAAATTCTCTGCCACCGCAGTGAAAAAATGTAACTGAATGTTCCCTGTACCAATATGGAGAGAGAAAGAACAGGAAAGGCAAATTTATCCGGGAAGAAATCATCAGTGCTTTACTGCCCTGAGAGAGCCTCAGCTGAAAAAGGACACTAGTGGCATTGAATAGACTTCAGTATGTAATACCAAAGAAAAAGATACTAAGTACATTTTGTGTTACACATTTACACAGTCCCTTCTAGAAGCTATATTATAAGTTAAGCACTCTTTTAAGGCAATATTCAGTAGCCCTTCCTCCAAAGGTCCTAATGTGCAACAGAAGGCACCAAACCAATGTCAGTCTGAAGGCAGAACACAAATAAAAGGTCAAATTCAGCAAAAGCTTTAGTAAAAAGGGAACCATGAGGGAAGAGGAGGAAGAGATACAGCAAAATCTTAGCACATATCCAACACTGCATGTAATCAAAATGTGTACTCTGTTCAGTGACAGATGCTTAAAAAATTCACATTTAAAAATGTTTAGTTCTGATTCAGGATTTCAAGGACGTGAAGAACAGAAAGTGTAGAAATCTCAGTTATTCCAAAAGCTAACTCCGAGGTTTCAAACACAGCCAGGGGACACCATCATTGTCCCATCTCTAGACTTGGAGCAGAGACAACAGAAGGGGGATTGAAATAAAAGGCCTGCAGTAGTCTGTCTTCAGAAGACAGAGGAGAGTAGTTCCCTTAGATGAACTATTTTTTTGACGGACCATTTTCAAAGGCAACCATGAATGAAGATATTTCTTATTGTTAGAAAGATTAACACATGATTTCTTGCAGAAAAAAATGGAAGCAATTTACTCCCCGGTCTGCTTAGAAAACTGATGTTGCTACAGGCAAACAGTTGGTACCAGCAGCTTTGCCATAAAAGCAAAGTTTTAAGAATTTATAAACGGGAGTCTTCAAAGAATTCTGTGGAAAGTTAGATGAACATAACCAGTGATTTCAAAGCAGACTTTTGCTATACAAAGGACTCCCAGTACCACTGCCATTATTTCAAAACGGTGTGACAGTAAAGGCAGAATATACTACAGTTTGAGCCTTATCCTAAATGGCCTGCATTTTCCAGAGTAAGGAGTCTTTTGACCTAAAAGCATTTTTTCAAGGACTTTGTCTCAATGGCTAACAACTATAGCCTGCTGTTGCTGAATTTGGAAGGGGGGTTTGTTTGTCATTTCCCTAATTCTTTAAAGATTGGAGTATTTTCCGTCAGGGTGAAACGCCTGTTAGATTTTCTACCAATTTCTGCTTAGTCTTGGGAACAGGGACCCTTTAATTCTCCATGGTCCAGGCGACTTTCTGTACCTCTGCCTTCTCTATTCATTAGGTTACCTTCTGAACCAGAAATTGAAAAGTTGTCTACCTTGAATAAGTGATGATGGTCTGTCTCCTCTTCCTCCTTCTGTCTATCTCCTCTTTTTCTGTACTGGAATACCTGTGAAGTGGCTTAGAGGAGGAAGAGTAGCTGAGCCAGGAGAAAGCAGTAATTTGCCTCAGGAATGTCAGCTCAATTTTTGTGCCACTTTTCCTTTGTATTGTACCAACCCCAAGGAAGGGCATGCTGCTGCAGCTGTGTGAAGAGCTAGCTGACTCACAGTCCAACTGCTGCTTGTTGTATTCCATGACACCAAAATAGGGGTGAGAGATGTTTGCAAACTTCCTAATTCCACATACTGCTTGAGGGTGAGGTGAGTTGTAATCACTGCTGCCCTCTTGATCTCAGTCTAAGCCACAACTCCTGCTAGAGAACTCCTGAGACTTGCAGGTCTCCACAGTCAGCAAAGGCAGCCAAAAGTCTGAGTGGAAAACAAAAAAAGAAATGTCGGGCAGGAAGCTTTCTGTAGAGATGCTTCAATGATTGACTCATTGTCTTCTGACTTTGCCCAGTTTTGGGATGAGCTCTTAACAGAGGAGTTAAAAAGAATGGGCTGCTTTTCATTAGATTTCCTGAATGAATCAAAACTGCTTCCCTAACAGAGACAGAGCTAAAAAGCATACCAAAAAAGCCAGTCAACTCACTGAGGCAGTTGTTTCTTTTTCCAAGAGCAAGCAGGGTAGCCTAAGCCCTGCTCTTCACAGATTGATACAGGGAACATTTCAGAATTACCTGTTCAAAACCTACAACTTCCAAAGTGCCCGAGCAGAATTATCTACACCTCATACCTTGACAGAGCTTTCTGTGAAAGACAAAAGAATACTGGAATATCTACCTGAAAGCATAAACAACTAACAAAGCTGTACTCTAACACAAATTTTAAGTGACCAAAGTTCCAGCAGAAGTCGTCTACTATGCATTTCTATTTTCTTTCGGGTTTAGTTTTTCACCAAGTATTCAACACATTAAAGATGTAACACTGACTTGATTAAAATAATTATGTTAAACTACATCTTGGTAATATAAAATAAACACACAGGTATCTTAGAAGCACATGTGAAGTATAATAATAGCTCCACTGAGGCACATAACATACAAAAGGGACCTAAAATATTGCAGTTATTAAGGTACTGTACATCAAACCTTGCAAGCTTTTTGCTCTAATTCCACCCAAATCCAATTCTTTTTATCTGAATTACTTAGTAGTAATACAGACCCTGTTACGTACATTAAAGGAAATCTCTGTATTTGCTATCTAAGAGACCCACAGTAAGTGCAGCATTTACTCAGACTCATAATTTGAGATACCACAATAATGCAAGCTTTGTAGAATGGCACTGGGTTTGTTTTTAAACTGTGCCCCCTGGTAATGTTGAGTTGAGTAGAATCAATGTTCACATGCAGTCTAAAAGAATGTTTTTTCAGACTGAGGATGTAGGATTAAAAAAAAAAAAGACTTTTGAAAAATCAAAACCTGAACAAATTAAAAAGATTGGCAATACTAAAATAGAACAATGAGTTCATTATGAAATAAACATAATCAAGATTGGTTTCCTTTCTTAAAAGTTTAAGTGGCTCTTGACCTTCCTTAAGCATTTTTTAAAGTCTGTCCACTTCTGAGTAGGGCTAGTAATTCTTCTGAATAGTTACATTCAACTTCTTTATTTTCTCAGGTAATCCTAATTTCATAGAGTTATGTACTATATACAGTTACGTATTTCTAAAAGTTACAGTGACTTTGAATTGAGGAACAGCACTGACAAAGATAGCTTTAAACCTAATTTTTAACTGAGTTTATAAATTAAACTGTAAATCTTTAAAAAACCCTGACTTACACAAGATTTTTTTTTTTTTTTTAATGAAAAGTATGTAATTCCATACCTTGTTTTTGAAGTAAACCTCAATTGGTAAAATGAAACCAGCATACCCAGATTCTTCAACTTTGTAGGGTGGATCCTTGCACACTGAAACAAAGAGAAAAACCTGTGTTTAACACAAAAAAAATAATGTTTTAAATGCACAAGCAAAACATATGAGCAAATAATCTGTGACAATAGTTCTATGGCAGCACCATTACAAAACTGCACACACACAATAGGACATATCTGTGCACAACTCAACGTGAATTTTGCAAGCAAATCGTTCCTGCCTGTATACAACCTACAGTTTAGGGATAGCAAATTTTTAATTTTCTTTTTCAATCCTTTCAGACTGCTAAAGCAGAATCACCATGGACTTCAACACCAGGTGGACCTGCTGAGTACCCCCAAGAGCTACATAGGCACTGCAGCCAAGGCTTGTTCTGGGAAAGGAAAATATATAGGATTCCACCCTGAGAAAGTGTAGAGGGCAGAAAAGTTGCCATTCATGTATTCATAACCTAATACGAATAAGATCCTGATTTTAATAAATGTAATTTAAAATAAATAAATTAATTTAATTAGAACTAATGCTAATAAAATTGAAATCTGTATTACTGGGGGGAGGCTGTATTATTGGGGGGAGGGGGGACACAACACAACACTCCAGTAAACAGTGGAGAACCTCAGGAAGCTTAACTATTGTATTATGTTAAACAGTATCCAGGTTTACCCTATAGGATTAAGACTTCTTTAACATGACAGTGAGTATTACTAGCTCCAATATGCAATCTTTTCCTTCAAGTTTTCAGTTTAATGCAAGGGCTTTTAGTTACACGAAATCCCCGTTGTATTCAACGTGAGCTCTCTGAAGAAAGTGGCACTAGCCTGTCAACTCCAGCCAGTGACAAAAAGAAGGTTGTTACAGAACATGTAACAGAAGCCACTTCTTCCTTCTCCTGTTCGGCTGTGTGACAACCTCATTACAGAATTCATGCCCACATAACACATAAGCACAAAGGTAGGCTAAGCTTGAGAAACCGCATGTATCCTGCAGCATCAACTCAGATGCTTCCAAATGCTGCATTGATATGTATGACAACTCATGTCATATGCACTACCATCTCAATGACATCATAGGACAATGACAGTTTCTCTACTGTAGACTGGTAGAATGATGCAATTCATACACAAAGGGTTGACTTTAGAAACATTTACTCAAGCTCTATCAATCTTGCTGACTGGAAAAAAAAATTCAGACTCCCAGATGGATCATCATTTGCTAAGACATATGTTCTTTTCAGAATCGCCTGGTAGCTGCTCAGGGCATTGTATCAGGTGCAACTCAAACTATACTTTACAAAAAGTGTGTCTTGCAATCAACTGTGCAGGGCCTGAATACCAAAATTATTCTTTTTAGCAAAGCATCACAGATGGGCACTTACCACCCTCTGTCATCCCAGAAACATGACAAGGCCCATCAGACACATCCAGGAATATAACCGTTGCTACATTCTCAATGGTATGATCAGCATGTCAGCTTTCTGAGAACATGCAAGCTTGGTTAATCCCCAAGTAAATGAACACAGCAGAATTTTCTCCTACTATCTTGCCATTCTCCTCCTGCTCTGCTAGCACCAAACCCACATAGGATGAGGAAGATTCCAAGTCCTTGCTCACCTACTGCAGCTGGCTATCACTACCCAGTTCACTTCATGCAATCAATAGAAAGGGAAAAGGACGACAAAAACGGAGCAAGAATAATCTCTTTTCCAGACTCTTCTGCAACACTGTCATCTTGCAGCTACAGAATTTAGTTTGTTTTTCTTGGCAGGAAAAAAGAGGACCTATAGTTTATAAAGTGGGATTTGAAAGATTTTGAAGTGTTACGATGATAGGTCAAATCTCAGAGGTGGCTTCAGACATACAAAGCTTTTAAGGTAGAAACTGAGCATTTTGTGTTAGAGCCTCCCAGAAGTAGTATTTCACCTTATATTGACCTGTTTTCCCTTAAAAGGGCTTACCAGCATTTGAAAAATGTAAATATAATAGTCCTAGTTAAGCACAGTGACAGGTTGCAGTAATACATACTGACAACTTTTTCAGTCAGAGATAGAGGAGCCTTCCTGCTCCTCCTCTGCCTTCAGAAGACAACTTGAGAAGAAAGCGTTCCCGGTATTATTTGAATGGCCATGCAGCATTCAGAAGACTGAAATCCACTTATATAAAAACAGGGAAAGATTATACAACAGGTTTATCCAGATGGAAACATATAAACTTTAGAAACTATAATAATACATTAACTGTTACAGAGATTTCAGGCTCCATTACGTGACAAGTCACAAATCACTTTTTTTTTTTTAATAAATATCACATCAACTTCTTCCTAAGCACTTAATTGGTGCAAAAACCACTGTCTGCATAAATATTTTTCATTCTCTCCCTCAAGTCTCTCTTCTTTCAGATTTACACAGCTGTTAGCCACTCTGAATAGTACCTTGTCAGAGTTTCACATTACAGTTCTGAAAACAAAGTCTGTTACACTTGCAGGCTTTGTTGAAACTTGGGTGATGGGTTACAAAACACTAAATCACAAGGAAACTACTTTGGGTGCCTTCCCAAACTGAAAGACGGGCTTTTAATAGAAGGAAAATTCTACAATCTTGTGAACGAAACCTTCCTGAAAAAAAAAAACAAGTGACTGAGCAAAGCTCCACACTATTGCATACGTGTTGACTGCAACTAAAGTGAAAGCTATTACATTTTCCTCACCTTTCTTGTGGAAGCTACTGCTATATGTACTGGCAGAAACAGCATCTCTGTGCACTCCAAACCAGCACTCACTGGCATAAGCTCTTTTTGTTTCGTTGAACTGTCACAAGTAGTAACCAGGGCTGCAATGACGTGTAGTTTAGCCAAGCCAACAGGCAACCATCCTAGCAAGGTTTGTGGAGCGGAGAAGAGAGAAGGGGCAAGAGTTAGGTAAACCACAGAAAAGGTAGAGAGAAAAAAAAAATAACAGGAGAGGAAAAAAAAACCCTGTAGTAGAGAAGGAAAAGAGAAACAAAAGCAAATTGCAAGTATAGACCAACAGAGCAAAACCAACAACAGAAATTAGGAAGGAGTGATTTTGAAGGAAGCACCTGGAAACCCTAACAGGCTTCTCAAAACTCATTTAAAAAAGCAGCTACACTAGACCAGGTAGATAAGCAGAAAACACGACCCTTGTACAGACAAACAAACAATTTCCTCCTCATCCAGAGGGACAGAGGCATTTCCCCAATGACTGCTCCTCTCCTTTGAAGTGGCACCTACAAATGCATTTCAAGCACCAGATAAACAAAGCCTCTTGCACAACATTATCACTAAGACTTAATTCAGGGTTTTTTCCTAGGAAAACAGCTTGTATGATCACGATGCGTTTCCTCCCTCTCCCCTATATCTTTTGACTAGGCGGTCCAACTTCAAGACAGTCTCTATGACAATTAAGTCCCTACAGATTGCTACTGATCCAGTTAAAAATTAGCGCCCACACTGAGAAGGCAGTTCCAGAAAACATCTTCACTGAGATGCAGGGAGAAGCAGCTAGCAGTATGCAGAATTACAAACCAGTTATAACACAGTGTCTCTTCTCATGAGAAGTGTAGAGCCAGGAAAAAAGAAGTAAAGAGAAAAGCAAAACTACACAGATTTCTTTAGACCCACTAGCCACAGAACAAGCTGGTTTTTTGTTGCCTGTGTAAGGCAAGAGAAGGAGTTCATGATACTATACTGTTATCATATCTTTGTCAGAATGCAGGATCATTTCTCTTCTTCCATAAATGAGAGCTTTAGTCTTAGTTATCTGCAAATGCATTTGCTAAACACAGACAGACCAGCCCCCTAAAGTAATTTTAGGTGCAATTTTGAAATAAAAATAAGGAATTTACGCAACACAATTATACAGCTGAAGTCCATCCCTTCTGTTCATCATGTTTCATTGTACTTTGGGGTGAACATTGCTGTAACAAGTAGTAACACTGGTATGTTTGAGGCCACAGAAGGGAACTTAGATCAAACAGGGCTCTAA
The DNA here is from genome assembly GCF_018139145.2 of Gymnogyps californianus. Classification (NCBI taxonomy): domain Eukaryota; kingdom Metazoa; phylum Chordata; class Aves; order Accipitriformes; family Cathartidae; genus Gymnogyps; species Gymnogyps californianus. The sequence continues at coordinate 47,362,990 of NC_059500.1, read as the reverse complement.
CTATAGAAAAAGCTGTCCAAATACTGCATAAGAGCTTGAACTTCTGTGAAACTAAAAGACTACACAAGCTGTTAAATGATGGAAAGAAGAGGGGAAGGTGTAGAAGCTAGAGCAAGAAGGCTCAAGTCCTAGGACAAGAAGTAGTTCTTATAGGTGGAATGCCATTTTTCCATAATGCTGGGGAAGCACACACACATACACACATGTGCAACTACACAGGTACTGACTTCCAGTACTGTACACACCTCAGGCATTCACCTACCATATACTGTCACTTAACTTCCCTTGACAGAGGACTATTTAGGCACTCAGCTGCAGTCCTAGCTGTATTACAAACACTTCACAAACAACAGGAATAGTCAGAAGCATATTGGCTATGCTGATCCATTCATTTTGACCAGCCTTCCCATACACGCAAGTGCAGTAATTTGCAGCTGATAAAAATTATTGAAATGCTCCTCAAACAAAATGTGCCTTCCAGAGACCAACTGCAAGGTATCAATGTGCATCTTTAAATAAAAGCTCAGTAACAACATTATCATTACTAATACACGATTTTATTATGAAGGATTTCTTCTCCATAAGATCTCAGTATCTGTTTTGGTAAAATCGCCTATTATACTCATTCTACAGTAAAAAATAGATGCGAGTGCTCAACTCTCATTCAATGCACTCTACAACTAAATTCTTTTGATAATGCCAGCATAATGAGTTACCCAAGATCACAGCAAGCCAGGACAGGAATTGATGAGTTGTAGATTATCTGTCCCCTATTTGTCAGGGGAATATGCCACCTCTACAGCTCACATAAATGGCTTAAATAATTTATCTCAAATGTTTTGCTTCTTTATTCTACAAGTGAAGCACTGCTTTTTCTTCTGTTGTGTTCATGCACGCATTCCCATGTGTTGCATCAGACATCAACTGACACCTAAGGAACCGATGCAAATCAAGCCATGATGATGCATTTTAGCAACAGTGACCACACTGAGGGCTTTGGTGATAACAATAACAAAATTCTAGTAAGAGCTATCCTTTTTAAAAGCTTTAACATGAGATTCATTGGCCACTCCAACAGTGTTAAACACTTCATTGCAAAAACATTTTTCCTTCCGTGGTGGGTTGACCCTGGCTAGATGCCAGGTGCCCACCAAAGCCGCTCTATCACTCCCCCTCCTCAACTGGACAGGGGAGAAAAAAAATAAAACAAAAGGCTTGTGGGTCGAGATAAGGACAGGGAGATCACTCAGCAATTACCGTCACGGGCAAAACAGACTCGACTTGGGGAAAATCAGTTTAATTTATTGCTAGTCAAATTAGAGCAGGATAATGAGAAATAAAACCAAATCTTAAAACACTTTCCCCCCACCCCTCCCTTCTTCCCAGGCTTAACTTTACTCCCAATTTTCTCTACCTCCTCCCGCCCCGAGCGGCGCAGGGGGACGGGGAATGGGGGTTTGGGTCAGTTCATCACACGTTGTCTCTGCCGCTCCAGCGTGGGGTCCCTCCCACGGGAGACAGTCCTTCATGAACTTCTCCAACGTGAGTCCTTCCCATGGGCTACAGTTCTTCATGAACTGCTCCAGCATGGGTCCCATCCACGGGGTGCAGTCCTTCAGGAACAGACTGCTCCAGCGTGGGTCCCCCGCGGGGTCACAAGTCCTGCCAGCAAACCTGCTTCAGTGTGGGCTCCTCTCTCCACGGGGCCACGGGTCTGCAGGTCCTGCCAGGAGCCTGCTCCAGCACGGGCTTCCCACGGGGTCACAGCATCCTTCGGGCATCCCCCTGCTCCGGCGTGGGGTCCTCCACGGGCTGCAGGTGGATATCTGCTCCACCGTGGACCTCCATGGGCTGCAGGGGGACAGCCTGCCTCACCATGGTCTTCACCACGGGCTGCAGGGGAATCTCTCTGCTCCGGCGCCTGGAGCACCTCCTCCCCCTCCTTCTTCACTGACCTTGGTGTCTGCGGAGTTGTTCCTCTCACATCTTCTCACTCCGCTCTCTCTCGGGCTGCAACTGCAACTCCCCTGTAACTTCTTTTCCCTTTCTTAAATATGTTATCACAGAGGCGCTACCACTGTTGCTGATAGGCTCGGCCTTGGCCAGCGGCGGGTCCGTCTTGGAACCTGCTGGCATTAACTTTATCGGACATAGGGGAAGCTTCTAGCAGCTTCTCACAGAAGCCACCCCTGTAGCCCCCCCTGCTACCAAAACCTTGCCACGCAAACCCAATACACCTTCATTAAAAATGCAGTCAGAATGAGTAAGGAAGGGCAGAAGTTCCTATTAGGCAGATGCTGACACAACAACATCAGGACGATGCAGAATAATGACTGCAACAATTCACACATATTTTGTGCACCCGCAGGATACACCAAGTGGGTGCTTGGAGAAAATGAAGCCTTCTGATAGAGAACTGGTTTAATGGTAACTTTTTTGTACTGGTATTTTATAGATTCTTGCCTAGAATTTTCTCATATTGGTAATTTTTTTTTTTTTTTTTTTTTTTTTTTTACACAGTCAAAAGGCCACATATGCCCTCCTAACTCCCTCTCAGCACACAAAGACAGCAGTAAGCCTTGAACACACAAGTTTGAGTTTCTGAAATACAGCAGTGAGCTTCCTGCATTCTTTGATTCAGGTGCAGCAACCTGCAGTTTCACATTTACAATGCTGTCAATAATTTAGATAACTTTAAAGGTGTTTTAAAGGTGTAATTCAATGGTTTCTTATACTAATTCTCAGTGCATATATACTATCTCTCCGCAGGTCCTAGAAACAATTGAGAACATGAAGCTCTAAATTGAACAGATCCAGGAATTCCTGATTTTGATTTTTTTCTGCAGCCCATATAAAATACCCCCTTGGCCTCTGAAAGTACAATCACTAAGTGTTTTGACATAAACTGTTTGAGATTAGAAGGCGGACCTAAGGTATCCTCACTATTTCATAATGCTGTGCAAGCCCATTTAATGTACGCGTGCTGCAGATGGGAAAAAACGCATCTTCACTCATTAACTGTAAAGGAGAAAGCAATCTGTACTGCCAGAAGACAGGCAAGGGCTACCTTAACTTGGAAGTTCCCTTTTGCGTGAAGTTATACTGTTGAAATTCACACAACTTATTTGTCCAGTATTTCCCAGCTTTGCTGAAATGGGAGAAGAGGGGGAAAGGATTTAAAAGCTCCACCTCACATGCCAGATTCTGGAGCAATACTGGCTGGCAGCAAATCATCCATGGGACCTTGAAATGCCGTATTAAACCGTGTTTTCCCACCCCTTCCAGGACTTGCAGCAGGAGGAGCACTTCTCTTGACTGGCCCACCATACACAGACATCAAAAGATCCTCAGGCACCTATGAGCTTTCTAACTTCAGTACACATCACAGATGATGCAAAAGCCCCTCCTCTTGACTCAAGGATGCAGAAAGATATTTAGCTATATTCTGTGCTCCACATGCAAGCAAGAATCCTTTATGAGACACAGGGAAGTTACTGGAGATGTTTAGGACCATTCATAGTTCATGCCTCCCATCCCTTCTGTCTGCTCCCTCAGGTTTCCTCCAGATAAGATGGGAATGAGAAAGAGAGAAGGCAAAAAGAATATTTTAAAACTAAAGTTACTCCTACACTACATTTCACCTTTTAATTCTAGATTCTCCCCCCCCCCCCCAACAGGAAGTGTTCTCAAAAAAGAGTGTTAAAAAAATATATAATCTCAGGTATCAATGGATCGGAGTAAATGACTTTCAGAAAGTACCTGCTCTAGAAGTCTTCCTTAGAAAAGCATGCCACTGAAGCAAAAGAAAAACCCTTGAACAGGAAAGATCCTTAATAACTGAACTGCAGCTAAGGCTGTCTGGATAATAACATAATAAACCAGACAATTATTTTTGGTGGGAAAGACATTAGATATAACATTAAAAACTCCAACTATAAATGTCAGTTTGTCCTGTAGATATCATTACTGTTTTAAAAGTAATAAAAATTCTCAGTAATTGTGCACTAATGCATCTTCATATTTGTATAGAAAATAGAGCCCTTGGGATTCTCTCTTTTACTGAGGAAAACAGGTCCCAGAATTGCAGGATTTGAAGTAATTTCTATCTTGGTTATTAACTATATACTTCTCCCTGCTCAATAAAAAGACTTTGCATAGAGAATATTTTTTCTTAACTCCTAGACAGACACTTCAGAAGGTCAAATAAATATCTATCTAGTTCTCTATTTTAACTTCATTATGCTATGCAAAGATCAAATTGGGAACAAATATTTTCAGAGCTATCAAAATTACTCTGTATTCCAGTGATGTCATACTCGTGTCAAACTTTTTCTGGTGAACTGCAAGCCAAGGCTAAGAATTTTTCCATCACATCTCTCAGTTCTTTGTGGTTATTTTACTTCATTAATGATCAAGTAAATGTAATTTCTTTTATTTGTAAAGCTTTTCATTCTATGGAGCACATACAGTAACTTAGAAAAATATCAGAACACTTCTCTTGTAAAGAACAGTGTCACATGAAATCTGTTTGCATCAGCCTTCAGAAGGTAAGTCTCCCCATCTGGGAGACTTAAAAACAGAAAAATTGGCTGCTGCCTAACTCAACAAAGTCAGTACGGATCCTTCCATTGTATTAAGAGACAAGAATATTGTCCAAATGCCTCTTAAACACTGACAGCCATGGGGCATCAACCACCTCTCTAGGAAGCCTGTTCCAGTGTTTCACCACTCTCTTGGTAAAGAAATGCTTCCTAATGTCTGGCCTAAACCTCCCCTGGTGCAGTTTTGAACCATTCCCATGCATCCTGTTGGCGGATCCCAGGGAGAAGAGATCAGCACCTCCCTCTCCACTTCCCCTCTTCAGGAAGCTGTAGAGAGCAATGAGATAGCCCTCAGCCTCCTTTTCTCCAAACTAGACAAACCCAGAGTCCTCAGGCACTCCTAATAGGACATGCCTTCCAGCCCTTCCACCAGCTTTGTTGCCCTCCTCTGGACGCATTCAAGTACCTGAACATCTTTCTTAAATTGTGGGGCCCAGAACCGCACACAGTACTCAAGGTGAGGCCACAACAATGCTGAATACAGTGGGATAATCGCCTCTTTTGACCGGCTGGTTATCCTGTGTTTGATGCACCCCAGGATGCGGGTTGCCCTCTTGGCTGCCAGGGCACGCTGCTGACTCACATTGAGCCTGCTGTCAACCAGCATGCCCAGGTCCCTTTCTGCAGGGCTGCTCTCCAGCCACGCCTCTCCCAATTTAGACTTGTGTCCAGAGTTACTCCGTCCCAGGTGCAGAATCCAACATTTGTTCTTGTTAAATTTCATGCCATTAATGATGGCCCAATGCTCCAATCTATCTAGATACCTCTGCAAGGCCTCTTCTCCCTCAAAAGAGTCAGCAGCACCTCCCAGTTTAGTATCACCAGCAAACTTGCTAATGGTGCATTCAGCTCCTGCATCCAAATCATTGATAAATATATTGAATAGAACTGGCCCTAGAATTGAACCCCGAGGAACACCGCTGGTGACTGGTCGCCAGCCAGATGTAGCCCCATTCACTACAACCCTTTGAGCCCTGCCATCCAGCCAGTTCTTCACCCAGCACACTGTGAACCCGCTCATCCCACAGTTGGACAAATTGTCCAGAAGGATGCTGTGACGGACAGTATCAAAAGCCTTACTAAAATCCAGAACTACCATCTCCACCACCTTCCCTTCCTCCACTAAGCAGGTGATCTTACTGTAGAAGGATACCAAATTAGTTAAACAGGACTTTCCCTTTGTGAACCCATGTTGACTGTGCCTGACGATTGCATTATCCTTTAAATGCCTTTCAGTAGTACCCAGTATAATCTTCTCCATAATTTTTCCAGGAACTGAGGTTAGGCTAACAGGTCTGTAGTTCCCTGGGTCTTCCCTCACACCCTTTTTGTAGACTGGAATAACACTGGCTAGCTTTCAGTCAGCAGGGACCTCCCCAGGCTCCCAAGACCTTTGGTAGATGATTGAGAGGGATCCTGTCGTAACATCTGCTAGCTCCTTCAGTACTCTGGGATGAGTCCCATCAGGCCCCACAGACTTATGAACATTCAGCTGATACAACTGGTCCATTTCGGTGTCCACAAATGGAAAGTCACTGTTCCCACATTCATGGTCCTCTGACTCAGGGGACCAGGCAGCCCAACGTCTATCAGTATTATTAAAGACTGAGGCAAAAAACACATTAAATGCCTCTGCTTCTTCTTCATCCCTATTAGTCACATAACCATCTTCATCAAATATCAGTCCAATGTTTTCTTTAGACCTCCTCCTGCTATTAACATACTTAAAGCCCTTCTTGTTATCTGAAACAACACTGGCCAGTTTCAACTCTAACTGAGCTTTGGCCTTTCATATCTTCTCCCTGCATAAATGAACCACAGCTCTGTACTCTTCCTGCGAAGCCTGACTTCACTTCCAGAGATCATACAATTTCTTTTTCCTCGTGAGCTCCACGAGGAGTTCCCTGTTCAGCCAAGATGGTCTTCTGCCCTGCTTGCTTGACTTATGATACAGTGGAACTGCCTGCTCCTGTGCTTCTAAAAGGTGGTTCTTAAAAACTGACCAGCACTTGTGGACTCCTAAGCCATCAAAAGCAGATTCCCAGGGTGCTCTGATAAATAGCTACACCTGAATAGCTTAAAGTTTGCTCTCCTGAAGTCCAGGGTAGCAATTGCTGTCCTTTCTTATTACACTGAAAATTTTAAAATCAATCATTTCATGATCACTGTGGCCAAGACAGCCACCTACCATCACATCCCCACAAGTCCTTCTCTATTCACAAATAGCAACTCTAGGAGGGCATCTTTCCTAGTTGGCTCACTGAGTACCTGTGACAAGAAATTATCTCCTACAAACTTCAAGAGTTTCCAAGACCTGCTCATCACAGCAGCATGATATTCCCAGTTGATGTCTGGGAAGTTGAAATCTCCCATAAGGACAAGGGCTACCAAGCCAGAGATTTCTCCTAATTGCCTACAGAATAACTCATCAGTGCTTATATCCTAGCTAGGCGATCGGTAGTAGACACCCACTACAACTTCTCCTTTGTTTTCCATCCCCCTAATCCTCACCCAGAGGGTCTCAACCACATCATTCCTAACTGTAAGGGCTGTACAATCAAACCTCTCCCTTATGTATAGTGCGACACCTCCACCTCGCCTGCCCTGCCTATCCCTCCTGAACAGCCTGTAGCCCTGCATCCCAGCACTCCAGTCATGGGACCCATTCCACGAAATCTCACTAATACCGATGATAGCATAGCTCTGGGAGCTGCTTAACACTTCCAGTTCATCCCATTTGCTTCTTATACTGCATGCATTGGTGTACAAGCATTTCAGATTCGCTGAAAGATATATTTACACGCTGAAAGGTACAAGATATTAATTCCCAAAAGCCAGCCACAGATAGATTTTTTCTCAAACCCTGCAGCCCTACATACTATGTAGCTGACAAACTCTCCTTTGTACATAGAATGGAAAAGGGAGGGGGAAGAAATATAGATTGGGCCTTAAAAGCAGAAAATTTTCAAGGTGGCACAGTCTAATCCTGAATAATTGGTTTTGTTCTAGGCCAATTTCAGCATGAAGTGAACAATTAGTTTTAAAAAATCCTCACCTTAAAAAATGCTACATTCATGAGATTGTATTTGCACTACTAATCTAGTGGTAATCTGTAAAACAATAAAAATAAAGTGACCGTGCTGTCTAAATACACGTTTGATAGATCATGGCAAAAAGCAATTTGCTTTCTTAGGCATGAAAGCCATTCATTTAGCAATCTTTCAACTCTGCTCTTTTAAAAATGTCAGGAAAAGTGTGGACAAGATTGCATTTGCAAATTGGTCTTTTTTCTTTAAAAAAAGAAAACAAATCAGAAAGCTATTGACTGAAACATTAGCAATGTTTTACTTGTTCATATGTGATAGAATAAAAACATTTCGTCTGTAATCCCTCACCTGTAGTTGTTTCTGAGATAAGAAACATAAAGCATTGTTCACAGTTTCCCTGTCAGTGACATCTTTATAATTCCACTGTTGAGTTGCAAGCATTGGCTAATAAGTAAATAATTTTGTTGATAATTCTGAAGGAACATTTTTGGGGCTCTTAACTGTTTAGTTCTGCAGATCTGGAAAAAGTGAAGTGCCTCCTAATAGACCTTAGCATATGTAAACTGCTAACATTCATTTTTGCTACTGAATATCCCAAACTTTTGCTTCAGTGTTTAGACAGCATTGAAAAATATTTTTAGAATCACTGGCAAAGGCAAGTTTGGTTTTGTGAAGAATTATGCCATACTCCTAATCTATATATGTGTTCTGCTTCTACAAAACTATTTTGAAAGACCTTCAAAGAATATGTCAATGAAACAGAAAAGTGTTTCAAAGTGAGAAACATGTCATTACAAAGTTATCCTGTGGAAAAATGTATTTGCAAAGCTGAAAACTAAAGGGTACTTAAGCTGCATAACAGACAGATTTTGTATGACTGTATAGTATGCTAGTACGTTTAAAGCCATGTACAGACAAATAAGCTGTATCAATAAAAACATTTGAGTTAATTCTCAAAAGCTTAAAAGGTGGCACTTAATGTGCTTTTTAAAAATCTATAGTCTCTGATTGTCTTGAACCTCATTCCTCGAAACACTGTTTTTCAACTCTTATCTTGTTAGCATTCATTACCAAGGTATTGAAGGTTTGTTGTTGATTAATTTTCATGACTGAATGATCTTATTTTACTCTGTCAACCTTTCCAACACAAATGATTTGAATTTTGGTTGTTATTCCACCTTCAAGTTGATCAAAAAGGAATTCAGTCACACTGTACCAATCTCAAAGAACTGCTGAGTATCTCTGAAGTTCGATGGTGTGTTTGAAGAGCAAACTCCATGTCTTTGGACTTTGACTAGGACATTGCCTACATGGCAGGTATTTAAAATATTTCCAGGAGAAAACTCATGCCTCCCTGTATTTCTTCAACAGCTCTTTAATTCATCTCATTAAATGATGTGTCAGTTTGAAATAAGAAAATGCCCAAATGTGAGGTGGTTGCTTGGACATTACATGCTAAAATGACAATTAAAATTACCCTGGACAGATTTTCTAGATCAGATTTTGTTCCCTCAAAACAAGCCAGGCCTTGTTTACTTTATTATGGTTGCACTAAATCAGCTAAGTTGTGACTCTGAAGTTTAAATAACCCAGGGCTAAGAAAAACATGAAAATTCTTCTCAGTTTCAACACAGGTTATTCCTTGCCAGATTTAAACTGAAATTAACATAAGGAAACATTGAATTATTGAGATACTGGTTTGTACTGAACTCAGTGTTCTCACTCAGATCAATCCAACTGGACTTCAAATCTACTCAACAATATAATCAGACATTCAGACAAAGCCTAACCAGCCAAAGAAAATATGAACACAGTGAACAGGTTAGGAAAAAGACTTTGGAACAGCTTTTGCAATTCATCACTTGACCTTCTGAATTTGAACTCTCAATCGCTTCAAGTCTGATCTTTTCCTGTGCTCATTGCAATGTATTTCTCTTCTCCTGGTATTCCTCTGGCACATGTTTTCTCCACATTTTTTATTCGATTAAATAACAGCTTGAAAAACAGAGAACATAATACAGTGTAAACATCTTGAACAAAAATTAAAGTGCAAGACACCAGCCAGACATGCAGGAAACAAGTAATCTTATACCACCATTGTTTCATTAGTGGTCATGACTCAAAGACGGCAAAGGAACAGAAAACTTTATACTTTTCTTCAGTTTTGATGAAGGGAATGTAATCATTTACTTTGGGTGGAATGAAGCAATTCAAACCTGCAAAATTATGTATGCCCGACAATAATTTGCTTCAATCTAACAAAATATCCCCCAGTTAACACTCATTTATAATTCTTTCTGGAATTAGAGTACACATTGCCTAGAGAACATTAAATTAGTCAAAATGGAAATCAGCATTTCATACTAGTATATCAGGTGCTTTCAAAGGAGTCATGCTCACAACTTTACTATATCAAAGCAGACTTCCTTGCTTGGACACAATTTATCCCAAACATTATTTCCCATAGAAGATTTGATTGACAATAACTAACTGCACGAGAGGGGCTTTCAAAATCTGGCATGTTTAATTCTGGGGGTTCCTGAGCTTCCTTATTTTTTATTTGTTGGTTGGTTTTGTTTTTTTAAACTAGCAATTGCCCCAGGAAATTGTCTGAATAGATACATCTTAGATTTTGTTCCCAGTCTGATCTTCATAGGTTTGAAGAAAGAACACCCCTAAGCAGTGTGCATGCAAGCCACCGTTAAATTAAGAAACAAAAAGATAAAGGGAAGCACATATAGAAATGTAGCCAAATCAGAGCAAAACTCTAAGCAATCTTCCCCACTCATTTCTCTGTATGTTTTCAGAAGGACAAGGCTTTCCACCAATCAGGTGTTTTAAAAATATCATGCTATATCAAAGACAGATGATGTCTGCTTTTAAATTCAAGATGTTCCTATTAATTTAATTTCAAACAGGTATGCATGAAACAGGGCCAAACAGCAGGCACAAGACTGACTGCCTCATTTTTACAGCATCTGCTTGTCTTTGCTTTTCTTTAAAATTGCCTTTCAACCTGAGCTAGAACTCCCAAGCTAGACAACATATTGGGAAAATTGTCTCCTAAAACATCTCCCTTCCCCCCTTTTTTTGTATTTCTTTTAACATGGTGTTCAGCTGCCATTTACCACAGCTCCACTGCAGGTAGGTTACACAGGAGCCTTTGGGCACTTTCGGAGACTTATAGGGGATGGCAGCCATCAATGAGCACCTAGACCCAAGGACAGCAACCTGTAAGTGCAGTTACCAAGCTAAGACCTCTGCCTCTTCATATGAATGGTAAGGAAGCTACAACTTGTGGCTAAAAAGCACACATCCTTATTCAGGGCAAACAGAAGAGGAAGATGGAACAGACAATGGCAGAAAAGCCCCATTTGGCCCAAAAGTTGGCCAAGCAGCATCACAAGCTGCAGGCTCTGGGTTTGGGGGTGCAGGCACTGGAAGGGGGTTCCCTCATGCAGATGCTGCTCTGCCTTACCCATCCCCTTCAGGGAGCACTCTGTATCTGCTGTAAACCTGCATATGCCCTAGTACTTCTCATCTAAAGCAGAGCTCATAGCAAGTGAGGGCTGAACCTCTGCCGCCCCATGTCCTCTCCTGCAGCAGTAGAAATACGCAGCCTCCGCCTGGCCTGGGCCCACACCCCAGACAGCCTCCTTGCTCCACACCACCCAGAAGCACTCCTGCACTCCCCATCACTTCCCTGCTGCCAGCCATATTAAGGGCTACTTCTAATTACTCCGTCCTCTGAGAGAAATGAACACAACAACAAAAAAACCCTTTTTCTTCAGTAACAAGGTCACAGTGTCAGAAACATGCCTATCTGTGGCCTCATGCTGAGTAAGCATTGAAGAACCCTCCCCACATGCACAATCCAATATACTACAAAGAAAACACTAACAAGAATAAAATTGAAGCTGTGAAGACTCTCAGTGTTTTTAAGTAGAAGAACCTGAAGCAAAGCCAGTAACACATGCCAGTACAAGTTCCGTAACTGAAAGGTTCAGAGAACCAGGAGGTGGAGCAGGGCAAGGAGAAGGCTTTCGTTCCAGCACCCAACTTCCACCTCCGTCTTCAGGAACTGATTGCTGTCAGTAGCAGAACTTCAGCCACATGCTTCAGAAACTAAAAATGCTTCCATGGCTGTTTGCCAGGATACTGCACATCAATATGTAGTGCCATTTAGACAGACTGAGATTACAGGAAACGCTGAAGGAGACAGAACAAATCAGTCACACGGTTGTCACCTGTAGGAATGGATAAATAGGCTTCCTGCGGGTTTTGAGATATGAGACACACTCAGATCTCTGCTATTTAATAATGATTCACTCTTAAAGAGTCCTCCAAGCAAAAGCTAGTTAACATAATTAAAAGGAGGACTAAGAGAAGCAATGAAAGGACATATACTAAAAACATACATAGCAAAGGACCTATTTCTAGAACTCACTACTACCTTCCAAAAAAGTTACTTTATGAAGAATATTTACTTATGTACACAAAAGACAGCATGATAAAAAACAATTAAGCTGTATTATGGTCCACATAAGAGCAGAAACTGAACATTCTTGATTCTCCCCAGCTGTTTACATTCCTCTTAGGACAGCACAAAAGATCAAACCACCTTCTGCTCCAGGGTAGACTTTGGGGAAAGGAGAAATTAACAGCATCTTTTCCTTGCAGGAAACGTTTTGCCTTAGTTAAGAGCAAAAGTAAAGACAGACAGACTGAAAATAACACTCTGAGCAAAGAATGCCGTATCTAGTTCAATTTTTCTTTCAAGAACAATCACAAGCACCAGACACTCTTAAGCTTTCCCACAGACGGAGTAAGCTTAAATATTTAAGACATCAGAGACAAGAGTGAAGGATAGTAGGGATGCCCACTTTACAGGTAGAGAAATGAGGTACACACAGGAAGAGAATTGCCCAGTAATACAGAAAACATATGGCAAAGTCAGTCTAAAAACAAGTCTAAAACTCAAACACAGAGTCATGATGGCACAACCAACTCTTACTTGAAGACTTCAGAACCAAGAAAAATATCAGGGTGGGCTGGAGAAGTAGCATATAGATAGACATAATGTACCGCAGGAAAAAAACTCCCATGAAACTCAATGAATACAGAACACTCAAACCAGACAGCAATCTTAATTTTATTTATTTATTGTTTAAACAGGCAGGTAGTTTCTACGTTCATGATTCTCAATGAGATATTTTTCAATATAGGAGTGCTATTCACGACATTTATTAATGACTGGATGCAAGACAGGTAGCCTACTGGGAAGAAAACATCTTGACAAAAGAAAATTAGGTTAAGCTCCAACTGAGCATAATGAAGAAAACCAGTTGACTTAACTTCCTACACTTAACGAGGTAATAACAAATGGAAATCAGTGTAGAGAGAAATATATAATATGAATTTTAAAAGGACACCATTTAAACTGTAATTCCATTTTAAGTACCTATCACTTTAGCACTATAACCTACTTATGAACATAAGACTTTAAGGCAATCTCAATATGAATCCGGTAAACTGGATGACTGGCTATTTCAGTTAATTATATATCTGCTCTTCTGCAGTGTAACATAATTACTCTGGGTAACTGAATTGCTGTAATACTCATGAGGCTTTATCTTCTCCTCCCCATCCCTTAAAAAATAGAACAGAAAATCAGGAAAAGCTGAGAAACCTCAAAGGAGTGTTAAAAACCAAGAATTGCAACACCACTTAGAAGAGTTAAAATAAATCTGTGACACACTTTATTCAAATAACATAAATAGAGTGCCCAATCATGTGCTCATAAATGCCATTGACACAGCTTTAACATACATACAAAAACCAGCCATTTAAGACAACCACAAGCATGCATGCCCTTTCACTATGCCTTAGCTGAAGCCTTACAGCAATAGATGAGAATAGTTTCTCTCAATTTTCGGTCTGAACTCTCTCACCAGAAGATTCCCACAACACTTCCCAATAATAAGTACCAATTACTGTGGCTTCAGAATACAGCAGTTACCTTAAGAGGACACTGAGCAGTACATGCTAGTAAATATTACCTTGCAACTGTCAATCCTTTAAACCACCTAATCCATTTAAGCTCTATTTACCATATCTGTGCATGAACACAGACCACTTGAGTATTTCAAACCTATAATTACTTTCAGAGACATAGTAAAGCCCCCACAAATACATAGAGTAGCTATAGGAAACATATATAAAAGTGCAAGAATATGACAAAGATGATTTAATGCCACTGGAATTACGCAGTTTCGGAAAGCAGAATGTTATCAGCTTCAGCATCTTTCTAATTTTAGTCCCATATTTGTAAGATGCTTCACAGCAGTAGTCCTGCAAAACTAGTTGTCTGTGGCACTAAACACATGGCACTTCAGACTTACGACATCCCAGAATGGACTTACAGATTTGAACATACAGCAGCAGTGGAAGCTTTCTCCTTCACAGGATAACCTTAAAGCCTCTAGGCAACAGATGTATAGCACTTCTGTACTGCTTTTGGCTGGGATAGAGCTAAATTTCTTCATAGTAGCCTGTATGGGGCTATCATAAACAGATTCTTGTTACCTGGCCTCAATTTTAATGCTGGAAACCAACATATACCATAAAGCTGTATGTTTTGTTTTAGAAAAGACTAATAACCTTAACCTTCTTGAGCAACAATCTCTAGCTACAAAGTAAAGCAAGAACAGAAAACTGAGTATGTTCAGGTATTCCCTAATGCAGAGTAATGAAACCAAGTCTCACTAGATGAGTCCTTCTAAAAGCACCAGATTCCACAAGGCAAACTGTTTCATTTTAATAATGGTCTCAGACCAAACTTTCAAAGCTGTGGTCCCTCTCCACGAGGCAATTCCTTGCTCTTCTACGAGTTTCCTCCCATGGTCCCATGCAGCAGAGCCCTGAAGGAGGAGGAACTGTTTGTGTCCCCTTACAGCAAGGCTGGAGTGACTTTTCTTCTCACTGTATTCTGCAATGCCTTTTCCTAAAGAAACTGCAGAAGCTGTTTCTGTTTCTACATGTATCCAATGCAAACCAATATACTTGCTGTTCACTACGAGCTTCTCAGCCTACCCCACTCCCTCCTAGATCTATTTTCTAGGCATGTCCCTACAATCAAATCTTGCCACTGCGAGTTTAGGTATTAGCTCATATTAATACAAGATAAGCCCTATTTTGTTATTTTCACCCCCCCCCCCCAACTTCACATCCCTTTAATGTTATTTCTTCTGCTAATAATGCCTCTCTATATAGCAACATTTGCTATTTCATTAGCAACATGCTTACACCTGCGACATGGTTAAGGAGGGCGTTTTAAATAAGATGCTATTCAACAAAAAAACCCTTGATATTTCTGTTGAACAACACACCAAGCCCAATATATTTCTGTATTTAACATCTTCATTTTGCCTGTGAACCTACAAAAAACAGCTTGTGAAAGTGTCTATGTTCAAGCCTATTCCTTACTTGTAGAAAGTACATATGCTTGCTAAGTTAAAGTGATAGATCTCCTTTGTTATGTTAATGTAAATATCATAACTATTGAACTATGCAATTTTCACCTTTGTATCCTTACTGACTGCTTTTACAGTACAGAGCTTACCAGGAAACCCCCAAGCTTTGTCTGCCAGTGACCTAAGCATTTGGCAGAGACTTTGGGGTATGGCTTCGACCGTTAATTAAATGGATAATTTCCATGGAGCTACAGAAAAAACCTTACACTTGTATATTGACCTGTACTGAACACCTTCTGCTCTTCTCTCTTCTCATCCCTCAACCAACTGTCCGCCCAGAAAAGTACACAAGTATGTACAAGAATCCACACTTCTGCCTCTGCCACTGCTGTTTCTTGCAGGAACAGCCCCAAAAATACAGCTATGACCCTTCTAGGTGTTCAGATAACCTTCACCATTCCACACCGAACACTTCACAGCCACCAATACATTTTATCCTTTGAACACATACAGAATTGTGTAGCAAATGTGATGTCTGGACTCCAAGTCAATCCATCCAACTCATCCAGGACACTAAACCTGCATTAAGATTCCCAAGCTGAGCCTAAACAACCTTTGTTTTTTCTCTCCTATCTTCTTCCAGGGTCCCCCAAATCCCTGAAACAATTGTTTTACACACATATTGTTGTTGTGGTTTAGGCCCAGCCGGCAACAAAGCACCACACAGCCACTTGCTCACTCCTCCCCGCCCCCCCGCCCCTCCCCCCCGGCGGGATGGGGAGGAGAAAATACAACAAAAGGCTCGAGGGTCGAGACCAGGACAGGGAGGGATCACTCACCAACTATGGCCACAGACAAAACAGACTCAACTTGCAGGGGGGAATCAATTTCTTACCAATCAAATCAGAGTAGGATATGAGAAATAAAACAAAATCTTAAAAACACCTTCCCCCCACCCCTCCCTTCTTCCCAGGCTTAACATCACTCCTGAATTCTCCACTTCCTCCCCCCAAGTGGTGCAGGGGGACAGGGAATGGGGATTGCAGTCAGTTCATCACACATTGTCTCTGCTGTTCCTTCCTCCTCACTCTCTTCCCCTGCTCCAGCATGGCGTCCCTCCCACAGGGGTCAGCCCTCCACGAGCTTCTCCAGCACGAGTCCTTTCCATGCACTACAGTCCTCCGCAAACTGCTCCAGCGTGGGCTTTCCCACAGAGTCATGGCCTTCTCTGGGCCCAGCCACCTGCTCCAGCGTGGGGTCCTCAACGGGCTACAGGGGAATCTCTGCTGCACCGTTAACCTCCCTGGGCTGCAGAGGGACAGCCTGCCCTCTCACCATGGGCTGCAGGGGAATCTCTGCTCCAGTGCACCTCCTCCCTCGCCTTCTTCACTGACCTTGGTGTCTGCATGGTTATTTCTCTCATATCCCACTCCTCTCTCTCCGCTGCAGGTTTTTCAGCAGTCTTTTCCCCCTTCTTAAATATGCTATCACGGAGGCGCTACCACTGTCGCTGATGGGCTTGGCCTTGGCCAGTGGCGGGTCCGACTTGGAGCCAGGGAAGCTTCTAGCAGCTTCTTGGAGCAGCGACCCCTGTAGCCCCTCCCCTGCTACCAAAACCCAACACAATTGTTTTCAACATTCTTGGTCCCTTAGTTTGTGACTAGGAGTTCAGGGGGCACAGAATAAACTCAGTTCTGGTTGTCTCTCCTAGAACAGAGGTAGTGACTAAAAACACTGTTCTGTGGGACCACAATGTAAAAGCTTCGCTAATATCTCACTTCCTCCTCTGAAAACTATGTATTTTAATAACTGAAGGAGACAGGAGTTGCTTATTACAGTTTTCTGAACAAACCCTTTATTTTTCACTTTAATGCTTTGAACTAAGACAGGTCATTCATTTCATATTGCCTGCTCCCAGGAGGCACAAAGAAGGATCTTTTTCACCACACTTTTAAATGAGAACACTATAAAAGAAAAATGGTGGAGCCAGCTATGGTTTGGCACCCACCAAGCTACTGGGAAATAATTCAGATTAAGGGTTATGACTGGGAGTCTGTTACCAAAGGAAATTCATCCAGAGTTTTTTTGGCTATAATTCTTCCAGATAGTTTTTTACTTGTGAGCAACGTGGATATGGAGTTACCAACAATTCTACCTCCCAACGCTCATCCTCTTTCTTTGACTGTGACCATTCTCATCCTTAGAGAAGGATGTTTGTTTCCCTCTTGCTTTGTTTGTTTCCCTCTGACTGTTACTAACATTGACATATTTTGAACATGTGACACTTGTTTAAGCTGACATTCTCTATAAAAGGGGCTCATTTATCCTCTTACTCCCAGCAGCAGTTAACCGGCTTCATCAGAAAGCAAAGACAGATAGACAAACTGTGCTCGCACTTTTGTTCCCCATTCCTTCTCACCACCCCGAGAGCAGAAATTCAGAAGAACAGGCTCCAAAATTTACTCTTCTGCCTCTGAGGGGTTTGGAGAAGGCTACAGAGAAAACATAGTCTGTTCATCCTTCCCTAGATCTGCTGAGGCCCATCCTGAGAAAACTAACATTACAAGAAAGCAGTACAATTTTTTGGAAGTTACAGAAAAAAGCTACAGTGTCTTAGCCTCGAAAGTTTCACACAAGATAACAGATCTGTAATACTGTTTCTTCCATCACATTGTCAGACTGTGGCTACACAACAGGAGGACAACAGAAAAAGAGAATCAAAGCCATTAAAGCTTAAATGGCTTACATGAACGAGAAGGAAGGCTTCTGCTTGGACTAACCACAACAAGCAGTTCTCAAAGCAGCAGAGTTACTTCGTCCAGATTTTGTGTGGGTCTGTGGCCTACATGCCTTGGGCATCTTCACCTGTTCCCAAGGCTCCTCTCTAGGGATGTCTTCCAGCTTCTCGCCTGGCAGGATAATCAGTCAGCCTCCCACATTTCTGAGCAGGAGTTAGCAAGTGTTCACGTGTATCCAGGCTGATGGGTCATGAAAACGGCCAGTGGAAAAGGCCAGTATCAACCGCTGTGTTACCTGTCCTTCACTGGTGGCACTTAATTGGGTCTGTCCTCCCCTCCACAAGGTACCAATTTTCATAAAATATGGAAAAACTTAACATCCTCAAGACTCTCATCTCTTTTGTCAAGTTTGGCTGAAACTGGCTGGCTTTCATGGGGATATGTAAAAATGAGAAAAAAGCCTTGGTCCTTAAGGAAAGCAGTAAGGCTTACATGTTTCTTCTAGCCAGCCATGTTAGTTAAGATTCACTTATGCATTGTTTGTAGTATAATCTAAATTTGAATTCATCTGTTCCCACTGAATTTGATCCCCTGCTTGTGTGCTCTTTGCTTACAGTAAAAATTCTTTTAACAAAGCATTTGTATTCTGATCATCTTGTGAATTATACTGTTTTTTCCTTCACATTCTATAAAATACAATTTTCCCACAAGAGCTCCTAATATGTACCATGTGTATCAGGATGAAATTCCCATAGGCTAGTAGCTTATTCAACTTGTGAGAGTTTCCTTGGCACCTACACATTTTTCCTTGGTTGAGTCAGCTGTTGCAGTAAATTTAAGTATTAAGAATACATTTAACCCCTTGGACCTTGAAGTTAGGCCACAGCTAGAAAAATGCCTCTGTAGAAAGGCATGGGGGCACTGATTATTTTTGTCACTCAAACATCCTCCAAGTAAAACTTTCAGTCACTGGCTAATGTCTTGTACTACTATTTTGTATGAGTAGCTGCAGAAACAAAAGTGATATTAAGACATATTACATGAAAGAAATTATGTACCTTATTCAGTGTATTGTCCCAGACCACAGTCATTCTGATCTTTTACAAAGTTTATTCGTTCATCCTCTCATCAGTAACATGACTAACAGTAGAAAGCAAGCTGCTTTCCAACTCAAGCTAACAGAAGCTTGAAATAGGAAGCTATTATTTAGAAGAGATTAACAAACTCCTTTTGGGAAACTTTATGAACTATTTCCTCCCCTGCTGAAAATACGCTGCCCTACTGAATTCCATGTGTTTTGTTTTCCCTAACACAGTGTCTTAAGTCTACAGTACCCTAGACACTTAAGAATAATACAGTACCTCAAATACTTATTTTTGTGGTTCTGGATCATGAGAAAACTATAAGCAGCTCTCTGTGCAGCTTGAGGACTTTCCACGAAAGTATTTGCTGCTCTCTATATCACCCTTCTTCTATATAACACACACATCATCATCCTTTCTCCTTATCTGTAGATACCCCATTGAGTTCAGAGTCATCACTGTCCTATTTTAGAAGATCCCAAGTACAGCGTAGCCCCTCTCTCTCCCCATAGGTTTCTCAATAGATAGAGAACTTCTATCTGTGCCTTATTCAAACTAAGTTCTTTGCACTAAGGATCCTTACTTACTCTGAAATACTGCAGCTGTACACATCTATTGTATGCATCTCTGAAAAAAAATGAGAAGAGGCAAGTAACTGATTTTATTTTTCTGAACTGTTTTCTGAAGAAGCGTAATTCTCTCTGCCTACTTCATACTAGAGTCAAGCCACCAGAGTTAAACAGCACAACTCTCCCTTTACATGTTTACATAACAACGCTTATGAAAAACAGCTCTACAACACAACCTACAGCTGGTGCATGTACTGAGCATCTTAATATCGGGGAGAAAAGTCTGGAAAGATGATGGAGAATCAACTTAATGAGAAACAACCCTGTAAAATTGTTGTTGAACCTGTGGTCTAAAAGACACCAGAAAGTGCTCTAAAAAAAAAAACCACCACATAAACAAAGGTTTAGCAGTCACATGAAACTCCATCCTTACAAGTGAACTAAAACTGAGGAAAATCCAAGAGCTCCAAAGAAACATTAGATTTCACTTAATTTTCATCCCATCAGTATGATTTAACAGGTCATTAGCATCTTTTTGTGCCTTTAAGCAAGCATAGTCCAGCCTTGCTATTTTCTTTTACATGAATTATCAAATTTTAATTTAATTAATTAGTGTTTGATAATTAGTCCAGTGACTATTTTGTAAAATCCTATTTTGTTTATCACATGCTGGGCACATGTTAGTACCCACAGTCCTTCAACCCACCTAAAAAAAAGCCCAAAAAACCAAAAGTGGCTTGCAGATCACTGGAGAGGGACGTTGTTTGTTTTACAAAGATAAAAGGTCCTCCAATTTAAAAAAAAGTATGCAAGAGCACCAATTTTAAAAAAAGTATACAGGAGCAGTGTTTCACCATAAGGATGGCATTAATGTGGAATCTCATCACATTTGTATTCAGCTGAACAGGAAATGAAAGCCAATTTTAAATCACTTCTCAAGACATATAGTAATAACTTAGTTTACCTCAAAGTGTTTGACCAAGGAAGCTAGTATTATTGGCATCAACTTAAAGAGGATGCAGGGGGGTGAAACACCTTGTTCTAAGCCATCCACCAAATCAGTGGCAGAGTCAAGAACAGATGCAAGGGCTGCTGACTGCCATTAAGACATGGGTCTATCCATAAAAAACTTCCATCTTGCTAGACTTGATGAAGTTGAACCTGAACCTGGCCTCACATTCAACATTCCCAAAAGGCACAAAGTATATAAACAAAAAAAGATCTTTCACACATATCTGCCCCTAAGCTGCTTGGAATATAGCATGCCTCCTAGGCAGCAATTACTTGACATTTTCTACCACACCTTTCAAAGCAAGCTTAAAATTCTGAGCTAACACTTGGGGATGTATTACACAATCACATACATACATTTTGTCAGTCTTAGCATTAAGCGTCAGTGACAAACCGTAATAATTTTGGACACAGCAGATTTATATGAGACAATTTTCTCAACTAAAAGATAACGAACTTATTCTCCCAGTAAGATAAGGGTTGTTCTTTTAAATCAAAAAAGTTAAGAGGGAGCACTTTAATAACAAAACGTTTAGATTATGAGTTCTCTGAACAGCACACAATTCGTCTTGTTACTAAAACAAAGAATGAAAGACAATGAAGCATTAACTTTAAGAGGTAGACCACTACAAATCCAGTATGTGCTTAAATCACCGCACAAGACCTGCAATTGTCACCAGACAATTAGCACCAATGGAATGAGGTCATACTCAGTAGAGATGTTACCGTTAGGTATGTTTATACACACATTACACAGGGTTAAATAGTGGGGAGCACTCAGCTTTCTCCAATATGTGACAGCACTAGAGATTACAAACAGATTTCCTACCTGGTTTGTTTTTTGAGCAACGTATCAAATAGTGACAATTCTGTTTCTAAGTAAAACTTATTTGCAAGTCTTACACTAGTAAACTGTTTTCCTAAGAAGCTATTTGCTCAAATATTCTTATATGGTAAAGTATGTTCTCCTAAAAGTAAAGAAACTTCCAAGCTTTTCATGAGTCTTAAAGGGGAAGCCAGAATCCTAAGTAATGGCAAAAGATGCTTCTGTTATGCCCTTTCCTATGAAACACTTCATTGAAAAACTGGAATTCAGCTCAGTGCAGAAGCAAAAGCTTGCTGCAATTGTTTCAACTCCACTAAAATTTAAGAAGCTACAGTACTGCTTGGCTGCCATTGATGGGAGCTCAAGGTGTTCAAGGGAGAAATGGGATTTTGCATAGTTCTTTCTACTGGGGTGAATTGCATTTGCACCAGATAGTCATCCTGATTCAACTTCACTCTACATTGGTTCTCACTAACAGATGGTAAAAAGATGTGAAAGGAAAAATGTATTGGGAAGCAGTTTGTAATCAGGATCTGCAAGCAGAAAGCTAATATGATTAAGTGAAAGCTGAAGTATCAGTTAATAATTTTCTATTAGTCTTGCTTATTTTTTAAAGAGACTAGTCATACTGAAGAAGCCTTTTCTTTCTGTTCAAAGCAGTTGTTCTGTGCAATTTGCAGAACTATTATTTTCAGTGTTTTATACTTTGAGGGGGTTAAGGCATACCAACAAAGCAATCACCTGTCACAAGGGCAGATCAGACAAGGGAGTCGTTTTACATTTTGCCATCAATATCCACATATTGCACCCAACATGGAACACAGTAAGTGGGTCAATGTAACTGCTTTTAATAGCCTGTATTACAAGGTACTGAAAATAGCACATCATCTCCTTTAGGAAAGGACCACACACTTTATTGTCTTATCTAACAGCTAGGATTACTGCTGCATTCATAGTTTAGGTGATTATAACATACTTTCAGAAATTATCCATTTTTCAATTAAGACATCAGTACTGCTAGAGGGATCCAACAAGCTGCAGCAAAACACAGTAAGGTCAAGGTACATGATGTTTTCTTCCCCTCAGTTCCAGCCTGCAGTAAAAGGTTGGTAAAAAAAGCATTTTCCTCCCTGCTTTCCATCCTACAGCTTTGCCCACGTAATTCTGATTCTTTAGTTTTACTGTTGGAAATTGGCTAGTCTTTATGTGCCATAAATATTATTGCTGCGAATTCACTGCTGGCTCACTTGTAAATACATGATTCTGTTAAAGCACCCCTGACCCTTCCTTCCCTCACTCACTTTCATAAATACCCCAACCTTACCCTATCTCATCTCAAGCTTCAAAGCAAAACCAATGTTCAAATGTTTTTTACAATGTTTTCTCATTTTTTTCAATCATATCTGCATGTGCTACTGTCTGCACAGAGAAGGAAGGTGTCTGTATCTTCATGGCTGTGGAAGTGTAGGTTCTCTCTGCCATACATCTTAAAGGCCTGGCATGTGAATAGCATACTTATACATAAAGATACAAAGTTTGATATTATTTCATGATTGTGCTAGTCTAACTTTTATACCTAAAAGCAAGGAGAAAAGAAAAATTCCCTGATAGCTTGGGTGTATCTCAACAATACAAGATTTGGTTTTGCCTACCCAAAAGCATTCAGCTATGGCTTTCCAATTTTTCTTCCACCTTCTAAAGGTCATATTTGCCATACAATGTAATCATTGTCTCCTACATAGAGGTGCTAATGACAACCATCTTTACACACATCTAAAGCAACCCTTTTTCCATTTGTAGGGACGACTGCAGAAGGTAGTCCCAGGGCCATCACTTGTACCTTGTACATTCTTTCACAGGATGTTTAACAAAAAATGCCTAACACTACTCAGTCACGTTCTCCGCTTCATGACTAACGCTGATGGAGAATATTCCTTTTTCTCACCCCCTTCCCTCACCACTCATCAACTTAACCCCCTGCAGATATATTAAAAGCACAACTGGTATTCTCTGGGTACAATTGGATGCATATGCTGGGGTACCAACTACTAATATGAGGGACGGCCACTCACTACATCTGCCCAAAATCTTAGCCATTTTTCCCTAAGACTATCAGTTGATCCTATGAACCTTTACCCACAGGTTTTGCCCACTGGATGCTGTAACACAGTTTCAAAATAAACGCTTTCCAAGGCAGAATGGTGCCACCAAAACAGTAACAAACCACCATGCACTCACATTGACACTGATGGTAATCAGCTACTAAATTGAAAGTCAGTTTGCAAAGGACTGATATCAAATCATATTATTTACGCAGTGACAGCCTGTGGAGGCCCCATAACATCTCTGTGCAGTCCAAGGCACTCTACAAAAAACACAGGAAGATACAGGTCCTGATTCGATGAGCTTATGATACAAACAAAAGCTTCCATGAAATTTTGACACTTAGTCTCCAGTGACATAAAATTTAAGCCAATTCACTTATAATTTTACTCCAAGCCATTTTATAACGAATTAGAGCCACCATGACCGGTAACTGCTGGACAAATTTAAAAATCATCTATCTTATAGCTTTCAGAAGCCCAGAATTTTTTGCTTATTCACTTTCATGCAGAATTTAGCTCACGTCATACCTTTCTACAAAACACTGGTGCTGAGTGAAACACTGTTCCTTTACCATGCATTTGGTTCAAACTATCTTGACTGGCACTACAGTTTCTATCCACAAGGTCTCCAAATAAAGAAGAAAACCTCTTCTTTCAGAGATACAAGAGAACCCCACAATTAATTAGAAGAACAACACAGGAGGTTATCCCCTGCAAGCTCTGTAACTAGCTTGGTGCAAACGAGTTTCTTTGTTTCTCTAATACAACAAAAAGATCAGAAACAGAAATATTTATGTTGTAGCACTTTCAGTTTGCTCATTTATACAACTCACAGAGTGTGCGCAGGCAGGAGGAAGATATGTTCATCTGTCAGTCTTATCTGTGTGACATTTTCTGTTGCTTTTTTCTAGTTAATATTTCACTATTTGTTGTATAATCTATTTTATGTCAGAAAAGATGTACATGGTTGAGTTAACGCTTGTCTCTGCTCTCAGTCACAACCACAAGAAGCTGGTAAATGTAATTGTGCATTCTTATCACTGCATTAGTAATTTCTCAGTTACTGTAAAACAGAATTAAATGACAGCATTACAAGAGTTTAACACACATCTGCTGGTCATTGTTTATGCTGTGGACAAGACAGCACACACACACACTCTCCCTCCCCTCATCCCTCCCACACCCACTGCAATCGGTGGGTCAACCTCTGACCAGGAGGAGAACCAGACACCTTCACAGATAAGGTCAGATATCCAGCAGACAGTCATAGCAAAATACTACATGAGTGTATGCACTCAGAGCACTATAGTAATTGGTGAGAATGATTTAATTGGTCTCCCCCTTGGTTTTGCAGCTTGAATGCATTCCAAGCTCTCTCTAGTGTTTCTATATATCTCTCTGGCATGATGCTTCATTTCCAAATTCTCCTTATTGACAACATTTTTTAAGTGACTTCACAATACATTCTAGTTCACAGCTTCCTGTGAGATACTCCGTATTACTTTATTAAGCAGAAATCAGAAGTTCACTAAAGAACAAGGTTAAACTCATCTTTTTTAGAACTGGCTATTTTTACGTGCTTTTACAATTGTAACTACCTACCTTACTCTCACTTGCAATAAACAAAATGTTCTAATGACAGAGATTTTCTGGCAAAAGGTATCAGCACCCCCCAGTTCAAGATCAAAAGGTAAACCAGGAACACTAGGCCTTTTATAATCCACCTTTGTCTTTGATAGAAGACAAATAGAAACTGCTTTCATATTCTAATACAAACATTGCTCAATCTATAGCATCTCACAAAAGGTGATTAAACATTTCCACCTGATCCTTAGTTCTGAATAAAAGGCAAATTTTTCCAATAGTTTTCTCCAAGTCATTGATGTGATTGTGTCACAAGACACTGCAAAACTTGAATTTGGAAATATAATAGACAGTCTAGCCTATTGAGCAGAGGTTGCTGGGTGTCGTGGTTTAACCCCAGCCGGCAGCTAAGCACCACGCAGCCGCTCGCTCACTGCCCCCCCCCCCCCCCCCCCCCAGGATGGGGAGAGAATCAGGAAAAAAAAACCTCATGAGTTGAGATAAAGACAGTTTAATAGGACAGAAAGGAATGAAAAACAATGATAATGATAATTATAATATTACAATAGTAATACTAAAAGAATTAGACTATACAAAGCAAGTGGTGCACAATGCAATTGCTGACCACTCGCCAACCAATGCCCAGTCAGTTCCTGAGCCGCGATCCACCCCTCCCAGCCAACTCCCCCAGTTTCTATACTGGGCATGATGTCATATGGTATGGAATAGCTCTTTGGGCAGTTTGGGTCAGCTGTCCTGGCGGTGTCCCCTCCCAGCTTCTTGTGCCCCTCCAGCCTTCTTGCTGGCTGGGCATGAGAAGCTGAAAAATTCTTGACTTAGTATAAACACTACTTAGCAACAACTAAAAACATCAGTGTGTTATCAACATTATTTTCCTACTAAATCCAAAACACAGCACTATACCAGCTACTAGGAAGAAAATTAACTCTGTCCTAGCTGAAACCAGGACACTGGGAAACATGTAACACAACCAAACCCTCTCACAAATTTATTAAGTTTCATCTTAAATAGGCTGTTTCTTTTCTCCTCACTGTCCATACCAGAACACAGATTCTCGCTCACTCCTTTCATGACTAGGTATTTTCTACTAACTGTCCATGGCTGCTTCTAGCAATGAGGTGAAGGTGAGCTACCAACTGTTCGTGGGATGGTGAGCAAGCAGAGGGGCTCTCAGCATCCTTAAACACCAGCTCTGAGAAGTTGAAGACATAACCCAAGCACTCAAACACCAGTGAACTGAAAAGGAAAAGAGGTTCACAACCAAGACTGAGACCTCCGCCTGTAGGAAAGCTCCATCTCCAGCTCTGACTGGTCAAAACTCCAAATGGAAGAGGGAACAAGTGAAAGGGAAGGAGAAAGTTTGGTCCATTAGCACCTTTCCTAAAACTACATCACAGCACTTAAGATACATGTGTGTATAGAAGGCTGAAAGAATATGAAAATGAAGCAACTTATTCACAGTCACGAGGAATAAGCAACAGAGACAAAATACGAAGAACCCTATTCCCTGTTCAGCTGAGCATGTACGCTACACACTGGGTGCTGAAATGCCTAAGCACGTGCTTCTGCAGTGCTGGTTTCTTCCAGGTTTTAATACTATTGCAGTCTACATAAACTGGTAAACATCCAATGAAAAATACCCTTCCTCGCTACTCACTACACACCCAGTCTTATTCTCCTGCCTCTCCTATTTCCTTTATGGGGTCTACAGTTCATTATGAAAAGCTTACTAGCACAGTCATACAAGTTATTTCAGCTTAAAACAAACTAACAAAATAGAAAAACCTCTGTAAGGATTCCAATGGAGAGATATAACATGGTATATGTCCAGCTGTTCTCTGACTTCTATAGGTATTTTCAGATGCTTAAAAGCACATTTATCACTGAAGAGAACAAAGAAATGACAATCACGATTTTTGTAGTAAAAAAAAGTGCAGAGAACCTTAAAATAAGAGCTAAAGTTCTGTTTTTCATTCCAGCCATCAAATGTAACTGTATACTTACTACACATGCTTTTTATTTCTCTGATCTGCAAACCATTCCTGTCAAATCCACAAAGCAAGTGTTCAGTCCCAAGGTCACTACAAACACATAGTTCTCTCTTCTCCTCTCTCTGTAAATCAGTTTTAGTACATTTTTGGAGGATTTTCAGTCTTCTTAAAGCAACAATAAGGCTTTTCACCATGTCAAATTGTTCTTTTAAATACCTTACTGGCCTTTATTATGGCCTTGTGGGCCTTTGTTGTTGCAGTGTAACTGCTGTCTTCCAAAACTGCTATTTGAAAAAGCTTGTTCACAGCCACTTAGAAAAACTAAGCGGGAAAAAGTGCTAGCATTGTATTTTGAATGGCACAAAGCATGAGAACATGCCCCTAACCAAACCTGTGCAAGATATGGGCAGCTAGTTATTCTCTGACAACTCATGTCTCTGTTGCTACCTCTGACTCAAAGGAAGAAAACCACAACATACAGCCAAATC
This sequence comes from Gymnogyps californianus, assembly GCF_018139145.2. Classification (NCBI taxonomy): domain Eukaryota; kingdom Metazoa; phylum Chordata; class Aves; order Accipitriformes; family Cathartidae; genus Gymnogyps; species Gymnogyps californianus. The sequence goes on along the minus strand of NC_059500.1, from coordinate 47,335,455 downwards.
ACTACAGAAACTTATGCCCTGACTCCCCCTTTCCCTGCACCAGATTTCATATGGTAAGCCATTCGGCCTTTGAGTTAGCTACTTACGAGCCTCCCACATCATCTCTCCTCCCAATCCAACACCAGCCAAGTCATGACACTTTACAGTGTTAGTTCCTTCCCGTGATTTCCAATTATCTCCACTTCTCAATGAACCTCGTTTCTACTCCTGTTCTTATTACTTCCTTCTCCTATTTAATAAAGATTTTGCTCTCCAGTTACTCAAGGTGCTTCCCCAATTTTTCTTTCCATAGCACTTTCATGGCACCTGTCACAAAGATGATGTGTTCTCTGCATTGCCCACACATAAAGGAACATAAAAAGAACAGAAGATAGACTTAAAATTAGCTTAAATTAAAAAAAAATTAAGAAATACTCACCTCTGGCATGGAGAAAAAGCCTCTATTCTGTTGCTGTTAACACAAATTAGCAGGCAGACTTCTCATATAATCACACACCTATGAAAGATGGGGGGAATGTCTACCTGCTGTGTGAAGTCCCTTACCTCCAAGTGAAATCATAAATCCTCTTCTTTTTAGCTATAGTAGTAGTACTACTACTGAATTTTCAACTCAGTACACCCTCCCCTCTTGTTTACTTTCCTAAAGTGATCTAACATAGAAATGCCAGGATTTATTATTTCAAAGAATCTGCTCTGTCTGATGTTCATCTTGATTTCTGAGGATTTTAATTTCATTTCAGTTTACCAGGGTTTAACCAATTTGATTACGCTTGCCCTACTCTACAGTTCCTATCCATTTTGCTGTTGCTGGGAGATGAAACTTACCACTCATGACATCAATAGAGAGACTACTGTCTAGCAAGTCTTCACTGAGCTCAGGAGACTGGCCAATCAGCTCTTTTCTTTAAGCTATTTTTTAAGCAGTGACATCCCAGCAGCTTTTTGTTTTACATTCTCCACCTATTCATTCTATTTATTATATATCTGATCTGGTTAACAAGAAACTGATTGGTCAATCAAGCAAAAGACACAGCTGGAAAGAAGAACCTTCCAAACTCTGTGTATACATGTTACCTACAGGCAAAAAAGAGCTTACCACTTAAATGTTTTGCATCTCCATACTAATGAAGACCTGTTGTGCTATCACGATTGATCCTCTTTTCAGATTATACTGTACCTCACTGTTTTGCATCTCTAATAAACTTTTTCATGTTACAACCATGTAAAACTAAGGATCAGAGAAGCTTAACTAGGACACCACTTTTCTAACCAACATTGCAACTAGTAGCAATTATAAAGATAAATTTTGAAGGTTTGGGTTAAGTCTAATGAAAAACTCCATATTTTATAAGCCAAGATAATTCATCCTGCCACGTCTCGAAGTAATTTCTCCTATTTTTGTGTGGGTTGTTTTAATCTGTGAAAACCCCCCACATGACAATCTAAATGTTGAGACTGATCTGCCTAGACTTCTCCCCAAGAAGAAAGACTTTACAATCGTTTTTATTAGAATACCTATTTTTTATTTTACAGACAGAAAGTACAAATTAACTGGATCAAATGGCAGAAATACAATGTGTTCAAACACCACTCTCCCCTTGCCCCATCATGTGCTTGTGGGCATGCCTATGCTTCCAGTCCTGTCCTGCTGGCTCTCACAAAAGGAGAACTGAGCAGTTCTTTCCCTCCTCTATGAGGGAGAGCACCTATGTATCTGCCAAGGTCTGTGTGTGCATTGGAAGCACCTGCCCCTCACTCCATGAACTTCAGCCACCTCTGAAGTATAGTATGTAGCTGAAAGAGAGCTAGCAATAGCATGAAAGATCATCCACAAGAACTCCGACAGGAAAAAAGCAGGATCTAGGGGGAAGAGTGAGTGTCTGTGATGGTGTTTTGTGATCCTTAAAGTGTGTATTTGGAAGCTATTCTGTTAAGAATTAGACTTGGCTTGCTTTTTGCAGATCCAAACATAGCTTCTGAAGGAGCAGTAGCAGCTAAAATCTTCAGAGTGTAGCTTATACAAATAAAGAATTAGTATAGTAAGTGTGCTTATTACGCATTTGATGCCATGTCTGCTTAATATAGTTTACGTACTGTCTGGTACAAAGTACTGCCTAGCACTTTCTCCAAGATGAGCATAAGAGGTAGATACCCCTGAAAAAGGTATGTGATATCTGCAGCTTCAGAAGTTCAAACTTCACTTCATGATCGTGACCTCATAGCTGTGAAATAAGTTTGCTATTTTTCAAGTAATATTTGAAAATATATTCTAAGCATACAACTATACAAGAAAGGGAGCACCACATGAACAAGGATTAGTTTAACTGTCAGCAGCACAAGAAAAATTGATCAGTCTACTGCTTAAGACACCTTACTCCAAATCTCACACTTTAAAAGGGAAGAATTATGAGAGGCACTAACATCTCTTGTTCAGAGTCCACAAGTACAACATACACCTAACTTAACTCATGGCACTGGCTCCATTTTCTTTGGCCTCCTTACAAGCCTGCCACATCTCACTACCTTGTTAAATCACTATCTTGCATAGAACTCAGTTTCAAGGAAAAAGGCTAATGGAAGATGAAAACTAGAAAACCACAGACATTCAGGCCACCATTATGTTCTAGTGAACCTCTTAAAGGACTAGAGGCATCACATTTATTTAAGAGAAGCAGTGTCCATTTACAGGACACAAAGGAAAAGGGTTCCATGCAAAGCTTCATTTAAACAACCCTTCTGCAGATGTGTAGCGAGTTGTAGCCATGATGGTCAAAGCACATAAAAAGTCTGTGGCAAGAGTCAGCTGACAGACCCAGAAAACAGGCAAGTTTAGAACACTGTCTATCCTTATAAGTCACATCAAAAGAAGAGGGTGTACCTGAAGCTCATTCATTTTTCCCCCCAACTCTAACAGCAGTTGCCAAGCAGCATATTTTGACTCAGGGTGAAGGGGGAGACAAAGAGCAGCAAAATGACAAGGAATGTCTCAGTCTCCAGACTTTGAAGTTATCCTGGCACCTGATATAACCATTCTCTCAAAACTCCAGAACCCAAAAGACCTCAAGAAAGCCTAAATTGCAAGACTAAAGAAGAAACACCATATTAATGCGTTAGGGCTTTAGCAAAACTGATCTTTCCCTGGTACAGCAGGCCTTCCCATACTTTTCACCAGGTTTGAGCTCAAATACTTTCGGAACGGTTCCTTCTTTTAAGGAAAAAATACTAACATTCTTTACAGGGGGAATGACTTACAAGGTCTGCTGTATGCCTACCCTGAATTCAAATTCCCAGTGGTCTTGAAGATTAAGAATCTGGAGACAGTCAGTTTTCTTCTGTGATGTTCTTAAAGTTTGATTGCTTTGTCTTTTTTTACTTTTTCAACTTTAATTGAAAGAACTGAGGAGACTTCCAACAGCAAAAATTCTGGAGAAGAGTAATATTGACCATGCTGTACCTTCAGAAGTAAAGAGGGTGCATATGAAAAACATAGTTAAAAAGAGTATGAGCAGAATTCCATGACTATGGGTGTGAGTTACAGGTACTGCCATATCCTCCCACACTCAGGATGTTGGTTTAAACACAGATGCAGTCATCTTCAGCACCTGGCTTACGGAAATGTGCACACATAAGCTCTGTGACGGGCAGCTGACCTAACTATGATGTCACAGACCTCTTAGTGCTGACACATCTTTCAACTCAGAGAGAGAGATCACGCACTCATATCTTCCTACAGCAAAGAACAATTCTTTCCTTCTTTGATCAGACCAGAACTGTTACAAAAAAATGCTCAGTTTACATGTACTCTTAAAAGGCAGGTTATATAATAATCAGAGGTCTTACCCGTGCCATTCAGAGAAAAAGAAAGCAGCCATCATTGAGAATGCCAATGACGCTGCTGTGACCTCAACCAAATTTTAGGCCAAGCAAGGAGTACATGCACAAAACGTATGAAATGAGGGTTACTAACACAATGGACCTTCTTCTTGCTCCTGTTAGACATCACAGTTTGTCTCTCCAAGCACAAAGAGAGATTCTAGCACCAAGCACACAAGTCTGAAGTGAGCTCAACACTATGGACACCTTGTAGACCATCTATCATTTTTGTAGTAGTTTTATAGAGAGGTGATATTCGGAGTTGAACTGTTCAAACATGAGAAAGCACTAGTTTGGAAGTATCAGCTAGAAACCATTTCTAGAGTGCATTTTGATGTCTTTATGTGACATTTCTGTTCCCCTCCTCCCCCTCGCCCCTTAAAACTCAGCCAGTCCACTACTTCCCTCCCTTCAAAATTGTTCTGACTTTGGGAGAACAAGGCCTGAAAAACAAGGGTTCTCATTTGCACCCCAAATACATTCATTCTGATGCACTGAGGAACAAAGACAGGAAGAAAAGAAAATAAAAAAAACTTAAAAAAGATTTGTTTTAAAAACCACCAAACATCAACTTTAAATTTGCTTATACTCAATTCTTTCAGAAGACTAAAGGTGGAAAAAGAAATTCCCTCATCAAAAAATCCACAGCTTTTAAAGAAGTTTTGTTTTGTTTTTTAAAACAGAAAAGGTTTTCTCAAAGTTTCACAACCTCTAATGTCAATGTCAAGGTACCTTCACCTCTCTACCAAAGACTTTGGCATAACAGGACAGCATCTCTCTCAACCTTCCACCGACCAAAAAAGGCAAACAAAACCAGAAACAGCCCTCCCCCAAGACACACCAGCACACTAAATTTCTTAGGTAGAAAGTGTGTTTTAATCTATAGTGTAAGTTCATCTGCAAGTCAATTCACAATGATGAGACACATACTCTGATTTTAGTAAGCAGATTTTAAAAACAAGTCAGCAGTTTAGGTACAAAACCCACCCTCCTGTGAACAGACTACAAAACGAGGAGTCACTCTCTCTAAGAACTAAAAAGTCTGTGAGGAAGAGAGACGCTTACCACTTCATCCCACTTCTCATTAGGTGGTAAGCCTGTCTGCAATTCCCCTTTCCACCCCTGCACTCAGCGGTAAAGCAGACTGGTGTGGGAAAGGAAACGGGTTCTGCCAGAGCAGTGGCGAGACACCGTATTCCTCTACAAATGCACTGCTGCTGAAAGGGAACCCAGAGGTTCATTTGACACTGAAGGTGGTTCCTTAAATACACCACACACTTCCACAACTATCAAATTCCACCTTCTTCACTGAGAATGACAGCTGAAAAAAACAAATCAACTACGTTAGAGAGCAGTATTTAATGACATTGTTAACAGCACTTCTGCCTAGTATAGTAGTAGTGCCTTCTACCTTTTGCAACACTTGTTTTATATTCAAATATGAAAAAGCTGTGCCATATGAGCAAAGTAACATTCAGAAATGTGAATTAGGTAAAACAATCACTAAGCTTTTGTTCTGACTGCGAACAGATCTTATGCATGCCATTTTTTTAACCCCAAAGTAAAAGAGAGAAAGGCAAGAGTTTAACTAGGAACTACAATTAGTTTGTAAACAGTTTAAGGTCAGGTGAGGATTACTCCAAGTTGCCTTTATTAATCTAACTATTTAATGCTTATAAACATTTGTTTTGAGAACTACACATGCTAACAATTTAAAAGGTTTAGTTCAAAACTTATGGGTGGGAGGTATTGGGGGGAGCAGAAATTAGCACTATATATTTTCTGAAATTATGGCACTTGAGGTCTATGTCCACCGGAAAAGTTCTATTTTCTCTACCACAGTCATTTAATAATCACTAAAGTTTGTGGACACATGAGTAAGTACTAAAGGGAATGTAGCAAAACAAAAAAATCCACATGCACCCCTGCAATACAAAATTTGGCATTTATAATCATCATTATTTTGATCTTACATTTTGGAAATAAACAAAGAGACTGGTAATATACTAGGGAATGAAGCATATACTATTTCCAAAGCAAGACCCAAAGAGTGGTACGATAATACCAGGGGGCAGTGAAGCTGAATGGTCGCATAGCTATCTGGCCCAACAATGCCTGTCACTGGAACTCAGTTCTCCAGCAGAATTATTTAATCAACATGAAATTCTCCAGGTTTCTATAAAGGCAACATTATTCAACCCATTTACACAAGTGAATACTTCAACCACCCCACATTCTCTCAGACGTTGCAATTAATCCCTGCCTCGTAAGAAACCTCCCATCCACTCTGCTTAAGTCCAAGTACTAGCTGCTTGAAATTTCACATTCACATTATTCAATTGGCACCGCACAAGGGACATCACAGCTGCTGAGTAACATTCCTCACAGGCCCCTCATTATAGGGGCATTAATGCCCGCAATCAGCCCAAGCCCACTTCCCTGTCCAATTTCCTGTACAGTACAGCTTTCAGCTCGCCTTTGAAAACCTCCTCAGCCAGGACTGCACAGCAGGCCCCTGTTCCCTGTAACAACAGAGAGCTGCTCGTGGCTGGTGCACGGCCAGCCTGCCAGTAGTAACCAGTCATGTCACTCACCGTCTTCCTGAAGATCCTTGCTCAAACAGAGCTGCAGAAATGCTCAAGTCAATCATGTTTGTTGTTCAGCCTTGCATTGATCAGCCCAGCAGTGAACTAAGTAACAACTTCAAAGGGAAGCATTCACAGCAAAAATAAAAAAAAAAAAAAATATTAAAAAAATTACAGCATCTCAAACAATGCTGGAAGGCCTGCCATCAAAAAGTTGAAGACCAAAACACAATAAAACAAAAACCTATTGGTTCTGATCACCTAAACTTTTGCCAGAGTTGGAACACAGGAAAAAAAAGCAATCAAACAGTAAACGCTAAACTCAATACAGATGCATAACCTGAATACTAATTTTTGGCACTGCCCATGAACAGGATGGATGATCCTGGCATATATGTCACATACAAAAGGAAATGAATGACAGAAGCAATGTCATTTTTATGTTCAATGTATTAACTGAAAGTGATTCTATTTTTAATCTTCCTTGTTTTACTTCATAAGCTTTACTTCTATGCCAGTGTCTGCAAAGGTACTCCATCTTAAGAACATGTCACAACTCCCAGAAATATCTTAGCTGCAACTATTTAAGACAAAATTTCTGCAGTTACAAGAACCAAGGGAGAACGGGGGGAATAAATGTTATTTGGTGCAACTTGCTTGCATTTGGCTTCTTGAGCGTGACCGCAGAAGAATTCTTACAATGGGCACCTTTTCAGTGATGTAGATTGCTTGAGTCAAGCTCCCGTCTTTCCTTACTATAAGGAAAGCATCTCACCACTGACTCCACTTCTGTGAAGATGTACATTAACACTACAGTTGAGAAAACCCCATGGTCTGGGCAGCCAGTGAGCAGCTGACCACCTATAAACTAAAAGGAGTTGATCTTTTCTCATTTCTTTCAGTCTAGGATTGCAACCAAGATACCGTGCCTAAGCCGTCTGCGTGTACGTGGACATCAAGAAAGGTTCCCAAGCAGCAAGAAATGCAAAGTCTGCCTCCCCAGCCCACAGTGTGCAAGGCTCGTTAACAAATATGGACCAAGGCCCTTTCTCCACTTCAGTCACATGCTCCTGTAGGGTAATAAACTAGTGGTTGTGCTTTTAAATTTTTCAAGGAGAGGGCTTGAACTGTGTACAACACTGCTGAAATGGCAAAGACTATTCACAGTATCTGAAGTTAACAAGTGTCTCTTCTACGGACTAGAAGTGTGGTGCAAGCTTCTAATTAGGGTTTAGGAAAGGAATATACAGCAGGGGAAGAATGTGTCTTTAGAACTTGCATTTCAGTGGTTCCAAAATATAAACCAAATCGCCTGATGGTTAGCAACTATTACTTTAGTCCTGCAGCTTTAATACATTCTTAGTACCCACTGATATCAAGAGATTCCTTAGATAGGAAGTCTACAATTAACCCCTAAGCATTTAATAGTCAGGTCACAAATACCTTCTGTATAATTAAGATTTATTATAGAACAACAACTTCAGTCAGGTTATCATAAAAGAAGGCATTCTGAAAAGACACAGTCGCTGTTGGTCATTAGCAACTTGTTATGCTTCTATAAAAACACGAAAGAATTCTACATTAGAGGAGCAACTTTCTGCAGCAGTTTAGAATTATCAGACCAGTGCTAAGGAAAGCGCCAGATCTGGTACAGCCAACACTGATAAGCAGTCACTGTTCAAAGAACAACTAAGAGCACTTGATAAAATCTCCCTGCCTACTACTCCTTGCACTGTGTGCAAACTGATCCAAACTGCTCACTACCAGGTGATCACTGATCACCACCAAGGTGATCAGAAGATGCAGCCAATCTCTGAACCTGTTTACAGATTTGTTTGCATGTAGGAAGCAGACTATTAGCATCCCTTTACTAACCTCAGTTGGACAACTGACCTCAGTACATCCTGTCTCTTTGGGACTGCAAAAAGATACTACAGACCAAGCAGAGACTGCACTGTAAATTCACATGTCAGTCAGTCTGTAGCACAGGCATACTAAACAACAGATCACCAATTTTTTATGGGGCTGGCAGCCCAGAGGAAAATACTGTAGTCACTGAACCTGACCTACAATGATACACTGTAGTCTTCAATGTCCTGAGAAAATAGTAAATTTTGCTGAGGTCCAACTGTGAAAAGCACTGTTGGGAGTGGGAGGAACAAAGAGGAAGGAGAAGAGAAATGAATGTCACCTGAGGGGCTAGAAACATGACTGGGGTACCATATAAATCAGCTGAGACACAAATAAGGACTGTGTGCATGCTTTTAGCCCTTGGTAAATGAGGTAGAACATGCCAGTCTCACTGCACAAGCACATCACAGTGCTGACGTCAGCTGACAGCTCACTGAGCCTGCTGGTGTGCCAAGAGTAATATGTTGTACCTTAAATGTCTACTGGACTGTTGAAAAAAGAAGGTAAATAACTTTCTTTTGGAAGAAGAAGAATCAAAAGACAGAAAGGGGACAGTAACAGTAGGAGGAAAATTTCTGTCAAGAGGTGATGGGAGAGAAATAGATCATGTGCTAGTTCCACACTCCCTCCTTCGTATGGATGTGCAAGCACACAGAGACACACTGTTGCGCAGAAGAGCCCTACCGTGCTTAGGAAAACAGAGGGTACACAGTGGGCACGGCCTTTTCAAATATGACTCAGTAATTGTGTGTGTGGTCAAAGGGGCTTAGCTGAAAAGAGGGGAAAAGGAACATAAGGGATTACCTGTGGGTAGTCCATGAAGGGGTCTGGGCTCAGTTTCATGCACAAAGGAAGCATATGATTCTCTCTAGGAAACTAGTAACATTTGCAACTCCTGTGACTACAAATTTTCAGGCTTGCTCTTATAACAGTTCAACTCCTTCCCTTGAATAATTTCAAAGCACAACCACGAGTTTTATTACCCTATAGCAGCATGTAACTTAAGTGGGGAATGGGCTAGAGACCTTCCATCCCGTCTGGTCCGGTGGCGGGAACCCTGGACTCAGTGCCCAGCGGAGTTGGACTCTCTTCCTGGTTCTGCCACCGCCCTCTCAGGACAATTTGCGACCATGTCTCAGGCTCTCCATATCTGTAGAGATATATATCTCTCCTCTGTGAAATGCTTTGACTTCCACAGTTAAACTTCATGAGCTACATATTATCATGGCTGAATCCCACAGAATCTTAGTCGAAAACTGAAATAGCTACCGATGCTTTAACTATCCCATGCTGTGCTCAGATAAACAAATGAGTCAAAAAAAATATTCTTGTTCCTAAACTTACAAGTAAACCTCACAGAGACCTTCTCTTCAGAACACCAGAGTCAGAAACATGCAGAACCATGAAGACCAGGAATGAGAAAGGAAAAGTATATGCCAAGACCTTGCTACTCCTCCCCTCCCCTTCTTTCTTCCCAAGAGCCAGCAACAGCCAGCAGTAATCTTATGCCAGTGGAGTAGCTGTATTCGCCATGCTAAACATACTGAATACAAAAGGCTGGATGAGAGCTACCTGGTAAAGCTGTAAGTGTGCCAAAGGAGCCCTCCACGTGTTGGTTTAGAAAAGAGGACGCGCTGCGCGAGCTATCCCACATAAATCTGGGGAGCCGCATTCTAGTGTTTTATTAACGACATAGCACAAGCATGTGGGAGTGAGAAGGGTTGTGAAGGCAGAGTAAACTTGAACATGAAGCAGCCCACATGCAATTGACTCCAGACACATGAATGAGGGAAGGGAACACAACGAACAGAAACAGAGACGTCTCTGTTAGGTACTGCGAAGGAGATATGAATGGTCTTGTGAATGATTTTGTGGAAATAGGTGGTTTTCTGAAATGCCCCATATTTAATTTGTCTGACAGTTCACAAACTTGTACATTTATGAGGACATACAATGGTTGTGCACAGCAGAGCTTATCTATTTATTAGCTTTAGTTCTACTGTCTATGGATTTGTGCATGTGTGCATTTATGGGCAGGTCAAACCTAAAATAAATTTACAGTACTACAAGGTGTGATTACTATATGACAGGCAAAGCTGCTGGATGAAATCAGTCAGAATGTTCCAGACATTGTTTTGTGATTTGCAGGAATAGCCATATAATCCACGCAGAAAATAATTAGAGAAAATCATTTCAGAATTGAAAGTGATAAACTCCTCTCTAGTGTTGGAGGGCAATAGATACAATTACACAGATATGCATGTGACAGCCCTTCCTTACCCATTCAGACTGAATTAAAAAAAAAAAGGTTACCTTTGTTTAAAACAGTAACAGGGACCAAAAAAAGCTTCCATTTCCAGCCCTCCTCCTAAGCTGTTGGTTTTCTGGGGGTTCTCTTGTTTTTGTTTCTGTTTTGGGGGGCAGGAGGGGAGGCAGAGGGGAGAGCACCTACTCTATTCCCACTGCCTATGCTGAGACTAGTAATTTATTGCCAAAAACAACATGAAAGGCACTTGAGAGTTTGATTTTTAAACTTACCTGTGTAAAGGTTATTTGTAAGAGTAGTGGTTTACCTGACTTTCCCATTCTATAAGGAGAGAATAACATGAACTTAAAACTCTCTCCCTTTATCCTCTAAGATAATGCATCAACTCTTTTTCATCCAAAACTTCAAATGAAGTGTTCCAGGTCACCAAAGAAAAAATTTATGAACCTAACTTTTTAGCTAGGCAAAAAGATCATAGAATCATAGAATAGTTTGGGTTGGAAGGGACCTTTAAAGGTCATCTAGTCCAAGCCCCCTGCAATGAGCAGGGACATCTTCAACTAGATCAGGTTGCTCAGAGCCCTGTCCAACCTGACCTTGAATGCTGCCAGGGATGGGGCATCTACAACTTCTCCGGGCAACCTGTTCCAGTGTTTCACCACCCTCATAAAAAATTTCTTCATGATATCTAGTCTAAATCTACCCTCTTTTAGTTTAAAGCCATTACCCCTTGTCCTATCACTACAGGCCCTACTAAAAAGTCTGTCCCCATCTTTCTTATAAGCCCCCTTTAAGTATTGAAAGGCCGCAATAAGGTCTCCTCAGAGCCTTCTCTTCTCCAGGCTAAACAACCCCAAATCTCTCAGCCTTTCCTCACAGGAGAGGTGTTCCAGCCCTCTGACCATTTTCATGGCCCTCCTCTGGACCCACTCCAACAGGTCATGTCTTTCCTATACTGAGGACTCCAGAGCTGGATGTAGTACTCCAGGTAAGGTCTCACCAGAGCAAAGAAGGGCAGAATCACCTCCCTCGACCTGCTGGCCGTGTTTATTTTTATGCAGTCCAGGATATCCATTTACATCACAAAAGCCACATAGCAAGACTGTCAGTCCTGCGATGAAGGTAGAAGAGTAACAAGCAAGTCAGTACTGAAAACTGCTGACAGCAAGTTGACATGTTTCAGGAATGAGTGAGGACATCTTGGTCTCATTTCTAAACAGCTGTCCAGCTTTTACCAGCTCATTCTCTGTTACTGCATACACCAGAAAGTGTAAGTATAGCCAGGATTTCAGAGTGCAAATCCACTGTGTCATTAACACGCTCTGTTCAAATTCCATTTGCTAATGATTGTGTTTCCCTGGGATTTCTTTCCTCCTTTTCTTAACCCATGATCGACTCCTAAGTCTATGCATTAGATTTATTTCGACTACCACCGAGCACTTACAGGCCTTCCCTCTATTATAGTTCTAAGTTCATACTCACTCAAGTTTTCTCCACACATTAAAGTGAAAACAGGAACTGCCAAGAAGAACCTCGTCTCTTCAAATCTTGACGTCAATAACCTGCTGATGCCACAGCAACTTAGCCTGCAGCTCTGCATCTGTTTCAGTAAAATTCCATACTGCTTTACCATTTAATTAATGCAGTCTGGGAGAGCAACACTAAAATATTGCTACTACATTTTCAACACTTCTGGAAGCTCACAGGAGGATCCATACAGACCACAAAACATGCTTGCATGCAGCAGTCCTGTTAATAAACTCAATCTGAACTCAGGTTTCCTCTGGATTGATTCCCTAAGTCTGTAGTTCCTGGTCTTGCATACTTCCCGCTGTCTCCAAGCTTCTGCCAGGACAAAAAGCCTGCTGGTGGTTTTACCTCCCCTCCAGCTAGGGCCCTGTTTACACCTCCAGTCTGCAGAGGTAAAGAACTGCTGCCAGCAAGGATTACAGGTTTTTGTACTTGACTGTCATTACATTATGAAGATGATGTCTGTAACATCAGTACCAAGCAGTACGTATTGCAGAATGCTCTTCACAGAAAAGATGTTCTACCCCACTGTAGACGATCTATCCCTAACTTCTGTTGTTTTACTCTTCTAGCCTTCCAGACAAAAACCTTGCACATTCCAAATTCCTCCCACTTTGCCCAACCTCAGCAACAGTATCCAAAAGTTAACACAAAAATATGGTACTGATTCATGAACCCCATAATTCCTCTAAATGCCCCAAATATATTTTCCCTACCAAATGTAAAAAGACTAGATTTGCTTTACAATTAAATAAATTCCAGGATATAGACCAAGCCAGAAAAGGGAAGATTATCAGATCTTTTTCAACATTCTCGAGCTATGCTTATGCTAGTAAACATACTACTTATCACTAAGTGCAAAATGGACTGCTGCCATTTTATTCTTTTTACATATGTAATACTGAAGTGTATATACATGAGCCTAATCAGTCTTGGATATAATTTCTGCCCAGGCTAAGAAGCCCCACTATTCTCATACACCTTCTCTCACCACAAGCATTAAGAGACATCTGAAGAAACCGAAGAGCCACTCCACTATACATATTAGCAGCAGACCTTAGCAAACATCTGCAGTGCACAAAAACAGTCATAAAGAGGGAAGACGACACTGCTTGGCAGGCTCCTTGCCTAGTATGTCCTATCTACATCCAAATTTTACTTGCTCCTCTCAGCTTAACTACCAAATCAAGTCACAACTTGGAGACTGAAGTTGCCCACACTTTGTTCCATTTGCCTGTTCTGGCTAACAGCACTGCCTGAAGACAAGCCATGACAGCTCCCTGACTTCCAAAAAAATTTTAAGTATTTTTCTTAACAGGTAAGCTACACAATAACACAGAGGTTTGAAAAGAAACATTGTTTTTCTTGATTAACAAGTTTGAACACACAAATGTAAACACTGTACATGCTCACACTTCTCTTGCAGTGATTTCCTGAGTAGTGGATAGTAACAATAGGATATCCTTAAGTCTCTAGGATTTCTTATATACTCACACTGCCAATTCAAAGGATGTCATTGGAAAGGGTATCTTCATGCCTTTTCAACACCAGCCCTACCACAAAGCATTTTCGCACAAGTTATTTTGAAGTTTTACAATTGCTGTAGCCATACCTATTCCGCTAAGAAATTTTCTCTTCAGCACGAAGATTCTCCATTTTACAAGGCCAAACTCTGGCTCCACAGATAACTGTGGAAGTGACTTTTGATCTCAATGGGAGCAGGATTCAGCTGCCCCAGTTCAGTTTCACCACTTTATCTCCCCAGTTGGATTACTGAGAGATGAAGAAAAGCAGTATAAAAAGGGGTGAGGGAAAGAGTCTCTTTGCACCTTCTCTTACTCTTGTGTGCATTTTAAACTAAAGTATTCTGCAATAATATTAACATGGGAAGCCAAGGAATGAGGGTACCTCATATTTCAGAGGCAACTAAGAAGAAAACTCAGCATAAGTATCAGTCCCTTACTAAGCATATCTGCCTGAAACAAACTCAAGTTTCATCATGTGCCTGTATGTTTTAAGTACGTATGTCTTGCCAGTTTCCAATGGGGGGGGGGGCGGAAACCAGGCCAATTTTTTTTTTTTTTTTTTTTTAATAACATATATGGACACAGCTGCAAGTGATAGCCACATCAAAAGGAAGAAAGAAAGGGGACTTTAATAAACTCCCAAACCAGTCAGGCTAATCATCAATGGACAGGTAAAAAATTTGTAAATCTTTCATAAAAAGTTTAAACAATCTAATACTAAACCTAAAAATCCTATCAATCTGAAAGAAGCCAACATCAGCGCTGTATTTCACTGTACAGCATTACCATTAAAAAACATCTGGAAGACTTGGAATCAAAATGCTGTAGCTCCCAATTGTCTAGGAAAAATAATAAATGATAAAAAACAGCCTAAAAATTTTCATAGAATATGCTCCTGTATAAAGGTTGCCACACATGTGGCTTTTTACTCAAAAACTCTGAGAATAAACATTCAATTTATTTGCGCGTGTAAAATCATTCAACAGTTTTTGCCTTGTACATTAAATCAAATTTTCCAATACTATATTCATCCAAGTTCTACACCATTTGTTTTTTGGTTTTCTTAGTCTGTCCTGCATAAATTTAATCTCATTCTCAGAATATCAAAAAAGGATTTCACACCAAGTGGGCAAGGCATGATTTAACCTTCTGACAATTTAAACATCTATTTAAAGTTTCTGTGTTTACATGGACAGTATTGAGGCACTCCCTTAAAATTCCCTTGCACTGTGCTCCCAACTTTCCTCCCTCAAATTCAGCCAAAAGATCATTTCAACAAGAAACTGACTGAGCTGGGTAAGAAGCAACAAGAGACAAAAGACTCTCAAACAGACAACTCTTAATTTATTGCAGGTATTCTGGTGTTACCTAACACAGAAACACAAAATCAAAGATTGGAGGTGGATTTATCTTCACTCCAAATACACGGAGTTGTACTTTACAAGCACAACTTTGTATTCCTATACAACTCTATATTATTCACTCCAATTCTCTGATCTTCCTTTAATGTAAAGGAACTCTCAACATTCAGCATCATTTGCCTTCTTCAGGGATCAATCTTTCAAATCTGTGCAAATCTCAAGGGCAGCTCTTCATTTACAGTTAATCACCTAAACATGACAGGCAGGAAGAAAAAACATAAATTAGAATTATGAATACAAGAAAAAAGAGGATGAGAAGGTTTGGATTTGTTTTTCTGAAATAGTTGGAAAACTCCTTTTCAGACAGGAAATACTTTTCATTCCCTAGAAAGTGAATTTCAGCATCAAGTACAGGATAGAAACAATCCAGGGCTGAAATCAACTGACTTATAAAGAGGGAAAAAAAGAAAGAGAGAAAAATGGAAATTCGTCCTGAATATCATTAAGATGCTGTCACATTTGCATCTATTTCCCAAGCATCTCCTGGGACAGCAGTGCCTCTTAATTCATATCTCATAGATGTGAAATCTCAGCAAATTCCAGTTTCTCCATGTTTTTATTTAACTTCTTCCTATCTTTCTTTTCTTTATAAAACCTTCCAAAAAGCCTTCAGTTCTCTAGCAACAGATTTATCCTCTGTTCCTTTTACAGACCCCAAATTTTCCTGCACCAAGTGGGAGAGTCTCTTTTGTAAGTTGTCACAGGAAATGCCAATACTTAAGATTCAGAGCCATAACCCATAAGCACCGTGTGGCTTGTAAGTCAAAATAGCCTAAGCAAATCTGCAAAATCACAAAGAAGGAAAAATGAGGTTTCTCTTGTGATCTCTGTTGATGCAGTGGAACAGCCCATACAAAAATCCAATAGCTGGTGAAACCAAATGGCCATACAACTCATTATCCCTTCTCTGGCAGTAGCCAAAAATGGATGACTGGAGAAAACCATAAGAACAAGGAAGCATACAGTGAGGCTTCACACATACCTTGTCTAATCTGAAATCAAGCATCACTGAAAATTACATTGAAATTTAAACAGGCAAAATTTGAGCATTTAATCATTTATCATAATGAGTAACTGCTATGCTATAACCCCTTGGTCACCTTTCCTGATACCAACTTCTTTCATCGCTTTCTGAAAATGAGCAAGCTTGTGACATTCACAGTATACTGCAGCCATTAGTTTTGCAGTACAGTTTCCGACAGGGTACGAATCAGGAAGGCAGCTGTGGAATGCATGCGTAATTGTTACGTGAATGTCAGGCCTCCATCTACATCTTCTGTGACTTCACAGAATCACAGAGCAGTCGAGGTTGGAGGGCACCTCTGGGTTCCCTCCTTCGTCCTGAATTCTGGTCAGCTTCAGTAACCCTTCCCCTTGCCACCCCCCACCCCAAACAGAGCAGATTTCTCAAGGACTTGGGCAGTTGAGCTTTGAGTATCTCAATGGATGGAGACTCCATAACCTCTCTGAGCAATCTAGTCCAGCATTTGACCACGTGCACAGTTTAGAAAAAGTTTTGTCTGTTCAGATGCAGTTTCCTATATTTCACCGTGTGCCCATTGCCTCTTGTCCCATCAGTGGGCACTACTGCGGAAAGCCTGGTTCAGTCTTCCTTGCACCTGTTTGTTACCTAAGGTAACAAAATTGGAAAACTCATCAAAACTCAGTGCTGATCTCACCATTAAAATAAGAAGCTATTCCTAAGTATTTCTCTGTGTTAACCATGTGTTACATTCCCTTACTTTTATTACATTTTCTGTAATTAAATTTAAAATACATTGAGTGCTGGATGTTGTTAAGTTACAATACATACATTGGTCTGTCAACAACTATGTTTTAAATACGTTAAGCTAATGCCAACACCTTCAGCCATCGAGACCACAAACTAAAGCTTAACATACAGATACTTCAACCTTCCAGGCAGTCACCCCCCATGAAGTCCAGTTATTGGTTAGATTTATAAAAACATATCCATGACATAATACACATGGATTTTTTCTTTGCGTTACAGTATTATAACGGCAAAGCCTAAATCGACATCATAAGTATTTCATAGTAACTAAATGGCTGTTTTGGGAAAAGCCTTCATGAATAAATGAACCATGCCATGAACTAAACCAACAGTGTAAACTCTAAATATTTCAGTAATAAAAATACATTTACATCATAATCATCCCCAAACAACTTCCAGGAAGTCATGCAGTCCAAAGCTGCCTGTAAGTACAAAATGAAATGTGATGCAGAGTTTTCCCTCTATGAAAATTTAGCAATAATACATTACTTTTTCTCTATTAACATCAGACTGTTGGGGGTGAGGAGGGGGAAGAAAGAGAATAACCCCCAAAAAAAAGATTTCAGAAAGAGGTTAAAGGAGGTTTTTTTGGTAGTGGAAAAAGGCTGAGAAAAAATGCTGAACTATTTCTAGGTATTACATTACGAACAAACTGCTTTAAGTCACAGTAATCAACACTATTTTACATATTTTACAGAAATTAAACAATACACTAAATTCCCAAATAGGGTATTGTGAGAAGAAAGTTAAGTGCCATTATTGGTAGAATCTCTTCTCTAAGGCCAGGCAAGGGGAAAAGAGAGAATGACAGAACTTCTAAAACAAAGGCTTTAGGCCTGCAAACACTTAAGCAAGTATGCAGCTTCATGCATGTGCCTTGGAGGGTTTTACTGCTATGTTCAAGAATTTTTAATTTCAGGACCTAAGGTGTTGCGATTTTTGTTGGTTTTAAGTTAATGAAACGATGTTTCAAAGCAAACTAACTATGTGAATAAAGATACACAAGTTTTCAATAAACTAATAATCTTTAAAAGATTAATACATTTTTGACAAATTTCTCAAAACAAGTAACAAATACAAGCCCACTGTATTAGCCTTTTAAGATTGCTGGGGGGCGGGGGGGGGGGCAGAGGGGAGGAGGGGGCTGCTAATTTTTCAAAATAACATCCAGGTGTTAAAGTACAATTCTCACTGAACTCAAACTACTGTCCACAACAGCTCATAACCTCAGTAAAGGCCATTCACACTCCCATTTTACAGAAGCTTAAGTGTCAGAAAGCAGGATTAGTTAGATATACAGTATAAACAACTTTCTTGCCAATTTTATGTATGAGACAGTATTGTCACTGACATCACACGCAGATGCTAACAGTTTCGACCTTTTCCAAAGCAGATAAAAAAACCAAAAATAACATAACAAGTATGAAGCTTTTTAGCATGAGGAAAAACAACATTAAAACCCTGAAATTACAACACTTATCTAGAAAAAAGCAGGTGAAAGAAGAATCTGCTTGAATGACTCACAACACAAAGTGACAAACAAAATCTTGTTCAAAAATTTTTTGCAAGAGGATTCCCTCATGACACTTATCTCAAATCTGCTTAAGAACAGTGAATTTGCACCACTTGATTTTGCTGTGGAATGGTTTCCCCCATTGGTCCTAGGAACAGGTTATCTGACCGTTATGTCAGGTATTTTTACAGCAGTATCATGGTTTAACTCCAGCCAGCATCTAAGCACCACGCAGCCACTCCCTCACTCCTCCCTGGCCCCCCAGTGGGATGGGGAGGAAAATTGGGAAAGAAGGTAAAACTCATGGGTTGAGATAAAAACTGTTTAACAACTAAAGTAAAATATAATACTAACAATAATAATAATGAAATATAATAATAATAGTAATGAAAAAAACATAACAAAAAAAGAAGAGAAATAAAACCCAAGAAAAGACAAGTGATGCAAAATACAATTGCTCACCACCCACTGACCGATGCCTGAGCAGCGATCCGTGGGTGGTGAGCAATTGCATTGTGCACCACCAGGGTTTTCCCCCCCTTCTTTTTTGTTATATTCCTTTTCATTACTATCATCATTATTATTATATTTCATTATTATATTTCATTATTATTATTGTTGTTAGTATTATATTTTACTGCAGTAGTTAAACCATTCTTATCTCATCCCTCAAGTTTTACCTTCTTTCCTGATTCTCCTCCCCATCCCGCTGGGAGCGGGAGGGGAGTGAGGGAGCAGCTGCGTGGTGCTTAGCTGCTGGCTGGGGTTAAACCACGACAAGCAGGTAAAGGTATGGGGTAAGCAACAATCGGTTGGATCTAATCAAGGAAATCTCCACTCTAGTTTTTCACTCATTGTCTTTTACAATCTCTTCCTCTTTGAGGTTTCAAATTTCTAAAATTTTGCAGAAATTTCTCCCTCCCCAACAAACTGGAACGTTACAGCAGAACAGAGTTCACAACCACGGCAACGCTTGTAGACAGCCATGGTAGTTTCTCCTTCTCACAGGAGAGTTAATACAGAGCTGCATCTGCAGATATCTAAGTCAAAGGATACCCACCAGTCCTCAAACAATTAATTGAGTAAGACTGCTTCGCTTAACACTGAACAAGGAAAAACACTAACCCTAAAGCTCCCTGTCTCCCTGCTCTACTCATGAGTCTGTGCTCACCACTTTTCCCACACACACTTCCCCTGACATTCGGCTCTTGACAAACGCCCACAGTACACCTTCCCTCCACGCAATGAAGGGGGAAATACAGAAGGCCCAAGTATTTACTATACATGCTTTCATAAAAATGCCCATCACTTCCCTCACCTTATCTAAGCCAATTCTGAAAGCCAAAAAATGTCTGCAAAAAGCATTTAAAGTTTGAAAACTGGAAGATCAACATGAGCTAACCACTGCAGACTATCCATGTTTTGGACAACCAAGACCCTCTCTACCTTTTTTTGTTTGCACTCTTGTTGATTCAGAGGCCATGCCTTTTCAAGTTAACCTGTTAGAGAGCTTGGTAAGAGGGTTCGGTTGTACTGATGCTCCACGTATTTCATTTCTGAACAGGCCAATCAAATTGTTCCCAACTATATGCTATGCTGAAAAGGAATAACTACAATTCTGCCAGAGAAGGTCAGACACAGTTCTAAGCTTTTTGGTAGAATGCCTTATGGACAGGTGGATTCTAAGGGCTTGTATGACAGAAGTTTAAAACTTCAAATTACTTTGCTGTAGCCTGAGAGGGATCGCATGCAGCACAATATCGAGTTCAATTGTCCTCTGAATAAAACCACTTTAAATAGACCTTTTGAAAAATTGTCAGAAAATTTTTGCATCTGGCCCCATTCATATCACTACGGATGCAATATAAGCGAATTGACCATTCTGACAGAGAAATTTTTAGACATGCAATTTAAAAAGCTTTCTCCTCCCTCAACTTGCTTAAATGAAACCCCTCTGCATTCTGTATTTGTACATTAACCCTATCCTGATGTCAACAGAAAACTCCATTGCTCAACTCTGTCCTGATGTCACACATTATCTTTTGAACACTAATAGCCGCAGAGCAAGCAAAAGCAGAAGGCAGCAGAATATTCCAGCTGTTCAAATACTTATCGAAGGTAACAGCTGCTCTTACTGAACAGAAAACCGTCCCAGTACTTGTGCCTACCCTCAGCAACAGAAGTCAAGGCTTTTCTGCTGTTGCTAGTGAGGCAACAAAACTCATAATCTAAAAGATCACAGCAACTAAAAGAAGGCCTCATCTTTTTTCAAAAAAATATTATTTTATATGAGCATCAAGTCATGCATTCTGAGGCAGGTAGAAACATGGGAGAAGCCTCTGGACTGGTAGACACAGAAGCAAATGTAGTAACCAGCTGCTGCTCTGCAATTTGGCAAGAGTATTTAGTTTTTGCCAAGCAATTGGCACAAGTCTTCAGGTTTATGTGAAGCAACAGTGTTTGCACTACTCTGGCCCATCCAAGTCCTACCATTGCCAGCAACCTGAAACACATCCCATGATTCCTAACAATGCTGCTCCTTGGCTAGAATGCTGTGGAAGGGTCATTAGATGTCTCTGACACAGTGTAACAAGTGCCAGGAGCAGCACTGGAAGCACTACACCTTTATGTCCTGCAGATTCAGGACCAAAAATTTGTTTTACTTTCTTGGATCTGGAAGATACTTTCCTGCAGTAGAAGAAAGCAAACAAATTTTTTTTTTTTTTAAAGACTTGACAGCAACTAAGAACCTCTCAACTTTAGACTTCCACCAAACTCAGGCTGATTGTATGAGTTAACAAGTGATAAGTTATCAATAAAAATACTCACTATTAGAAATAAAGAAGTTTGCACTGCTTTTATGAAGTCAGGACTGTTTCCAAGTTATGAGATTCTGTAGGAAAATGAACAGTTGGTTCAGCTTCAGTATGGATCAGTTCCTCTGTAGAGAGTGTTAAAGGAGTAGTTTTGGTATACAACTGTCAAAACCACGAGAAGCAGCCTGAGTTTGTGCTGATCTCTTCTGTTTATCCTTAGAGACCAACATTTAATGAAAAAATTAACAGTTTGCATCCAGTTAAATCTATCACAGACATACCAAATCAATAGTGCTGTCACATTTTAATTACATGTCCACCTTCAACCAAAATGTGGTAAAAGCCTACTGAGTTATGAGCCTGTAGTAGAGAGAATTCTTGGAGTCAGGCAGGCTGAGCTCAGCTCCCGCATCGCTGATAGACTACAGCGTGCTCTCCATCACTAGTAAGCCATTCAGTTGATGAACACTGTTATCACTGTGCCACTGTGCCAAGTGGAGGCTCTTAAAACAGCACATCAAAGTAAGCAGCATATCTTCAAGTATCAGTACAGTAATCTCCATCTCTGGCATCACAGAGTTTTGTCTCTGGAGACAGGAGATAAAAACGCTTGCTCATTTTGGTCAAATACTGTAGAAGAAAAGACATTGTCAGGTCATTTCCCCTCTTGGTTTTGGTGTTTGCAGGGGAAGAAGTAGTCTGATTAATTTATTTGGGGGTTTAAGATTACCAGTCAGGAAACCAATTAGACAGTTTAAATGCTCTCATACAAAAACAAACAAACAAAAACAAAAGCAAAAATTCAAGGATGTACTTAGAACATAAAAAGCAGGAACAGAGTTGCACAGATATCACAGATATATGAAGGAGTAAGCCTAGCTTTGGCATGACCACTGTAGACAGTTTCTCTTTAAACTCCTCTCTGAGTTGGGCAGTGAACTTCCCTGGAGTATTACTGCATGCCTTGCATACTGATAACCTTGCGAGCATTCAAAAAAGGAGGGAATTCACTGCTCTGCAGAACTGTACAAACCCTAGAAATACAAGACAGACAGCTCGCTTTACTGGCCTTCCTTATCCACTGAGTAAACAGAATATCATAGGCCACTTCAAGGAAAACAAAATGTATCATTGGAAAAAACAAAGAAAAAAGCTTTTTAAAATACTGCATTTTTCTTTTTACGTGAAAAGCAAAGCATTCCATTATCCTTTTCTTATTACAGATCTGTATGGTTCCTAGTTGGTAGATACCTTTTGTCAGATAGAATGCAAACTTCCCCCAAGCTCTGCAATTTCCTTTGGATCTTAAAAAAATGATACTGCAGTGCCATGTACCTCCTAAACATGCCGCAAAGTCTGCAGCACTTACAAATAAGTGAAATTCACTAAGAGTAAGTACCATTCTACAGTGAGTTAAAGATTCTTGTACAAAGGCACAAGTGTCAGAGCCAAGACCACAACACATCAGCAGCAGTGTCAAAGCAATACTTATGTATCCAAGAACCCTAAGGATGTGTTTTGTTTTAACACAGTATCTCATCTTACATGACCGTAAGCTGCCACTGAAAGAGAAAGTCCTACTTTTCTTTCCACTCTTAGCTGTGCATTCCCATCTCTCCTGCTTGCACTGGATGACACTGTAGCTCTAGAGCGAGTCAGTTCAGCCCAGGGATCCAACAGAAAATGAAATTCTCAGAGTTCAGAGTCAGAAGTGTTAGGAGAGGCTTGGAAGTTGTTTTCTGTTGAATCAGGGTGCTGGCCCAGCTCACACCAATGTCACATGGAAAACTGTGGCAGCATGCAGACAGGAGGAGAGATGAGCTATTCATTTTGGCAGCAGGCTGCACCCAGACCTATTAAAGCATACCACTTAACTACCCTCCAGTGAGTTGTTTGTTGTCTCTATCAATCTAATTGTATTCACCAGAGCTCTGAGAATAAAAACAGTTATCTAGCAACTGGGACTTCTGTCCTTGAGAAAGAGGAAGAGGAGAACAAACTATTTAAGTGAGGTGTTGAGCAACTCCAGAAGACCTTACCTTCAGCCTTAACTAAGGCACAGTAAGATTAGCCATACAGGAGTTCAGCTTGGCAGATAAGCTCATAAGCTGCAAATCTACTTTCTGCAGCTAGAGATCTTGTTTTATAGATGTTTAAAAAGGATCACGTTCCTTTTTGCTATAAACTTTACACAGGAAATAATGACATCGCAGTAGTATGTTAAAAGAAGTGGTACAAACAAGACCTCTTGTAAGGATCCATTACCATTTAAAGCTTCTGAGGCACTCTTAGACCTCACAATAAGAACGGATGCACTTCAGATTCTTCCACAAGAACTACAATGTGTGTGCACCTGCAGGATAACACATACTAGCAAATGGAAAATAAACTCCTCTGGGTGCCTCAACTAGTGCACAGAGACCACGATAAACAGAAATGCCACAATATTGCTGGTTTAGAAGCTGAGAATGGGGACTGTACAGAATGGAAAATTCAAAAAGGCACTTCACCTACCACATACTGTGTACAGTTCCTTGGCCACTCTTTACACAAAGAGGAAAGAGGGGAAAACTGCAACCACATGAGACCACATGAGCACATAGAGCAGAAGACAGGCAGCAGATGTGCATCCTCTTCTCCAGTGGACTTGCTACAGGTCAGAGATGCCTACAAATCACAATGAACTACACCACCTTTTAAGTGAATTCCATTTCAGGACATGACCCAAATAAGATCTCAAACATATTTATTACTAGGAACTTGTTGAAAGTCAAATGGCTATAGCCATGTTCATGTTAGAACAGACAGCTGGAGAGTCCCCCTTCATATGCCAGCTGACTTTAGTGTGCCACAAGTTTGAAAGCTTCTCGAGATACATCCAAAGTCTCCACTCTTTCATTGCTCCACAACTGCAAGACTTGTTATCAATTTAGAATGTAAACGAGATGAGAAACGAAAACAACTTAAGCTACACAATGCACAAACAACCGCATTGCCAAGTTGCACCCAAGTTACTTAAAGCGCTAACGCTCAGAAGACACAGTCTGAATGGCTATCACATTACAATTCAAGCTATATAGTAAGTTTTGCAATTGCTCACATCTCATTGCATAGAGGTCACCACCTATTTGGCCTTCATCTTGGATCACTGTATGGTTTCCATTTCTGGCAAAGCTTTTCAAAAAGGAAATAGAATAAGCATTCAGTGCCATACAAAGCTCACAGAATCCAAATCCTCACCAGCTACTTTTGAATAATCCCATCCCAGCAAGGACACTGTTAGCTCAGTGAGAAGTCCAAGAATTGAAACTTGAGCACTGCTTTATAAGAGGGAAGACATTTATCAGCCAGGGCAAATTACAGATGTTAGCAAGGCAACTCAAGTCAGGAGGCAACGTTCAAACAAACTTCATAAACTGAGAAGAAATAGCTGTGTCTTCAAAGAAAGATTTAGTTATTGAAAAAAACACAATCTATATGACAAGCTCAATCACAAATCTTAAAGTGTTTCTTCTATTTAACAGATCAATGTGAAAGCTGGAAACCAACTAAGGGTATAACCAGACAACCTAAAAGCCATTGAGAGCAAACAGCTTTAAATTAATAGATCTAGAAGTAATGAATTTAAGACAAATCCCACAGCTTAAAGTGTTCAATCATCTCCAGATACCAAAAGACAAAGATAGCCGAGATGTTAATAAAGAAACCAGTCTTTTTAGTGATGCGAGTGCCCCGGGTAGCAGGAAGAATGGCATTAGTTCTTGACATAAAAATCTCCTTCCTTCTCAGAGTAAGAGTTAACAGGAATACTGTGAGATTTGCATAGGGCAGGCCAGTATTAGAGGTGCCAAACCTTGTTCATACATTAAGTGCAGTCCAACAGCAAACAGAAGTTTCATTGCTTGTTAGATGATATTAACATTCCAATAGACAGCAGCACTTTCAAGAACCAGAAAGACATCAGGGACAAAGAAATCAGGTGTGCCTAATCTATAAAAATAGCTTGGGTGTCAGCAGGCTCACCTAGATGAACAAAAGGAAGAGTGCTGGAGCTGAATTACTAGCCTCTGCTATGCTCAGCGTGGTGTACTGGGTCACTCATTTTTCTGGGTCTCAAATTTCCATTTTTAAGTTGGAGCACTTCTTCCTTGCACCGCCTTGAACATGCTCTGCCTTATTTACAGAGTAGAGACTATTGCCAGCTAAACGCTAAGCACCTCAACAGTCCTCACTTTGAGCAATACTAATGCCTTGATGCCCCTGTATTTTTAAAGTACTGGAATTTTCCCCAGTTAGGAACTGGTTTTGTTACTTTCCCAACTGACCTGCAGTTCCACATCTCTTTAGACATGTAAGGAAACATGGTAACAGGTTCTCCTACCTGATATTTGTGCCAACGCCAAGTCACATCTCTTTAAATGCTGCTTTTATCTAAGAAAAGATGGTCTTCCAGCACTTGCTATTACCACAAGCCACTGAACAATATCTCAGAGAACACTTCTTCCCTACTTCGCTCCCCTACAAAGGGCACTGGGATAACCCCAAACATACTCACATGTTCACAGTACTCTGTACAGCCAAGTGAAAAGCAAGGCAAATGCAAGTAAGTTACTGTCACCAGATGCTTATCAACATATTGGAAAGCAGCAGAACACCCAAAAACTCCCTTGTGTGGATCTAGTGCTTCCTAATCCCTGGTTTTCAAATAAGATTGCCAACTGTCATGGTTTAACACCAGCTGGCAACTAAGCACCATGCAGCTGCTCACTCACTCCCCCCCACCCAGTGGGATGGAGGAGAGAATTGAAAAAAAAAAAAAAAAAACAAAACTCATGGGTTGAGATAAAGACAGTTTAATAGGACAGAAAGGAAGAAAATAATAATAATGATAATTATAATAGTAAAGTTACAATAATAATACTAAAATAATTAGAATATACAAACCAGTGATGCACAATGCAATTGCTCATCACTCGCCAACCAATGCCCAGTTAGTTCCTGAGCAGCGATCCGCCCCTCCCAGCCAACTCCCCCAGTTCATATACTGAGCATGATGTCATATGGTATGGAATTTTCCTTTGGCCACTTTGGGTCAGCTGTCCTGGCTGTGTCCCCTCCCAGCTTCTTGTGCCCCTCCAGCCTTCTTCCTGGCAGAGCATGGGAAACTGAAAAATCCTTGATTCAGTAAAAACAGTACTTAGCAACAACTAAAAACATCAGTGTGTTATCAACATTATTCTCACACTAAATCCAAAACACAGCACTGTACAGCTACCAGGAAGAAAATTAACTGTATCCCAGCTGAAAACAGGACACAAATGCATTTCCAAGATGGCTTCTCCAAGCAACTGAGAAAGTATCCAACTAGAGCTTCAGGTCCGCACACTTAACTGTTAAGTCACGAATAATACCTGGACAAGTAATTCGGAGTAAGACTTCCAGAAGACAGCAAGGGCATCACGCTTATACTCACAACAGAAAAATGAACTACATCCAACTTTCCAGAAGTGAGGTCACTTGGACTACTTACTCATGCTGCTGCGTAAGTTTGCATTAATTTTCCTTTTGACTTATTAGTAATTAAGTCCTTTTTAATCTGTACATTCTGGACAATGTGATCTTGTACTAAAGGAACAAGCAAATGTGCAATTTCAAAGTGCAAGTACAGTGTTAAATATCCTTAAAGTACACAGGGTCCTTGTTAACTTTGCTTCAATAAAAAGCTTCCTAAACCCTGTTTCCTTTTTGTTCCTTTGAGAAAAAGGAGAAGCAATTTGTATTTACAGCTTAGTTCCTGCTTCCAAAATACCCCTTTAACTTTTTTATTATTTTTATGGTGGATATAAATGGCACCAAATTGTCAAATCACAGCTATTTTCTATGCTACCTATACAAATAGGTCTGATTTCTGGCAAGCCATAAAACAATTATGGCTGAATTCCTGTAGCCCTTTGATATCCCAGCTTGCCTGTAGGGCTTCAAAGCCATGTTAGGGCAATGCTAAAAATTTAATTTCCAGAAGACACAGAGGGAAAATAAAGCATTTCAATTCCCACACGTTCAAACATGAACACACCAAAATCTTAACACTGGGATGATTATATTTGAAAGGAAAGGGACTTAGAACAAACACGAACAGGTAAGATACAGCAACAGTTTAAATCAACGCTGCCTCACAGAAGGCAGAGATACAGACAACTTGAGAAAGCGGGGCATAGAGCATACTACACCTGCCTCCGATTCCCCAATACTTATTGCAAGCTGGGAAGCGCATTTTCCTGCTTAAGCATTCAGCTCTCACCCCTTCTTGTGTGGATGGCAAAGAAAGGGGTGCGAAATAATCATAAATAGTAAAGAGAAATGGTGAAACTGCCTAAGCATGCAGAGGAACCAAAAATATTATCTCTCCCTTTAAGGTACCGATATTGCTACTAACAAATTACAAATACATTGAAAGTCAACTATCACAGGTACCTGAGGATTTATCTTTGTGTTATTATTTATATTATGAAAGGGTCCTCCCCTCATGTAAGCAGGGGGAGCTAGTTCTTGCTGGACCAACATGGTTTCTGATATCCATGAAACATCTCCAAGAGAGGCAAGGGGACACCACTATAATCCCTTGAAATAACACCAGCAATGCTTTTGCCTCTTAAGTGACCTGGAATTTAAGACAGATGAAACTGAACAAATTTCAGACTGATGACTACATTTCTTTGCACAAGAGAAACTTCCATGTTGGCCAAGGAAAACATTATCAGAGTAATATAATTCGCATTGGTTGAAAGACACACAAAAAAATCCAAAACACCTTTAAACTCTGCTTATTTTAAGTGCTTGCTGTTTTTTGGCGGAAGGCTAAAAAAAATTTTGCCAGCAATTCCTACTGTGAGCAGGCACACACAAATATACATACACACAGAATCAATATTAAATCAGAATTATGGTCTCTCTAGAGTTACAATTTGTATAAACAAGGCGCATGTCCACATGTCACATTTTTTCTCCTCACAGAATAAATTCACAAGCTCCAGAGGTGCCGCACAAAATTAGCATCATCCTAAGAAAAATCTGTAATTTTGTTTTAAATCCTTCCTTTTAAAACCAGACATCAACCTGGTGATCTCTAGCAAGGGAAAGAATTAGTCACTAAAGTGAAAATCGGAAAAGGAAGAGTAATCCTTACTCCATGCCTTCTCCTGATTCTCCGCCTCCTCATGTTCTTTTGTGGCACTTTTGAAGTAACATGCTTCTCATGATCATTTAGACTTTTGCATAATTTTTATGAAGTCTGCTATTCTTAACTTTGGCAAGGAAAAGTTGCAAAAACCCTTTTAATCCCATACCTGGCCATGGCTGGAAGGCATTTTGTCCCTAATTTGCAGTTAGATGGTTGGGCCCCCACACCGGCTTTGTGAAAACTATTATAGAAATGCTTTAGAGACCAGTTATATAAGATTAATGTACAGTACAACAGGCTGCATAAAATGTATGAAAGAAAACAACACGCTAGGGAGAGCAGGAGGAAGAGGAGGAAGAAGCCTTATCTTCAGTGCCTGACTGCATGCCAGTCTGAACCACCCTTAATTTGCTTCAGTGTTTTTCATACAAAGATACAGATACCAGTTTTCTTTTATTGAATAGTTTTATTTTCAAATAAAGAATGTTTCAGAAATTTTCTGAGCTTAGATTAAGTGACTGAAGCCTCAAGGCAAACACATTGATCTAATCACTGCATTAGATTACAAAATCACTTATTGTTAAAGTAAAAAAAAAAAAAGTTGTTATGACTCTAAAACTACAATACATATAAACACACTTACAGATGACATGCTAGCTGTATAGCTTTACTTAATATTGACATATCAAATGCATCATTAAAAATGCATTCAAAAACCAGAGGTTAGTTTAGATCTTAATCAAGAAATTACTATTATCTAGTCCTTCAGGACAGACCACGAAGGAAGAAACTAAAACCAAAACGTAAAATTTTCCATTGTCTAGACACACAAATTGACATCTTCCCAGATTTAAGCTACTCAAAACACAAAAAAGAAAGCAAAACCATTTAAATATTCCACCTGAAACACAGATAGATAATTTTGACTGTACACTTAAAATGTCAATCTAGCAGTTCAGCCACTAAGACAGAAATGTAAGGAAATATCCCTGCAGACTAAGATTAGTAGACTGATACAACTACACTTTTGCTACAGACCCTGCAAGATCTGCAGTGGTTGTTTAACTGTGCCTTTATTATATCAAAAATTCAAGGAAGTAACGTCATGTAGATCTGCTTCATAGAAACCAGTTTGTTGCTATTTAGTTTCCAGGCAATAGAAAGGATAATGAAAACAAAAATCATTCACAGTTTGACAACCTTATTTTTGTCAAATATTAACTTTTATTCTCGTATACACTCAATTGAGACATTTAGTTTGTTTGGAAAGAATTTCGTAGGTGAAAAATAATCTTTCCGGTGTGGGATGACTCGAAATTTAACAATAAAGCCTAATACTAAATAAAAGCCAAATATGAAAATACTAATACAGCCAAATACTAAAATAATTGACGACTGCCATTTTAAGAACAGCCTTTGATTAACTGCAACATCCAACAGATGCTTTCAGTTTTCTAAAGCACAGGCTTTCAAACACAGGAGGTACAACATAGCATCTCAACTTAAAACGTCGGACAGCTACAGAATCCACATAAAAACTCTGTTCCATGTCTATGAAACAGTCAACATTTGTTAAAAGTGTGTGTGCACACATGCACATATGTGTTTTTGTTTGTGGTGGGTTTCTGAAGTTTACCCTCTCACTAATGGTCTTTGCTCCTATTAGGTTTGAGCTACAGAAGTGCTGTAACTGGATTCAGACAGAACAACCTGCCTGCCCGGGTCCAGCTTGAAGACCACAGGTTACCGCCGCTTCCCTGGCGTTATCTCCGACTCACCCCAGCGGGGAAGCAGGTTCTACTTCAGGGCACCACTGTACAAGGGAGCCTTTTTCATTACCATCTCTACTGCGTTAAGGACCGACAGGGCAACTCGCAGTGTTTCCAGCCACCCACTGGAAGAGCGGTGCTAGGACAGCACAGCACTGCCTGCAGAAGCAAGCTGAAGTGTTTTACTGTTGCTGGGCTACCTTATTTGATTTAGCTTCAAGGGCTGGTCTTAGTGTATTTGCACAAGACTGCCAAAGGCACCCAAAGGACTTGGATGGAGTTGCTTCACAGTAATTTACACACAAATACCTTACAGCATTTGTAACAGTCAGCTGTAAGTAGTTTCCTTTATTAAAAAAAAATTAAAAATCTATCTAGGGAAGCATTATAGAGAATAGCACCAAAGAATAATAAAATCCAATATCTTTATACGAAAGGATGCTAGGTAAATACAGAGACTGGTTGAAAGGCTGCTACCTCCCCATACTTAAACAGAGCAGACAGAAGAGGCTAAGATCACAAGACAGAGAATACATTCATGTGTTCTAGTTGCCTTTTTATTAAGCAAGGGAGTACACTGGTTCTCACACTAAGACCAATCTCAAAAAAAATATTTAAAAAATTTATAGTTTGACAAGTCAAACTTCCTAAAGTATCCTTATTCTTCAGATAATAAGGATGTGCAATTGTATTACTATATTGCTGCTTCTATTAACCTAACTGTAATGAATTACTCAGTAGACTATGTGTTATGGGTAAAATATTTTTTGCTGAGAAGACATCACAGTAATATTCTGCAGAATTGGGCTAAAACCTGGCTCAAGTGAAAGGGGCAAGAAAAGCCTCACCAAATTTAAGAAGTTGGACTTTCTGTTCTGGAATATTTGCTAGATACAAACAGGAGCATTTACAATACTCACAGACTCACAGAAACCACATATTTACTTAAGACACTTTAGACAAATTAGTGACAACCAGGCAAAGAAATAACTTGACTGTCAAAAAGCTTTAAACTCTTAACAGTACAGGAATTATATCACAGATGAGAGCAGACCTTTGCAGTTCTAAGAGGCATAACAGTAACAGCATCAAAACAGATAAGGAACCTTCACATATTACAGAGGAATTCACAAGAATAATATTTTCTGACTCCAGTATAGCATACAAAGAAATTTCTTCTAAGAGTGTATTTTAAACAAAAATCTAAGCAAAACAGTATGGTTACAAAACACACCTTTTGGTTTTTTTTCTCTCAAAACATATGTATATGCTTTCTAGATATTACTCTCATCATTAGATTCTGTCTTTATTCCTTGCCATGGGTCATTATTTTTGAGATGACTGAAGTTTACCTGTTGGGGAGGGGGGAGAGGGGTGGGGTGGGTGCAAGGCCAGTTAATTGTACTAGTATAACTGTACTTCCATCCTCTGGTCAGCTACTAAATTTAGGGAACAATTTGCATAAATACTTTCAGCGTTCAGGCTTCAAACGCACCAAAACCCTTCCACAGCCTTCCTCCCCATTTCCTAAAAACGCCAACGTGGATCTCGTGTGGTTATCCACTGGTAGTAGATATCCAGCTCTGTCTCCTTGCCAGCCCATCCATTGGAGGGCAGGACGCTGGAGGCTCCCTCACGCGCTGCCTGTGGTGCATAGGAGCGGGGCTCTGGAGCACAGCGCGTGCTCAGTCGGTGGTCAGCAAAACAAAACCCCCAAGCCCTGGGAGAGCGCACACCATGGCAAGCGAGCGCACGCCACACACAAGTCCTGGACCCCCAGCAGCACCTCCAGTTTCTCGGTGATCCCCTAATGAAAGACAGCAACTGAATATTGGCTGGAAAAGGCTGGGCATTGGATCTGGCTAAGAAGACCAAATCTGTGCTTATTAGTGTCCACTTATTCCCCCAAGTAGAAGTTTACCTTCTCACAGAGGCAAAACACCACAACACTGGCTCAAAAAATATTGCAAGAGCGTGCTGTTCTTTTAAAAGTGAAAGCTCTTCAGCTTTATGGGTATTTCAAAGTATTTTTTTAATAGTTCTAACAAAGTCATTTTCATTAAGATCTTTTTACAGAAACAGGTTTGAGACCGATTTTTGTCCCACTAATATGACCGTACACATTTCAATATACTTTACTCTTTCATGCAGTTTTGTCTTTCCTTGCCATAATATTAAACCATTTTAAGTCACCAGGTGTGTCCAGAAATATGGTGTGCCCCCAGGTCGGGCAAGCAAAAGGAAAAAAAAAAAAAAACCAAATCAACCAAAGAAACAAAAAACTCCACAAAAAAATCATCAGGCAATATCCTAGTTAAAAAAACTGCCCTTGAATATTATGCCAGACCCATGCATCTCCATGTTCAGAGAGCACACAAGATTTGAAGTTCAATCCACCTCCCTCCTGCTTTTCAGTAAAGTATGATGTTAGTGCTGTGATGACTTACAAACAGCCGTTCTGTAAATGGTTTTACCAAATGCTTCAATAAAATATTCACTTCAATTTACATTATGTAAGATGAAATGTGCAAATATTTTTTTCTGTTAATTATAGAGCCTGGTACTGGATTGCAAGAGGAATTCAAATGCTATTTACCCATTTAATACTTATCAATCAAAATTCCTCAAGAAAACTTCTGCCCTCCACTACCAGAAAGGCTGCTCTGAGTAACAGCAAACGTTTTTGGACCTGCCCTTTTTCCCCACAAACATGATGGAAAACACCACAGTTGCTGGCCTCCAGCCCACAATATCAAGTAGTTTTGTCTCAATTGAATCTCAGCATTATTCCTTTCTGGATCATTTGCCCTTTAAAGTTAGCACATAAAAGGTAAAATAATGTCTCCCTCTAAGTATACGAAGTCCTCGATCTCCCTTACAAGCCTACAAATGCAGAACACCCTGTCAACCCCTGTTTCAAGATACATATTATGTTCACATTACTTCTTCCTAGAACAAGCAAAATGTTTAGTGTCTCATTGAGCCGGGTGGAGTTCTTCTGTATGAGCTTTAGAACAGCAGGCACAAATAGTAAATTCAGACTTACTACAAACTACTCAGTATCCCAACAGTAATCAGCAAAATCAATCCACCTCACATTTCTTGTTCAGCTCTGCTTTTTTTTTGTTATGTATAATAATGCAGTTTGCACTATAATCTCTGCCATCATAACCATCTGAAAACAGAAATACCTATCTTGGTATTTACCCTCCTGAGCAAGATTCCATATGAAAAAATACACACATCCTACTGTATAGGCATATGCTTTTTTACATAGAATTACAGACAAGTTACTGAAGCCATACAAAGGCAATTCATATGCATCAACTGCTGAGAAAAGGTCTGAACTGTATTTAAAAGAAATTAGATTTGAGCTATCACTTACATGATATTACAGCTATTGAGACCTCTGTCGCCATAGTGTGCCACAGATTTTAAAATCAAACTCTTCCAGCACCACTGGGCTCATCCAGGGAGCTCAAAGAAACAAACCTGAACTCCTCAGGAGAGCCAGAGCCAGTGCAGGAACTCAGCACAGGATTAACAGCATGATACAGCTCGTAGCTGGCAAACAAGGGAGAGTTAAGCACTGATGCTCTGCCTAGGAGCACCACTGCAAGGATACTGGTGAGATAACTCTGACGAATGACTCTGCCTGGTAGTAACAGGGTCTCGTCCACTAACGTTTAAATAAATGGCACCCCAGAAAGAAGTTAACCATTTTATTTTTTTTAACAGATACTGAACAACAGGTTTTACCCAGCAGTGCATTTTTAAAAATTATTTTCTAAATTGCAAAAATCGGTATTTTAGCTGTATCCTTTAATAGTACACAGTAGAATACATTTAATTTTAAAATAAATTCCCACACAGAGATCTATAAGTAAGCATACAAATATTTTAAATACCAGTCTGTTCTTCCTCCCCTTTATGTACTAGAAAGCACAGCAAAAAGCCAACAGTCATACAAAAAGCAAACGACATTTTCAATTAGAAGATAAGTGTTTTGTGACACGATGAGAAACCATAATTTTCATGCAAACATATAGAAGTGCTAGAATTTGACTGCTCCTTTGTTTTCATATATGCCTATCAATCACTACTGGGAAGGGAAGAAACAGAATGATCACACATGAACTAATTTCTGCTGGTTTAAAAGTGCAGGTGTCCATCATAAGAATCTCACAAAAATTAATGTAGTCAAACTGCAGCAGCCTACAGACTTAATTCTGGACCAAACCTTTATAAATTAATCTGTGCTTTCCCCACCTATTGCAAGCATTATCAACAGGCTTTACAGGTTACAACTATCAAGTTGTCAGTCTTTTCCACAGATTCCACCAGAACAAAAGACAGAATAACCCTCTCCAACATTTCTCCCCAAAACCTGAATTTAAAAACCCCAAAAAACCAAACCCAACACACCAAAAAACAACCCTAACCATACTGCACAGCATTGTTACAAGAACAGCCTTCATACCTTGAACAGTACCACAAAAAAAATAACACAAATCAAATTTCCAAGATTTTACAGCTTACTAATACAGCACTGAAAAAAATCTTAACAGACAAAATTATACCTGCAGTTCAGATTGTCTAACCTGTAATAGTAAGCGGTTTAAAGATTTCTTAAATATCTGTTTTTCTAAGAATAAAAACTGCACAGAAGTAAACAGAGTAACAACAATAAACAGCAAACAACCCAGCTGTTTTCATTTTCTCAAATCACTGCTAACAGATTTAACTGTCTATTGATTTAAACCTTTTGAGGTATCTTCCCCTCATCTTACTGAAGAAGTGATAGAGCTTATCTTACACACAACAATCTGGTTTTCTGTACTTCAAGTGAGTATTATTCTACAGCTATCCAAAAGTCTTGTGGACGATAGCCCTGAAACTACATTTCATTTCCTACCATCTAAAATCCGGAAGATTTACAATCACACAGTATTAATATTGTAGCTTTAGAAAGATGTAACCATAGCCTCTTAAAACTAAAAATACCGTATTAGCAATTAAATGCTATTCAAAGTTAACTTAATGTGAAATAAATAACCTAGGTTCATCTCTAAGAGTTAAGAAATGAGAGTCAGAACTGACTGGCAGTTCTGACAGAAATCAGCATTTGCCCTTGCAGAAACACAATGGCAGGGGGAGGAAATCTAGCCAAAACTAGACATCCCATGCAGGAGAATGAAAAAAGCACACATTGAACACAAACCACACAATTAAAACCACATTAAAAAATGTGCAAGTAACCTTTAAAAACTGTAAGTTTGTGACACTGGAGGGTGTAGCAGCCTTGTTATTCGCATGTCTTGTCACACTGAGGTACTACAGACTGTATAGTCACTACATATCTTGAGCAAGCATAAGAGCCCATTGTCACACTTCAGTCTGCATTTAACTTCATTTCAGTTGAATGCAATGCAAGTCTTTGCAGACAGCAAATCACTTCTGATGGAAAGGAATCATCAGATTTGTATACTCATAAAACAGATGTATACCGCCCAATCTAGGAATCAAGTCCTTATTACACTGTAAGTTCTAAATAAAGCATAAGCATTGACATTAAACGTGATCATTTTTAGAGACACATCAGGGAGAGGAAATTATTTATTAGAAACAGGTTTTCCTATACCAGGTAGCATCTTACCATCAAAGCCACCAATTATTTACTGATGGCACTCCTGTAAAGATGAAACTTGACAGCTTCCCTATATTCAAACTCTTCTCACTCTTCGAAAAAGAAAACTGTGAAATGCCCTTGTGATTTGCATTGGGCTGAATTAGAAAGTGCACTTGAAAACATGTATGTACTCTCAAAGCTATTCAACGTCTTATTAAAGTAGTAGCAACATTAAGTCTCAAGAGTTTACTGTTAAACAAATGAAATTCTTCACTAGACATCAGAAGTTTCATTTGGCCACAGCTGAAATCCACTGATGAGCAAATTCACGCCCCATAACACAACCATTTTGCAACTAGAATAGCAACACCTGCCCAAAAAGGCACAGTATCAAACCTGTATCTATAAGACTGATGGAAGAAGAAATTCCCACATGCCTATTGTACCTAGAGGGTTAGGCTCAGGCAAAATTTAAGAGGGGAAAAAAAACCCTCAAACAAAACAGACCTACAATTAATCTCAGTTCTTACAACTGTAGCTAAATATCCAGCAGAAAACTGACTGCTTGTTTATTGATCCTGACCATCTGCCTGCACTAGTTGGTACAAAGGGAAAACTCAAGTCATATGGTAGGAATCTGCTTGTGGGTCCCTATCCTCACACCACTCAATGTACTAAAATTAATAGAGTTAAGTCTGTCACTGACTTTAAATGGAGCAGGGAGAGACCAATTCTTGTTTGGTTGGGGTTTTTGTTTGTTTGTTTTTTGGTTTGGTTTTTTTTGTTTGTGGGGTTTTTTTGGTTTTTGTTTGGTTTTTGGTGTTTTTTTGTTTTGGGTTGTGGGGTTTTTTGTTTGTTTTTTTTGTTTGTTTGTTTGTTTGTTTTACACACTTAGTATTTAAAAATCAGCAAAAGAAAAAAATTAAGCAAGAACAGTGAGATAATATTGTTCGGCCATTTTCTCCAAAACTGTAGAAGACAACATGCAAGCTACTAAAAGCAGTGGCGTTTGCATTGCGGTCAACATATTAATAAAACGGGGTGAGGAAAGGAAGGAAAGATTAAGGATCTTGTTTCCCTTCCCTTCCAGTAATATGCCTCCTAACACAGTAAAATGTTCAAAAAGCAAATTTAAAAAAAATAAAAAAATAAAAAAAAAATCACAGAGTAACCAGGGGAGAACTGCATCATTTTTCCTAATCAAAGTTCATTCTAAGACATTTCATTGATGTTCTTGGCCAGCATATTATCAATAAATACTTTTAAGGAGCTTCATGAAGCATTTTTACAGCCAAAATATAGATCACTAGAGACTGTTTTAAAATATAGTATGAGATGTGCTTTCACAAGAGGATTAAGCTGTCACTGTAAAAAATTTTGTCTAAATTTAAACATTCCTTTAAAGCAGCAGGCCAAAACATCTCCATGGAGGAGCCTACCTACATCTTGCAACTGCATCAATCTGTCCATCACAAGTTGAGCAACTGACAGTCAACTGAGTTCAGTTTTTGTACAATGAATCCAAATGCACAGAAGCAGAATTTGACTGGCATTTTTTCATTTCAAGGTAGTGTATAGGGCACAAAAAAAGCCATGAGATTTATTTTTTTTAAATCAAAAAGAAGCTTCCCCTTTGTAAATAAAATCCTGCGTACTCTATTAGGGTTCATCTACAAATACATTTTCCCAAGAAGAGCCTACAAGCAAACTGAAGGATGCAATTGATGCCGTTTCCACTCTGCAACTACACTGCTGTGCACCGAGGGTGGAAGAGGCAGAACTGGGTGCTGCTCACACAACTTGTGTCACCAAGCACTGTGGCATGTCGGAACTCAAGTCAGCTCGTGAGTTTGTGCGGGCTCGCAGGGCAGCCCCTTCCACCAGGAAGGGCATACCCCACACTGCCACTGACCTTCACACCACGCTTCCCATGCCAAAAGATTCCTACCTTGCTGTGGCCCAAAATACCATGGCCTCTGGGACAAAGTTATCTCAAAAAACAAATAAACAAATAAAAAAATGGCAGTGATAATAGGGACTGCATCTTCTAGAATTTCTTCCTCCTTACTGGACTCCAACAACACAATGGATTCAGAAGAGGAGATTTTGTAACTTTTCTAAGGAAGACTATTCAGAAAAATTGCCTAGTTGACTTGCAGGAACAAAATTGGAAAAGCTTTCGTATGAGAAGAGAAAGAACATGTTTACTAGGAGGAAATCATCGGCACCTTTTACAGTAGCTAGGTCTATTTCAAAATGTTATGGTCTACTAAAGTCTCATTCTGCACTAAAAGACAACTTTAATGAAAACAACCAATACTGGAAATGTGGACTTTCTAGAAGAATGTTACAGTTTGGTCCATCCTATAACAGAATAACAAGCAGCTCCACTTCCATCACTTTGCCATATCATGGTAAAACTTCCTGAACTATGAAATGCAGTAAGCACTGTTCCCCTCAGCTCCGCAGGGGAAAGCAACACCTCCCACTTTTTAAGTTACAACATTCCAGTGTCCAAATCACCATTTTCATATTGACTAACTTATTAGCACAGAAATATTAGCCCACCCTTTTCTTTTATAAGAAAAGTTTAGTTTGTCAAAATGCACTTCTAATCAACAGAAACTTAACCACTCAGGCCACACTAGTTCCAATGTAGTTTTTGACATGTACTTATAATGAATGAGTCATTGAAATACAAGAGACATGTTTCGTTACCCAACTCAAATACTGTAAGACAAATAGTAAGTCAGACTGTTGGTGCAGAGCACAAGCATTCATTAGGTAACAAGAGGAAGAAAATATTTCTACATTGCTTAGCATCCAAAGAAATAGACACGTTATCAGGCAAGAGCAACAGCTCCTCTTTTGGAGGCAGTATCGCAGCAGATCAAAACTAACCATACCCTGGTGACAAATCTTGTTCCACAGACATGCTTTAAAATACGGCACTTATATACACAGCACTATTTTCTTCACATGAATAATGGAAGGTAAGCAACACATGCTTTGAAATAAAGCTAGAATCTCAGAAATTCTCCATGCCTTCTCTTAACCAAATTAGATCAGCATCATGAAATAGACAAGATTTGAAAACAACAGTATTTGTGATTGCATGATGATTTTAGTGAGCTTTTGTCTTGCAAACTCTACTCAAAACTGAGTCTGGGCATGAGTTTACTTTCTTTAATGTGACAAGTAGTCCTGTAGCCAGCCCCTATGAAACTACTCACAGAAGTCAGATGGCAGGAGCAGGCCATTAAATGGGAGGAAGTATGGGGAACCAGTCACTGTGAATACCTGCTCCACCATGTAACGATAAACTGAAACAGTCACCATAAGGCAAATGGAAAACAATAAAACCGCTGCCAAGCTCAAGTTTTTAAGGTGAGACACAGTGACAGATGAAGGAGACTGTTTTATTAGGTCACTCTAGCTTATCTACACCCTGTTTGTCACCATCACCTTCCCCTCCTCCCTACACACACAAACCAATCTGCTCTGCGCTCCAACAACTGAACACTGTTCCTAGCTATGTTTCCACCTTAAAACTGATGCAACTTCAGGATACAAACCCTGCTTGCTCTGCAGCAACTATTAGTAGAACAAACACTTGGACACACCTTTGCAAACTCACCACCGACCTCTAGCATTTCCAAAATCCCTAGTAGAGGCAGAACAGATAAGCAAAGCCAGAGTTGTAGCCAGCAAACTGACAGTTTATCCAGCTATTCACATAAACATGCAAAGCAAATGCACTGAAAATAGTTCATCTCCCTTGCCCCCCTTGATGTTCGGAAAGACTGTGCCCCTAACAAAAAGTGATCTAGCAAGAGAAACACATTATGAGCTAATAACACCTATGATAGCCTATTCATTTATTATTTTCAAATTAATCCATGAGCTCTACAGATAGACTTAATGAATTAAAACTTTTCCTAGCAAGCATACATGCTAGAGCAGCCATTCACAGCATCAATCCAGAGGTAAAAAGATCACTTACCAGAGAACTAAGTGTTATTATGGCTAGTCAGATACTCATACTTGCTTTTGATTAACATTGTACACCTACTTCAGCTTGCTAAACCCATGGCTCAGGATTACTTTGAGAACTGACCAAGTATCTCCAAGTGGTAAGTTATCTTACACTAAAATAAAGTACATAACTTCAGAGGAAGTGATGGAAAACAGGTAGTTTGACTAACACTACAAGCAAGCATATCATTGTCATTAAACATGCAACACTTAAGATACCCTGAAGGCCATCTGAGGTCAAATCAAACTAACAGCACTGATTTATAGAGCCAAGAAAACCTACAAACAAAATGCTCCCATTTACAAAACAGATATCACCACCACTCTTTTAAACACTTCTGAACAGCAGAAAACATGCTAGATAATTCACACATGGATCACTCTCGGCAGCACAATGCTTATCCTTCCCGCTGTGATTTCAGGGGCCTGAAATCTCCTCAGCATCTATTTTTCACTCATTGCTGTAGTTTTAGGAGGTTAAGCAAAGCCCAGAAGTGAATGGAGTGCTCACCATCTGAGCTTACACTCTGCTG
Source organism: Gymnogyps californianus (assembly GCF_018139145.2). Lineage (NCBI taxonomy): Eukaryota > Metazoa > Chordata > Aves > Accipitriformes > Cathartidae > Gymnogyps > Gymnogyps californianus. The sequence goes on along the minus strand of NC_059500.1, from coordinate 47,295,076 downwards.
GATGGGAGCGGCTGCAGTGTTCTCCTACAATCCAAGTCATGTGCAATCACAGTATGACAAGTCCCCTCCTAGGCTGTATAAGCTGGCATCTTTCCCAGCAGTTGCCACATCATGAAAATGATGCTTACAAATAAAACCCCAAAATAAACACATTAAAACAATGGCTTAAATGACTGCATAACTAAACTCAGCAGCTGGAGACACAGAGCACTCCCGGCGGCAAACCACGTATCTTTCACTTGCAAAAGTCCTAAAATATATTCTTATTAGCAAGCTCCATATCACATCTAGCAACCAACCCCCAAGTCTGGGCTGCGGAGCCATGTTCCCAGAGGCCAGACAAGAAGTAAATAAATAAAGCTTGGATAATAAAAGCAGAGAGCATCACAAACACCCCCTATGCAGACACAGCTTCAAAGTATCAAATGTACTTTCTACCACTGATTTCAATACATCATCTAATTCACTGAATACAGACAATGCTATATCACCTATTTAGACTACTCAGACCTGTTCTCAGAAGTTTCTCTGCCAAGCTATTTAGATTGACTTAAAATCATGTTTTTCTGCACAAGAAATAGAAGAAAACAGGAGGAAGACTGCACAGTGCAATCTGGGCCATTTAATTAATCAGAAATACTGCAGTATTACATATGATCCACTGAATACTGTTTGTGCAGTACTGCACTGGTTTACAACGGATTTAAAAATTTATCAACTCTATGATAATAAAGGGAATTAATAGCTTATACTTCAGAAGATAATCTCAGCAGTTGAAATACTGCAATTCCTACACTCCATTGCTTAAGGCAAGGAAAATATTCTAGAAGAAACACAATAATTGTGTCAAAATTAGTCAAAAAAGTCACAGCTTGGTATCTCCAAACTGAGAAACACTAAATCAAAATACGTGTTTTTACCACAAAAAAAGCTTTTTTATCTTAACACTGAAAAATTTCCTGTCTTTTGCTCCCTCAGCATTCAATTTTTCCCCACCTAGCTCTAAGCAGACAGGATTTATGATGATGTTGTTCTAAGGAACTGCAGGAGTTCTAGATGCCAATAAAGATTACAGATCAAATGAAAGATAACTACTAACCATTGTGTCTGCATAGATAAATAAACCTGCTCACTTCTTTTATTTGTACTGTTACCTCTACTAATCCAACTACAATAATCAGGACAGTAAGTGCTCAGGAATCAGACCTGAAAACAAAAGGCTTCTTATAGCTCTCCCAGCCCAACTTATGTGGGTACATATGCACCACACATACACACCTTTCAAGAAGTTTTCATGTACTTCGGAAAGGGTGAAGCCCTGACGATGAACTAGAGAACTAAGCAAAAAGCAAAGTGTTGGAGGAGTCCAAACTCAAGTACCAAAATTGGAGCAGGAGCACCTTTTCAGGCATCCCTGTCCCAGTCAGACATTTAGTACATCGGGAGAAAGCAACACCAGCCAGAAGAAAGCAACACGTGGGCAAAAACCTCTGGTGCAGACCTACCCCGAGACAGAAGCCAGCCCCGTGCCACTGACAAGTGAGAGACCGGGAGGAGCCGGCCCGGGAGCCGGGACCGCGGGCAGCCGCGAGTGGAGATCCCCGCGGCAGCAAGTGCGGGACAAGGGAAGGGGCAGAAAGGAGCCCCGCGACCCCGACCCCGGGCAGCCCTAAGGACAGCAGGAGAAGGGCCACCGGCAGCCCACAACCGCACTGACGGCCGCTTTTGTTCTCCACGGAGACCGGCACAGACCCGTCAGCTGCGCCCGCTCCGAGCCGGCCGGGAAGCGCTCGTCTAAGGGGGAGACCGCGCTGCCGGTCACCCGGCGCCGGGGAGGCCGCCGGCGGCGCGGGCAGAAAGCCGGTCCCGTCGGGGCGGCCCGCGGCGGGCCCTACCTACCTCTTTTCGGCCTGGGGAAGCTCTCGTGCAGGTGAAAGACGACTTTCTCCACAAAGTGCTGAATGTTGCTGTGCTCGGGCCCTCTGACAAACACCATCCAGTCGTGGGTGAAGCCCTCCACGGTGGGTTTCTTCCTGACCTGGGCTCGGTGTCCCAGCTCCAGCTTCACTTGGACGGCGCACTGCGGGGGGAGAGCGGCCGGTGAGCGCCCGAGGAAGCGGGGCTGGGCGGGCGGCCGAGCGAGAACCGGCCCCATCGCAGGCGGAGGGGGGACGCACGGACAAAACGCTACCACAAACCCGGCGAGAGGAACAAAAATAGAAAGGCACCACCGCAACTCTGCAACAAAAAAACGGCCCCACAGGCGAGGGCGTAAAAGAGCTCTCGCTGCCACCGGGAGGACGCGGGGAGGCGCGGCCGCCGGCCCGCGCTGCCGTCCTGCAGGCGCGGGCAGCCGACGGCCGCTGTCAGGGACGCACCGTCCCCCCTCCCGGCGCCTCCGCGCTCGGTGCCCCCAGTGCGGTGGCAGGAACATGGCTGAGGCGACACCCGCCGCCTCCCGCCGGGTGCGTGCGTGCTCCGTGCCGCTGCCGGGAGGCAGGGAGGGCAAGCCGCACGCAAAGAGAAATTCCCCATCACGCCAGCCCCTTCCCGGCGGCGAGCACCCGGCACCGCCGGGCAGCGCGGGGCGGAGGCGGGGGCGGCGCGTCCGCGGTACTCACCGAGCTGGCCATGCCTGGGGCGCCGGTTCCACTGGGGCGCTCGCTCCTGTCCCCCGCCCCCACCCCGCAGCACTAATTCAAGAAGACGCGGAGGCGACGGCGGGCGTGCAGCGGAGTGGCGGGCGGGCGGCCGGCGGACATCCTCTGCCCCGCTGCTCCCGCTGCCTGCCTGCCTCCGCCCCCTCCCCTCCCTCGCACCACACCGAGCCCGCGGCGGCCCCGGCCTCAGCGCTCGCCCCGGCCCCGCCGGCTGGATGAACGCCCGCCGCGCATGCGCGCCAGGCTGACACCGAGACACAGGCATAACAGTGTGCGGAGGGGGAGCGGGCGCCGGGGTGGCGCGGTGAGCCAATGGCGCGCGGCGGCACAGCCGCGAGCCCCTCCGCCCGGCCCCGCCCCGCCCCGCCGGACCTTAAAGTAACAGGTTGCGGGGGGACGGGGCGGGGCGGGTGCCCCGGGCTGGGCGGGCGGGGACCGTGCCCCCGGCAGCGCCACGCCCCAAGCCGGGGGGCGGGGTCGACGGCGCCGTACCGAAGCGGGAAGGGAAGCAGCAAGGACAGCTACGAACAAAAGAGAAACGGGGTAGCGGTCTTCTCCTCAGCCGACGCCGAGCGAGGAGAGCGCGAGCAAGCGGCGCGCAGCGGAGGCTGCCGCCCTCCCCTCCTCTCCTCACGCCAGCGGCCGCGGCGCCGTGCCCCGCTCCCCCACCGCAAAGCCGCTCGCGCGCTGGCGGGCGAGCCGGCGGGCGGGATCCCCAGCTGTCAGCGGCAGCGCGGATCGCCGTGCTTTGGATCCGCCGTTAGCAACGGCGAGAGCCAGTAACTCCTCACAGGTGGGAAACGGCAACACGCTGAGACCGCCCGCCCGTCGCCTTCCGCTGCTGGGACCTGCCGGCCTCAGCCTGTAAGGGATCTCCGGCCAGAATTAAGTAAAAGGACTCCCTGTGCCAAAGGTACGCTAAAAGAAGGACCTTCCTCCCCAAACCTCGTGTCTCGTGTACCGTCACAAACAAACGTTTCTGAAAAGCCTCCAATAAATCCTTTTGCAAAAACAAAGCAAGGAAGGCACGAAGGGAATGCCCTCATTGCACAGGTATGACAAGTGATGATGGGCAGCAGGCAGGAAATGACACTCGGGATTATGTAACACATATTTGTAGCACTAACTGCTATTTCTACCGTTAGCGGGCTGATATTCTTTTAAAACAACAGTTACTACCCCAACAATTTCCATATCCCTTCTGTACTATATGATACAACATGCTGATTCATGCTACAGGAATATGCCAGTGAGGAGCTGGAATTGATTTACTGCGAATGTCTAAATCACGGTACTGACGCTCGTGAGATGAATATTTTCCGACAGCCATAAAATTGCCCAAAATTGTCTACAGTAACTTTTGCCACACTGAAAACTATTTTTGTCTGTTCGATAATTACATTTTTGATAACTTTTCTGATGACAGTTATAACTCAATGATTCGACAATCAGCACAGCAATCCTTTTCAAGAGAAGTATACACACACACACACAAATGAAACACCCTCCCTGGGCGTTCCAGATTTCACCAAGAGATGGCGCACGGAGTCCTTGCACTAATGTCCTCATTTGACCTCTCCAGAAAACTATGCACGATTCGTATCTTCTCTCTTATCACTTCGGAATGAGAAACGCACATTATCGAAATTCTAGCATAATTTAATAATGCCTTCAAAACTACTGAGCTGTATCTTATTTTTCTTACAGATGTTGTAAGCCTTAATTAATAAAATCAGTACTAACAACTCAAAAGGATGAATAAAATTTGCAAAAATTCCACAAGTTACAATGTGACTTGAAATTTATTAACATTAACCCCTCAAGTATACGAATATCCGTGTTTTAAAATTGCAATATGCAGATCTAGTAGTTCACCTATCTTCAACTAATCTTGTGTTGGGCTAGCCAGCAAGCCAGCATGCATAAGAACTGCTGAGTTCATAAACTCATCAAAGCTGATTCCGGTAACTTTAAAACTTCGTACATGCAAGATAAATAAAAAAAAGATACTGATGCTATTTACTAGAGTAAGGACTATGCACATGAGCAAGGACAGCAAGGTTGGACTGCTACTGCACTTAATGCAGTGGGCTTCCAGGTGTCAGGGCCCATCTGAACAGAGCATCTGCAGGCTGAGGATCCCCAGCATTTCTCCTAGAAAGGTTCATTTTTGCCGTGACTGAGCTGCTCTTCTCAAGTGTTCAGTCACGTAAGGGACTTGTAAGGACTGAGACTAGCTCGTCAAGAGCATTTAGCTGCCTAGAGCCCTTTGGTTTCATTGGAAATCAGACTCTTAAGCATTTTTGAGTCAGTGAGGGGTTTTGCCGTTCAGAAGACGCTCATTTTTTGGTGCCTAATCACAATGTACTCTTCCATGTTAGCGCAGAGTTGAGTGTGTAACACATTCCCAATAATACCAATAATATATACACTAAAAGTATGTTGCCTCTCATTATTGGCACATATTTAATCTTAAACTGTATGTGACCTTTCATTATCGAGCAATGCAACTCCTGGAAATACTGTTTGATTCTTATTCCAACAATAAATTTGAAGCACTGACGATTTTACAGTAGTAATTGGGCATGATTATTTAAATAATTACCAAACCATCCCTCTTTCTTTCCTTCCTCCCCATCACCTACATTCCAACTTCACGTTACACTGCCAATCTGAGCATAAAATTCACAGTGAAGAAATGGAAGATGTGCTTCTCTGCTATCAAAATGGTGCTACCACTCCATTCTTAGTGTGGCAGAAACATATGTTTTATGACAATTCCAATGCACATTTCTGCTTTTGTATTATTGCCTTTAAAAAATTAGACAAATGTCCTTAAATTAGTAACAGGCAAACCTTAATTTAGTCCACAAAGATTATATGATTTTTAAACATAGGCAACTAAAATTATATATCTCAGTGGGTATTGAGCTCGTACATATGTAGTTTCATAGATATTTTGAATGCATTGAACATATTATCTTAATGACAGCAATTATGCAGAAAGCAGAAAAACACTCTGTGATACAGATTCGTTACTTAAACAGGTCTATGGAATTATTTCCATACCCAGTGACTGCAGTATCAGCCCTAAGAGTCTTTTTTTACACTGTGTACCCCCCACAACTTTAAGACTTGAGGACTATAGAATGCTGCCCTGAAATATTCAGGTACAGGCATTATTTTATTAAGGAAATGTATATTGGAACCACTGTGGTTCAAAATGCTATTATATATGAACTCCTGTCTTCAATACATCTTGCTAGCTGGAAAGTAAATCCTTTTATCATGTCTCTCTACATTTCTGGACAACTCTTCAAAGATCTCGACTGCCTATTTGTGTTTTCCTTCCTTATTTACATAATAGTTTGACACCATGAAGAATATATTTGCTTCCTGTTCTGGGGCAGAAGTCGGGGACACCACCTTTCTGTGTAATAAATTATGTTCTGTTATGGGGGTACCATATAAGGATACAACACTTTTTTTCAGCTCATTTTGAATGGAAAAAAATAGTATGGACAATTTCTATGTATGAGTCACCTCATAGTTTTGTTTGGCTCAGAAGGAACAAGGCAGACAATCAAAGTAGTCAAATGCAAAAATAAAAGCATTACTCTAAGTTGGAATATTTCTACTTCTTGTCCACCTCCTTCCAGTTTTTCTTCTTCTGCAAAGATTTGAATTAGTCTTCCCAAGTTTGTTCTGGAAATCATTACTACTTAATATAATTATAACCTTTCTGCCTGTTTAAATTTATTTCTCCTTCTGTATAACAGCACAAATGATCCATAGCTATAGCTAGAGAGAAGTCACAGTGGGCCTGATCCTGAATGTATGTTCACTTGATACTTTATGGTATCTTTGGCATTTTTGTTTTACCATAATTAGAGTGTAGATGAGCAGAACAGCTTTTATACTCAGGCCACTTCAAAAGACAAGTTTTGGTAACAGCATAGGCAAACAGAGTAGCTATTAGGCTTTTAATAGTAGCTCTAATACAGCTGGTGATATCCAGACCTGTTCAGCAAGAGAGAAGGTGTCCAAGAAGTAATCTCCGCTTCACTGTATGATTAGGGTTGCTGGATTTTTAATTTTCATCCATAGAAGAAACAGGAAAGAAGAAAAAAAAGTTTTCCACTGAAGGGAGATGTTTTTTCTTTGATAGTTCTAGGTTGTGTCACGGTTCAGAGTAAGATGAAATAAGGTTGTCAGTAACCGGAAAATTCATTTATTCTTAACAGATACCAGTGAGACAATTCTGTTTTCCAGAATCCCTTAAATGGGTGAGTTTTCTGGCACAGACTCACACTCCGTATTCATCTCCCTAACTGGGGATTCTACAGGAAGGAATGGAGCTGGATAGTCCTCTGGAGTCCTCTACGCCGATTTTTATTTCTTATGTATTTAGACAAAAATATTTTCCTCTTGACTTAGAACTGGACTGAATCAATACAAGCTGTTTTCCTATATTGCACATCAGTGTAACGGTAGAAATGCTTCTATTACCTAACTTTATTCATTCTAATAGTCTTTTTAACTACTTAACTGAGACCACTCAGTTGAGTAATGATTACTTAGAAACATCTGCAGATTCAGGCTCAAATTTGGAAAAGAAAAGGGAGTTGTTTAATATATCTCAGTTGTGAAGCAATGTTGATTTCTAAACAAAAAAAAAAATTAAAAATAGCATTTGTAGTCAAGCTGAAGGGGTTGTGATGCAATTACAGCCATTTAAAAGTCTATCCATTTCACAAACTCCAAATATAATCTTTGGCTGACAGGAGCAGAATCAAAGAACGATCTTGAGCTGGTTAAGTGACAAACTGGTGCAACTACTTTCTTCATTTTGGAATAACAGTTAAAATAAACATTCTTTGATCTCATTATGGCAGATGGATGCAATTACGTGCATATGAAAGTGCAAAGACCCTGGCTCAAAGAACTACAGAGTTACAAAGGTGAAGGCAATTTTCTAGTAGTACTATCCAGTACTGCTAAAACAGAGTTTACCATGGAATAATTATACAGCTGCTGGAAAATGAGAGACATTTGGGTCATGTTCTTAAAGGTATTTAACTACCTAAAGGTTCATGTAATCAGCTACTGCAATGCTAAAAATGCTTGCACACTTTATGTCTGCTGAAATAACTGATGTAGCTGTAGGCTTCCCAGTAGGCGCCAGTCCCTATGTTCAGACACCTTCAGACATACCTACATCATGCTGTGAAGTGTGATGCACAGATCCCAGATCCCTGACTTAGATGGAACATGAGTCAACATTTCTGTTCAATATACAGCTAACTCTGGAAGCAGCGTAGCTGTGTTAGTGCAGCATTGCACCCAACCTAACAAGACCCGTATTTCATAGCTATACTGTTGGTGATTCCACACATGGCTGAAAGGAATTGCTGCCTTTCTGTATTATTTTCTTACACAAGGCAGATATGTCTTATGTCACAAAAAAGGAGACTGTTTCCCAGCTCACTTGGACACAGTGAATTGTCTTCAGTGTTTCAAACACAGTTGTTTCAAATTTCCATTTGAAGTTCAAATTTTGTGACCCAAATATATGGACTGACTTTTACATGGGCCTTGTTTTTAAATGTTTCAAAAAAGCAGCTAGCTGAAACAGCTAATATTACTGGCGATAAAGGAAACCACAGTGCCTTTTAAATATATCATCAGTCTGAATTTCTCTGTATTTGAGATCTTTTAATTTCCTTATGCAGACAATACATAAAATCATAGCACATTCCTGATCCAAGCCAGATACTTTGATTACAATGTTAAGATGCTGATTTGAACCAGAGCCAAAACTTAAAATGAGCCTACAGCTGACCTTACACATACGACAAGGAATATGTATACGCTGCTTTGTAATGCCACTCTGGCTGCCAGGAACTAACAGCAAAATACTTTCTCTGGATTGGCTTTTTTTTGAGTTAGCTACATAAGCTGAACAAATGCCAAGCAGGCTGGGCCAAGTGCGCACCTGTTTTGAGGTTTTATTGGCTTGTCCATTTCTAATCACAAATCAAATAGAAAATAAGCACTTTATCTGGTAACATATTAAACCCCTAGTCAGTGGAAAAGATCTTTAAGAGCAAGGGCTGCATGTTTCAGAAAACAATATAACATAGTTTATAACTCACCACCAGCCACCTCAGAGGGACATAGTAATGACAAAAGATAAATGCAAAAAAAGAGTCTTGGCTATGCACAATATTACAGTATAGCAGGTAAAAACAAAAAAAATTGTTTAAAGGCCTCTAGGGACACATAAGGAAATCTGTTCAGAGTGGAAAGTCTTGTTGAGAGACCTACAAGGAAGTATTTAGTTTTTTATTTCCTCACAATGATGTAGCCCCTAGAGGAAATACTCCTGTTAGACAAAGAAATACAGTCAAATTCTGTACTCAGTTTAGGCCTGTGTGATGACCAAGTTCAGAGAACCTGTTCTGGATTTCTGCAACCATAGCCAGGACCGAGTCTGATCACACATGCAAGGGAGCTATTAAGGAGTAACTTCACTGAAAGCAGTGTTCTCGGTTCTTGGCCTGACAGATCTCCACGCTGGAAATCAGCCAAAGAGTGTAAAGGAATTATGTGATTGTCCTCGCCCTGCATCAGGTTCTTGTGCTGGCCACTGTATTAGTTACATAAGTTGACCATTATCCAAGATAGGAGTTTATGCATAAGATGACCAGTATGTCTTGGTCATAGACTACTTGTCTTATGCTATAGCTTGGTTACAGGAGTATCAGAAAGGCTCAGTACACTACCTTCACGCTTCCTGTTGCGAGAACCATGAACCAGTCAAACCTTCCTTATTCCCAGTACCACTAGAAAGTGAGTGAGAAGCTGGAATGGCTTAGCATTATCTTGGTGAGAAACTCATGGGGAAAAGCAGAATTCTTTATTAGTGACAAGTACTCATATAACCATAGGGTCTTAGTTGTCCTCATCTTTAATGAACTCATGATTACACCCTCACTGTGACACAGAAAGTAGTTTTAGCCCAACTTCATGGATGGGGAATTGAAACAAAAAAAGATTAAATTACTTGACCAAGAACATCAAAATAAGGCATGAATTGGGGCAAGCAGTTAAACCCAGTGAGGACAAAGTTTGGCCCTGAAAAAAATGGAAAAAATGAAGAAATAGAAAAAAAAATGTGTAAACAAAGGTAGTATGGGAGAACAGAGAGAGTGAAATTCACAGGTAGCTCAACAATTAATAAGAAGTGCTTTGACAAATGTGGAATTTGAAAGAACATTGCAAAGTTTGAGGAATATATTATGTATGCATTTGCAGACATCTGGCCTTAGGGGCTAGATAGGCACATTTCAGAAATCTAAACAGAAATCATATGAATGAGAAATAGCTACTTTTACACATGAGAAAGTTGTAAAGCAAGACTGCTCAACATATAGATGTTTGGGAGCCAGCTAGTAAGCACAGCGTTGCAAGAAAGCTGGAGGTAATTTTTATGAAGGCACAGAGGGGAGCAAAGCAGAATTAAGATGGGTGGAAATGCTTTGCCAGCTGCTGGAGGGGGACCAGTGGAGCTGCAGCCTGTATATCCTGACCTGCCATGCAGATTTCAGAAGCCTTTCCATATAAGCTCTGGGTGGTCCACTGAATTCAATACATTTTAGTAGTAGAGCAGCTGTACTCCATTTACACTCCTCCTAATGGTAGGCACCGTTCAATGCACAATGAATTTCCTATCAGAATACTTTCCATCACCATATGACATTAATTCCAGGTACTGTACCATATATTTACAATTCCAAATAAAACTCCCCAGCTTTCCAAAAGATACAAATGCAAAAAGCATGGTGTCCTGATCTACTGCAATTTCCACCTTTCAGCGCTCCACTGCCTCTTTTTCACCCATTCCCCATTTATCTGTTCCCCATACAGCATATTTTAAACTGACCAAAACTATCAATTTTATCTGCTTCAAATTGCAAATACATACAAATATATGTGTGTGTAAGACATATATACTATATATACACACACAAATTTAGAGAGAGCGCAATAGTTTCCCAGCACATCATTCATCAGTGTTCTGCACTTGCATCCCCATCTCAAGGAAACTCTTGGGAGACTAGGGTAAAAAGGGGCACCACTTCCTATGAAAATGGATGCCAGGAGGCCTGCAAGTCTTTTGGGGGAGTACTTGGATCATAAATAACTTGCTTTCAGAGTCCAGGTCTTGAGGCAGAGGGGCCAAGTTGTAAAAGCCTCTCTTCAGTGGGAGTAAGTTTCACCGACTCTTTGTAGGGCCAAGAAAAGATGGAAAGTTTGGGTTGAAGAAGTGTTTAAACTGCTATAATTGATCTTACTGCAAACACTGGAAATCGTTTCAATACAAGTGATTGCATTAATAATGAGATTAAAATCTCAGGGATTCCAGAATACAATCTCAAACGGAACCAAAGGAAATTTAACTCCAGTGAGCCCAGAAAGCATAAGCCATTGGAAACACAGCTCTAAAAGATCCCTGAAGAATGTAACTGGCAGTAAAAAAATATAAGATGGAAAGACAGCAAAAAGAAAAAATAAATTACCAGGCAAAAGACAGAAATGCAAAAGCACCTTTAGCAGTAAGAAAAAATAGTATGTTTCACAGAACATTTTTTCAACAGTGAGTTCACTCATGTCATTAGTCTTCCCTCATACTGCTGGTCCCTTTTGTATCACCAGCATTGCCTATGTGACAAGAAGTATAAGTACTTGCAGAACTTGCCAAAAAAGGCTCACACCAGCATTTAGTTTTAATTTTCGCATTGATGGTTCAGGTGAAATCCAATGGACTGCACTGAGAACATTAAAATTAAAGCCTTGTCTTGCAAACACACACTGAGTAAATCTAAACAAATGAGTAGTGTTATTAACCTCAATGGCAATGGTTGGGATGCTCATCTATTTTAAATTACTCCTGAGCTGTCTTCTCACAGGTTTATGACACTAACTAATGTCCATTTAAATAAATGTAGAGTCTAATAGGCTTGTGTTTGTGCCAAAAAAAAAAAAAAAAAAGTCCTAAATAGAAGGCTGATCTGTCAGCAAGGATGAATTAACCAGAAGGACTAAGGAGGCTTTAATCCCTGCCATTGATCCTTGCTTCCCTGTGCCCCACAAGCATCACCCACATTCTCATCTTCTCTATGGTTTCCTAACTCTGACTGCATGAAAGAAGAAAAGTGGTGGCACAGCACCCAGGAAGTCTGCATTTGAAGATCTATGTCACTTTTCTGTCTTTGGTATAAAATCTGACCCAGGGGCTTGTCCTCATCATAGGAATTCTGAGTATTGTCCTTTACACCAAGTTGGAAGCTACCCATAAAACTAATCCAGCTAACAGAGCTTTTCAAGCACACAGGAACAAAGGCATAAAACAATCTAAATCACATCCTTAATTGCATGCTTTGAATTCTCCTCAGGTTTTGCTGTGCTGCATTGTGTAAGTGAAAGTAGAATGCAGTTTGTTGTTTTGAAGTCACTCGTATCCCAGTCTCATGGCTTGCTTTGCTGCAGCTGGCAATCTTTTATCTTGAATGCAGAACCTAGAAGATCATTACTGATTAAGGTGTTGCCATAATGTGAAATACCATTTCAAAATAACAGCTTTAGGGGACTTCAACTGATGGGAATATAAAAGTAGACAGTGAGGTGGCCTCAAGGATTTGCAGAAATATGTTCAAAACACTTGACAGTTTAAAGCTGTAATATGTTTTTGAAAGTCACTTAGCGAGTTCGAATTTCCCACCTGGATTCTGATGTTCAAATAAAGACCTTTCGTAATTATTAATCACCACAGAGAATAAATGAGTATCTGGAAGACATGTTATCTTGTTACATTGATCATCCCGTGTTACGAAAACACCAATGAGATTCTAACTTTATGTTTGAGTAAGTATGCATATGAAATATCTATTCTTACTTTGAAGTAGAATTCTTGCTTTCTAGAAAGATATTAAATGTTGTTTCTAAAAATCTGATCCAAGAAATCCTCTTTGAGACTGTAACTGAGGTCATCTGAATCACTCTTGAAGATGTTAGGTAGTACTGATCCCAGTGTCAGCCCATGGTGTACACCACTAGTGACTGTTCTGCAACTAGGCGTCGTGCTGCAGAACACAAACCTTTGAGCCTGGCAGTGCAATGCAATGGGTATCAGTTTCCGACACATTAATATACGCACAGGGTGTTCATACCTTTCAATTAAAACCATGCTAATGGAATACAGTCTAGATAATAGTAAGCAGAATTTGAAATTATTTCTGTATTTTGGAAAAATACGAAAGAAAATCCATTCAACCTTAAAAATTCTTGCTGTCAGTGGGAATCACCCAGTCAGTGCTCTCCTTTTCTGAAAATGTACTAGGAACTCTTAGTATAGTTGCAAGTCTGCCTACCCCATCTTAGCCACACAGTAAGTATAAAATTACTCATTGGAGCAAAGGCAATTTTTTGGTTTTGAATGTGAATTTCAGAGAAAATTATGTTGAGTATATACATTATGTCCTGGTGAAAAATACACACATTTCTGCACCCTCCCCACACCCAAATATCCCAAAAGGAAAATGCTGCTAATCACAGAATCATAGAAATGAAGGGACAGAAGGAGCCTCAGGAGATCATCTAGTATAACCTTCTGCACACAGGCAGGATCAAACATATGTGGAACTAACTCAAATCTCTGACCTTCACTTTATCTTGCTGTAGTTTCATTGTGAAGCTATGGGTTCTCTCCTTTCTTTGAGTTTGCTACCTGTGAAATGGGATAAAAATACTGGAATTAGTATCTGAACAGTGCTCTGAAATTTAGCATTAAATATTACTTCCCCATCTTAGTTATGAACCATAACTGTACTTTTGATCCCATATATTGGAGAGACCTGATATAAACAGAATACATGGGAAGGGTCCCATCTCTTTTCTGTCAGATCATAGATAATAGTTCTCATGACAAGATACACAAATGCATTTCTAAGATTACAGAGAAAGATACAGATTTTCCACAGACTTCAGGAGTACCTTTATTCGCAGCAGCTGAAGATCGGTTTGACAGCTTTATGTAATTATTAATCAGCAAGTTTGAGCAACTACTTAAAGACATTTATTGAAATTAATAGCAGAATGACCTTGCAAGTTTGGTTCAGTATTAGGATATTTAAAATGTGGCCTACAAGATGACAAGTACATTGTTTTGGGATTAAACTCTTCACAGATGCCATTGTGGGCTTCTGAAGCCAATGAGAGCTTTACAATCAGGAAAGCTGGAAACAAATGGGAGTTTTTCAAGAATGATGGACCTTAAAATGCAGAAAGGAAATATTTACAGTGAACTTGCACAATATTAAAAGCTTCCTGGGATCCCTTTAATTTAACTACAGTCATGCCTCAACAATCCGAATCTGCTTGCAATTTTCATTTTTATGTGCTCGAAACCAAAATCTGACTAACAAATCAGCAAATGTATCAACACCAGGAGATTGCTCAGACAGATAAATGACTTAACAATGCTCAGGCACACTCAAATCTAAGGGCAAATCACAGGAATAAATGAGCAGGCTCCACATAGAACAAGCCGGGTCCTTCCTCCTCCCCAGGGGTTAGACTATCTGTGCTCAAGCCCAACTACGGGGTCCGACTGCCAGGAACAGCTGTGTGAGAAAGGGCCTCGGTGGGGGCCTCACTGCTTTGCTCAGGGGCTGCAGTTAAGCACAGCCCTCACCCAGGGCCTTCCTGAGCTACAGTGCAGCCAAGCCTATGCCTGGCCTTGCACCTTGCTGGTCCAGAACCTGGCCCACAGGCTCGACTTCTTGGCTGAGTCCCAGACACTCCTCATAACTAGGGACTGCTGCCCTGGGACCGCTGGGCAGTGGCCTTGGCCACCTCACCAGCCTCTTAAGCTCTTCTTGTCCAGGTGCTGTGGGACTCTGCTCTGGCTACCACTTCTTTGCCCACAAGACCATGAAATATGCTCCTACACATAAGTATAACTACCTTGAGGGTTTATTAGATTTTGTTGGAGCAACTAACCAAAAGGAAGGGATGAAATAATGTCATTTGGCATTCACTTTATAAGCATGTCTAAACTGAAAATAAAAATCATAAACGCATGTATTTTAATTCATGTTGGTTAAGCCAAGAGAGCTAAATCAGGTAAAATAACAGACAAGAAAAGGCAATTTGGATTTTATTTCTTTTTTAGAGAAATATTTGGCATATTTAGGGTTTAATACCTCAGTATCTTGGTGCTCTCTGCCACTCACTACAATCAGTGGGAAATTGAAATGCTCCAACAGTGATAGTAATTAGTCCTTGCCAGGGATATGTCTCAAACTTTCTACATTACCCTTCAGCAGAGCAAGTGCTGTACAGTTACAGGCAGCCTAGCCATTCTGTGGGCCTTGCTTGCACTAATACAAAGGCAGTTTTTATCTATGAACTGCTTCAGGATAAGGTTCAGTAAGGCATTTCAAGCTTAATCTTGTGAGTTGTAGAGCACTCCCTGGCAAATGTTAAGCAATTTCAACTCCCATTAATCTCAACAGGCTTTGAGGATACGAATCAGGGACTTTTTGCTCAATTCTACCCTCACACTGAACTTCTGTGGAAGTCCATGGAAGCTCTGTGTGTGTGCAGTGATGGCACTTCATAGCTGACTAGTGTTTGCTGTAAAAGCAGCTGCATCTAAAAGTTTAATGTGTTTTAAATAAGCCTTAAACTTAGTAATGAAGGCTAAAGACATAGCTGACCAGGCCCATTTGCTAAAACTATATTTTATTATCAGGCTTAAGAGATTTAAAATAAATAAATTTTAATACTGTCAGGCTTTGCTGCTATTGATTTCTGCAATATATCCTAAACTGTGACTTTCCTTATTCCTTTCCTTCATTTTTAAAGCTAGAATTGCTTTCTGACTTGGATAAAACTCCGTATAAGAAACGAGATATGCAGAGTAGGCCATTATCAGTGCTGTTACTGTATGATTTTCATTTGGATAATAACCTTCACTGGGAGACCTCACAGCACATTACAAAAGCTGCCAAAAGAACCTTCTGGCATTTCTTGGAGAGCATTACCAGCGCATCACCCCTCACAGGATGACTGTCCCCTGATAAAATAACTCAGTATGTCCTAGAAAAAGTGTAACTGGAGCCAAGGACTCCTGCCTAGTTTCTCTCCTGGAAGAGAATTCACAGGCCAGTGAACAAGGCAGTTTTCATGGATTTACTGACCTTTGCAAAAACTCTTGTTGCAGGAACTGGAGGGTGGTAAGCCTATTTGGTAGCCCAATCCAAGCTAACTGAATTTTACTTTTATTGTTTTCTGTATAACAGGCCACATTAAGACCAGCAGGAAATGAAGTTGGAGACACCTCCCAGATGTGTCAAATTTCTTTCAAATTTGACTAGTGAAAGCAGATTTTGCAGCATAATCTGCAGCTGGTATGAAATGTTTTGAATCAAACCCAATTATGACTTTGGCACTGATGCTGCCTTCGTAACTCCCAAGCATTTCTTTTACTTTAATGGAAGACCTTGGAAGCTGGGGACACCACTTCAGGGAACTACAGAAAATATATCTTGGTTTCACAGCCAGGCTCTAGAAGACCTGCAAGTTGAAAGGCAATCAAAAGCAATATCTGTGAATTTAAGCATGTCCAATAAGAGATATCATCTGCTTTTTTTCTGCTTCTGAGATCTGGACATAGAAAAAAACAGTAGTAAAACAGATCAAGACCATAGGACAGTAAATGGTTTCATATAGATGAGATGGATTCCTTTTGTCTCAACCCAGGACTGAGTCTCTGGAGCTACCAAAAGCCCTTTGTGAGAGTGTTTGGGTTATGTACACTCAACCTCCTCATGCATCAATGTCCTTAGATGACCTGCATGAAACTCAGGGTTTTGAAACAGTGCTGGGAATTAGGCACCAGTCAATTAATCCAGAGAACAGATGTGATATCCCTGATGTCCTGATGCCAAGCGTGAAGCCACTCCGGTGAGGTGCTTCTCAAAGCAAGGTGCTCCACAGTATAAACAGGATCAGAACTGTCAGCATCAAAATATTTCAAAAGGCTATATGCTCCTTTCCCCTCGAGAGATCTCATTTCAATTTTCATCTAATTGGAAGCCATTTTGGCTAATGCTCATTTGGGCAATAGCAGACAGCACTGTACTCAGAGAGCAGGGGTCTCCACTCTTGGGCATAACATGGAGCTGACACACAGCTAGAGAAGTTTCCTTGGTTAACGTGCTATTGAGACACACTTCATCTGTCTAGGCAAGCTCTGCAACATGGCAGCTTCAAAAAGAAAAGCTGGTTGGCTAAAAGGCTATGTGGCAACAAAGAAAAATAGTCTCTATCAAGGTGGGGGTAAAAGGGAAACAGAACAACAAAGAAGCATACCAAATGCATCCACACTCCCCATGTCTACCTACCGCAAGAGTGGATGTGGTGGCAGCTGGGACTGACTCACGCTCTGCCCCAGCAGCATGCAAGGCGGGGACCTGACAAGCTGTATTGCGAGTCTTGTAGAAGACATTGTATCCCAGGAATCAGTGATCTTGAATAGGCCATGTTTGCTCTATTGAGCCTTACACTTTGGACCAGAGAAGCCCATATGTTATTAATGTAATCTGTAATTTGTAATATCTTTGGGAAAGGTAATGTGTACGTGGATCAAGGGGTAGAATGTATTGATCCTGACCAAGAGACTATTGTACATCAAGGAGTCAGAGACCCACATCACAGCTGGCCTGAGCAGGTGGCAGGACTGTGCTGCTCTGCGCTACATGTCCAGCATGCCCTTCAGGCCTGTGCTATGCTGCACAGGTCCCTTGGCACAGGACAAACTCAGCCAGCGCATAGTAACTAAGGACCCTGCAGGCAGCTCCCACTCGCTACTGGCGATTGCGTTACCTGTGTGGTCTTGCCCTTATCTGAAGTGCTGCATGAAGTTCTCATGCAAATATCCTTTATGAATAGAGTTGTTTTCTTGTAAGAAAATTGTATAGTAGCTCAAACAACCAAAAAGGAGGAACCTCTCTCCACATATGGGATCTGTGCAACATGCCATGGGAAAATCCAGCTGGGGTCCGTCCAATGCTATCTGAAGGGACACAAGATTTATTTGCTATCTACATGTCTCTGTCTGTTCTATCAGCTATTTTATTACGCCATTTGCTGCCAGGCATTTCTCACTGAGATCCAGAAGGAGCCCTGCACCATCTCTCTCTGCCACCTGGCCTCCCACTCCTTGGTACAGAAGGCAGGCACCCCACTGACACCCTCCACTACCAGGAAAATGTTCGGCTGTGCAACTCTTCTACCGAGTGAAACTTACTGTGATGGGGGAAACCCACACTAAAATTCCCACAGCAAATGCCCTGTCCTCCCTTAATCTGGTCAGCATGTGAAGACCTCAAAACCCTAGACAGTCAAGTCCACTAAAAGTCTTTTTTTGTCTGTTTCCAAGTAAAACTAGCAATGGCCAAAATTATTACTTGTTTTACTGCACAGACTCTCCCCTCTCCATTCAGCTTTTATTTCTCTAGCCTGACTGAACAATAAATATAAAGACTTCCTAACTATTCAAATATATAGCCATCTATACTTATTTATAAAACACCATCAAAGATTTTTAAACATATTTAAGATCCAGTGATTTCACAGACCAATTGAACAGGTTTTGGGTCTAGCTGTCACTTAGGTTACTGACAGAACAGGGTACCAAGCAGCATAAATCAAGCCCAAGCCACTTCAGACTGCAGTGTATGTCCTACTGTGTCTCAAGAACTAAATGGAGAATATGAGGCCCGAAGTATCACACAGCATGTCAATAACGAACCAACCTGTCAACAGTGAGATGCTCTTAGACGAAGCAGAAAGGATGGAATGGGAAGAGGAGACTGAATGCTGCATTTTCATTCATGCCATTGCCTACAGTCACCTAGAGATAGACTGAAATACACCACTGTGAAAGGTCCTCCAGGTCCTTTTAGCAATCTTGGGATACTGCAGCTCCAGCAACAAGCGGACTTGTGAGCCCATCTTTGGCTCAGTATACTGAGCTGGAAGCCACATTGTAAATACTTGTATGTGCCGTTTGCAAAAAGTTACTGTGGAGAAATGATGTGGAGAAAACAAGCAGTCTGCATGATCTATGGGATCTGACTGATCTTCACTTTGCATGTGCACATGTAGGCAGCTGTGCTGGTTTTGGCTGGGATAGAGTTAATTTTCTTCACAGTAGCTAGTATGGGGCTATGTTCTGGATTTGTGCTGGAAACAGTGTTGATAATTCAGGGATGTTTTAGTTATTGCTGAGTAGTGCTGACACAGAGTCAAGGCCTGTTCTGCTTCTCACACCACCCCACCAGCGAGTAGGCTGGGGGTGCACAAGAAGTTGGGAGGGGACACAGCCAGCATAGCTGACCCCAACTGACCAAAGGGATATTCCAGACCATATGACATCATGCTCAGCATATAATGCTGGGGGAAGAAGGAAGGGGGGGGGTGTTTGTCTTCCCAAGTAACCGTTACACATGATGGAGCCCTCCTCTCCTGGAGATGGCTGAACGCCTGCCTGCCAATGGGCAGTGATGAATGAATTCCTTGTTTTGCTTTGCTTGCATGCACAGCAAAATAAAGTTTTGCTTTACTTATTAAACTGTCTTTATCTCAACCCACGAGTTTTCTCACTTTTACCCTTCTGATTCTCTCCCCCATCCCACCGGGGGGGAGTGAGCGAGTGGCTGTTTGGTGCTTAGCTGCAAGCTGGGGTTGAACCATGACAGGAGCTCAAGAGAACAGTTTTGTTCTCTGAGTCACTTTTGGGCTTTTTCTGGCTCTAGAAGAGTCAGTGTGTGCTCTCCCACCAATTTAACGGAAGCAGGGGCAGGACCCTTTGGATGCCATAAACTGCCTATGGCCTTAGTTGGTGAACCTGGAACCAATACACTAAGATACTAAGCAATTCCCTAGTCTTTTAAAACTAGGAAACTGTTAAAAAAAAAAAAAGATGGACTTGCCTATGTTTACTTTTGTTTCACATTTGTCAGCATTTCACTACTTTCAGCTCAAACCAACTCACAGTACACATCCTTCAGTTACATTAGAGAATAATCTAGCCCTTTTCAAACAAATTCCTTTCAAAATATTTGTGACTTTTTCTGAAGGTATTTTTAGTGAGAGCCATTGTGATGTTATACATGTCTTGTAGAACTTGCCTGATGCCATGCTTTGATGTTCAGGAACAGAAGTGCTGTTTTATGTTAAAATAACATTCTTAATTGAGAACACAACCTCTTTAGTCCCTGCTGTGTGGAGCTTTCAACCTGTTGGTAACACAGTGGCCGTCAAAATACATCAGAGCTGAGCTTAAACTGTTCTTCTGCCTTTGAGACAGCTGCATAACATGCAGCAAAGAGAGCATCATTTATTCTTCATGTCCAGTGTATTCCTGATGTCCCTGCAGCTTACTGATCACTGCTTGTCAAAATATTTAGAAGATTGAAGAGACTCACTCTGCAGTAATTTTGAAGCTGATAAAGATTCGTTTTTTTTCACATTTAGGGAATATATAAGGAGTTACCTTATCCTTTTCAACAGAAGTTATATTGCTTCTGTTTAAGTCTTTGGATTTAAGTCTGCATTTCAGTTTGGATGTAAGGAAGAGTCCGAACCTGGCCCAGCACTTGGAGACTAATTCATGCCCTGCATCCTGCACAAAAGCCTGGGCCCAAAGCACCCGGGCACGCAGGCATGTGAAACCCGGCCAAACCCTGCGACCGAGGAACGGCCCGCCGCCTCGAGGAGACGAAGCGAGGCTCAGGGGGCCTGGGCAGCGGGGAGCCATGCTGCCCTCACATTGCACTCACGCAGCCACATCACGGAGCAGCATCCTGGTGGCTCAGGCCTGTCTTGCTGTGATGGCACGGTTTAAAAAACCGCCGGATTTACGTGACCGTGGGCAGGACCAGGCAGCCACCGTCCGCGCCTCCCTCGGCCCCACCCAGCGCCGCGGCGCCCGTAGGTCCGCCCGCCCGCCGGAGCCGCCCAGCAGCCAGTACGCATGCGCCACACGCCGCGCAGGCGCCTTCGCTACCGGCGGTGTCCGAGTTTCTCGGTGGTGCCCGCGTACGTTTTCTGCTGGGGAGCGGGTGGGAGGCGCCGCGGGAGCCGGCCGTGTCGCTGGGCGAGGCGAGGTGAGCGGCGCGGAGCGGAGCGGAGCGGCGGGAGGCGGCTGTGCTGGCCGCGCGGGCGGGCCTGGCGCCGAGGACGCCGCTAGCGCCGAGGCGGAGGGCGCAGGGCGGCGGGGCGGGCGCTGGGCTCCCGCCGCGCCTGGGCGGGCGCAGGGACCGAGCCGCGGCTGGGCGGTGGGGGGGGGCCGCCTCTCCCCGGGGCTGTTCTTCGGGGGCTGCCGGGATATGATGAGGCTGGGCCGGGACGCGCCGTGGGCGCAGCGGGGCGGGAGGCCCCTGGCGAGGCCTGCGGGGGATGTCACCGCGGCGGGGGCACGGGCACGGCGGCAGGCCAGCAGCGAAATAACAACGACTGCTGCCGTTACTCAGTTGTGGGGGGGGGGGGGGGGGTTATTTATTTTTTAATTTAAACCTGGTTATTTTAAGGAGTTGTGAAGTGCTGCACATGTGACATACAAGCAGTGGGAGTGTTTGCAGGTATTCTCACTGTGCTGGTTTGGTGGGAACACCGCTTTGAATCAATAGTCCTTAACAATGAACGGAAGGCAGTAAATATAGGAAATGTGATCTCAGTGCTCCTAGCGATCGTTTTCTGTTATTTAGCTTAGCTTACCTTGTTGTAATTACTTTTGGTAAACTGGTATGGACCAGGTCTGACGGTGCAATGCCATGACAGCCCCTCTCTGGTTCAGTTGCATTAGCAATGCTTGTCCTCCTTAGCATTAGGATGCTGTATTGCATTTATGTGGCAAGGTTTTGGTAGTGTGGGGGCTACAGGGGTGGCTTCTGTGAGAAGATGCCAGAAGCTTCCCCTGTGTCAGATGGAGCCAGTGTCAGCTGGCTCCAAGACAGACCCGCCAGTGCCCAAGACTGAGCCAGTCAGTGATGGTGGTAGCACCTCTGTGATAACATATTTAAGAAGGGGTAAAAACTGCAGTGCAACAGCAGCTGGGAGAGAGGACTGAGAATGTGAGAGAAACAACTCTGCAGACACCAAGGTCAGTGAAGAAGGAGGGGGAGGAGGTGCTCCAGCTGCCAGAGCAGAGATTCCCCTGCAGCCAGTGGTGAAGACCATGATGAAGCAGGCTGTCCCCCTGCAGCCTGTGGAGGTTAACAGTGGAGCAGATACCCACCTGCAGCCCATGGAGGACCCCACACTGGAGCAGGTGGATGCCCAAAGGAGGCTGTGACTTCATGGAGAGCCTGTGCTGGAGCAGGCTCCTGGCAGGACCTGTGGCCCTGTGGAGAGAGGAGCCCACGCTGAAGCAGGTTTGCTGGCAGGACTTGTGATCCTGTGGGGGACCCACGCTGGAGCAGTCTGTTCCTCAAGGACTGCACCCCATGCAAGGGACCCACACTGGAGCAGTTCGTGAAGAACTGCAGCCCGTGCGAAGGACTCACGTTGGAGAAGTTCGTGAAGGAGTGTCTCCCATGGGAGGGACCTCATGTTGGAGCAGGGGAAGAGTGTGACTGCAACCCTCATTCCCTGTCCCCCTGTTCCACTTGGGGTGAAGAGGTAGAGAAGTTGGGAGTGAGTGAAGTTGACCTCAGGAGGAAGGGAGGGGTGGGGGGAACGCGTTTTTAGATTTGTTCTTATTTCTCATTATCCTACTCTGATTTGATTGGTAATAAGTTAAGTTAATTTCCCTGAGCTGAGTCTGTTTTGCCCGTGACAGTGGTGAGTGATCTCTCCCTGTCCTTATCTTGACCCATGAGCCTTTCATTATATTTTCTCCCCTCATCCAGTTGAGGAGGGGGAGTGATAGAGCAGCTTGGTGGGCATCTGGCAGCCAGCCAAGCTCAACTCACCACAGATGCTTACCATTCACATTGCTTATGTTGGGAAAACAAGCAAGTGTCCCTTTCCTATACATTGTCTTTTTTTTTTTTTCCTAATCTTTTGTGCATGTGTATGTTGGGGGTTTGTGTGGGGTGGGTGTTTTTTACCTGTGTGGTTGATGGTGTAGAATGCCTCCTCAGCAATGAAAATAGGAAAAATACAGCTTAGGACAAACAAGCAAAAAAAGATGTCAGGAGAAGTGAGATGTGATTAGTTACAGCTTAACAAGGTAGGCTGCTGACATACATGGGATAAGTTTTGGGATGTTTAGTAGCCAGTGTATGCCTGCTGAGACCAGCTATTTTGGCAGGGTCCTTTGCAATATGTTAGGAGAGGACTACTGTAAGAATCTGCAAGATAATTATTCCCTTTCATAGTATTTCTGTATTATTTTTTATCTCTGGAGGCAGGGAAATGAGAGAGAACTGCTCACGTGGAGCTTATTTTGAATGTGGATGGATTTGTTTCAGGGTGATGCTGCTTCCTTTGTAAGGATTGTATTTTGTGTAACACTAATATCTCTGTCAGCTACAACATGGAAATAAATGACACAATGCTCTACGTTGTTAAAGAAGATTCTGCTAAGTGTTTTTTTTGAGACAGCATACTGTCCTAAATATTGTAAGCTGGGGTAAAGCTTGTCAGTAGTTTTCAGTGCTGTTGTTGATAGGCTGTAGAGACCCTTGCCAGCTCTTATGAGCCTGGCCCTCCTTGTTTTTGTGGTAAAAGACACTTAAAAATAGGAAACACTATTCTGTTGTTGTTTTTCCAATTCTTGGGATTATTGTTTGGAAATTGTGCCATTCCTGGGAAGGAGAGAAAGGGGCTGTAAGAAATACTGATGCTTCTATCTATTTATAGAAGGGGCTTGGCATACTGACAAGAGTGGGCAGTAACCATGGTTCCTAAAGGTGACAAAGCAGTTGTTCAGAATTTTCTTTTTTAAATTAATAGAAAGTGGTCTCCAAATTAAAGTAGCTGCCTAAACTGAAGAAGGGAAAAAACCCTCACCTTTTTGTTTTGTTTCTTTCTTTTCACAGTGTCTAAGTCTTGACCTAATCTTGATAGCTTTCATGTCTTCAGTGCCAACAAGCAAGACACTGGGTTAAGAAAACGGTTTCGTTTTTTTTACTAACTCCAGATCTAGGTAGTGCTGAGGTTCTGTTTTATAAATCATACTTGGATTTTTCTGCAATGATTTTGACTATCTTTTGGCTCTGCAGTTACTACCAACAGCAGCTGTGCTTCTCCTAAACATGTTCTTACTGTCTTTGTCTCATTATATCATCGCTCTCAGAGTACGCAAATGATTGTATGATGTTTCCGTGGAGGTTATTTCCTATTGGGAAGACTGCAAATGACGCTTTGAGAAGTGGGGTATAAATGAATAAATAGCATCATGGGGAGGTGTGCCCAGCTCAAGAATGCATTTAGCAATTCCTAGCCATTTTCTGATGGAAGTCTTGAACTGCTGAGTTCGGTTGACCTCCAGATGCCAACATGAATGTTACGTGAAAGCGTATCTCTTCAAAGCTTTCAAAGAACAGTAGCCACTACCCTTTGACTGGGTACTACTTCCTTAAGGTTTGCCTTTTGGTGATCTTTAAATTTGCTAAATGTTGTCTGTGAACTTTTTACCTCTTCTCAGAAGGATGAAATGTTAATGGTACTCTGACAACACTGCCAGTAATCATCTTCCATGATCTGTTTCTTTGGGGGTGCAAAGTCAGTAGAGAGAAAGTAAGTGTTCCAAATAATGTGTAGTGAGAAGAAAGACTTATTTTTGCCCAGGTGACTAACTATGAAATCATATGCATAGATTAGGAGAACTATAAAATAGCATTTAATGTTTATACTTCACTAGTGTGAAATAATAGCATTCAACAGCCTAGTTATGAAGAAATATTCTATTAAGTATGTATTTGAGATAAAAAACTTTATGCTCTTTGTACCTGTGCAAAATCCATGCGGGAAATAGATAATAAAACAAAGTATTAAAAGTAAGCTTTATTCTCTTTTTTCTCTTCACGATACTTGAGCATTAAATGCTTTAGCCTATCTATATTTTATAGCTTCTAATTCTTTTATGTAATTTCTAAAGAGAGAGAACCCTTCTTGCTTAGTATTAAGCATGTAGGCAAATCCATGCCCACTCCGCAGACTCCTTTAGTATGGACAGAAGTGCTTTGTTGAATGATGATGTCATTGTGATGCTTGAAGTTCTTTTTGTAGTTAAGGGTGATGGCATTGGATTTCTAGCTTGTCAGGTTTCCAATACTATATGTTTTTAATGTGCTCTTCAAAAAATGCCATTAGAGTTGGATGCAGTGGATTCCTGCATTTTTTGCAATATTTTGCAATCGCATTGCCATCTAAGCTTTGCAGCAATGTGCAGGGTGGCATCTTTATTTTTGATTCATCTGGTTCCCAGTTCTAAAGTTTGGATCAGAAACTATGCATGTATCTGTTCAACTGAGGGTGCCGCTTTCTACAGTGAGATTTTATTTCCTTGTGGTACCTTTGGTTATAAATGGCTAGAGCCCAGAAAGAGTGGGATGAGGAAGGCCAGTAGCAGAGTACAGACCCTGAACTTCAGGAGAGCAGATTTTGACTTATTCAGGGGACACTTTGGTAGGACCCTATGAGGGGTAGCTTTGAAGGGTGAAGGAGCTCAGGAAAGCTGGCAGAGCTATAAGCACAGCACAAGGTGCAAGAAAAGGCCATCCCAATACTCAGGAAACCAACTAGATGTATTGGGAGACTAAACAGCGTGCTCCAGTGCACAATTGGCAGCATATAGGAGGCAGAAGCAGGGGCAGTCTACAGAGGCACGGTTCAGAAGCATTGCTTGGGCATACAGAGATGGTGTTAGAAAAGCCAAAGCTCAGTGCGAATTGAAACTTGCAAGGGAAGTCATCGGCAGCAGGGGGAGCTTCTACTGTTACATTAATAGTAAAATGTTGAACAAAGAAGAGTAGGACATTTTCATGGTGCTAAGGGAGCTGGCCAATGCCCTTGTGAGGTTGCTCTCTGTTAATCTTCGAAAGGTCATGGAGATCTGCAATGACTGCAGAAAGGCAAACGTTGACCCATTTTTGAAAAAGGCAAAAAGGTCAGCGTGGAATACAAGCAGCCTGTCAACCTAACTTCAGTCTGTGGGAAGATCATGGAGTACATCCTCTTGGAGCACATTTCTGGGCATGGGAATGAGGAAGAGGATCCAGTCAACTACATGCCAGTTGGTATCACTTCAGTCCCTGGGAAGGTTGGGGAACGTATCCTTGTAGAAGTAATTTTTAAATGCAAGAAGAACAGGGTGTGACTAGGAGCAGTCAGCGTGGATTCAGCACGGGCAAATCATGCCTGCCTAACCAACCTCATTGTTTTCTATAATGAGGTACTTGTGCTGTGAACAGGAGGAGGGCAGTGGATGTTGTATACTTTACCAAGACCTTTGATGCAGTCTTCCATTGTTTCCCTATCACCAAATTGGTGAAGTATGGCGTAGGTAAGTGGACAGTATAGTCAGTGGAAAACTGGCTGGATGGTTAGGCTCAAAGGGTGGTGATCAGTGGTGCAAAGTCTGTCAGACTGGCAAGTAATGGTGTCCCACAGGCATCAGTAGTGGGCCCAGCACTGCACAGTGCCTTCATTAATGACTTGGATGATGAGATGGAGTGCACTCAGCAAATTTGTGCCTGACATCAAATTCCAGAGAGCATTCAAAGCATTGGTAAGTATGATGCTCTTCAGGTGGACCTAGACAGTCTGGAGAAATGGACTGACGGGAAATTCTTGTAGTTCAGCATGGAGCAATGCAAGGTCTTGCATCTGGAATGAAATAATCCCATGCACCAATACAGGCAGGAGCTGACTATCTCAGAAGGAGGTCTACAGAAAAGGCCCTGACAGGCGGTCCTAGTAGACACCAAGATGAACCTGCGTCAGCAGTGCAGTGTGGCAGCAAGGAAGGCCAGCTGCATCTTGGGCTGTATTAGTAAGAATGTGACATCTGTGCCCATGATTATTCCCCTCTGTGTGGCACTTGTGAGATAGCGTCTGGAGTGCTACACCCAGAATTTGGGCTCCGCAGTACAAGAAGGACACTGGAACAAGTCCAGTAGCGACCACCAAGATGATCAGGGGTCTGGAGCACAAAACATACAAGGGGAGGCTAAGAGAGCTGTGCCTGTTCAGCTTGGGAGAGGGGACGGCAAAGGAGAGACATTATTGCTGTTTGCAACTACCTGGTGGGAGGATGCAGAAAAGATGGAACCAGACTGTTCTCAGAGGTGCACAGCAGTAGGATGAGAGGCAACAGGCACAAGCTGGCTGTATACAAATAAAAATTATATACAAATCAAAATTCCTATTAGGTATTAGGAAAAACTTTTTTTTTACCATCAGGGTTGTTGAATATTAGAAAAACTTGCCCAGGGAGACTCCATCCTTGGAGGTTTTCAGGACTTGACTGGACTTGGCACAGAGCAAGCTGATATAATCAGACCAGTTTTGACGAGGGGATTGGACTACATGACTTCTGGACATCTTTGTTCCAACCTAAACTCTGATTCAGTGATTCTTATTGGGAAGAGTAAACATGGGTATGGATTTACCAAGGAAAAATTATGCGTGACCTACCTGATTGCCTTTACTAAAGAATAAAGTAAGTGGATTTGTAGACAAGGGGAGAGTGGTAAATGTCATTTACCTCAACTTGAGCAAGGCTTTGAACACTGTCTCCCACAGTGTTCTTGTGTCAAAGGCAGGATGTTTGTCCACTGGCAGGGCTGCACTCTGGACAGACTAGAGGAACAGGCTGATGGGAACCTCAGGAATTTCAACAATGACAAATGCCCTGTCTTGCCCCAGCCTTTACAGTACAGGCTGGGGATGGGCTGGCTGGGGAGCAGTTCTGAGGAGATGGCCATGGGCCCTGGCAGGCAGTGCCCCAGGCAGTGTAAGAAGGGCAAGGCCTGGGGAGCCAGGTTAGGGTGGGATTTATCCCCCTCTGCTCAGCACTTGTTAGACCTCATGTTGACAAGTCCGGTTTTGGATCCCCCAGTATGGGAGGGATGCTGACCAGCAGGAATGAATTCAGGAGAGACCACTGAGACAGTGGGGCTGGAGCCCTTGCCCTGTGAGGAGAGGCTGTGGGACTGGGGCTGGTTTACCTGGGAGGAGGGACAGCTTCGGGCATACCCAGCAGCAGCCCTGGCACCAATGGGAGGGGGATGAAGAAGACACGGCCAGGCTCTTCACAGCAGTCTGTGGCAAACAAGCTCAGGCTAGTGATGAAGAGAAAGCTTTTATCAGTCAGGACAGCTGAGTAAGATGGTGCCTTCTCTGTTCTTGGAGGTTTTCAAGGCCTAATGGGACAAAGCCTTGAGCAACCTGGTCTGACCCCATGGCTGAACTTCGTTTGAACAGGAGGTTGAACTAGAGGCGTTCATAGGTCTCTGCCAGCCTTAATTATCCAGTGATCCTGTAAAATTTCCAGGCATTTCATATCCACACGCAAGTGCCTTTGCTGAGGGTGAATGCTGAAGAACTGTTTAGATGGTATTTAAATTCATTAAATTGCATTGATGTAGCTGTTGCATTGTAAATATCTTGTAGATGTTTAGTGTCGATTGATTGAAATTGAGGAATTGTTTCTGATGGGGGGGCAACAGACTTCTCTAGTCTGTCTCGAATAACTGATTTGTGCTTCCATTGAAAGCATGTACTGTGCTTCTAATGATCCTCTACTGTAGTTTCTCCTTTTAATATGAATAATAAAAATTACCTGGTGGCAGATAGTATATAATTCTGGTGTGTTTGTGTCAAAACTACCCAGGAATATTTCAGAAATATTTTGCTGTTTAACTGCCAGGAATTTATATTCATTGAGGTGGTAACTATTAATTTTGAGTTTTCCTGCTGTGAATGGTATTTGTGGTGGCACATGCTGCATTTGCAAGTTTCCAGGGTTTAATTCCGTCTTTTTAAAAAATAAGTGGCAAGATTCTGAACACGTCACACCAATAGCATGTCTTGCAATTGAAGTACTGTGCATGTATATGTTGTCTCAGTGCTTATTGCAAAGGATTACACTTAGGTTTTCAGCAAGTGCTAGGTTTTTATTTTTTTAAGGAAGCCATCCCAAGTGAATGGAGGTGTGTTTACAGTAAACTGAAATGTTTGAATATTTGCTGGTGCCCATCAGTTTCACTGGTGTGCAACAAGGTAAGCTGACGTCTGATTTCTTTCCAGTTTAGGTTCCTGTGTACTTGTGGGTGCCTGCATATTCCTACTTACAGAGCAAGTTTTTTTGTCAAGTGTTCCAGCCCCGAACTACAGTTACCATTTACAGTCTCACAGGGGGCTCTTTTATCTGTTTTACTTCTGGTTTTGCGTGAAATAATTGAAAAATTTGTGGAGAATTTTGCATTTTAAATCATGCTCTAGAAACTGTGAACACTTCTCTTGAGCTGTCCCATTTTCAAGTCAATGAGATATACTTAAAATGCTCTCAAGGATAAATGCTCTCAGACTACACATATGCTGTGCCATATGGAACTGTATATTTGCTCCAGCTTTAAGAAATGTCAATCGTCCATTCTCTGTGCAAGACCAATGAGTATTCAACATTTCTTGGGTTTAAGCCCATAAAGCAAGGGGATATGGTAGACTTCGGAGGGGGAAGAAAAAGCTTTAATGCTTACATCTGCTGTTAAGTACAACATAAATCTTGTGGGTTTTTTTCTGACAAATAGCACATTTTCTTTCCTAGTCCTAAGTACATTTTTTTTTAATCTCTCTTGCAGAGTGAGAGTTAGTGTCGTATGACAGAGCCAAAATGTTGGACGACATCAAGAAGCGGTTTGAATTTCCTAATGCAGTTATTCAGTCACAGGTA
Organism: Gymnogyps californianus; assembly: GCF_018139145.2. Lineage (NCBI taxonomy): Eukaryota > Metazoa > Chordata > Aves > Accipitriformes > Cathartidae > Gymnogyps > Gymnogyps californianus. The sequence continues at coordinate 47,265,439 of NC_059500.1, read as the reverse complement.
ATTTTTTAAAAAACATTAAACAAATTGAATTGTCTGTGTAAACCTTTGTTCCAAGGCCTGCTGCCTGACTGTAAAAAGGTGATAAGGAAGACACTTTTTGGGGAGGGGGGGGGGAGGATGCTCCAAAGGCAGAAAACCGTAGAAGTAGGGAAGTTACAAACAAATGCTAATTCCCCTCTCTGTGTAATCCAAACATTGGACATAATTTCTCATCACTGTAAGGTCTCTGCAGGAAAATCAGAAACTTTCCAGCACTGGAAGGTTTAAGTGAGGCCAAATGGTTTTTAGTAATCCTGTGATCTCAAGAGAAGCCAGGAGTTACCAGATGTCATGTGTGGGGTCGGAATACTTGACGGTACTTTATAGAACTGTCTTTAGGATTGATCTGTTTTCTTCCTGTATGATGAGAGCTGATGAACTACTGCAGTCTTGTTTGTCATCAAAGAATAACTGTATACAGCTCCACTGTGATCAGCAGACCAAACCCCTTTATTTTCAGATCCATGCATTGGCTCCTGGTCATGTTCACCTGAAACTTTCTCATGTGCATAAAGTGTTTATCATAGTATTTTTAAAGGACAGGAAGGAAGAAAGAAATAGGCTCTGTTTAAAAAGTACACCTTCCTTGCTCTGGCCATGTCTCATTTCAGTATTAAAAATGTATCTCTTCAGCTGTAAGATCATTGCTAACTTCCCCATTTTCTTCCTCTTCCTGCTCTGAATTCAGGATTAAATATGTAGCCATTTGTTTGATGGAAAAAGTTGATGTGAATGCAGTCTGTGCAACCTGATGTCTCTGTTGCCTTTTCAGTTCAGCTCAGTCTACAATGGTTTATAATAATTAAGTTTGAAAGAGAGGCACAGAAGTCGCCTTATGATCAACTTTGCATTTAGGAGTGGAAGTCATGTCCCTGAAAGCTAGAGTTCATCTAAGGTCTAGCAAAGTGTCTTGTACTGCAGTTGAGTTCACGTCATTACTAGCCTTGATGAGTAGGACTTGGCATCTTTGAACCAGTTCATTTTTCTTTGGTGCAGAAGAATGTCACCATGGTACAAGTATTGCTGGAATGTCTTGGTTCATCACTACATCATTAAGGGCTACTGGTGTGCTTTGGTTGTTTTGCTAGTTTCCACTTATATTCTGTGACCCCTGAAAAGCATGCTGTAGTCTTCAAACTATCATCAGGCCAGGATTCAACTTTGTGACAGATGTCTTCTCTTTCTGGGGTCAACCAAGACATCTGCTCTGCAGAGCATGTAATCTACACAGACAGGCATCAGCGAAGTGAGGAACTTGAGCATAGTTTTGTAGGTCAGAAAGTTTGACTGGTGAATCAAGTTCTTGGAGTGCACATTTGGAATGCACATTTTGACTTTCCTGTATAGCTCACTGCAAAAGCCACTTTCTATGGTAAGCCCCTTTTCCAGTGTAATGAAAGTGTTTTAAGGATGTGGGTGTGAATTAATTTCTGAAGCTCCTTATAAGCAGGAAAAAGAAAAAATAATAGAAGATTCACTTCGTAAGTGCACTTAAGATCTAATCTGTCTGTTACAGTTGATGCATTAAAATATCTGCAATTCCTGAGTATGTACCTGATTCTATTCTTATGAGAGGTTGTGTACAAAGAGACCCTTGGATCTATGTGAAGCCCAATGGAAGTTTGTTTCTCTTTTGCCTGAGGATAACAGTAGAAAGTAGTATGCCAGCATTATGGAGATTTTTGGCCCTAAAACATATTTCAGCTTCCATACCAGTAAGTTTGATATTTCAAATCACAATAAAATATCGTATGCAACAGCAGGGTAAATTCTTCCTAATGGAGAACTGAAAAATAACACTTGATCTGCATGTGTTTTTTATTTCTTTTTCTCTTTTAGGCAGTGGGTCATCTGATTGCTGCAGTACTGAAAGAAAATGTTTCTTCAGAGAAGATCAGACAGGCGTCTGACCAGGTCTGTGGCATTCTTTCACTTTTGTCTCGTCTCCCATCCATATGTGCTTACATTTTTCTATGGTTTCCCATTCCCCATTGTGTAATTTTAATAAATCCTAGAAGTTAAGTAAGGTAGTTAGCAATATGTGTCTGGGCATACAGGTAGAAATGGTAAATCTCTGGGATCAGAAGAACAGTTTTACTTTCATCAGAAGTCTTAATGGCAGAAGTCTTAATTCTGCAGAATACCAACTAACCAGCTATGCTCAGTTTAAGAGAGTTTTATTTAAATTTATTTACATTACTGCAAGTGAAGTGCCATATGGTGAGAGATATTGTCACTTGAGTAGGAAAGTCTTTTACATCACTATAAAATTTTCAAAAAGTATGGCATTTCACATACCTGTATTGGTGTTATATTTCATATTAGCTAAGTAGAGCTTACATTTAAGAGAGAGCATGATGCAAAGGCATACTTTGCCTTTTAGTTGAGTCAAGCTTGCTTAAGTGTAGGTCTGTCTTAAGTTAACTGAGAGGCATATGAAATGCTGGCATTTGCAAGTGTCACAGCAATGTAAGAGAGGTGTTAGTTAGGATTTGCTCCTCCATTTTTCCTCCCCAAAAGCTGACTTGTACAGAAATGAGCAGAAAGCGTTTTGCGGATTTTCCTCCTAGTCTGAAGTCTTAACCTCGCCTCCCCCCAGCCCCCCCCCCCAAACTAGCAAACCCAAACCTGAAAAGTGCTGAGTTTTGGTGTGAGGGAATGTTGGAGGTGTGTAGTTCCTCTAACAGAAGCTCCTCCAACAGTCCTGATCATAATCATGTTCCCAAATGACTTTCTGTTTTGAGCTGCAAGCTGACTCTTCCCATTTGCCGCTCCATGAAGGTCTTAAACTGAAATACAGCAACACTTTCTAAAATGCTAAGCAGAAGATTGTGTCGCTTAGACATTACAGGCTCCCTTTTTATTCAAGAGCGTTTTGCAGCGTTCAGTTGTTTACAGACATTCCTTGTTTCTCCATTTGGAAGCTGCAAAGTCAGCAAACTAACCTGTGAATGCAAATTTAGCATGAAAACAAGCAGCAGTTTTGATGGATACTGCCAAATCCTTGTGCTTACTAGCAAATGGAGAGAACTGAGGACTTCATAGGGTGAGTAAAGATGACTTGCCGCTGGATAGCCCTTTTTATGCCTGCGTCTAGCTGTCTGCACTACGCCTTGGTGTAGATGTAGCTTGTCTCCAATTACATCTTGATCTTTTTAAGGAAAGTGAAATTGATGATTGCCTATGCACAGATGTGCATAGGCACAGCTGAAAAATTCATCTGCCTTACCGTATTCTCAGACACTCCTGTCCCTACTGAGGGCATAGGCAGTAGGGGGCAGGGAAGTGGGAGCTTTCCTGGGAAAGGCCTTTCTTAGCTGTAGAATCTGTACCCCAGCTTCCTCTCTTATGCTCACTAAGACTTCAGGAGAAGCTGTTGAGCTGGTTTTTATTTAAAAGTGTATTTGAGATGAATGAAGAGTAATCAGTGTCAGCCTTCTCATTGCTTGTGTCTCATGCTTTTGTCTTCAGACTCCTGCTCTGAACTTGCTTTGGGAGAAGTGCTGCAGTGAGAATGTTGCCTTGCGAACAGCCTGCTCTGAGGGGTTAGTGGCACTTGTTGCAGAGAAACATGCTGAGCTTGACTATGTTCTTCATGGAGCTCTCAACCTAATTCCCTCAGCAAGGTAGTATTTGGTTGCATGATTTTGTGTCTTTTGCCAGCTGGTTACCAGTCATTGCTTTTCCCTTGTAAATACAGAGGTTCTGTAAATGACAGTATCTTCAAATGAGCTGTGGCATTTAAGGACTGGCATTGCCCTGCCACTCTGCTGAAGGCAGCTGCTTTCATCTTGGCAGCCTGACAGTGTGGGTCTGACTTAAGAACTCATGGAGTATCCTATGCATGTAAGCTGAAATCGTTAGCAGTTCAGACTAATGCTCTGAACTTTGAACAGTGGAACCTGAGAAATCAATGCACTGCCTAGTTTTGTTGCCTCTGTCATGGGCAAGGGGCAAGAAAATGGCAGCAACTTCCATTATGGGGGAGGGAAATAACTTCCTAATCAGTCTGTCCAAATAACTAGTGGCTCAAATAGAGTCACCGTAAGACTATGAGTGAGGATTAGGAGTGCTGGGTTTTTTTGCCTTGTCTGCTGAGGAAGAAGTCACTTTACCTAACTCTGCAGCTACTTCCTCTTACAAAATTCTGCAAATATAATGCCTGCATCTCACAATGGTGTTTTGAGCTAGACTGCTGTGCAATGTACTGAGAGAATGCACTTGTGGGGAAAAAAGATACTGTGCATAAAATTTATAAATGGGAAGTCAAATGGTGATTGGGAAGATGTTTCCATTCAAATCTGCCAACCTTATAAAGTTCCTTGGGTTATCTTTCTCTCTCCTGATTTTTGGCAGCTAACTGGATTTCCGCACTAAGTCTTCTCATTCTCTTCCTAGGGAATGCTAGAGTTGTTTTTAGCCAAGCCAGCTAATTGGTGCTACACCTGTGATGTATTATGCTGGTGGGCTCAGCATAGAGGTTGCAAGGGTCACACTATTCAAGACATACTTTTCACCCCTTCTAACCTTCACATAATCAGTTTTAGGCTGAGGTTTCTCATGGTCAGTCTGAGCCAAAGGTGAGTTTAGGTGTGATTAAACTAGTGAAATGCTTAAGAAATCAGATATTTTAAAAAAGACTGTTTCTGTCCTTGTGACTTCCTTGTTTACAGCTAGGACCTTGCTGTGATGATGCTGGTTCTATGCTGAGTTTACAATAGGTGGTTATGGATTCCTAGGAAAGGTTTTGTAAATATATTTCTATAATATGAATAATTTCTGCAAACCACTGTCCTCCAAATGACAAAATTTTACTAGTTCAGTTTGGGGTTAAGGGAAGAATCTGCATTGTTAACAAAGAAGTAAAAGCAACTGTGCTTAGACTATGAGAACCTGAGTCCTGTGGGGTAAGGTGGAAGGAAAGTTTCATTAGCTGTGGCTTGCAGACTAAGAAATGTGAAATTCGTGTTCAGCTAAGGGTTTGTTATAGTATCAGCAGTTTATAAGGAAATGAAATGTTAATACAACTTTGTACTTCAGAAAATAAGAAGTGTAAAATGGAATATTTAGGATTGAGTTAACTTTAAAAACAAAATCAGAGTTACGTATTGAAAGGGCTTGGATCTGCCCCATTTCTACACCGTTCTTAGATTTTTCCATGTGTGAAACCAACACACATGACTGATTGCTATAGTAAGTGCTGGCAAATTACCCAGGAACCTTTTACGTATTTTTGGCTTCTTCCCTGCCCCCTCCCTCCCAGGCTGCCACGATTCAAACCACATCCACTATGGATTGCAAAGCAGGGTTTATATAGCCTAACCACAGATGTCTGTGGGTTTAAAATGTCTGTAGCCTCAGGAGCTGATTAAACTGACAATTTCTGATTGGTTCATTTCAGTGCTGATACTTCTTTTTCCCTTGACTCTTCTAGAATTGTAGCCTGCTGTTTGTCATCCTGTTCCCTGCCAAATTTTCATCCAGGTTTGCTCTGTGGCTTTGCACTGCTGTGTGCACAGTGTCTCTAAAATAAAGTAAATATGAAATTAGCAGCCAGTGGCAGCAAGCAGAAAGGCACTTGCAACTGCTGAGCACCTTTCAGTGCTGAATGGAGTTAGGTGAATGTTTATTGGCAAAGACTACCCATGTTGTGTCTTGCTTCTCTTCCGTCTGTTACGATGAATTTAGCAGGAGCTCAGTGCACCTGGTGGGTTTTATTTTGTCAGTGTATCAAATTCTGCACACTACGAAAGACTTTTTGCTTTGTCAGAGGTTAACATTCAGTGCTTATCTGAGTTGACTTGTTATGTGGTTCATACTATCTGCTCATTATGCAAATGTGAATCTGTTCTTACCTCTCTGGTGCATCATTGTACCATAAGTGTGTCTTAGACCCAGTGTTCAGTTTCCTCTGATGCCCCAAGAGTTTAAACTTCATGGAACATTGTATTTATGTGTGTGTTTGTGTGTGTATGCATATATACAAAATATATATAAATTTGTAAATATATGCATGCACATTTTTACACATTTTTTGACATTGGTCTCCAGCTTTCTGTGTAGAAGATGATGGGAAAACTGTGGCCTGTATTCAATAATGAATTAGCATAAATAATCAAGTCAATCTATTAAAAACCTGTGAAACAATGGATTATTGTAATCTTTAAGAAGTTGTCAGAAGGATTTCTGTGTGTATGTATGTTGTTACTACACATTGATGTGCTGTGTTGGTCCAGCCTGTGTGTGTAAACTCCTGTCTTTTAGCAGTGTTCATGTAAAGTCTCCCTTTTCTGTGGTAGAAATTGTTTAAATTCATTCAGACTTTTTGGTATAGCTTAAAAGCCTAAATGTTTGTATATCCATTCATAATTTAGGATGATGGTTTGTTTGTCCTATGAGAGGGTTACATAAATTCTGCATAATTTCTTGTTTCCAGCTCACTATCTGAGGAGTTCCTGCAGTTTTCCATTCACTGATGGAGAAGTGGAATTACAGATAAAATAGATTTCTCAGATTTTTTTCCTGCTAGGAAGGAAAGAAGGGGGAACATTAAAAAAGAAAAACGAAAAAACCCCAGCACCCAATTCTCTTTTTCTTCCCTCATCTTGCCCTGTGTGATAGAAGTAACTTTTTGTCAGGTGACAATCTCTTATAATTGTATATTGTGTTAGCTCTTCCTGTTCATTATGTGAATAAAGTGAGGAGTAATTATGGTTTATTACCGTGAGTAGTAAACTATCTAATAGATTTTTAGGGGATGATGATGCAATTGTATAGCATGTTCTAGATGAAAAGTGAAAGAATCAACCATGACTTTATTTTTCCTCTGCTTCTACATTTTCACCTTGTGAAAGAGTGTTTCATTATAGAATACAGGCTATTTTCTTGAGAAGGGATTGGGTTGGATCCGTCATGGTCTGGTTGGAAAGGTGTGGAAAAGTTGGAAAGGTGTGGAAAGCACTTAATTATGAAGAGGAAAGCAAAATTTCGAAAGTTGTCCTTGTAAGCTCAGCCAAGCAGTAATAAGCTCTAGACTTCTTGAGCTCTCTACTGCATGGTCACGGAGCTTTTTTTCCCCCTTGCGGTGGACTTTGTTAGTTTCCTTAGTGTCTCTCCAGGAGAATATGGGAAATGCTATCAAAATTCCAGAAATACTGTTGTTTCTTGAATTTTCCTGAATGGTAAATTAAACAACATAGAAGAAAGGAGATAAAATAGCTGTATGTATCTATTTTATGTAGTCCTTGGCACCTGAGATCAAAAGTCAGCACAAACTAGATGTCTCCAGTGTCTTTTCTGACAATGTGATTTCTCTTGCTAGACAGTGGCATGGTTGAAATTTGTGTACCATGCTGGATGTCTACCTGTATACTTGCATTCAGAGAAGAGCTGATTTTTCCATTTTTAACATATTAAAACCACCAGTTTCAGTTAAGCTGTGGACAGCAAATGTACTTGTAAGATATGGTAGAAGCAAACCATCAGAAGTTTTAATTGATGCATTGATTATTCTCTCTGCTGCTTTGCTCATGTGAAAAGGAAAACAAAGACGCGTGGATCCACAAATTGCCCAAAATTGTGTAGGCAGATGTGAGGAGGTCCTTAAGGAGAACTCAGGGCTTCTTGAGTGTCAGTTTTGTTCCTGGGTTCGTACTACTTATGGAAGAATGAACTAATGTAACGACATATGTGACAGTAATGTATTTCTTTTTGTCAACAGGAATGTGCATGGTTTAGTAAAAACTATTTGGAAATTACTACAGATTCAAGCTGTTCAACTGGGAAAAGATGGAGATGAGGCTGTTCAGAATCTCTATGGAATCAGGTTAGTTTCACATTGATTTTATTTGGATACCATAATAACTTTTTGTCTGATTTTCAGAAAAAGCATAGATTAAGTGCTGATACTGGCTTTCAGTCTCTTGCCCTCTCGCCCTCTCTCTATCTCTCTCTCTATTGCAGAGGTTGTGTCCGTCCTTGGAGATACAAAAGCTGACTGCATGTGATCCTGGGCATCCTTCTCTAAGTGCATAGGTTGGACTAGGTGATCTGAGGAGGTGCCTTCCAACCTAAATGATTCTGTGATTTTTTTGGTTAAAAATTTTAAGGAGTTTTATAGTATAGGGATAAGATTGTCACCATAAGCTCAAAAGGGGCAATGGCAACGTGAAGGCTGTGTGCGAGAAAGAGCAAATAAATACTGGAACTTGTTCAAATACAGTAGCTGGATGATTGCTTATAGTCCTTTTAATAAGTCTTTAAGACTGTGGACCGCTTCCCTCTCACTTGTTTTTCCTGCTTTACTCCTGTTATCAAAGTAAAGTTCCTGAATGCTTTTACTGTTGAAGTGGTTGCCATGTAAAAATAAATGATTTAAAGATGCATCCAGAGCTACTCATATAAAACTGCTTGTCATGCAATAGTAGCCTTCCTAAGGGGTCACCTCAGTGACTTCATCCAGCTCTTGAGAAACCATGAGTCAGTGCTGACATTAACAGCCATTATTGTGTCTTTTCTGGAGAAGGTCTCAGCTTGGTAGATGTCATGAACGTTTTTTGAGTTGCTTTTTATGCAGTTAAGAGGTATCATTGTAGCAGGCTGTAGCTATAATGCTTTAAGGATATGAAAGGCACTATTTGGACGACAGGAATCGTGTCTTTACTTAAGCAAAACGAAATAGTGAAGAAAAGTGAAACAGACTTTGGAGTGCTGGCTGCGCTTGCATTCCTGAAGTCCTGTGTGCCTTTGTTTTTCTAGCTATTATCAGTTCTTTCTACAAAGTTCACACACTAATAGAACAGTTTAAATTGAAAAGGCAGGTAATGAAGGGTAGTAAGATGGAACTCTTTTTGAAACTTTCTCTTTAGTAGTAAATAAACTTACTTAAAATCTCCTGGTAGAGAGGAGGTAGAAGAGGCTAAGTTAAAGCAACTTAATCCAGGCTCCGTGTGCAAAAGAGGATAGCAGGATATGGCTGGAATAAAGAAATAGCCTCTCCCCAGTAGGGCGAAGAAAGATTATTACTCCCCCCTGCTGGGGGTGCACAAGAAGTTGGGAGGCGACACAGCTGGGACAGCTGACCCAAACTGACCAAAGGGGTATTTCATACCATATGATGTTGTGCTCAGCAATAAAAGCTAAGAGAAAGGAGTGGGAGGAGGGAGGCATTCATTATTAAGGTGTTTGTCTTCTGAAGCAACCGCTACATGTGCTGAAGCCTTACTTCCCAAGAAGTGGCTGGACATCACCTGCTGATGGGAAGTAGAGAATAAATCTTTTTGTTTTCCTTTGCTTTCACGTACGGCCTTTGCTTTTCTTTATTAAACTGCCTTTATCTTGACCCACGAGGTTTTTTTTCCATCTTATTTTCTCCCCCACCCTGTCCTGCTGAGGAGGGGAGTGACAGAGCAGCTTGGTGGGCACCTGGCAGCCAGCCAAGGTCAACCCACCACATAGGTTTCTGGTTTCATCTGAGGAAGCCTCTGTAGTTTTAATGCTGGGATTCGCTACTTTCTATAAGCAAATTAAGTTTGGAAAATAGAGAAGGGATTACCTCTGTTCCTACAGAAAGTGGGATATGTTCCTTTTACCCTAGTAAGTTGGTAGAAAACTGCCTCATATATCACTGAATTTTGGGGTTCCTAATTGTTTCCGTAAGCTGTGTAAGTACCCCTGGTTTTTTGGGTTTTTTTGGTTTTTTTTTTAATAACTAGTATTCCAATGGTGGATAAATGCCAAAACAAATATGCTGGGGTTTTTTTAAGGCTGTGTGAAAAAAGTATGTGATTTTTTTAAATTCACATATGGGATGATCTGCACTTTTTGTTATGAAGTTAGAATCAGCTGTAGCAGCGACAGAAGCAGTCTGCAAGTTGGTCTCACTGTGGACTAGAACTAAGCATTCCCAGTGCATTTATTATCTCTTGTCTGGCATAAAGTCTGTTTCCTATGCAAGTTAATATAGCTGTCCAGTAACCTAAGCTCAAGCTGAATTGAGTGGGAGGGCAGGGAAGAGGGGTTTTTGGGGAGCGCTTGTCAGCATTCTCAGTGCAGGTGGGTTATGACATGCATGTACAGAACTTTGGCTATAAATTTTTGCTGAAAGCTATTAACTTCTTAATGAACTAGTATTTTACATTATTCTTAATGATTCACCATGCATGGTTTTTATTGTCTTAAAATTCTGGAGAGCTGCCAACTTTCTGAAATCAAAATTCAGAGCAGGTAGAAAAATGCTTTAAAAATGCGTATTTGATGGAGTAAAGTGTTATTCCATCTTTCTGAAAGGGCCAGGGTCACAGCTGCATACGCAGAAAATTATGTTGACTGCAGATGTTGTTTCCTTATACAGAAAAAGCAATCTGTCACTGAATTTGTGCTCTAAATCAGATTGGAGCTCTCTTGTGTTCAGAGAGGTAACAAAAAGGTTGAGATGACCTAAAACTTAAAAATAATTTTTGTTTTATTGTTGCCCCTCACATAAGATTTATCTTTGTTTCCCTAGACACTTATGTGTTTACAGGTGGATAGCTGCTGTGTCTGGTTGTGCATTTTGCTTTATGCTGAACCCACCAGCAGTAATTTAGGGTAGTAGCACTGTAATGTCATTTAAAGTTGTGTGTTTTACAGTGCTGTGCTAGCAATTCTTAAGTTAGTGTTGACGATAAATTGCATCTACACACCTCATTTTTCCTACCACTAATAGCATTATCAAATGGAACTTTTTCGGGCTGCACATTTTGGTGTTTCATTATTAATCACTGTTCACTATGGAGCTTAGCCGATTTCTTTCATCATCCAGTTCAGTGCAGTTATAGTTGTTTCAGAACACACAAAATCTGTCATAAAAGGCTTGCTTTTTTTCTGGATAGTAAGCCATTTTAATTTTAGACTTGCTGTGTCACATGTGCTGACTTTATGAAGGTTCCACTGACTTCAGTGTCATAGCAGCACTTAGATGACTGGAGACATATTCTTCTCATTAGGAAAGGTAATTAATTCTGAAAATACAACAAAGGTATTGAAATAAGCAGCTGCTATAACTCTGTATGTCTGTACAGGGCTATGCACTTTCAAGGTCCTGGCATGGTGTGTGAACAGTATTTCTAGCTTGCTGACAGATAAATGATCCTGTCTATGATCTTGCCGGATTCAAGTGCTAGACAGGCAACAAGTTTTTTGCTTCTTCCATGCTGTCATCTTGGAAAGTTGCAATGAGGCAATAACCTCAGCCTTTCTAGTCTTCATACACAGATTCTGAAAGACTCTGTAACTTTAGTAAAATGTTAACAGAATCAAGGAATGTGGACGTATGAAGACCATGTATGTAAGTTAACAAATTTTAGAGAAATGAATGTGGGAAGCGCCAGGCTTCTAGCCCCAAATATGAAGGCCAGATGCGTAATATATGCTTACTTTGTGATCTTAGTTAGTATCCTTTTTCTGAACATGCTTCAAGTAGTCCATCACATCAGCCAGCTTTCTGAAAGTCTCTGCATATTCCAGTTATTGATTTGCCTGAACAGAAACACACCTCTTTGGAAGAAAAATTGTTTGAGGAGCAGAGGGACAACCCAGTGTAAAAAACCAAACCAAACAATCTTCTGAGCTTGATAAATTGTTCCAGTGACTGATTCTTCCTCGATGAAAATACATTCTCTCTTTTTTAGTCTGAATTTGCCAGTTTCAGTTACCAACCTCTGATTCTTGTATGCTAGCTTGACATTTCCTGCTGTGAGAAATTTGTTCTCAATGAAGCTACTTAGGCTGCAATGACACTATCCCTTAATCTAATTCTTGTTAGCTTGTGCTTACACAGAGAGATGTGTTTTTCCAGGCCTTCATGAGACAGCCATGAGAATAATTAAACTTCTCCAGATTTTTAGTAACTGACTTGAAAGATGGGCACTGGAATAGCAGCATAGCCTGTAGATTAAGGGAAATGACTATGCTTTTTCCTTGGGACTTACCAGATGGTATCTGGAGTACTGTGTTCAGGTTGGGGGCCCCCAGTACAAGAAAGAAGTGATAAACTGGAGAAAGTTTAGTGGAGGGCCTCTAGGATGGCTATAGGGCTGGAGCACATGCTGCTCACTGAGGCAGTTAGGCATGTTTAGCCTGGAGAAGAGACCACTTGGAGGGGACCTAACAGCAGCCTTCCCAAGGACTGAGGAGTATATAGAATACACGAATTCAGTTGGAAGGGACCTACAACGATCATCTAGTCCAACTGTCTGACCACACCAGGGCTGACCAAGTTAAAGCATGTTACTAAGGGCGTTGTCCAAATGCCTCTTAAACACTGACAGCCATGGGGCATCAACCACCTCTCTAGGAAGCCTGTTCCAGTGTTTCACCACTCTCTTGGTAAAGAAATGCTTCCTAATGTCTGGCCTAAACCTCCCCTGGCACAGCTTTGAGCCATTCCCATGCATCCTGTCGGCGGATCCCAGGGAGAAGAGATCAGCACCTCCCTCTCCACTTCCCCTCTTCAGGAAGCTGTAGAGAGCAATGAGATAGCCCTCAGCCTCCTTTTCTCCAAACTAGACAAACCCAGAGTCCTCAGCTGCTCCTCATAGAACCTGCCTTCCAGCCCTTCCACCAGCTTTGTTGCCCTCCTCTGGACGCATTCAAGGACCTGAACATTCTTCTTAAATTGTGGGGCCCAGAACCGCACACAGTACTCAAGGTGAGGCCACAACAATGCTGAATACAGTGGGATAATCGCCTGTTTTGACCAGCTGGTTATCCTGTGTTTGATGCACCCCAGGATGCGGGTTGCCATCTTGGCTGCCAGGGCACGCTGCTGACTCACATTGAGCCTGCTGTCAACCAGCACCCCCAGGTCCCTTTCTGCAGGGCTGCTCTCCAGCCACGCCTCTCCCAATTTAGACTTGTGTCCAGAGTTACTCCGTCCCAGGTGCAGAATCCAACATTTGTTCTTGTTAAATTTCATGCCATTAATGATTGCCCAATGCTTCAATCTATCTAGATCCCTCTGCAAGGCCTCTTGTCCCTCAAGGGAGTCAGCAGCACCTCCCAGTTTAGTATCACCAGCAAACTTACTAATGGTGCATTCAGCTCCTGCATCCAGATCGTTGATAAATATGTTGAACCCTATTCTGGCCCTGGAATTGAACCCTCAGGAACACTGCTGGTGACTGGTTGCCAGCCAGATGTAGCCCCATTCACTACAACCCTTTGAGCCCTGCCCTTCAGCCAGTTCTTCACCCAGCACACTGTGAACCCGCTCATCCCGCAGTTGGGCAACTTGTCCAGAAGGATGCTGTGAGGGACAGTATCAAAAGCCTTACTAAAATCCAGAACAACTACATCCACCACCTTTCCTTCCTCCACTAAGCAGGTGATCTTACTGTAGAAGGATACCAAATTAGTTAAACAGGACTTTCCTTTTGTGAACCCATGTTGACTGTGCCTGACGATTGCATTATCCTTTAAATGCCTTTCAGTAGTACCCAGTATAATCTTCTCCATAATTTTTCCAGGAACTGAGGTTAGGCTAACAGGTCTGTAGTTCCCTGGGTCTTCCCTCACACCCTTTTTGTAGACTGGAATAACACTGGCTAGCTTCCAGTCAGCAGGGACCTCCCCAGACTCCCAAGACCTTTGGTAGATGAAGAAGAGGAAAGGTTACCAAGAATGCAGAGCCCCGTTCTTGGTGGAAGGACAATGGGCAGTGAGCATAAATTCAAAACCAGGAGTTTCTGACTGGATATAAGGAAAAATGTTTCACTATGAGCACTAGAGCACATTGCACAGAGAGGTGAGGTAAACTTTCTCTACGCTCAATACAACACTGAAGTAAGATGGCACTTGGAGCTCTTGGAGTTATCCCAGTCATAGGCTGCAAAAGACTTCAGCACTGAGACTGAAATCTACTGTGACCCGTGGCCCCCCACCCCTGCTGTTCTTCTTCCCCCTGTACCATTAGGCAATGTTACTTATCCTGCTTTCCAGAGTGATTTTTGGCAATTCCAAATAGAATCTCATCTAATGTTCTATTTGTTAGAACATGGATCAGTAAGTGTGCAAAACTGTATGTTTTCATGCTGCTGAGTGGTTTGGAAGCAGAGTTTGTTAAATTTTTGCTTTTCTCTTCCCTTTTTGTTCATGTGATTTTTATAAATGCTAAGACAGCACTAGCTTAAAAGCTGTTCAGTTAATCCAGACAGAAAGCTAAATATCTGCTCCTGAAGAGCTTGTCCAGCTACTTTATTTTTAATCCTTTTTCCTGGGTGTGTATATGGTCTCATTATCTGAGCACAAGATCATCTCCAAATTTAACTTGCTTTTTTTGAGCAGAGTAAGCTGAAAGCTACTAATTATTCTTTTATAAAGATTTAAATAGAGTATGTTAAACTTCCTCTTTTAAGCTTCATTAAAGAGGTGCCAGACAGAAGATGTCAGGTTCCATTGCTAAATTTCCTTCTGTCTTTAGGTACAATAGCCTTGTAATTGCTCTCAGTTTCATTAGCCCACATGGGTGGTGGTTTTCCTTGATTTTATTGCTCAGACACTATTTGTAGTTGTTCAGCTTTATTATTGATTTGTAATTATTTCCACAGTTTAGGTCACCTTACTAAGAATGTTTACTTCCTCATATTCATGTATTATGACAATAGATTAGTGTTATTTGCCATGTTCATGGCAAATAGATTTTGAAGATAGATTTGTGGTCATAATTCTGACTCTTGGTAGTGTACAGGCTCTCATATGTCTTTATATGAAGATGACTTAGAAACAGTTTTGTTTATCTGACTTTATTGCATTCCTGTGGATTTCTGCTTTTTCTTACAGGCACAGTTGTCTTCATGTCTAAATAAAAATTCCCTGAATCTGGTTTAACCTTCTTGCTGATGAGTTATATTCTAAATATTCTCTTGATTTAGACGAACTGCTTCTAGGCTGATGTCCTGAGCACTGCAGTTAAGTCTCTCTCAATAAATAAAAGCTTTTTCGTGATGCCTAAAAGCATATTAACAACACTTTTTGCTTTGTAAATATCCTTCCATGGCAAGAAGTGCTTTGTCAGTCAGAGCAAACTTCCTACATACTCCCACCTTGAGACCCAGTGTAGTTTGAAGCTTTTGAAGAGCAGCAGTTGACCAAAACTTATTTTCTCTTCAGGGATCTCAGAGTTCTTACTAAGATTGTTTTGTAGCATGTAAGGGCACAACAGCACATAACTGCAACCTGAGCTACACAGCTGCAGAGTTCAGTGGGTCATATTGTCATATTTGACTGTTGCCTTCTATTGAAGTAGATGTTTGCAGTTTCCTTGGTTGTTAGCTCTATTCTGACCACATTGTGAAGAAAACAAGAGGCATTAGGTGTGTAAAATATCCTGTAACCAGCTTTCATAACTTGGTGGGCCTTTCATTCAGCTAATGGTGATGTTTATTACTCTCTGATTATCCTCAGAACTAGTCAGTTGCCCAGAATTCAAACAATGTTAACACTGGGAATTTAAAAATAACATAATAAGGAGCACCTCTTTTAGTTTAAGGGTATGTCTGCTAGATGATGGCGTTTTTTTCAGAAATAGTATCTTACTAGGCATAGCATTAACTGTAAACATTCCTGTTTATAGCAGGTGAGTATTATCTCTTTAGCTCGCTTAAGGGAAGCCTTAATACACCATCACATTATGCAATTCAAATTTGCTATGTAATGGAAAAAATTAGATACATATTTTTAATTCTTTTACGGGATTCTTGCAGATCTCATTCACTTCACCTGGAGATGGGTTTGTTTGGTGCTGCTCAAGATGAAGCCTGTGTTGTAGCACAATGCTATTGAATATGAGTGTGTCTCAATGAGTGTTGTCTTCTGTAACAAAAAGGCTGCTTCAGATCTTGGGCTTTCTGCTCTTCACAGGTTTTTAAAGCAAGCATAACGAACAAACCAAATACCATTATAAATCCTTTCTAAAAGGCTTATTTGCCTACATCACTCCCTGTAGTAAAATTAACAGCATATCAAGAAAACTAACAGTTTCTTCACTGCAGTGTTCAGTATCTGCTATCGTTTAAGTGAGACAGCTCACATGCATGAAAGTCATTTGGCCTGTAAACACATGCAAGGAGCCTTAATGTTATGTTAGAGGTGCGTGTGTCTTGTGGGGGTGTGTGCTGTCCTTCCCCCTCGCCGCCCCCCCCCCCCCCCCCCCCCCATTTTGTTTAAAAGGCATGGTGAGTGTCTGAAACTGAGGCAGTCTCTTGAGATGTACCGCTTCAGTTGGTGGGTCTCAGGTCATCTAATGCTGATAGGTGAAACTGACTGAAAGTCTCTCTGGTGTGTAGCACAGATTTGTTGGGCATGTGAACAGGAAAGATGGTTAACCAAACTGAAAGTGGTGGTCTGCAGCGTCTGCAGTTCCTAGATTTATGCTGCCCTTCTCTGTAGCTGCCAGCCTTGTGTGGTGTGCGTGCATTTGTTGCCTTTCCATTTATTTATATAGCCCTGCTCTCTCACATGTGTCTAGCAGATCTGTGGGAATCAGCAAGACTCTTCTCTTCCAGTTTTTCTCTCTTGCTATTAGGAAAGTTGTTTCTGCTCTGAGAGCAGGGAAGTATCTGGTTGTCTGCTGTTAAGCTGTTGGTATCCCAGAGAAGAATCTACACTACTCTGCTTGTAGTTGGCTGAAGCAGGAAAGGAAACTGGGGGAAATAAGGACACTAAGCAGGCAGGTGAGAATAAGGGGGCCAGTCACAGCAAGGACAGTGGGTAAACTCCAGAAGGAGGGGATGGAGGTAGTGATGAACCTGCCTTCACATCACCAGTTCTTTCCAATTTCCTACCTCTCCAGGAAATTTGATGTTCAGACTCTCATATTCTGTTTTCCTTTCTTATGCTAACTTACTCTGGTCAAATGACTTTGGTTTTGCTTCTGACAGAACAAACTATATGCTTCAGGCTCCCCTCCTGCCCAACTTTTCCTCCACCTGCTACTGTACAAGGGTAGTCACTGTTTGATGCAAGTGTCGCACTTCTAGGTGGTGTAGATGGCCTTCAGTCATTGACTTTGGAGGTGGGAAAGGTGTTGGTGATCGATGGATCTGAGAAGAACAGGTGACTGCTGGGCTTCAGTGACCTTTTCAAATGCAACCATTGTCAGAGGGCTGGCAGTAAAGTGGAGGTCACTAGGCTGGTGGTATGGCTAGCCTTTCTCCTTTCCTGCTTCTTTCACTGCCTTAAAAAAGAAGGAAAATAAGTTGGGAGCAGATTTAAAGTAGTAAGTGGGATGATGGTCACCTCAGTTGGTCTCAGGTGCTGAATATTTGTACCTATGCTTGAAAGACTGGACTGATGTGTGACATGTGGTTCAAATGTTTCTGTGGGTGCTACTTGGAGCTTGCTGCTATGGCGTAGTGCTGCTACCAATGACTCACATCAGGCCACACATTTGAGCAGTGATCCTTAGATGTTTATTTAAAAAAAAAAAAAAACCAAAACCGAAAACTCAGGCCAAGACTTTTCAAATAGAGATTTTTCTTAATCTTGTTTCCTGAAGTTCCTATAAAATGTGCTCTTTTGACAGTGTAGCAGTCTTGGCAAAGCTGGTAATACCAGGGGGTTAAATTGTCTATTTCTACAGCTGCTTTTATTTTGAAGATAGTTATTTTGCACACTCGCTTTCCGCATTATAGATCCAAACGTGTTTTCTTTGTGTTTCAGGAACACTCCTCATCCATTAATCAGTGTCCTTGAGAACAGACCTGATTGCTGGCCAGTTCTACTGCAGCAGATAACACTATATTTCCATCAGTGTCCAGAGAGGTAAATGAATGAATTATTAAAAAATAGCAAATGTAGATAACTGAATTGTATCAGTGTAACTTTTTTCTTGAAGGCAGCTGCAATGAGCAGTAAGAATTGTCTTTTGAAAAACATAATTATAAAATTTAATGACACCTATTAAAGGTTAAAAATAGAATATTAATAAAATAATAGAATAATCCATCAAAAATTTATTTTTGTAGGTTTTTTCCTTAACTTTTATGTTGATATAATTTTTATGGATGTGGAAAAAATGGTGCAAAATTGATAGCACCTTTTGAACTTTTTTAAAAAAATAAGCAATTTTGATGATTTGCTTTGTCAAGATTGTGACTGCTTAGTCAAAAAAGATGACTAGTATGCAGGTATAACTCATCTGTACAAAATGGTGGGATGATAAAGGGAAAGCACAGATGACTATATCTCACAGTAAAGGATGAGGTCTTTAAAAATAATGTATGCTTCTTGATTAAAAGAAAAAAAAGAAAAAAATCAGTGGCACATCCATATTATAAACTATATTCAGCAATCAACAAATATCCAAGCTACCAACAATTTCAACGTTTCTTCATGCTTACCTCCAAGGAACTTGTCCAATAAAGCTTCAGTGTAAGATACCAAATGCTGTAGCAGCCTTAAACCCAAATGTTTTCAGTGATTTTACACCTGTATGTATGCTTTTCAGATAAAAACTATCTCTTTTCTCCTGTTTTCTGGAAGACTTATAGAAATCCAACAGAGTAGTAGTACAGTGAAATTGACTTCTGTATTCTGTTGCTCTGAGTAAAAAAATAAGTTTATTAATCTCTTAGATTTCTGGTGGGCCTAGACTACATGATCAACAGTAAGACTTTCAAGCAAAAGTGTGTTTTGTTCAGTGTAATTGATCAGAGTATTTTTAAAACACTGTTTGCAGACTTGTTCTTTCACTCAGCTGCTAAATCTGGGACTCATGAAGAGTCCTGTCAGATGTCTGAATGATGGAATGAACTGTGGATTTTTTGCTGGTGTCTTGTTTTGAATTAAAACAGGAGTTGTTCTTGCTGAAAAGGAAAATATCTTAAACTTCCTTCGCTGCCTTTTATGCAAAGGTTTCTGTGGAATAAAGTTCTAGACTGAGAATATAGAATCATAGAATCATTTAGGTTGGAAAAGACCCTTAAGAACATCGAGC
Organism: Gymnogyps californianus; assembly: GCF_018139145.2. Taxonomy (NCBI): domain Eukaryota; kingdom Metazoa; phylum Chordata; class Aves; order Accipitriformes; family Cathartidae; genus Gymnogyps; species Gymnogyps californianus. The sequence goes on along the minus strand of NC_059500.1, from coordinate 47,246,427 downwards.
CCAACCATTAACCTAGCACTGCCAAGTCCAGCACTAAACCATGTCCCTAAGCACAATGTCAACAAGTGCCACATATGTTGTTGTAGATCTATTACTGAGTTCCTTGTAAAGCTCTGCATAAGGACTGAGTCTTGTTTAAAACTGCCTTTTAATTTTGATTCCCTGTGTATTTGTTAATGTATTGATCATTAGTTTTATTTGATTGTTTTAATAATGTTAAGAACAGCTGGTATTCCTAACATGGTCAAGCCAAAAGAATTGTTCTGTGATAAATTTTTTACTGGGAAGCTGTCTTGGTTAAAGCAGTTCCTGTTTCATGTAATTGTTTAAGACCATTGGGCAAAAACTGGCAAGGAATGGATGGCTCTTTTTAATTGAAATTAGGTTTTATGTGTTTTTAAAAAGGTATTTCTGAGTAGTCTTCTCGAAATGCTACTTCAGAATGTCACCTAGTCTCTCATGATGTTCAGCAAGGAAAGTCACTTTCTTGAATTGATGAGAAAAAAAAAAGAATAAAATTAGGTGTCATAATCTACAAATACATACTGAGTAGTATTCGTGCTTAAATATTGAGTCTTTTCACAACTGCACTTCATTGTATGGTTGCTATATAAGGTTTCATGACAGTACTTAGTGCTAATAAGTCAAAGGTTTTTTGTGACATTTAGTAATGCCTTTCATAACACCCTTCTGTTAATTGCATCCTGTAAATTATTGCAGGGGATGTCACATTGCTTGGGTTTTCCTTGTTGTTTGTTAAGTTTTGAGTAGAAAGCAGTCTTGGCAAACTTATTTCTTGAACTGCAGGGCACAGAGTTCATGTGTTGGCATAATGGCTCCATTTCTAAGATACCTGTATTGCGAACCATCTCAGTTACGGGAATATGCTGAACTGCGAATGGGTTTACTGAAGATCTTACTTCAGCCTCATGGTCCAAAGCACAAAGAAGCACCCTCCGTGCTGGAATGCCAGATTCTTCAACTTCTGTGTGATTTGATTCCACACCTTCAGGTGCAGTTGTTGCCTGACCCCACCTTTTACAAATAAATGCTATCAAAGCAATGACAGTATTATTATTATTGCCTTTCAAGTGTGCAAATATAGCATTCTCTTCCATTTCCTATAGACCTGATTTGTTGGTAGTACAGAAATCTAACAAACTGGCTCTTTCTGGTACAAGGTAAAACTTTTTAATTGTTCAAATCTGATACACCTGGTAAGGTGTAAATTGAAATACATGTTTACCATAATTATTTGCCACTAGTTGCCTCAGTAAACATACAGTAAACTCGTAGAGAGACCCATGAGAGAGAGAATGTTGTTAAATGGTAAGATATTTGTCAAACACATGCCATTTTTAATTTAACATGGATAATATTAAAATGAAACAAACTATATGAGAGGCATGATTTAAGTACTCCTAGATATTCCTTTCTTGCTCTTTGTAACAGAAGGATTAGTGGATCTGAAGACAAAACTTAATCCCCCTGGAATACACTGAAATTTTTGAATGTATTTTTAAGTTGCACAGTGATACTTGCTAGGAGCTAGGGATTTAATCTTTCTGTCCCCTTTGGTTAAGAGTCTAGGGTGTTCATTAAGGTTAATAGCTCTGCTTTGCCTCATGCTTTACTGTGACATTGGTTAAGCTTTTTTGTACCTATGTACCTTTTCCTTCCTCTTTACTATTAGAGCAACATCTTCCGTTTCAAATATATTCAGTCAAACAGGAGGTGCTATGGTATTATTGCCATAGAGAGAGGGTTTGATAATATTGATAATGTAAAGCTAAATAGGCTTGATACGAGGATATTTGGTAGCACCTTCCTCTTGAAGAATTTTACTAGTAAAGTCTACTTTCTACTGGTAGCTACTCTTCACAATCTTTTGGATGAATAATAACTTGTATTATACACATTTATCTTGGTTCAGGTGTAGTTTTTGTGATGACAGGTACATGCTGACTTTTTCTAGTCATGGGGACATTCCTGATTCTGTCTTGATTCTGCCTGAATGTCAGTATAACATTGTGTCCTGAATGTACAACCAAGCTTCTGACTTGGTAACATTTAGCCATAAAAATGGCGCTGAAGAAGACTTATAAGATTAGTAATGAACCTTTCTTTCCTCGATGCTTGTTGGCACTTTCTCTTTTTCCTAGGAATCTGTTGCATTTTTTTTTAAACGCAGATTAATACTTGAATGTTTTTGTCTTGCCTGAGGTACAGCTTTCACAATGGAAAGGGAAATACTTCCTTCAAGAAGCCTGTTTGATGGACTGTTTTATAACCTGTCATTCCTTCTCCTTCTTTCTTTGAACCTCAGATTCTTTTATCCTTCCTTTAAGCTTAGCCTTATTTAAGCCTCTGTGTTGTATAAATTCTGAAATGCTTCCTAATCATTTTGTCTGACAATATCAATCAAGCTGTCAAAAGTACAGCTCGTCACCTGCAGACTTTTCTGCTGAAAAATTTAGTGGATGTGAGGCTTCTGATTAGAGCAGATCATTCATAGAATTTGTTCCAAGAGACTAAAAATCAAGATGTTATCCTTAAAGCTGGCTCCAAAGTTTGATTGGAACAGCTGCGTTTGTCTGGAACTAGAATTTTCAAGAGCAGAAATGCTCTCATCTAACACATTAGGAATTTGAGGCAACCTGCTTCTTGAAACCTCTTTACTTGGCTTCCAGGTGTGGGGATACTGCTTTTGGGTATCGCACTTCAGCTTTTCATTTTTGTAGTAGGTAGATTACATGGTGTTCTAGAAGCAGGTAACACAACTGCCTTTCTCTTTTGAGACATGTGTTAAAGTCTTGGTTACATTACAGAGGAGATATCCTAGAGCAGGATGTTTCTGTTACAAGAATATTTACCTGCTATATGAAATCTCTACACAATGTGTTCTATGTTGCTGAGCAAACCCTGAGAGCTGAATTAATTTGCTATTGCTTCTGAGGAAAAAGGGATTTTTCTCATCAGCTACCAAGAAATCTTTTTATTCTTTCACATGTTTCTAATTTTACTTCAAAACATTAAATAGCAGTTCATCTGTTGTTTTTTCAGGGAAGTTGGATGAGAGATTCCTGGGTTTAGTTTATGAATGTATTTCTTCAAAGTCGTAGTAATATTTGCAATGGAAACATTGCAGAGCTAATAGAACTAGTTCTAAACTTGGGGAGTTCTGCATAGATAGGGAAGGGGAACTAAACCAGAATGTGTTTTGGTTTTGTTTTGTTTTTTAACTACCTCTCTACAGCTTAAAGACTTATTGCAAGTTACAGAAGCCTTGTTTTTTCTGCAAGAGCTATTCCTCAGCCTACTGCGCTATCCTGTGTTTTGGAAAGTTCAGTTATCCCAGTTTTGTCTGCAACTGTTATGCTTCTGCGAAGTGTGTTTAAATGTAACGGGAGAATGCTCATCTTTGATCTCCTTAATAGAGGACAACTTTGAGCTCTTAAAAGAGGTAAGAGTTCATGGGGAAAACAATAAAGTAGTTGTATTAAATTTAAAGACTATCATGTTTAAGACTGTATTTAGAGACATTGATACATGGCATTCATCTGCAAGTGACCAGTGTTGTTTCAAAAGCTTCTAACTTTTTTTTTTCCTTGGTTGAAGACCTTCAGAAGGTAAAAACTTAACTGGTTCTGTATAAATCAGTTAACCTTTTAGGATGGGAGTTGGTTGAAACTGAGCTGAAATGGTTTGAACAAAGTAACAAAATGTTGTAGTTATTCAATTAAAATACTACTTTTACACTATTCATATTCTTCACTGCATGTGCTGTGTTGCTGTGTGTACACTCACTACGATTAATGAAAAAACTCCTTGCAGAGTTTTGGTCATTGCCCATTTGTACTGTTTAATGCTGCTGAAAAACAAAGAAGACTTGAACCTCTTTCTTTTTTCCTTGTAGGTATTTCCAGTGGAACAGTGTATAATTGGGCTAGCGCTTCTACTGCTGCAAACACCAGGAAGTCAGCAAAAGTCTGTCTTGAGTCTAGGTAAAGCTCTTGTTGTGGAATAGTGTCGTGGTTTAACCCCAGTCAGCAACTCAGCACCACGCAGCCGCTTCCCCCTCCCCCTCCCAGTGGGGTGAGGAGGAGGAAAGCAAAGGAAAAAAAAAGTAAAACTCGTGGGTTGAGATAAGAACAGTTTAATAACTAAAGTAAAATATAATACTAACAATAGTAATAATGAAATATAATAATAATAGTAATGAAAAGGAATGCAACAAAAGAAGGGGGGGGGAAGGAAAAAAAACCAGTGATGCACAATGCAATTGCTCACCACCCGCTGACCGATGCTCAGTTAGTTCCCGAACCGCAATCCGCGCCTTCCGGGCAGCTCCCCCCTGTTTATATACTGGGCATGACGTTCCATGGTATGGAATACCCCTTTGGCTAGTTCAGGTCAGCTGCCCCGGCTCTGCTCCCTCCCAGCTCCTTGCACACCTGCTTGCTGGCAGAGCATGGGAAACTGAAAAGTCCTTGGCTTAAGATAAGCGCTACTTAGCAACAACTAAAACATCAGAGTGTTATCAACACTATTCTCACACTAAATCCAAAACACAGCACTGTACCAGCTACTAAAAAGAAAGTTAACTCTGTCCCAGCCGAAACCAGGACAAATAGGAATCCACATGCTTAAGACTGTGTCTTTGTTTCTTCATTTTTATGAAAATACGCACTGCATTCCCCTGCAGTTGGATTGGGTGATTAATTTTTTTTTATACGCAGGATTTTTCCTGAATTTAAAAAGTAACATTTGATCTAATAGCAATAAAGATAAATTTTCCTGCTACACTAACTTTTTCCATGGATGTTGCTGTATTCTAAGCTCCCTCCTATCTTGGAGCTTATCTGTTTCATTTTTGAGTCAACAACAGGATATTCTCAGCTGAGAGTCATGCATCCTGAATGGTTTCTTTTGACAGATCTTAAGAGAGCAGGCCTGACAGTCATGGCAATGTTTGGCTGAGCTTTTGACTTAGCAGTTTTGCTTAGTGGAGTTATTCCAGTAAAAGCAAAGGACTGTGCTGCATTCCATTATTGTACTTCTTGCTGCCATCAGGTACTTTGCTATAAACATCAGAAATGTATGGGCCTCTAAATAGAATTGGAGTTTTAGCAAAAAAACTTTTGCACTTTAACTCCAGGATGCACATACTGTAATTCTGGGGACTGTTACTTTGCTTGACCAGAGTGTTTCCGAGAAATGTTTGTGTCATGCCTAAAAGTACAGATTATGTTAGTTCTTTTTTCCCTACGTGATCTTTCTTTTTCCCCGCCTTGTCTTAAATAGCCTACAAGCTCCTTTCTTGTTCAGAAGCCCAGAACATCTCAACCACAGCCCTTACTTTGGTGATGCCTGTGCTACAGATCTTATCTTCTACAACTGTTGGGGACTGCCTGTCAGAGGATGATTCTGGAACTACCAGGCAGCAGCTGGCTGTAAATCTTTTGGGAATATTACAGAAGGAATGTGTGAAGGATAAAAAGGAATTGGTAAAGTTACAAGGTTTTTTGGGGCAGGTAGGGGATGCATTTAACTTTTTTGCTGCATTACATCTAGCTGCTTGGGAAACACTCTACCTGTGTGAGCTGCTTTGTGTAAGACATTGTATGGAAACATGCAAAAATATGTATAGTCCATAAAACTAGACTACTGGTAAAAGTGGAAGTGTGCTTGTATGCTAGATATTGTTTTACTTAGAAGATGGGATTTTTTTACTTCTAGAGACCATATGGATTAAAGAATTCACCTGCATTATTAATCAAGTAACAGGACTCAGTAGAAAACAAGGTTATGTATACTTGGTCTCTTTCAGACTTGGTTATTCTACTCATCTATATCCTTTTCGTTACCATTGTATGTGACTGTTAGGTACCATTCTTTCTCCTGTGGCTGACGAGAGTTGCGGAGCACATAAGTGTCACTTACCAAATTTCAGTTCATTATCCTGGATCTTTTTATCTGTGCTGTTGGTTTTTTGTTTTTATTTATTTACTTATGTCCCACTTAGCTGCCCTCCACCCATTTGTCCCATCTCTTCTGAGAACAGGTGGCAGCAAGTGTCTTTGATCAAGGTGTGCTTAGCACTGTAGAAGCTAAGCTTCCTTTCTGTTTTATACCCCTGTTATGTTGTGTAGGGAGGGTGGTGATGTGATGAGTTGGAGACAGAAAAAAATGCCAATTCTGAGTTCTGGCATGTCTCCTTGTCCTGGAATACCTCTCCAACTTCATCTTCCATTTCCACAAATCTGAAAAGGCAAGGCCATTTGTACTCCTAATGAAAGATAAATGTTTTAAAGTTCACTAAAGCCTACGCTCCTTATTCTGCTCTGAAAGAAAAGTCTGTGTGATGGCTTTAAGTACAGAAGGCTGCTCAGTTCCCCTTAATGGGACTTTCTAGGTGGCAGCCTGTACAGAGGCCACTGGAGGATTGTTTCAGTGAGAGGTGTTCCAAGTACTTCAGTCCTCTATGCTTTGTGTCATTGGACCATCTGTTTTCTTTACTGTAGTGTTTTAGAAGCTAGTTTAATGTCTTACAAGACTACTGGCTTACTGTACGACACAGGTTACAGTGCATTGTATAACACTGGCTTCCTGTAACAGAACTTTGTTGTACTAATTCTGGTATTCTCCTTGCTTCAAAAAGCATGTGAAAGCTTTTCTGTTAAGGGCTTAAATAATTTGTGATGACTTTCCCTTTTTGTGTTAGCCATGTTAAACTGAAAAGATACTTCTTTTTGGTGGGAATTCTCTAACAGTCTTTTCACTTCTGTCTCACTGATAGACATCCTTGTGGAGTTCATAGCAAGTAGCATGGCAGATGTTTGGTAATACGTGTTTAGCAGTGAGAATGGGGACATGGACGCTCATTTTGCATGATTGTTTGTAAAAAGTATGCCAATAACCTTTGGTTCTCAACTGAAAGATGAAAAAATGTTGAATTTCTATTTAATGTTCCCATGGGTTCAGTCCATTTGTGTTGTCGGATCAGATCAGTGCTAAGAGAATACAATCTTTAATGAATTCTCCTTACTTAGACTTTCCTCACACTGGAAATGGGCAAGAAAAGAGGTAGGAAAAATAAAACAAGTGTTATGTCCACAGTGAGCAAGCTTTGAATAAGAGTATTTAAGAACAAACATAATTAAGTTATGGTATATTTTTATAGAATCATGGAACAGCCCAGGTTGGAAGGGACCTCGAAAGATCATCTGGTCCAGCCTTTTGTGGGAAAGGGAGCCTAGATGAGATTATGTGGCACCCTGTCCCGTGGCATCTTGAAAACCTCCAGTGATGGGGACTCCACCATGTCCCTGAAGAGGTTGTTCCAGTGAATGATTGTTTTCACTGTAAAAGATTTCTTTCCTATATCAAGATGAAACATCTCCCAGTGTAACTTGTAGCCGTTGCCCCTTGTCCTCTCCATGTGCCTCCTTGTGAAGAGAGAGCTTCTGTCCTCTTAGTAGCTGCCCTTCAAGTACTGGAAAACTGTGGTGACAGCCACCTTGAGCCTTCTCTTCCTCAGGGTGAAAAGACCTAACTTACAGGGCAGGTTGTCCAGCCCTTTGATTGTCTTCATGGCCCTCCTTTGGACCCTCTCCAGTCTGTCCGCGTCTTTTTCTGAATTGTGGGGACCAGAACTGGACCCAGTATTCCAGGTGCAGCCTGACAAGTGCTGAGTAAAGTGGGATGATCACATCTCTATCTCTGCTAGTAATATGCCTGCAGATGCAGCTCAGGATCCAATTTGCCTTGGTTGCTGCAGCAGCACACTGACTCATGTTCAGCTTGTTGTCCACCAGGACCCCCAGGTCCCTCTCAGCAAGGCTGCTCCCCAGCCACACAGATCTGAGCCTGTGCTGGGCTCTTTGATTATGTCATCCCAGATGCAGGACTTTGCACTTGTCTTTGTTAAACTTCACACAGTTCTTGCTAGCCCACTCTTCCAGCCTGTCCAGGTCTCTCTGAAAGATGGCTCTCCCTTCTGACGTGTCCACCTCACCAGCCAGTTTAGTGACATCAGCAAACTTGGTGAGGGTGCTTTCAGTCCCATTGTCCAGATCATTTATGAAGATGTTGAACAGCATGGGGCCCAGTATCGATCCATGGGGGACCCTGCTTGTGACAGGCTGCCAGCCTGAGTGAAAACCATGATCACCACCCTCTGAGTGTGGCCTGTGAGACAATTTCCTGCCCATCTCACAGACCACCCATCCAATCTGTATCTTGACAGTTTGTCCAGGAGGGAAACAGTGTTGAACGCTTTGCTGAAGTCCAGGTAGACAACATCCACTGCTCTCTCCATGTTGACAGAAGATATTTTGTTGTGGAAGGTGATCAGGTTAGCCTGGCATGATTGGCTTTTGGTAAATCTGTGCTGGATTTTTCCCAATCACCTGCTTCGTTTGGTTTGTAACAGTTTCTAGGAGGACTTGTTCCACCACTTTCCCAGGGACTGAAGGAAGGCTAATGGGTCTGTAGTTTCCTGGGTCCTGTCTTGGGCCATTCTTGTAGATAGGTATGAGATTTGCCCTCTTCCAGTCATCAGGGATGCCCCCTGATCTCCATGACTTTTCAAAGGTAATAGGCAGTGGCCTTGCAACAATGTCAGCCACTTCTTTTAACACGCAGGGGTGGATTCCCTCCGGGCCCATTGATTTATATGGGTTGAGCCCTTGTAGAGGGCCACTACTGGTGGGTCAACACATGCGTTGTTGTAGCTGCTTGATTCTGTGAGCTGGGGTTCAGCCACACTGGTAAAGATGGAGGAAAGGAGGTATTGAGAACCTCTGCCTTGTCAGCATTATTAGTAACTCGTTTCCCTGCCCTGTTTAGTAATGGGCCTATGTCTTCCCTGGGCTCCTGCTTACTGCTCACACATCTGAAGAACCCTTTCTTCTTGACGTCTCTGGCCAATTTCAGTTCTAGAGGAGCCTTAACCTTCCTGTCTGCATGTCTGCATGCCCTAGCAAGGATCTTGTAGCCCTGAATGGGTATGTGGCTGCCTTTCCATAGCTGGTATGCTTCTTTTTTGCTTTTAACCACACCCAAAAGCTGTATTGTCTTCAATGGCTTTTTTCTTGGCGGTGATGGTAATGGGGAATTGTTCTACTTGTAGTCCCAAGATTTTAGGACATGGCTAACCTGCATTTCTACTTTGCCAATGAGGGATTTTATATGTATCTTTCAGTGTTGGCAGGCTGAAATTTTCTGCCTAATCTGCTTGAATGGGGAGCAGCATTAAAGTATAAATATGGTGATAGCTTGTTTTCTTGCAGCTGAAATAAAGGGAGAAGGGACTGAGTACAATTGTGTAGCAAAACCTTTGGGGAAGTAACGTGGAATGGGAAATATCAATACAATATTTCAGGCTCTACCAATTTTACCAGTTTTTTTCCAGGCATTTAAAAAAAACCAAACCAAACCTGTAATAGTCTGATCTTGATTTTGAGTCCTACGATCTTGTAGGGGCAGGCAACTAAACAGTACAATTCAGAGATCCTGAAGCTCTTCTTAGCCCGCTCTATGTCCTTGGATAAAGTTTAAATACCTCCATCAATAAATGGCAGTTTCACAACTGTATCCAGAAGAGGTTTTTGGCTCCAAGTGATCTTGCCAGCCAGACAGATGCCATTATAGATTGCTGAATTTTTCACATACAGTAATTGTAATGCATAGGTAATGGAATAAGCTAATTTTAATGTTATTTTAAAAAGGTCATCTAAAGTACAGGGGAATTCTACCTTCCATTAGCCAAAATAAATTTACATTGCATTGAACAGTGTGGTTAAAATGAAATTCTGCAGTTTTATGGAGAACAGCTTTTGCTACTCAAAATCTCTTTTTCCCTGGTAATTTAAAGGTGAGCGGGCCCTGCCCTGTTGGAGTCTGAATTCCATTTTTAATGTTCATTTGGAGACCTCTTTTCAAATACTTTCTTGACCTGATTTTTGTATAAATGTTCTTCATCTAATTACTGCCTGCCAACTACTGTCTTGATAATGGAAGGACGTTTTTGAAAATGTTGCATTTTCTAAGGAAACAAAGAATTTGTAGGAAAGAGATGGTTTGTCTTGGATTAAGCTTTTTTGTTTTATTGAAAAACTTCGAACTTCCACATTAATTTGCAGGAGCTTTAAAATATGTGTACTTTTACATATATAAAAACCTGAGTTAGGAGGATTCCTCATTTGTATTTTACTACTTTTCTGCTTCTAAATGTTTTCTTCCATGACTGCATCTATAGAACGTTTTGTTCTGAGAAGTGAAACAGTTAAACAAAAAATGTAAAGTTGGATTAGCTTAAGCTGTGGTGTTTTACTAAGTACTATCTAAAGTTAAGAGAATTTCCTTAAAATAATGTGGATGATACTTACACTTTTGTGGTGCACCTGTCATTGTCAGGAACGGAAGCATTTAATGTACTCCGGTTTTATTGTGTCCATTTTAGTGAGGAAGTAGCACTGCAGTTACCATCAGGAACAGGAATGATGGATGCCAAATAAAGGGGGAACTCCTGAATAGGGAATTAGCAAGCCATTCAAACATCCTTAGTGCAAGAATTCATATAAAAGATTGTAAAGAAATGTATTGCAATTCATTCTTTACATGTATTGCATTGGGACCCTAAAAAAAGATTTGTTTTGGAAGACAGAACTGGATTAGTTATGTTTTTTCTTTGTTCTTTCATGGTACCTTATTTGTTTGATTGAGAATTTTGCTTGTTTCACTTGTTCTCAGGTGTCCTGCAAACTCCCTTTCCCCATAACCAGCTCTTACAGCTCATTGTATACAACGTGGAAGATCATAGAGCTCATGAAAGAGAAGTCTGCGGTTACTAACTGGTTATCTTCAGTGAAATCACTGCTACCTGTTACAACTCAAGTCCCTGCCCATATTTTTCTTCTGCTGGCTTATCTAATGATCCAAGAAAATGGAGACAGTCTTCGTGATGTACTCCAGGCTACTACGGAAATAGCCAAGGCTGATTGTTCTCAGGTGAAAACTTACTGTTAGTGGTTTTTGTTACAGGAATTGGGCTGGATTCTGCAGCCCGAGAGAGGCAAGGCTGCCACAGCTTCGTGACCCCAGGTCCGACAAGTGGCAAGACTGTGCCTGTATTCCCAGTAGGTACATGCACATGCAGCACACATGTACACCACATACTTCTGCTTATATGTATATAATGCAGACACACCAAGCACTCACAGGAACACAGAATGGCACCAGAGGCCCCATGCTGCTCCACTTTCTGGCTGAGCAGGACGGAGGTCTATTAGTGGGCATATATGCACACTGTATGGATATGTACGATATGTACAGTATGGATCCCTCCAGCAAGGGGGCATAGATGGTCTGTGTGCACAGTAAGTGGCCCCTGGATCCCAGTCTCACCAGTTGCTGGCATCTGGACATATAAGCCCCTGAGGCCACAGCTCCACTGCAGTTGCTGGTGCAGACTGCCCCCCACCCTGCAGAGACACACACACACACTTGCACACACACCTACACACCCCACCCCACCCCTCGCTGTCTGGGACTCCCCTGGCCCCCAAGCAGGGAGCCCCCCAGTGGTCTCACCCTTAGAGACGCACATATGGACGCACACACATATACCCCAAGCTGGCTGGAACTCACCTTTTGTGTGTCACAGCAAAATATGTATTATGTCTCTGTTTTGGAGTATTTTTTAGTTGTTTAGGCTTAGGAAAAAAGAGTGGCTTCTTTGCTGATATTATCTAATAAGTATGAAAGTACAACTTGAGGAAGTTGAAAAGAGACTACTAAACCATTTCTGACTTCTGGTGACCTCATAAATTATTCTCTGTGTTCTTTTGTGGTTACTGGAAGACTGCCAAGTCCCTTGTGATATCTGTATTCTTGCTTCTTAAAAATATGTGCATAGTCTTTGTCGGCTTCAGTACTGAATTCAGGCCTGAATTATGCAGTATGCTTATACTTACCTACATAACCTGGGAAGATAAATGGGGATATGTAGAAACAGTAATAGGTAATGCAGGAGGCATTATACAGAAACAATCATATCTGTAAAATAAAAAAAAAATGTAGGGAAGGGAGAAATGTTGCTTCAAATTTCAGATGTGCAATAAAGACAAGCTTTATTTGCTTCATTTTTTTTTTAAATTGCTTTCTGTCTCAAAGAGTTATCATACTCTGCAGCACAAGAGTTTGAAAAAGATACAGCCTATGGGATATGTGCTTGATGACTTACAATGCTGAGCACTGTAGTTCTGATCCAGGGGAGCAGTCCACAATGTGCTTGCTGTTGAACACATACTGAAACGCTGTGCTAAACCAGGCCCATTATACAGTGCTTTTGGGGATAAAAGTATTTCTTAAGCCAGAGAAGTTTTTAAACCAGGTGACAGCTTCATCTGTTGCGGGTTGCCTGCTGTTAACCTTTTATGTCTCTTCTCAAATCTCTTTCAGGCTGGCCTTTCGTTGTTTTCTTGTACGGGTGTGTTTCATAAGGCACTCAAATTGATACAGATTTGGGAGCATGTGATTTCTTTAAAATTTTGTTCTCAGTTTGACTGAATTTTTTGCATTTTAACTTTGTCTTTCTAGCATTGTGTTCAGTCATACTTTTGCGTTGTAATCAGCTTTTTGAGGATTAGTTACTTTATATTTCTAGGCTTAAATAATGCTCGTTCCAGGCTTTTTGTTTTGTGTCTTTTAGACACTTGAAATTTTTTAACCTCTGTATTAAAGGTAAGGGTTTGTTTGTTGGATGATATGTGGAAAAGTAATTCTGACTCCTCTTCAGACACACAGTAACAGATGGAAAAGTCCAGTTTTCAGTCTGGAGAAAATTGCAGGGTTTTGCTGTAGAATTACTGATGAGGACTGTGAGTATTATGTGGACATGGAAGAACATGTAGAATCTGTTAATTTATGTGAACTGTAAGATCACTGCTCTGAAAAAAAGTGTAATGTATTATTTACATCTGGTTTAGCCAAACTAACTGTAGCTGGGTTTCCAAGAAGTATGTAACCTGCAAGCACATTTAACTCATTGTGTTTCTCACTATAGCTTGAGAAAATAGACATATACAATACTTTGGAGGGAGGAATAAAAAAGGGAAGATTTCATTGGTCTTAAAAGGATTTTTCATTGTGGCATCTGTAGCATAGCATTGTGGTTTTTTTGGCTGGTTTGTTGGGGTTTTTGTTTGTTTGTTTGTTTCTGTCTGGAAGAATCATAGAATAGTTTGGGTTGGAGGGGACCTTTAAAGGTCATCTAGTCCAACCCCCTTGCGATTAGCAGGGACATCTTCAGCTACATCAGGTTGCTTAGAACCCCGTCCAACCTGACCTTGAATGTTTCCAGGGATGGGGCATCTACCACCTCTCTGGACAACCGATTCCAGTGTTTCGCCACCCTCATCGTAAAAAATGTCTTCCTGATATCTAGTCTAAATCTACCCTCTTTTAGTTTAAAACCACTACCCCTTGTCCTATCGCTACAGCCCCTACTAAAAAGTCTGTCACCATCTGTTGTGGTTTAACCCCAGGCAGCAACTAAGCACCACGCAGCTGCTCACTTGCTCCTCCCCCCTCCCAGTGGGATGGGGAGGAGAATCGGAAAAGAAGTAAAACTCGTTGGTTGAGATAACAATGGTTTAATAACTAAAGTAAAATAATAATAAAATATAATAATAATAATAATTGTAATGAAAAGGAATATAACAAAAAAAAAAGAGAGAAATAAGACCCAAGAAAAGACAAGTGATGCACAATGCAATTGCTCACCACCCACTGACTGATGCCTGAGCAGCGATCCGCCCCTCCCGGCCAACTCCCCACTGTTTATATACTGGGCATGATGTTCTATGGTATGGAATATCGTTTTGGCTAGTTCGGGTCAGCTGTCCTGGCTATGCTTCCTCCCAGCTTCTTGTATGCCTGCTTGCTGGCGGAGCATGGGAAACTGAAAAATCCTTAAGATAAGCGCTACTTAGCAACAACTAAAACATCAGTATGTTATCAACATTATTCTCATACTAAATCCAAAACACAGCACTGTACCAGCTACTAAGAAGAAAATTAACTCTATCCCCCCTGAAAACAGGACACAATCTTTCCTGTAGGCCCCCTTTAAGTATTGAAAGGCTGCAATAATGTCTCCCCGGGACCTTCTCCTTTCCAGGCTAAGCAACCCCAAGTCTCTCAGTTTTTCCTCATAGGAGAGGTGTTCCAGCCCTCTGATCATTTTTGTGGCCCTCCTCTGGACCTGCTCCAACAGGTCCATGTCTTTCCTGTGCTGAGGACTCCAGAGCTGGATGCAGTACTCCAGGTGAGGTCTCACCAGAGCAGAGTAGATATGGATGCAGCATATTGGGAAGAGGTATAGCAGTGAACAGAAAATTGCAAACTAAACTGAAGGGTACAACCAACTTGAGCTGTCTGCAGCACACTGTAGCGCACTTCAAACCACAAGTTGAATTGAGAAAAGTTACTGGGCAATTTGCTGTTATAGTACATCCATGCCTGTATGTGAATTAGATAGGTAGGTGTCGTGCTTTGCTCATTTTATTGTATTTTGAAGTTTCTGTGTTGTCCTGTGCATGCTGCTATCATTATGCTAATGTTAGTTAGTATGGTATTTCATTTTAGTGAATACACAGGCGATTGCAGATTCAAGATGACAGTGTTTATACAGAGCCTGAACTGCCATGTTGGTATTTGCTTTAGGAAGAACCTGCAAGGCTACACAGCTTATTTACAGTTCAAAATAAGAACAGGATCTAGTTCCTAGATAGTTCTTTTTGAAGTATTTATTCAGTGTCCTTGGTATACTCCTTGTTGAATTGTGTGTAAACAACTGCCCTGGGATGTTGCAAGTCTGATGTCAATGGAAATACTGAGCTGCTAGAAGTTAGAACTGACTCCTCAAAGTTTGGCATCTAGTGGAAATGTGGAAAATGAAGTGCTTTTTGTTCTTTTCAGGATATCTTTTCCCATTCTTACTTTGTCCATTTAATGGTTCTTATTTTCTTAGAAAAGCTGTTATTTTCTTGCACATGGATGATTTCTTTCTCTTAAACTACAGATTTAAAATTCTTCCATTCTGTTATAGCATTGTACCTCTTCTAGAGGGTGGTTAAATAACACAAAACAGGAGAGAATTAAAAAGCAGGAAAAAAGCATAAAAAATCCATGCGAGCAAGTCAGAACCTCACAGTACTCTTCTCAGAGCAAAAGATTCTTTCTCAGACAGCTGTGGCAAGAGGTCACTTGAAGCTGTTTTTGCTGCTTCATGCAATGTTTGGCTTCCTTTTAATTTGTCACCTGCTTCTTGTCACTCCTTTTAACTTAAGATACCAACACTGTGTGATGTTTAAAACCTTATAGTGAAAAATACTGGATCATAAAGGCTCTGGTGGTCTGTGGCAGGGAGAAATAAATGTGTTACACTAAGAGTTCCTAGGTTACTTGATATGGTAAAACTCCAAACAACCTATGCTAGGAGAGCCATTTACCAAATGGTGGTGGTATTGCTGCTGATCACCAGGTACAATGGCATGCTCTAGTATTTTTGGAATAAGCATGGTATAGAGTTCATTCAGTAAGTTGTTACTTAACTGTTTTGAAATAAGTGGAAGCCTTGAGCATTTTTTAAGCCTTTCTTAACAAGGGGCTTTATGCTTTTTAAGTTAGAATATTAAAAAAAAAACCAAACCACCCCCCATTTTTGTTGTTGAAAGATAAAGGAAACCATAGATTTGAATTTTGTTTCTAAAAGTGCAGGTTAGTCTTCTCAGCTCAGGGTATAGGTTTACCTTGGTCATCCAATTCATAGCTAGAAAAAGGTTTTCTGCATTACTAACAATGCTAAGGTTTCTGTTAAGAAGTGTTTCGTTCATGAGTTTATCATCATCAGAGGTCTGGGGTTTTGAGTTATATGCACTATAATGGATTTGAGGGGGGCATTGTATGAAGTACATCGCCAGTTAAGACACTTTTTTGACCAACTCTGTTATAGAAGTGGCCTTACTGTATGGTATTTTAGCCCATGCTAAAAAGTTTACTTGTTGTGCTGAGTACAAAGCATAGGTGCATGAAATATTGACCATATTATTTAAGTACAAGTTGGAAAGCTGATAGCATAAAAGTAAGCAATCTCAGTGTCTTACCTCCAGGAAACAAAAAGGAATCCTTTAATAAGCAGGCACATTAGTAATAGGATGGTATTGCTGGAAAATAACACTTTTTATTTCTTACATGCCATTTAGAGCTCCAGTTGAGAGGAAAGGTGTGGAGCTATTTAATGACAAGGGGAAGAATGTAAAACTTACAGGTAATGAAAATTGTGATCCGACCATGATGATGTGATCCTAAGCCAGCAGTCAGAAATCAGTCTTCCAGATGTATTTTTTCTTGTAACTGCAAGAGACAGGTTTTTGAGGGAAGACACAATGCTTGAGGTGGCTTATAGATGCTTTGTTGACCTAGATTTTTTTGGCAAGGTAGTTATTAAAACTTAATTTCCTCACTTTAAGTGGGAAGCACCTAATTGTGTTCAAAGGGCAGGAGTAAGCAAAATGAATTGCACTTGTGTGTAAAAGCAAAGCTGAGCTGATGTAGAACCACCTGTGCATCTCTTCAACTTAGTTTCTTCTTGAAAATCTTGTTCTGTAAGTCAGCATTCAAAACTACGCCCCAACTATGAGTAGTTTGACAGGTCCACTAAATACTCTGTAACCAGGGATACAGGCCCCAGGCTTTGTAAATTAATTAATTATCCTCTAGGAAAAAGGTAGATGAGTTATGGCTACATGTTGTGACACCTGCAGTAGACATACATCTGCCCTATCCTGGGAAGCTTCTTCAGTTCTGATCCAAACTGGCACAAGTAAGGCAGTTTTCTTCTTGTGTCTAGCTATCTGTGTAAAAAACACCAAGGTAGCTCCAGGCTTTTTATTGTGGGTTTCCTGTTTTTGTCTGTAGACTGTCTCTAACTTTGTTCGCTACAATAAGTCTTTGAGTTGTATGATGAATCAGTGGCATATTACAGAAAGAGGAAAGGCATAATGCTTTGTTTATTAACTATTTGATATTGTGTTCAAAATGCAGTTTGATAGTCATTCCAAAAAGCAGTAACTTGCTGAAAAAAAAAATTACTGAAGTAATATAGCACCTGAACAGAATGGCCTGAACTCTGACTGTAGGGAATGACTCTCTTCTGAATTTCATTGGAATAATCTGGAATAGCTCTATTGACTTTAAATGAACAGTTTTAGAGACAAATTTAAATGCAAGTTAGCAGAGCTACAGAAGCTTTAGGCAGATACAGGAAGAGGAATGTAACCCAAAGTTGTTGATGTTTAGCATGACCTGAGTGGGTTTACCTACTTTTTTTGTTCTGCTTATTTTAAGCCAAAGCTTTTGTTTGCCAATACAGTAAATAAGATTGATGGACACAGCTTCTTGAGCTAACTATGGTGGCCTGACTACTTCAGAATTAAAAAGCCCTTCAGGCTGGTGAAAAAGTCCTTCTTGGCACTCAGAAAAATGGCTCGTGCGCAAATGCAATGAGAAGGTGAAACTGGATCATATTTTCTGTTTCCCTAATGATGAGCAGAAGTCCATGTGAATTAGAAACTGTTGTTTAAAATGCAGAACTCAAACCATAATTTGTTGATACCATCTAACTGGCTCACATTTCATTTGCTAATGGGGACTGCAAATGGTGAGCTTTTAGTCTTTTAAATTATTGTGGGCTTTAAAATACTTTTCTGCAAAGTATGTAAAGTATTCAGGTGTCTTTTTAGTAGTATCACATAAAGCAATCAGTATAATTAGTAATACAGTAGGCGTTCCGCTGGGTAATATTTGGAAATTTGGTGTGAGAAGAATACTGTGCTTAATTGGGCTGATATTTCCCTTCTCAGTCCTTAGTTAAGTGCAACCAAGGACACCTCAATATTCTCCACTTAGGAATATCTAATGCATTGTTGTCTTCTAAATTATGGGTTTTTTATTCCAAAAGATCTTAACACTTTAAAACTGGGACTTACTGTCTGGCTCAGTTGAACTTGGGATCACCTGGCATTTGTCTTGACTCTGACAAGTTATTTTACTCAAGACTCAGAAGAGTCTGCTTAATAGGTCCACAGAGATTATTACAGCATGGCACAGCATGGCACTGAAAGATTATCACATTGTTTCTTGTAGGCGCAATGCTCTCTGTAAGGCAGGAAGAATTACCTAGGACTTGTCTGGTCTTTCTCTTGCAGTTAAAGTAGTTAGTACAGGGGGAGAAAGCACTGAAGCTCATGGATGGGGGAAATAACCAATTACTTTAATAAACTCAGTGGGCAGTGTGATGGCAACAACCACATACATATTGATGGCAAAGTTATACTTTGGGAATTGCTTTATTTGGTTCTGTGTTTTATTCAGTTCCACATAAATAAATGGTGCTTTATAAAAGACAGGGAAAGTAAGCGGTAATACAGTGATCAGAACATCCTTTAAGTTAAGAAAGTGGAAAGCTCATCGTAACTAACTTGTTAAACATTTTGAGTCTTCAGTTCCCTAGGGCACTTTCTGAAGGACTATGCTGCACACCACCTTCCACTGCGTAATTAGAAGGCTGTTCTGAAGAAAAGAAGAAAGTCAGAGGTTGGGTGTGGAAAGAAGAGAACAAAAAATGGCTGTTAATCCCAAGCTTATTTTTAAACAGTCACCTATATTAACTTGAATCTGTTCCTTTGGTGTTACCAGCACTTGAACACTCAGTTTAAACCGAGGTGTTAGTAATGGAAAGAAGATCTAACCAAGTAAATACAGATACATTCCTAATTCAATGTCTTTGATTCATGTTCACATCGAAGTAAACTTGGGCTAGCAGACCCCAGCGCTTAGCCTTGAAAAAGGTAAGTAAAATGTCCACAGGGCAAAATGAAAAAGTGTCAACTTTGCAGCCAAACTGTGGACTACCTGTACTACAGCAGAAAATATGGAAGTGCTGAGATGTCATGGTGAGGGTCATACCATAAAAAGAATTGTGTAGAGCTTTTTTTTTTTGGTGCCCCCCCACCCTTTTTTTTAAAGCGATCAAGATAATCAGTAATTCTGCTCCTAGTGAAATTCTGTTACTTTGTGGTTCAGGATTAGTGTTTGTAGCTGTGCACATTGAATTGAAAAGCCACGGGTGATTGCCATGCAAAATCTGAGTTGAAGAATTGTGTTTCAAAACAAAACAGGGTCAGAAAGAGAGAAGGTCCATTGAGAATGCTCTCCTCATTGCTTTCATGTTTATTGCAAGCCCACAAAGGGGGGTTCACAAACAGATCTCCCATTTCCACGCTGAATATTGTTTTTATAAGGAGTCTGTTGTCTCTGCAGTAAATCAATGGAGAATTTAAAAAACCTTGCTAGATTTAAAAATAATTACAGTAACTGATTTTGCAGACGTTGTTCTGGTTATGCTTTATTTTTGGTTTTTGCCTACCCTTTCCGTGAGGAGAGCCTACAGAGGACTTCTGTGTAGGTACCTCCTCCTTCCCCACCGAGTAAAAGGTTTTTATGGTGCAAGATTAGTGATTATATTAGATCTGTTTTTAGCTGAGGCATTTTGGAGTAATGCTCTGAAACGCTATGGAAGAAAATCCAGAAATCTTTTTAAAAGGCTGACAAATGAAGAGTACTACATGGGCTTTTAGGCTGTCTTAAATCACTGCAGAGGCTGCACTGACACATGCTGTTTATGAAAGACTTAATACAGCCCTTCTAATCGGATGAATTTTCTTGTTGTGCAAAAACTGTTATTACACTGTGAAACCAGCTGTGATGCAAGGGGAAGAAATTAAATTGACTGAGAGGTCACTGGTGAATAATAGCACAAGATCTGTTACCATTATTAGAGGATTATGAGGCTCTAGAGGACATCCTTTCTTTTATGGTCTTTCAACTGCTGGAATGGAATAATTTAGTGGTAAATGACACCCTTCTGGGAAATCCGTCTGAAGATGCATTATTTCATGTTCTTTGGGGGCTGGGAGTGCAATAAAAAAAAAGGTAAAATACATTTTTATATGAGTAGAAAACATGTTTAAGGATATGTTGAACTGGATTTGGCTTGCTCAGGTGGTGCCTGATGGTATTGTTCTATGTCTGATTATGTGAACTTTGGAGAGTAGCTGTAGGGAAAAAAATCATGTTATGGGCAGATTCTTCATGGTTGAAGCTTATTAGTTAGGATCCTGCTGGAGTACATGAAACTTTTGAAAACCTAGCTTACATTCTCTAAAAAGTGTTTCTGATTTTTGAGAGCACTTTTTTTATTTTATAGCTTCTGTAAACAGAAACTTATCTTTATTTGTGCACTTATCTGAAAAACTGTTTCCTTCATTTCTGTGAATTGTTCAGTACTTCTGTCTTGCTTACTGGAGCAAGAAATGCCAGAGTACTGAATGCTTTTGAAAACCTGCTCATTTCACTGCCTTGCCTACTGGAGAACTAGATTGATGCTACCTCTCTTCCAAAATTCAGCCTGACATTTTCCAGAAATAAAACCTGGAACTTTGCAGTGACATTTATTTCCTGCCTTTTGGTTGGCTTTTTGTGAGGGGCCTGGAATGGTCACTTAGTGTTAAAATTGACCCAAAAGAACCGTCCAGGATAGGCATGGAAGCAAAGAAAGTGTGGTGGGAATAATGCAAAGTGATATCCTACATGTAGAATTTAAAACAGGGACAGCATATGTTAATATGTATTTGGATTATATTTTTTTGAAAAGGGTTTTTCCTTTTGAACATGACTTTACTTGGCTTACTGTTTTCTTGCTGTCTTTTATTCTTTGTTCTGACCCAAGGGCTGCATGAGGACAATTTCTCTTCAGTAAAGTGTAAGGAAATGTGAAGGAACAGAAGAGGAGGATTATCTTTCTCCCCTGCTATCCTCCCTTAGCTTGTGAAGAAGAATAACTGTCCTGTAGCTTAGAAAAAAGAAATCAGACCACCAAATCGCAGAGAGTAAGAGCAGTTCTCAGACCTATTTATTAAATAAAAGCATTTTGTTTCGCATGTTGAATCTTACATTAAAAAGGAGAGTTATTGACATACCTCGGCATCATTTTTGAGATGCAAATTAATTTTAAAAACAAAAAACATAGTCTTGGAACCCTTCTTCAGGTTGCTAATGACAGACTTGACCTAACCACCACATCCTCTGGGAGCATGGGGGATGCAGAAGGCAGTGTTGCCAGGCAGCATGCCTCTCCCTCTCCAGAGCTGCTTCTTACCTACTGGGAGGTAATGAATTGTTGTATCACCTTTTTGGAGCTGTTAAGCCCTTGATGAAGATTTAGCATAAATTTAATATTGAAATTAGTCCTAGCATTGTTTATCCATTACATGAAGGAGATGGAGAGAGGAGCAGCTTTGCTGTACTAGAACATCTTGGATTTTTTCCTAGTCTTATAATTTGAATATACAGTTCAAAACAAGTACACTTTAAAGGACAATACCTTTAAGGGAATATGTAACTGGCCTTATAGTAGCACGTGCTTCGTCTTTTCCGGAGAGTTTTGTAAATCGAACTTAGCATCTCTTTACTAGATGTTAGTGTAAAAGTCATTGTAGAACTTTCATTTAATACCTGTTTAGTGTAGAATTAACTTTGTAACTAGAAAATTAATGCGGACACAGGACTTGGAATGAGCTGATAAAGGCTCGGCCTGAGCAGACTGACTTTAAAGGGTTTGAATGCTTTTATAACTGTGGATTATGAATATAATTTATTTTGAATGTCATTCAGTCTGATTGCCATATGTGTAGTCCAATGTAGATACAACTGAGAAAAATGCAGGAAGTAGCCTATTGAATAGAGAACTAGCTTAAGACCAAATGGAGTCACATAAGACCCTGCCTCTGGCAAAAGGAAGAGGTGCTATGGGGAGAGAATGGAAGGAAGGAACTTAGGTAAGGAGTTTCATCGTTGTAAAGACATATCTGACATCTCTGCTGATGTTTTATGTAGCCTTTTTGTCCAGCACAGGGTAAACCAATGACAGCATTTATCAGGGTTGGGTATGGTTTCAAGAATTAACAAAATGCTCTTATCCTCAAGAGTTGAGAGTCTTCCAACCATGCTGTTGCATACAAAACTTTCTGGATAATATTGTTAGAAGATGTTTCTTCCCTGTTCACACATTGTGTTAACAGTTGTATGGAAAACTTACGCATCTCGGTGGAGGAGCACGCATGACCTCCCTGATAATTTTGAGACTTAAAATGGTGATGCACGTTGCTGTGTTAATGATTGCTTCCCTAGAGGTGTGAAATGTCCATTGCTTGCTCATTGCCCTGCGATTTACCTTGTATCATTCAAAGATTTAGGTAACAGTAAATCAGGTGATTTATTTTTTTATTAACGCTCAAGGTACAACAGGTGCCCAGAAATAAAACTGCTGCCATCTATCAAGTCTCCTAGCTTGAGGGGGATTTTTTTTTTTTTCCTTCCTGTATTACTTAGTTTCTGTGCAAGCTTCCCTTTCCCTAAGGCTTGATTTAACCAAAACAGGTTCTTGCTTTGAGGATGTTGAGCCTTTGGTACTCAAGTCTTCTTTTGGGTTCTATTTAATTTAATCAGGAAGTTAATTTTAGTTTTCTTCCTGAGTACTAATAAACATAATTTTCTCTTAGGCAGTGCTGTTGTCACTTGGGCATGGGTAAAGTGGGGAATACAAATTGTGCATCAGTTAGTGTAAACAAATCATTACAGTTGGGGAATGGGAAGGAAAGGTAGGGCAGCAAATTAAATCTCCATGTTTTGAGTGAAGGTTTCATTTTTCTGTTTTTCAATGTTAATGCAGACATCTTATTACTGAATTTTGACTGGGACCAGAATTGATGTTAGTCAAACTCTGCTGTGTGCTGGTGAGTTTGGAATGACTTGCTTCACCCACCTGCTTTTGTACTTTAAAGAATATCGTGATAACAAGGAATACTCCTTATGAGGCAGGATTCATAAAATATTGTGGTGATGGTCTTGAAAGTGTGACCAAGCATTTCAAAGACATTTAAGCTAGGAGGAATGTGCTGATTAAGGCACATGATGGGATAAATTCAGGGAAGCCCCCAGAGAGTGGGGTGGGGGAGAAAGATCCCAATTGCTACGTGTGTCTGAAATAGCAGTTGAGCTGTGATGAGAATAAAGCCAGGTGGGGAGGAAGGGGGGGAGACTTATTTTGAACAGAGAAGAAAAGGGTTACATTAAAGCCCTGTTCCAGGGTGATGCTGTGAGGTGGGTTGTATGTGGACTCACTCCTTTGACTTCCATGGTGTAGACCCATGTGATAGATCTGAAAGGAGTTTAGGGTTGAAAAGGTTCTTACTTGTTGTCATACGAGAGAAAATCTGAGAGAATCTAAGAACCATGAGGTGCGTTGCTTCTCGGGGAGTATGTTACTCTCAGAAGTATCTTTCTTCTCATTATATTTTAGTCTTTCTTCTATGGGACTGTTTATTCTGGATGAGTTAAATTTTTGATGAGAGAAAAACAGATTGATAATTTCCGAGCAACTTGCAAAGGACCACCACTGTTCTGGTGAAAGTCAGGTTTATGGCCACTTAAAAAGGAGGAGTGGTATCCATCTGATAACCTGCCTTGAATTGTTGCAAAGTTGGTGTGACTTTATACAGTTAATGGTAATTTAGAAATACGTCAAAATTATCTCTGCCTACAACTGTCTGGGCTCCTTTGGTCTGCTGAGACAAGGTTGTTATGTTGGCCTGGGAGAGTGTTAGTTAAGAAGGCAGGTTGGGAATGTTCACGCTGGGGCAAGACACTGGAGAATATGATATAAAACGAAATCTTCGTGGGTGACTCTTTCTTGTGGTCCATCTGTTTTAGCCTGAGCTTTAAGGTAATAGTAGTGTTTATTATAGATTCAGTTTTTGGGAGTGAAGAAGCAAAACCAAAAAACACTGCAAAAACACAAAGCCAGAGGAGTGTTTGAGATGAAAAGCTAAATCTGTCATTTACAGCTTTGCATATTCAGATGGGTTATTCTCACCACCACATGGTATGCAGATCTGTGCTATAAGATATGCACAGTTAGATAAACAAATAACTTCCACTTAATAATCTCTGAAATCCTGAAAATTGATTGATGTATTTTATTACACATTGGCTTTTGAAACCTGCAGTTGCAGCCTAGATTGCTATAAAAGCATCTTACAGATTTCCAGTCTTCTGTTTGCGTAAATCTAACAGTTTTGTGATATGTGTAAGGCAGGCTATTTAATTAACCCATTTGCAATTTACATTTTCTGTGTATAAAAATTTTTAATTCATCTAATGGAAGAAGCCTTGCTCTTACAGCTTTTATTTAGAAAACTAGTCATTATGTGTGTATAATTGGAGGATTCAATGTTCTCTTTGAAATATTTGTGTTTCAAATTTGACAGATCCTGCCTCATCTGTATCTCTGATACCTTATTTCTATTCTGCTCATCTGACATTCAGTTTTTATGTAAAAGATAACTTAAAAAAAATTAATTTGTACATGTTGTGGTTTAACCCTGGTGGGCAGCTAAGCCCCACGCAGCCACTCGCTCACTCCCCCGTGGTGGGATGGGGAGAGAATCAGAAGGGTAAAAGTGAGAAAACTCGTGGGTTGAGATAAAGACAGTTTAATAGGTAAAGCAAAAGCCCCACGCACAAGCAAAGCAAAACAGGGAATTCATTCACTACTTCCCATTGGCAGGCAGGTGTTCAACCATCTCCAGGAAAGCAGGGTTTCATCATTTTTAATGGTTACTTGGGAAGACAAACGCCATCACTCTGAACATCCTCCCTTCTTCCTTCTTCCCCCAGCTTTATTGCTGAGCACAACATCATATGGTCTGGGATGGCTCTCTGGTCAGTTGGGGTCAGCTGGCCCGGCTGTGTCCCCTCCGAGCCTCTTGTGCACCCCCAGCCAACTTCCTAGCAGGGCAGTGTGAGAAACAGAGAAGGCCTTGACACTGTGTGAGTGCTGCTCAGCAATAGCTAAAGCATCCCTGTATTATCAACACTGTTTTCCACACAAATCCAAGACATAGCCTCATGCTAGCTACTATGAAGAAACTTAACTTTATTCCAGCCAAAACCAGTACACCCCAAAAGCTGGAAAACTGCCCAATTTACCTTCAATCCAAAGCTCTGAAAGAAAGGGGAGGGAGGGTGCTAGCTAAGAAGATTTTTTTTTTTTTCCTTTCTCTTTCCTATTAGCAGAAAAAATAATGCAAAAAGGTAGGAGTTTCTAATATGTTTTGACAAGTTCACTGTCTTCTGTAAGATATCATGTTGGCAACCTAATTCCAAGTTTATTTCCTGCTTTCATTTTATTTTAGGTCCCAAATCTGATCCCAGTTCTGATATTTAAATTGGGAAGACCTTTGGAGCCTGCACTTTACAGGGATATATTGTATACATTGCCTACACTGGGTGTGCACAAGGTCAGAATGAAAAATTTTTAGTAAAACAAAAACTGTATCAATAAGAGTTCATTTATTTATAAAAAATTATTTAGACTGAGCAATGCATAGCTTGCTTAAAATAACTAATTTGTAAGCTTCAGCATAACTTCCTAATATTTTGGATGGGATATGACATTTGTTTTAAAGAGTGAAATGTACATTATGCTTTATTGTCTGCACGGTATCATCATTTTATGTATATATCATAAGAAGATGCTCTTGGACTCGTTATGCACTGAAGTTTTTTAGAAAATGTCTTCCAGTTTCTTTATGACATTGCAGTTTTACAGTTATCTCCCTGTTATACTTGGTTGCAAAATAATGATTTGTAGATTAGTCTTTGTTCTTGGACATAAAAAGTAAGTGACATTTGATTAAAAAAATTTCTTTCAGGTTTGTGTAGCTCAGAT
Organism: Gymnogyps californianus; assembly: GCF_018139145.2. Classification (NCBI taxonomy): domain Eukaryota; kingdom Metazoa; phylum Chordata; class Aves; order Accipitriformes; family Cathartidae; genus Gymnogyps; species Gymnogyps californianus. The sequence continues at coordinate 47,220,509 of NC_059500.1, read as the reverse complement.
TCTACGTGCCATACACATGCTGGGGAGCACGCCAAAGCTTAGAGCAATTACTTTGCGGCTGATGACATCCTTATGGGAAAGACAGGTTAGAAAATTGTGATAGTGTCACTAACGTAAGTGTAGTTGAAAAACTTCATTACCTCTAACCAAGGAAAGAAATAAATTTTGGAACATTGCTTATACTAGTATCTCATTATCAGCAGTATAAAGTAAATGGTGGAAGTTGTGCCTATAATGATTCTGTTTTAGTGAAAAATTTCAATAGTATGTCTTTCATGAAACCTGCTTTTCATTTCATCAGGTCTCAGACTGGAATTAGGAAAATAAAATTGTTTCAAGGACAGCTTTCTGCTTTTCATAATGTGCAGTAAGAACAAGACCTTAGTTACGTGGCAGTAATTTGCTTCTCTGTTTATAAAGTAGCAATAGAGATCTGGTCTGCAAAAGCCAGTTAGATCTCAATGCAGCATTAGATTCCAGTAATGAAGAAAAGCAAAGTATGATATGCAGTAAAAGTGATATTTAGAAGTCATGTAAAAGTGCTAGCAGTTGAAAATCCCATCACCAACTTTTGAAGGTGTGATGATAATTTTTAAATTAAATCTTTTCTAGGATCGAATTTACCCAGAATTGCAGAAGTTCTTGGCAATGTCTGATATGCCCTCTTTGTCTGTTGACAAAGATGCTCAATGGGAAAAGCTGATTGCTGAAGCTGCTTGTATAAGAGATATATGTAAGCAGAGGTAAGCGCACGTGTTATCCATCTTATGTCTTTGTAAGGAAAGACAAGTTGTTGTTTTGGTTTGGTCCGTGTCCCCGTCCCGTCCCCCCCCCCCCCCCCCCCCCCCCCCCCCCCCCCCCCCCCCCCCCGAAAAGCTGCATAATTATTTTTACCTACTCTGTTATATTAATTGTGGGTAATATTTTTCTAGTTGTAGGAGATACTGACTCAGGCATTGCTAATCTCAGCAGCTAGTAAGTTTTGGGTTTTATGTTATAACTAATAGAAAGCACATATAAATAATGTTAAAATTAAAATGTCTTCACCCTGAAACAAAATATGCATCCTATACTGATCCAGAGTAGCAACTTAAAGTATACCGCTTCCAAATTATAAAAAGAGAGTGATGAAACATTAGAAGAAACAACTAATGATCTGTCTATCTTTTGATCCATTCAAAGAAAGATTGGGTACTTTTCTGAAAAGTATATTTTGTCACATGCAAATTACTGGTCTTTATTCAGATATAATACTGACCACAGAACACAGTTGTACAAGTTTAACTGGATGATATATTGATCCTTTCCAGCTCTAACAATCCATGAATGTCAGTACTTGATAATAATTTACAGTTCCTGTAAAGATTATTGTTAAATACATTATCAGTTACTTCCTGGTTTATGTGCACAATACCATCTTTTCTGTTTGTCACTTATCTTTTGGGTTCCACTTTTCACTTCCCTTCTTAAAGGTCAGCTACTAACAGCTGGGAACATTAACATATCTTTTAATCATCAACTAAAAAAAAAAAATTCTTAAAGAAAATACCCTTTCCTTTACCTCTTCAACCTTCTTTAATTTTGCCAAACAGTATTGTTCAATAAATTTAAAAAAAAAGAAAAAAAAGTGAAAAGCAAGAGATAAATCTCAATGCAGCTGTAATATTCTTTTTGCCAGGTAAGTGGTGTAGTTAGAGTTCAGGTGTATGCACGTTCTTCGTGCATTTAGAAATTATTTGTAAGAAAATGAGAGCAAATAGAGAAAGCCTGAATGTTCCATGCATATAAATCACCTAGCCAGATGCTATTTACCCCAAGTTCTTACAGAAACAGTATGAGGAACTGCTCAATCAGCAGTTGACACCTCCCCCACCACCGCCCAATAAAACTGAATAGATACTGAAAGACTGGAAAGCAAACAAGCAGCCCATGCAGTCATTGAAGGAAAGACAAATGAGATTGCAGCAGCAAAGAATTCGGAAAAATATTCCTATCTGATGTAAGAGGGCCAAAAGTCTTTTGCTGCCAGAATCTCCACCAATACACAGTAGTGAGTACTTACAGAAGACTGCACCAAAGAAGCAAAGAATAGTGTCTTTAATAGCGTACATGGATTTTCCTTCTCAGTCACTTCTTGAATGATGTCATCTTTTAGCGTACACAACATCTTTGGACAAGAAGTTCCATAGCTTTAACTACTTGGTGATCTTTTATTTGAAACTTCATGCCTGCTGATTTAATTCTGCATGTCACTCAGCTTTTAGAGCTCCCTATCATATCCTCCCTTGTATCTTTTTTTTCCTCCCAGTTTTAGTCTGTTTTAGTTGTCACTTAAACAAAACCAAACCAATACTTAATGAATTTTTGTGTATAGAATAGGACTGGTCTGTATACATGAATATGGCCTTGTATCTTCATGTTTTTTCCTTTAGGCCTTACCAGCACGGAGCAGACATGTTGGCTGCAATTTCGCAGGTATTAAACGAATGCACAAAACCTGATCAAGCTTCACCCGCTGCCATAGCGTTACAGGGTCTTCAGGCGCTTTGTGAGGCTGAGGTAAGATTAAATTGGCTTGTCCCTGTGTTTCATGTTTTGCTTGTGGATTATGGACTGTTTTCCTACTTGACTTTTTTTTTTTAAGAGTGCATTGGATTGTTGCAGAATTTTTTTTTTTCTTCTGACCAATTTAATTCCTCTCTTCCGATATCAATTAATTGTTCCTGGGAAATTCTACTGTGAACTTTACTACAGCAGGTCAGCCCTTCAGTGCATGGGTTGGAATTTTAGGTCAGCTTTGCAGTTTGTTTCAAAGACATCCTTTCATGCATTTTTCCTTGAGATGTTTGGCACATAATTCTGATTGGCTGAAAAGTATGTAAATAATCTCATTTTTGATACCTTCTTACTGGCCTGCCCTGATGGGTCTCATTCACATAGTGTACCTGATAAGTAGTGAAATCACTTGCAATGGAGAGGCTTCTGTTTAATGAATTCATTTCTTACTGATGAAGAGGACAAGTAAGCATTGGAACATGCTGCCCAGAGAGGTTGTGCTCCATACTTGGAGGTTTTCACGTGCCTTTTGGATACAACCCTGAGCAACTAGGTCTGATCTCAGTGACCCTACTTTGAGCAGGAGGTTAGACTAGAAGTATCCTGAGGTCCCTTCCAACCCATATTGTCCTCTGATCCGATATCCCTGAGTGTCATGGTTTAACCTCAGCCGGCAACCAAGCACCACACAGCCGCTCCCTCACTCCTCCCCGCTCCCAGTGGGATGGGGAGGAGAATCAGAAAAAGATAACAATGATTTAATAACTAAAATAAAATATAATAATAATAAATATAATAATAATAATGGTAATGAAAAGGAATATAACAAAAAGAGAGAAATTGGACCCAAGAAAAGACAAGTGATGCACAATGCAGTTGCTCACCACCCGCTGACCAATGCCCCAGCAGCAATCCGCCCCCCAGCCAACTCCCCCCTGTTTATATACTGAGCATGACATTCCATGGTATGGAATATCCCTTTGGCTAGTTCGGGTCAGCTGTCCTGGCTATGCTCCCTCCCAGCTTCTTGCACACCTGCTTTCTGGCAGAGCATGGGAGACTGAAAATCCTTAACTTAGGATAAGTGCTACTTGGCAACAACTAAAACATCAGTGTGTTATCAACATTATTCTTACACTAAATCCAAAACACAGCACTGTACCAGCTACTAAGAAGAAAATTAACTATCCCAGCCGAAACCAGGGCACTGAGTTAGGAGCCAAGGCTCATTGTTTCCACAGTGACATCCCAGACGTGATGATGCAGGCAAAGACATACTATGAATCACACTATAGACAAACTGTGGACTATGCAGGCCATCTGAGTTAGTGAACTAATGATAGCCTGCAGGAATATTTGATTACCCATTCTCTGCCAAACAGCAATTTTAAGTTTATCCACTTCTTCACTTTTAGTGCAGTGTTTAGTGCAGTGTTTACTGCAGTGAGGCCAATCCAACAAAATCCAGCCATTGCCACATTATATGTTTGAAATCACATCAGCAAGAACAACATAGTAAATGGTTAGCAGTCCATACACATTAGTATTCAATATAGTGAAAAAGCTTCAGACAATGGGTACTAAGAACCAACTTATTCAGGGTAATTACTGTGTTTGCTTTTGGTATGGAGTTTAGCTCTTCTTAAGGTCACAGATTCTTTGAATGCTGGCCTCAGTATTTAAGCAGTGTTTTCCCAGGCTGGATTATATTTAGACTTTGTTTCCTGCAAAGAAGCAGGAGCTAGGCCTGTAACAAATGTGACATCCTACTATAACAACCCCATTTGAGAACACACGTACTGTACCACTGTTGAGAAGTGGAAGGCTGAGACAACTCCGGGTACTCAGGATGGAAGGAAGGAAGGAAAGAATCACTTTGTGGATGGGTACCAATTTTTCCTGTCCGAATTCTTATAGGGCCTCCTCAGCTTGCTTTGTTTCCCCAGTTTCATGCCAGTGTAATGTTCTGGGAGACCAGATCTGCCACCCAGGTGTACTGAAAACTTAATAGAGCATTCTCTTGTGGTTTGGTGAGCCGGGTAACCATTTGAGCTAAGTAATGCAGTCTGTCCCTTATGTAGTATTTAGACTTCAGTTTGCAGTGCAGAAACCTTAAAGGGCATAATCATAGAGGTTGGTCAGAGGGTTTTGTTTTGGTGCTCGCTCTCTCTGCCACTGTGTCAGTAGATAACCATGGGAACGGGATTTAATCTTTTTGAGCTTTTCTGTGTGCAGCTGCTTAGGTGCAGGACTTTAGTGAGCACCTAATTTTCAGTCAACTTCTGCGCCAGTATAACAAATTATGTTTTCATATGTGTGGTGTTGACCATAGTTGATGATGGAACCCTATACGCCATGTGGCTTTGTCAAAGCTGAGTTCTTAGAGTCTCAGAAAGGCTCCTTTGTAAAAGTAATGCTATAATAAAACATGCTGTACCATTGATTTTTTTGGTCGAATGTTTTGGAAGAATGGTTTTCCATTTTGTTGACTGCAGTAACTGTTTTGTGTAAATGTAATGGCTTTACCCAAAGTACATACTACGTGAATAGCATTAAGAGTATTAGCTTAGCTTTTGTGGGACTTACAAGAAGGGCTAACCCCCCCCCCTTTTTTTTTTTGGTAGGTATAACAAAATGCCTTTAATGAATAGTGCACAGTGACTTGCACGTCAAAAATGTAAAATACACACAGTTCTTGCCAGGCCACATTTCCTGTTTCTGGGCAAGTATTTTTGGGTTTTTTTCCTGTAATTTCAATAGAAGCCAGCGTTTAAAACCCCTTTCCAAGCTTTTTGGGAAAGTGGTTTCTTGCTGTTTATTCCCTCAGTCCACATTTATTTGTTTTATTGATCAGAAAGAAACCAGCATAGCAGAGTAATATAATGAACTGAAAAGTTGTCTGCGAACAAATTATGTTGACTGAATTTAACATGTAGTAGGAATTACAAAGCTGGATGTTGTTTAAACAGTGTACACTTAAAAACTGTACTCTTAAAATGGTGGGTTTGTGTTGAGATGTTATCAGAGGATCATTACCTTCTTCTTGGGCTCAAGTTTCTGCCAGTTTCACTTTCTCAGGTCTGATTTACTCGTCATTCTCTTTTTTGCCTTACTTTATATCCTTGGCCTTGTACATAGTTAACATCATAATTTGTATTTGAACTCTTTAGCCAGTAGTGTAGGTGCAATTCCTTACCTGTGCAGATCTGTTGTTGAAGGGAGCTGCCAGGCTCCCAGGATGAACTCTCTGTAGGTAAGGGTTTTTCCACATACTGAATGAGTGAGTAAAATAAGTTGACTAGGAACCTTATTGGCCTGCATTCAGTCTGACCGATCTGGTGAACACCCACCATCAGAATATTTGCCATTTTACTTGATTTCGCGATTACCTGCTACTGATCCTAAAAGTGCTGCTGCTTCTTTTTTTTTTCCATCTGAACTGTGTGATTTATGGCCTCACTGAATGAAAATTGTGTTACCAGCTCTACTTTCAAGTCAGCTACCAAAATCCATTTCAGTGCATCTTCATCACTGGTGCGATTTCTGGTTTCTGAAAGCTGGAAATGTCAAAGATGATGTGGCAATGTAAACTTCATTTTTCCTCTTATTAATGCATTATGTTATATCATAGAATCATAGAGTAGTTTGGGTTGGAAGGGACCTTTAAAGGTCATCTAGTCACAAACAGTTCCTCCTTCTGCACCTGCCCCTGCACCCAACCTGTTTTCGTCTTGGAAACATTCATTACAGTGGTAACTTCATTTTCTGTCACTTGGTTAGGATGGGTGGCGTACTAGTGTAGTCTAGCTGGTGTTACCATGTTGTTTTCTTCTCTTCCTCTCCCTATTTTTGCTTTCCCAAGCTTTGCCATTTTATGTATTTTGACACTTCATCTGCTTTTTTTCTCAAGGATGGATCAGAAATCTAACCTCTTCTGGTTTTGCTAATAAGACAGCTAGTACTCTTGCACTTCTTGTAAGAAATGGTATATAGCAATAGCTTGAGGGACACTGAATAGCTTCAGGAAGACTAGTTTCATCAGTATATTTTAGGTGGAGAAGTTACTACTTTTTCTAAGCTTAGGAAAAGTTTATTTTCTTCAGAGCACAAAATATGGCTTACAATTTTTATAAATGTTGTCTTAAACTTTGTAATTTAAAACTAACAGTGGCTTTTAACTTGCATGTTACTTCTCCCATTTGGTCTTCAACTTCGTGTTGGATTTATTGCAGACACAAAATAAATTAAGGAAACTGTGCTCCGAGCACTTATAATCTGTCAGCAGAAACTGGAAAACTACTTGTGTAGTCCACAAAAAGAATTCCCCTTTTGTAGCTGAAATTTCAATGTAAGCATTTTGCATTTGAACGTGGGCATACTCTGTAGACAGAATGATCATGGCCAAACTTTTTACTGTGGAAATGGCATTGAGGAGTGATTTGGCTGTTAATCATCAGGATTAATAGTAGTGCTTCTGCCTCCGTGGCACCATCATATTGTCAAGTCAGCTGGTTTTGGAGTACTGGGCAAAATGTGTTTTGCAAAGACGATGCTTTTATTTACTCTAATTTATTCTTAGATCGTATTTGTTCACAAATGTCACAGGGCAGCCAGGGTCATTTTTCATTATCACAATGTGTGTCAGAATCCAGTACTCTCTGACCAGGTTATTTTAGATATTCCGTGCAAGGAGGATGTAATGCATAATATCAGATTTACTTATTTGAAGATAGTTGTTACACAGGATTTCTGATTCAGCAGAGTCATACAAAATATACCGAAATCACAATACAAATGTAAGTTACACTTAGCAAAATATAGCAATTGAAATATACAGTTCAATCACAATACCAATGTGATTCCCATTACCAGTCTCTATAATATGCTCACCGTCGCAATGCTGAGTGTCCTCAGTTGCCAGGAAGGAATATGTGGGTTGAAGCCAGCTCAAGCCCGTTGCTGTCTTCGAAATTCTTTTGTTGGCTGTCTAGTTTTTATACTCTTGTGTTGGGCTGAGCCACGTATTCATTCCCTCCGAGACCAGAAGTGAAATTTGATTTAAATGTTGTTGTTGCCTGTTTTGTCCCATGATATCCCACCCTCTTAGGGCAGTAGGTCACCTGAAGCAAGAGTGCTTTTTCTCTCCTTGACATCAGTCAAACTTAGCTTTTAGTTTTTAACTTCTAGTAAATATGTTTCGAGTCAGTGCTTTGTCCAGCAGTAAGCTTGCTATTTTAAAATAAATTTTAAAAATAACAAGAAAACACAAATGTAAAACAAAATGTGCTGTACCAGAAGCACTGAGAGCTTCTAAGTTATATGGTTGTTAATGTCTCAAGATGATACATCAATTTGAACAAACCCAGAATGAAAAAAAACCCAAAGATCATGAAGATGAAAACAGACTTAAAAAGAACTTTTACCAAAGTATGACACTAGTGTGTCTAGATCTGTGAACATAGATTTTCTGATTAGCACTGATTCTTTTTCTGCAGATAGTAATTGGCATATCAGTGTCATAAAGTAAAGTTCTCTTATCTTGCTAGTTTCCTAGAGTGTATTGCGTGTTCAGAGGACAGCTTTGTCCAGCTGAGCAGTGACTCTGGAATGACAGGGCTTTTCCTTGGGGATTCATGACTAGCAGAGAAAGTTCATCACAAGATGTTTATCACAGTCACCTATTCCTCCAGAAAGACATCGTGTCAAGGTCATTACTGCTTTTATAACCTCTTTGTTTATTTACTTTTAAAAAATTTGTGTGTAAGGTACCACTCTCCTGTCTTCCCCACTGTTCCCATCCCCGTGCTGCATTGGTTCACAGTATTTCATTTGGCAGGAGGTTTTCTGTAGGACTACAGTTATGTTATGAGTGTAGAGAATTCCTTCTGAAAGGAGCCAAAAGAATTCTACAGTGTTAACCTTGTTAGAGTTAAAAAATATTTTTTTAAGGAAATTTAGTGTTATAGCAACTGAGGATGAAGTCTGTTAAAGACAGGCCAGAATGCACAGCTATGCTCAGTGATGGTTTTAATATTCTCTAGCTTCTGTACTTAGTGTGTACCAGATGATGTTTAGCCAGGTTAAATCATGTTCCTTCTTCAGATCAATTCATCAAGTTTATTTGGGTTATTACACAGCCTGAAGTCATATGAGATCCACTTCAAAAAAAAGTATTTAGTTGTCAGCAGTGTTTGGATGGGTGAGACATACTGTAAATTTTCCTTTTTCGCAGAATGCAGCAAAAGTTTTTAAGTTGTGGTGTATTCCAAGCTGCACTGCTTCTTTAGCTAAGACCAAAACCACACACACATGCCGTTCTTAACAAATCTCTCCTTCCAAACCTGTCCTTGACTGCTTTTAATGAATTTCTTTCTGTCCTAATCTAAAATCGAAGTAGAGTTTAACAACCTGAACAAACTCATATTGGTTCTGTTGTCCTTTTGTAACAAAACAAAATTTTCTTCCTCTTCTAATACCAGCAGTGTTTACAATGAGAAAAAAGTGACTTCCTGCAAGCTCCTGTGCTATTAACTGAGTATGCAAAGGCAATGTGTTATTTTTGGTTGGGAAGCATGTGAAGTATACATGCCTTATATTGTGGCAGAAGAGAATGCAAATCATTTCTGTGTTTGTTTTAGAGGCATCCAATGAGAAATGAAACACACAAACATACACCTGCACTATTTTGAAGTTATTTTTTTATATTTAGAAAACTTTCCCTTTTGCATTCTTAAAGAGCTACAGTTTCCAAAATGCTAGTATTTTATGATTTCTAGATGCAGCAATGCAATTTTTCAAACATTCCCACCTAACTGCAAAGAACTAGAATTTGGTTGGGACTTTTTTAGGTCTGACACTTGGATGTTGGATTATTGCAATAAGTTTTGATGTTTCAGCTGGCAGCTATTAGAGTGGCATCTTATTAGGAACATCTGCTTAAGACTGGGAACTCTGTTGCAAATGTTCTTTGCAAAAGCAGAAACATTCTGGGTGCTGTTGGTAAGTTTCTGGATTTCCATCAAATTAAAGGTGCTGTTAAAAGATGGGAACCATCATGCAGTAGGAGAGTTTTAGTTTTTCAGAAATGCCAAAGGAACCTAGCTCAGTGGCTCTAAATTGTGATTATCTAATTGAACACCACTGAACTGAAAATATTATTACTCAAACCACGATAATGTCTTTGCAGTTTTGTGGTTTCATTGAATAAAGAGTTTGATAGAGGCTGATGCTTATTTTTGTCACTGTGTTGAATTGAGTGTGAAGTGGGATTTGAATTCACAACACTGTGTTCCTAATGTGGTCATGGATCCTAGAAATGCAAGCAGTTCCTCAATACAGAATAATACATGCCTTTCTAATCTGACAAAACACTGGCTTTGGAGAATTCCACTGATTCTTAACTGTGTTGTTTAGCTGAGAAGACAGGAGAATGCCTTAGACAAGAGCATTCTTGTTCTGTCTTGCAGTTAAGACCCTTCATACTGCTCAGTCCTGACAGCATCTCAGTGTTCTGCAGGACTTGAGCCTTCAGTTCTTCGATTTTATAATCTATGTAAGACTGGAGTTCCACACCTTTGGACTTTGGACAGCTAACTGATACCATGCATCTTGGATTTTGTCTCAGTGCCTGGCCAGTACCTCAGGACCTCATGCAAATTGAAGATTCTTTTATTTTTTTTTGTCCACACTTTAGGGCTTTGGATAGTGGCTGTGTTATGATGAAGGGTCAAGTCTGAAACTTTGCTGGAAAAATTTTTTGATCGCTAAAGCACTTTCTTTTGTTTGAATCTCCTTTTATTTAAAAACAAACTCCCTAAATACAAATACCAGGAAAGCGAATAAAATTATGTTCTTTACCTTTTGCCCTCCAGAACAATACAAGAGCAGTGGTGAGTGAGGAAATGGAAACATTTGATTGTGAAAGGCTGAAAAGACCCACAAAAAAGTGTGAATGTAATCTTAACATTTTTTGTTTAGTATGATCCAGCTTTTTTTCCCTAAGGAGTCAAGTAATACAACTTGTTACGCTTAATGTATTTGGGGACTGTGTGCTATGTTTGGTATGCTGTGATCCTGACTGAGACATCATATTGGCAGTTACAGTCTAGTAAGACATTGCAGCGCATGTTGAGCATAGTAGAGACCGGCAAGTCATTGATTACAAAAACAAAACGGTCAAAAGTTGCATGTGCTGGCATATGTATATTGCTGTACTGAAGAATGCACCTTTCTGCAAGTAAATGATGCCTGTACTCTTCAATAAAATGTTTAGTATTTGGAAACTCATTTGGAAACACAGGCTGTTTCTTTTAACCTGTAGAAAAATTGAATTTCTCCTGGACTTCCACTTCTCAAGATAGACATACATCAATAGATTTCAGATGAGTAGTATGTTAATATAATCTCTGCCATTAGTATGGACGTTTTATATATACAGTAAAGAAAATAAATCCTTTCTGTTTGTGAAAGGAAAAAAATCATTAAAATTGATTTTATAGTGAAAGTATTTTGGTGTTGACAAAACTACTGAAATACTATTTATTCACTACAGTCTGCTAAGTACTAGATCCTGTATGGCAGTAATACTGCATGTAGTGCGTATGATGCTTACGTGTACATGAATATGTGTGGAAAACAGTCCTCAGTGGAATACTGTGTAAGATACCATGTAATTGTTGTAATACTATTGTTGTTTATGTGTGACTTAATGGAGGGCCAGTGTTTTTGGCATACCAAATATAGGTAGTCCAAAACCAGTATGTTGTTTCAATGTAGCTGATAAAAGACATTTGATATATGTTGTTCCTGCAGATTTCACTTAGCTCCATCTGCCATGGGGTTTAACACTGAAAATGCGAATACGTCTAGTTGTTCCGAACAATTATCACAGAGTGCAATTTGCCATTGTTTAGGCATGGTATGGGTATCTGCTAAATCTGAAACTTCTATTAGATCGCTGCCTCTATTTATGGCCTTTTTTTCACCTGTTAGCTGAAATTGGAGAATGTGTGTGATACTATAGGAAAGAATGAAGTGAAACGTTCTTGGCTAGCTAATCATTTTGTGGTCTTCCTAAATGACAATATCAAATGAGAACCCATGAATACACAACTTTATTTGTTTCTCTGCATAGTGATACAAGGTGTATTTTCTGTTTCCAGACAGCGAGCTCATTACAAAGTTGAAATTTCTAGACAGTTTAGTTTAGTAAGAACTTACAGTGCTAATAGATATGTCTGTCTTTCTGAATACTGGAAGAGATATTTTCTTATTCTTGCAAACAGTGTGTTTTGAAAGATGGGAAAGAAAGGCATAATTTTCACTTGCTATGTTATCAATTAAGTGTTTCTAGCCATCAGTGGCCATTACCATAGAAACATACTCAGGGGTTTGCTGTTCCTGAAATGAATTCAACTCAAAAGGCATCTTCACTGTATTAAACTGCACTCTAAAATGGGTTTTGCACTCACTGAAGTGACTGCGATTACCTGAATTCAGTGATACCAAGCATGCTAGTTTTTTCAGTGCACAATAACACTAAAACTATCTTTCTTAATGCCTTTGTGGAATATGTTCATATGTTCATAAACATCCCTTAATTAGATTTCATTACGTAGATGGATTTGTATTTCTCTTTGACTGAGTCTTCTGTTGCTTTGCTTTAATTTAATAAGCCTGGAAGAAATTTTCATGGCATTTGCTCAGATTTTTCAAAGAAGAGTTTTGATTTGTAGATCTAGTATGTTTTCCCCTTTAGAAGGCTGAGTATACTTATACCTTGCTCTGCCATAGCTATTTTTTCTTTTTTGTCTAGTCTTTGATTTTAAGCCTGTGTTGTTATGGGTTTGGTATTTTTCTTTGGTTGTTTTGTTGTTGTGGTTCGGGGGGGGGTATTGTTGTTTGTTGGGTTGGGGTTTTTTTACTTTGTGGCTCTTCCTCTCTTGCACTGTTTTTGTTGCAGTGGAGCCTGAAATCTGAAAGACAAATGGTAGCAACAGATAAATTCCAGACAGAATTATTTTAGGTATGGTGGCAAAATTTGAAAAGTGAAATTCTCCACAGGGAACAATGCGAGGTTTGACCAAATGCTGCAGGGAAATTACTTAAGTTTTCACTAGAATACATGGTTCCTTACAGAGAGAGAGCACAGGCAACTGGAAAAACCTCACAGGGAAAAATGAGAAAGTTTTAGTACCAATAACACTGTCTAGTTAAGCTTCCTGTGGAACTTGGCTACTTCTTTTTGTGACTTTTGTATGATTCTTCAGCTAGAACTGTACCACTGGCTGAGCATCTTACAAACATTTTTCAGTGCCTTGAAATACAAAATGTTGTACTGACTGCTCATTGAGCTGTCATACAGATCTGCAAAGGTGAAAATAAGCAAAGTGAGGCTTATTTTTATGCAGGAAGGGCTAAGTAGGACCAATTGTCTCATTGCTGTGCTGTAGTTAGAGTAATAGTGTAAATGTATAGTCATTATTTTCTTCACTATACAAAGTTGATTAAGCTGTGGTGAATAGCTAGATAGCAGTTATGGCCTAGTAGTCTTTCAGCTCTATAGAAGGTGGGATGAATACAGAAGACGTCACTGATGGCAGCAGCATAGTTTCTAACCCTTAGAAACATTCTAAATACCTAACCCCAAATGTTCAGAATGTGACCTGATACAGCAATGTCTTCCTGAGCATGTGGACGGTCTGAAACACAGGCTCATTGATATATAGACAGACGGCTCCTTTTTCATCTCAAATGTGCATTAGTCCTAGAGGTAAATGTTGACATTACTTTGATATACCTAATAAAGAGCATAGATGAATGTTTTTTTTAAAAAAAAAAAAAAAAGATTAATAAGCCTTACACCAGAAGGAGTGGATATGGAGCAGGCACATGCAGTATCCCTATTTTGCTCAGCCAAGAAGCACTGCAGCAACTGGTGAAATTGGCTTTTGAAATCACTGTGCCCTACCTGCAGAACAAAAGCTGATCTTTTCACCGGAGATCTTAGGGTTCAATCTGAGCTCTAGAAGCTGAATACAACACATGAGCATAAAAAAGATGACTTGCATGATGAACAGATCTTGTGCATCATCAATCTAGTAGTTACCATTAGTTTAGGTCTTATGGCAAGGAGGAATCAGTAAGCGAATAGTGAAATAACTGTCAATTTTTAAGACAAAACTCTCATCTAAGAGTACATGGAGGAATGTGAAGGTGCTTATTTGACTGTCAGACAGGTAGATGAGTTAAACTGGTCGCTTGAGCTGATTTTGCAGTGTAAATTGTTCCCTTCCTACTGAAGGAGAAATGAGGTGAGGATAATGGGAATAGGGGTATTAGCTGTGAATGGATTTGAAGACGAGTGTTTCATTGGATTCTCTTCCATTTCCAAAAGGACCAGAGTGATGCTTACCTCTTGAACACTTTGCATCAGGTTGGAAGGTGAGAAAGGCCATTTGCTTTCACTGTGTAAGTCATCACAGATTTCTAAAAGCTTCTGGATTGGTGTGAGGAACAGTCTGAAGAATTTCCAGTGTGTATAAAATTATTCAAATCACTTTCAGACTTAAGAACCTATAGCGTAGGCCGCAGCTCAGCTTGAAATCTTCCTGTATGCTGCTGTTATTCTTCATAAAATACTGTGGTGAACATAAGCAGTAGACAGAAAGGACTTTTTTAGCATCCGTAAGTGGAAGTATTCACATTTGAGTGTGACTTTTTTTGTGTGAATGGTCTGAATAAAGCAGGTTTTGTTGTCATCTGAAGCCTGAATCATGTTTTCTTGGAAATAAAGCTGAGCATCAGGAACTTCTGGGTCAAGTGGAACAGTGCCACTTTTTTCATTTGAATGTTATTGCTTGCAGCTTTCAAAAAATCCCTCTGTACTTACCACATTCATGCTGTGCTGTGCTGACTTGCAACACTAGGAAAAGAGAAAAATAAAACCTCGCACTTCAGCTCTGATACCGCTGCACAGCAGTAATCCCTTTACTTCAGGAGGGCCTTCTGTCTGAAGAAAACAGAATGCTTTTGTAACAATCTGTACAGCTCTCCTGTGAGTATTCCTTTTTTCAGCTAGGAGAAATCAAAGCCTTCACTTTCTTCCAGAGCTTCAACAAAATAAAGCTCCAGTGTCTGCTCTCTCGTCCTTTCATATGACCCAAAAGATTACTCTTTTTTCTCTGTACTGTAAAATTTTGTACTAGTTTTGTGTGGCACTGGGTTTCCAGGCACAGTATCTCAAGTGCCTTGATGACAAGTTGCTTAACAATTTCAGAGACTCATGACTTTGAATTAAGGATAGTTTGGTAAGGATAGTTTGGTAAAGCGCTTAAGGATAATCATGAACTTAAGCGCAAAAAGTGATCTTTTATTCAGTGGGACTGTTCATGTATTTAAAGCTAGGCCAGAAGTGGAGTGTGTTTTTGAATTGAGGTCTGAAAAGTGAAGCATGTCTCTAGAATATACTTCCAGACAGCTTGCCATGAGAGTGAACTGGCTACTGACTTGATAAATAGAGCCAATATTTTCATGTTTTCTGTGAAACAACACTGTAATACAGAGGTTGCTGTGAATATGTTTTATAATGCACTTGGGTCTTGTTTTTATTCAGTGTAATGTCTGTGAGCCCCAGCAGTCATAGTTGGCTAGGGCAAAAAAGCCAAGAGATTTGCTGTTGCTTATCAAACACTCAATGTGAGTGGGGAGAGGGTTTGTTGTTTGGTGCTAATGAAACCATTCAATTGTGAGAAACAAGCTGTAGAACTTCCCCCTCCCCCTTTTTTTTTCTTTACAGCTGACAAAAATCTCATGGATTGTGGCTATTGATGTATATAATTAACAAAAATATTCAGATCTGTTGAGCTGGCTAACTAATGCTTTTTACCATGCTGTAATGCTTCCCAGTGTATGTTGGATCTGCATGAGAATTCTGATAGTCTTTTTGCCACCTAACCACCAGGGTACATGTGTCTAATACTATTAAATTTTGAAACTTAATTATTCAGCTTTCCCTACCCTCTGTAGGTGGTATTAAAGAGCAGGTTAGACTTCTTTCTATGCAGAGCATTACCTTTTTGTTGGAGGATTTCAATTTTTTGTTGTTTTTTTTTTTTCCCCAGTGATTTCTAATCTGTGAAAAAATACCAACCGTAGAATCATACCCTGCCAGGTGCTCTGAGTGTTTAATTTTATGATCTGTAATGACAAGTTACTTTGCTTTTCAGGGTATGTTTGTCCTATAACCAAATATTGGCCTCCTGAGTTGAAAAAAAACAGAAAAAGCATGAGTTTTCCAGTTTATACTGGATTCTTTGTAGCATGGAAGCATGCAGATACTCCTGTTTTTACCTGCCATTGCCAGTATTTTGTTGTGGTTGCTTCCCCCCCCACCCCCCCACCCTTGAGGACCTAATAGCTGGGATTGCAGAAGTGTATCTAAAGTGATTTCAGCTTCTATTTAATGCACAGTAACTTTCTGGTTTCTAGTATAACTGCAAAGGTTGATTTAAAAGGCTGAAGTTACTATGTTCTAAGGACTTGGGAAAACAAATGACAAGACTCCAAATTCATTATTAACAGAATAAAAGTAAATTCTCTGTTTTTCAAAACAGTTTCACAGTTTTTGCAAGTTAACAATTGGAAGCATGATGTTACTATCATCTGTGGTTTCCAGATAGAATTTTTTTTTTTTGTATTTTTGGTTCGTTGAAGTGATTTCTCTCATTGTAAATTGTAAGAACTGACCTGCTTAGTATAGGGCTAATGAAGCTGTGATATTAGCGTTTATTTTAGTTTGACGTTTTCCCAACGATTTCTGGATTCCTGCAATTTTACATTCTTCTTTTGTTCTGTGAATTTGGTTGGATTTGGTTGTGTTTAAAGATTAAGGGCATTTTGTTTTGGAGAGCTCCCAGGGAACAGCTTCCTCTGCTTTCATCCTGTTGAACCCCCGGAGACAGCTTGCTTTTAAGCTCATTTGAACAAGTGAAGTAGAGCAGTAGTGTTATATGAAGATACATGTACAGCTTTATGTGTATTGCTAACAGTGTCCTGTTCATTCCTGCTGGTAGCTGCTTTATCTCGTGAAGTGTTGTGGAGTATTATTGCATGATGTCAATTAATGTACTGTGAGACTGTTAATACAAGTGAATTTTTAACATGCTTACTTTTTTTTTCTTTTTATGAACCCTATATTAATTCCTGTTACCAAGTAGGAAGAAAGAAGGCACGTGCTGGAAAGAAATGTTGTTTAAGTCAAGTTGGGATTGCTGTTAGTAATGGTGCCTCCCACCTTCCCTCCAGGTTGTTTGCATCTGTTCTACATGGAATGCTTTGTCACCAAAGCTGAGTTGTGATACAAGACCCCTCATTTTAAAAGCGCTGAATGAATTGTTTGCCCTGGTTCCCTCGTTAACAGTGAATACAAATGAGTATGAGGTATGTACTCATGAACTAAGGTGAGTCTCTTCTTTTAGTGTATCTTTGTATATGAGTTTTAAATGTGCCTGCTTGTTTTTAATATCTCTAAATTGCACCCACTGCCTAATTGAGGTTAATCATAATGCACATTTCCATACAGTTTCACAATTTTAGCTTGCATTAGTGAATCCTGGGAGATAGGTGAGAAATTCCAGTACAAGGTTGATCAGAGGTTTCCCTCTCCCAGAATGTGAGGACAAGTGAATGCATCTGTAGTTCAAACCTGTGCCCCTTCCACTTTCCTAGCTCAGTGCATGTTGATGAGGCAGCAGTTTGTTTCAGGTAACTGCCTCTCTTTCAACTGCTTATTTGGTTAAAGAAAATCTGAATGCCTGTTTTGTTTGCTTTTATAGAAATTCAAAGCTCAAGTTCTCAGCTTCCTTTGGAACAACACACAAAACAAGGTAGATGATACAACTGAAAATGTTAATTCCTTGTGTCAGCAACTGGATATTAAGTTTTATACCTTTCTGTCAAGACAAGGTTATCAGTGTCAGCAATGTCATTTTCTAATAGGGTTTTCTTGTCATTGACCATTTAACACTGTTTTTGAAGCAATGTAATGCACATGAAAGGTGGTAACTGATGGTCCTAACATCTGCCACTCCCAAGGAGAATTGTAACACAGACTCGTTTGACTCCTGTGGTAGACTTCAGCCTTGACATGGTGAAGCATTCTTGCCAAAGCTGCAGCTGTGACAACTAACTCAGTTGTTTGGTGTGGTATTGTAACACAGTGGGAATGTTGGATATCATCACCATGGGGCTGGTGGAACCAAAGTATTTTAGTTTAAATATAGCTCAGATCTTTCTACATAAACTACCCTCACAGCAGTAATGGAGTGTAGCAATTAGAATGTTTGCTATCAAGCCTAGATAATTGGTCTTGCTAGTTTACGTTATATATATAAAGTAAGCAATTGAGAGTGCCCCTCAGGAAAACATTGTTATTTTAAAGTCTTTTTCAGCATTCAGTGGTTAGTGGATAGGCTCTTTGCATGTGGAGTTTCCAGTAGGTAGCAGTACCATATGCTGTGCTTGTGATTTTCTTTTTCTTCCTGTTAATTTTCTAGGATGCTGTTGTAGCCATTTCGGCCTATAAATCACTCTCATCGTTTGGCTCAGAAGAACATACAATTCTTCATCTTCCTGAACAGGTAGCAGTGTTGTATGTTTAATAGTAAGGACATCTGACACTTCCATCTGACATGGGTTGTATCCTCTTGGAAGGGAAACAAGGCCTTGTGCCATCTCTAACAGACAACCATCAGAGCCTCATAGAAGGAATATGAGCTCCTGCTGATGAAATGGGATGATATTATGTATGATTAGCATAACTAAGACTTATGAGAGGCGGGGAAAAGCACAAATGGAGGCTGAGTGGGGTCTAAACAGTCAGAAGGTAGTTTTTCTTCTTTCATTAGTTAAATCAGCAGGGTTTTTTGGGGGCACCTGATTTCATTTTATGCTCTTCTGTTAATGCTTGCAGTTGAGTCTTGACGCTAAACAGCTCTTGTGATTACTGCTTCATCCATTGCAGTCACACTCATGCTTAGTGCTTTTGTTCCTGAAATGGGCAAGTCAGTTTAAAAAGTAGGTGCTATTTTTGGAATTAAGCTGAAAACTTTTGCTGTGTTTCTGTTCTGAACTTTTACAGCATAACATTTTGCTTTTTTGATAAAGTAAATCTTCTGATAAAGACAGCCAGAAAGGAATTGAGGTACTTATTGGAAAGCTTTCCAATTATGTTAGAGGGCTGTTAAACTCTGAAAATTCAGTCTGATCAGTTGACTCAATAACCTTACAAAATGAAAGAGCCCAAGGAGATGAATGTATAAGGTCATCTATGTGACTTTTTTTTTTTTTTTACAATAACCTTGTAAGAGAAACTAGGCAATAATCAGTAGTCCATTGGTACTTTATGGTATAGTAAATACTTCTGTAAGTTTTTATTTACTGCATTATTACAAGATTGCCTCCATTTGCATATTGTAACTGGGTATTATTGAAAAGGTTGGAATAAGCAAATTTAAAATTAAAAAACATACTTGCTTTATATAAATTGATGAGAAGAGTTCAGCATAAACCTTACAAATCGAAAATGTGTTTTGCATAGAAGAGCACAAGATAGAATGAGGAAAATCTCTAAACACTGCTGCTACTTTACACTCATTAGAAAATGAATAAGTATGTTTTCATTGAAAGCATTGTAAATATGTTGCAGTTTTTCAAATTCTGAAAACTAATATGGAAAAAAGTCTAGCAGAAATGCTCTGTGTATATTGAAGTGCCAATATAAAACATTGTTTTACTCTAATGGAAGAGGAATCAGAGTGAAAATGAAGTTTTAGTAATATTAGTTCAGTCTGTAAGTGTCAAGATTAATTTTACTATTACAGATATGGATTTACATACTTAGGTGATTTTTATCAACTAGTTTTGCCTTTCATTCAGGTAGAAGAAAAGCTTTTATTCTTTCAGCTTCAAAGTATTGAAATGGAGTGAAATTAATGAAATGGGGAACTTTTCATATTTAGTTGGTATTTTTGACACTTGGTTGACACTTGGAATCATGAAAGGTAATGAGGATTCGGAATTTCTGTGCAGACGCTTCCTTTTTTTTTTAATCTTTCAGGCACGACCAGAAGTTGACTCACTGGAGGAGGCAGACATGAATGAAGATGAAGAAGAGGAGAAGGAGGCAGATCTTTTTGTTCCAGGTTCTTCATATATCAAGCTGTTGTCTCTAACGCCAGCTTCTGTTTTAGGAGGTATAATATATTCAGTATTTGAGGTTACTTTGCAGATTTATAATGACAGTGACTGTACAGACATGTGGCTTTCTTATAATGGAGTGTCATGTTAAAGTGCAGCCATTTTTTTTTCCCCTGGGAAAATATCTTAGCAAATTACAGGAAAAAAATGTAGAAGTTCTGAGGAAAACAAAACCCCCAACCCATTTTTAGCAAGACAGTGGGTCAGAGGTCCGGATGGTGGAAGAAATGCTTATAACTTAAAAATCCTTGTCTGTCCTATAGGAAAAGCTGGTTGCTTCTTATTTACTTCAGGTTCCCATTGTTTCATCACAGTGCAAGTTCAATAGGGAGGACTGAGCAGATGTTTTTAAAGGCAGCTCTGTATTTTACCCAGCACGGACGGAAGGAAAAAAAACCTACACCCAAACCCATAGTGTTTTATAAACAGTGTATTAATAGTATTAAAACAGTGCTGTATACAAAATCTACTTAATCAATAAAGATATTAATGCTATGCTTAATTTTAGTGATGTATATTGATACTGAAGTGTGCTTCAACAGATGGTCTTTGGTTGATGCACTTGTTTTGACACCTATGCAGTTGAATCGCCTTTAGTATTTGGGATTTTTAACGTTCACTTGATTACTCTCATTAATGCTTCATTTGCTTCCAGTTACAAGATTTTGACGTGAGTGCCTGGACACAGGCATTGTTATTTCACTGTTTGTAGAATGTCTGGGATCTTGATGTGTGATTGCAACCTGTAAAAATTGCCCTGAGATAGTAGTAGTAGTATTTGGTAGTATTTTCCCCCAGTGGGGGCTCCTAGGAAGATCCATTCATTAAATACTCTATGCATTGGAGTCTGGAGTATGTCCAACCTCACCTCGAGAGTCTATATGTGCTAACTAGTAAGTTCTGGAAGCTTTGTGGGGAAGACTGACATAACCTACTTCAACGAAACAGAGTGATTTATCTGGGCAGAAAACTCAAGCTGTTTAATGGATGCTGAGATAGGCAACTTACCAGGAAGATGGGAAACCAAAATGGACTTTAGAGAGAACAGACTGAATAAAAAGATGTGGCTACCACAGACTGGTATAAAAACATAGGGAAATAGCTTTTCCAAAGCAAACGTTCACTGAATAGATTCTCCCTCAGAGGAGTCTTCATCTTCTAACACTGTTAGTTAACACAGAATACAGAACAGTCGAGCAAAAGCTTTAGTGACCAGCAGGGGTGGTTGTTGTGAGTTAATTGCTCCACTGAAAGGGTATGAAACTGGATTCGTGAGACAACGTCCAAGATAGGCCAAGAGCCACAAAGTCACTGTTCTGTTGGAGCTGAATCTGTGCCATCTCATCTGCTGGAATCCTGCCGTCCACATCGTTGAGATTAATTCACTACTTCCTTACTGCTTAGAAGGAGAAGGACCGAGATGCTTTTTAAGAAGACAGTCTCTGTTTTTCAGAGTTTCCCCTGAAGTCCTTGTTAGTGCACACGGAATCAGCTGAAACTTCTAAAGGAAGTTTAGCTTGCTGATTGTGAGATCTCCCTTCTTCTTGCTTTTCTTTGCTGATTCCTTAAACTCTGCCTTGAAGCTTCTTTTTCTTCCCTCCCTCCTCTTTAATCCTTGCAGGAGGAGGAAGATCTTTAGGTTTTTTCAGCCTCTGCATGCTTCTTCCTGGAGAGTTGAACACTTAATGCTATGGCAGCTGCAGTTAAAAGGTTTCCAACCAGAAGGTGGGCTTGGTGCTGGCATGACTTTTGAATTGTGGGGTTTTTTTTCCAAGTGCCTTCTCCAGCTCTGTGGGAAGAAAATGTCTAAGCTTGCAAACAAATCTATAGGGCCTATTTCTGCAACAGAGCTGAGGAAAAATTAGGAAACAAAGTAAAAGTACACTTTCTATGGCAGTTGCTTGGAACATGCTGCAATTCCAGTTTACCATAGTTGTCTGCTTATGTGAAGCATTGGAAAGTGAAGTTTTAGATAGTATTTTCTCTCAAACTCCTTTAAAACTGATTTGTCATTTCAGTTTCCATATTGTGTCAAAGCATTAGAGTCCACAGGGTATCAGAAGGGGTATGACAGCCTTATTTTTTATTTCAGTAGTTTTTCATTCTGGATGTCTGAGACATGTCTGAAACCTGGTAGTCAGATAATTAAAAATAATCCCATATAACAAACTATAAACTTCAGACAACAGCTATGTATTTATTATTATTGAGAGGTATATCTCTTCAGGAAGGATGCTAAGAATTTTGTTCCTGTGATGTTGGTTACCTCTTTTTTTTCCTTCAGATTGATTCCAAGCATTAAAATACGATATTCTAGCATTTGCTGCACGTCTAGGTATTTCATTAAATTTATCCATATTTTCTAGTTTGAGTTATATCTGGCAGCCTAGATCCTTGGGTTGTATCTCTTGCCTGAAGAATTGCTTTTGAATGGCTTGTAAGTATTAAGTCCTTTGGCATAACTAGCAAGTACAGTAATATGACAGCAGTCATATTACCTGTGCTAGGGTGTCTCTGTCAATGTGGATGGTTACCAGCAGAGCAAGAGCTGTCCTCTTTCAGAGAATTTCTTCTCTATTGCTGTAGCCACCCTTAACAAAAAGCTCTTTAAAAAGTCTAGAGCAGGTAGGTGGATAGTGTTTTCATGTCAATTTAGTTTTGTTGGAAGAGTATATATTGTTGAGGATTGGGGAGGAAGATTTATAGTTTCTGTCTGAATCACTGTGGTGAAGACTGCTAACTGCATTCTGAGGTTTTTGTTTGAAGAATATTGGCATTACAGGTGGAGGAAAAAAAAGTCCCCAGATGTAGGTGCGCTTCCTGCGATGCTACAAAAACCTATCAGATTTAGACTGCTACTCCACTATGAAGTTGAATTGGGAAAGAGCATTGCTGAAAATCATGGGAACTTGCTGAAAATAGGAAATGTGAGGAAGTTCCAGTATAAAACTATTTTATTCCAAGCTGTCTGAGGTATTTCTTGGACCCAGAAAGGATGAGTGAGTGCCCTTTTGTCTCCGTTGTCCTCTCGTTCCTAGTCAAAGCAGGACTGCACGTGATCTGGGAACTTGTATGCCAGTTTCAAGCCTAGTGTGAAACAGTTGTTGTAAATCCCCTTAAAACTCAGTTGTATAATGAAAGCACTAACAGACTTTTAAACGTGTCAGGTTTGCAAGGTGTTGGCTCTCAGTTGTGATGTGGTAACAAACACCATGCAGTCATACATATGTAGATACATGGTACCTACAGAAACACGACCCTTTTTCCTAACGTGTGCCTGTAAAGGCTGCTTCAGGTTGACTTCACAAATGAACAATAACTGTATATTAATTCTGTATAATTTTAAACCTGGTTAGACTATAAAATGTGTAAAGCACAGAACTTAATAAACAATTTCTACTGCTATGGTAAGAGAAATCAAGGTAATACTTCCCTCCCTATGTAACCCCCATTCGCATATACACACTCTCTCTCTATCTACCCTCTTTGCATTGTGCTTCTTTTAAATCTCTTTAAGAACAACCTGTTTTTAGAGACAATATTTTTCACTGTGTTGGTAAACATCAGTTTTTGTTTGTCGTTGTACTTCCGCCAGCATGTGCCAGTGTTATTGGTGTAGCAGTAAAAGAATGCAATCAGCAGCTCATGGAATAGCTAAGGCTATTTTTCTTCCCAGCCTTAGTATCTGACATGACTTACTCGGAGCCTCTTGAAGTTGCAGTGGCAGCAAGTATGGTGTCAGAGAGACTTGCTAAGAGTTCTTAATTCTTTCACCTTGAGCTTTCATCTGAGTGTGTCATTACTAGTTTATCTAAGCATATCTCCCCTGAAGCACAGGTGTCATTTTGGGTTTTCCAGGGTTTGTTTGGTCTCTCAGTCATCAGACTCTGACATTCCCTTTCTTCTCTCCTCATTTTCTTGCACTTCATCCAGCATTTGAAGAGTTTGCAGCATCACTTGTGAAACAGGAGATGACAAACATGCCCCGTGGTGTGTATCATTCTGCCTTGAGAGGAGGGACCACACGCTCAGACCAGGGGAAGACCATGGCAGGTGTTCCAAACTTCTTGCTGAAAATGTATGAGAGGAACAAACAACCGGGCATGACACCAGGCCTTGCAGGTAGGCTGTCACTTTCTTGAAGTTAGACAAGTATACATGCTTTGATCCAAAGATTTCTATGAATCTGACAGTGAACCAGTTTAAGAAACAATGATGTCTTATGCCACTTTTGTATGCTTACATATGCTTTTAAATTGTTGGCTTTATTAAGTTAACTGTACTTTGCTTTGGGTTCTCCACTGACTTACGCAAGACTTCTGAACTATTAGCATGAGTATTGGTATTGACCTTTCCTTTCCCCTTCCCTCCCTCTTTAAGCTGGCATGTTGTTGTGTTACGACCTTCCAGTTCATATGGGCAAAGATGGCAAGCCTATTAATCGATTTCTGGCCGGCAGGGGACGGAATTTCCAGCAAATGTTGGTAGCCCTCATTCATGAGGTAAGTTGCTGGCTTTTCTTCCCTTTTCAGAAGTATTATGCTTCTTTCCCTGCCTTACTACCTCATTTGTTTATGCTAATTAGGAATTACTGTCAGCTAGCAATGGCATGTATGAATGTATCATAATTAACTAAAGTTACTGTGAGGGACAACCAACCTGAACTGAACATGTAAATACTTTTTAAAGTGTTCACTGCTGAAGTACCTCTTCTGAAAATCAGTAGAACAAACAGAAGCCGACCTTTGCCTTTATCTGCCTTGCAAACTACCATACCTGCCTTATACCTGTCGTGTGTAACCAGTTGTAGGTGAATAGCAGGTCTGAACAATGATGGGACTCTGTGGGGAAACGACATCTACACCTTGCTAAGACTTGCTGTGTTGTTCTGTCTCTTAAATGTTTCAGCTCCCTGACCTATTAGGCTTACGCCACTGAAACCATGCAGTTAGCTTTGGTGTGGTTTTGGAAGAAGGGCGTAAAATAAGCCCCCACTTAATCACTACAGAAAATAAAGTGCTTGTAACAAAATCTGTCAGAGAGTTCAGAATTATGGTACTTCTATGGTTGATATGAAAGTTGATCTTTGAAAATTTTGGAGAGCAGTAAAATGAAATAAGTAGTTAAACTGGATCTAGGGAAGTAATTGTTCCTTTCCCAATTTTATGCCAATGAGAGCAGTTACTAACACAAGTGGAAGTCTATTGATCTCTTTAAAAGTTTATAAAATAATTCTGTTAATATGATAATTTTGTATTGCTGCAGAGGTTAATTACATGCATCTGAGGGTGAAGTTTCTGCTCACAGGACATAAATAAGAATGTATGAATTATATCAGTTTGATATGAGCAAGAGAGCATAGATGACGATTAAAAAAAAGGCCTATAAAATTTAGATTGAGTCTTAGGCAGTATGTCCAGAAAAGAAAACAATGTATGAATATCTGGACATTTTAAAGATTCCCCCCACCCCCCGCCCCCCCCACCCCCCCTCCCCAGCAATACCAATTCCTGTTCTAATTTTCAAGGATAGAAAAGCTTAAACGGTCCCATTACTCCTCCTTTCTCTGTCCCATGTTCAGGCAGTTTAGTGCTATTAGAGATAATTTGATTGTATACTGTATTGTACAGAGGAACCTTTTCTTCAGAGCACAGGATGGATCCTGTGTTGACAGTGAACCAGAACTGTATAATAAAAGGAGGTGTTTTATCTAACACCCATACTGTACTTGTTGCAGAAGTTGGAAGAGGTAGAATGAATGAGATACAGGTTGCAGGTGGGAGCATGTCTGGGTCCTGATTTTGGTTTGTGACTGACACCCAACAGACCTGGAGCCTACCTGCTGCAAAATTCCTTTGTGATGCTAATAAAATCACTGACACCAAACACTTTCTGTTATGAAATAAGTACAACACAGGGTTTGAGTGGGAAGGTTGTGTGCACAGGGTTTGGAGAGTTTTCTATTTACAAGCTGAAAGCCTGACACAGAACAGAGGTGTCTGCAGTGGAAAATGCATGGGGGCTACGTTCTGATCCTGTGATGCATCCACATGGCTCCCTCCTGGCTTTGCTCCCAGGTCCTGCTCCCTGCTTGTTCACACTGCATTTGTACTGGTTCACTCCCTTGGTCTCTTTGGAGCAAACAAACTAGTTCCCTCTCTAGCAAACCTGTCTGCAGCATAGTTTCCCTGAAGTTTCCAGTAAAGCAATGTGAATGTGTACCATGCTGAAATTGGCTGCTTCTACCTAGTGCAGTCTTCCAGCTCTGTACCCTCTCTCAAACACTTCCAAGTGCTAGCATACACATAAAATTTTTACTTATGATACAGCATCTTATTGTTTCGGTCCTTCTGAACTGAAAAGCCACAAAAAGTAATAATCATGTCTTGTGGCCACAGAGGCACCACATGGATCCTAGTAGAAGTTAGGCCAAGTGGTACAAGGACAAAAGCCAGTCTGCACCAGTTGGACTGGCATGTAGAAATCCCTCCCTGGTGCTGTGTCATGAAGGCAGTGTCAACAGGGTTATGAAGTACTTCAGATGGCAAGTTCTTCTCTCAAAATAGTAAAAATAAAAAGCAAAAACCACCCTTCTACACAGATCTCAAGGTATCTAATCATGTATGCAAATTTAATAGGTATTTTCCATCTTGACATCTTTACTGCTACAGAATGAAAGTAGAAACTGAAGATAGTATCCCTCATCATCACAGGAGTGTGCAAGTAAATTAATGAATGTTTTCTAACTACTTGGATGCTCCAGTGGAGAGCACCAGGGGAAGTCCACAAGGATATTGCAAAATATGTCAGAGGAGCAGATTTAGAGTAACGAGTTATGAATGAAGCATGGGCTTGCATAGCATCCAGAAAGAAAAGGTCTGCCTTCTATGTAACTACTTCATTCAGTGGGACCTGGGTTCAGTGCCAGAGGTTCTGGAGCAAAACGTATTTAATTATATTATAATAAAAGGCATGTATTAAAGTGTTATATAAGCCTAATTACAGTGGGATGAAGATCAGTTCTAAACTACGATGTTGTAAACACTAGCCTGGTGCCCTACTAGAGCACCAAATACAATCCCTAGTAAAAAAAATAAATTATTTATTTGTAGGTACTAGCAGTGATTATAACATCCAGCAACACATCCAAAATTGACTTTTCTTGTGCTAACAAGCTACCTTCATAGAAACACATCCTTAAAATGGTTTGCTTGACAAAGTGTGGGGTTTTTATTGAATGTGGTGAACTGGATGGAGTTCAACTGGAGACAGAAATGTTTTATTAAGTATCTCAGTATTTCACGAAGTCAGTTGATTCAAGTTGTAGTAAAACTAAAAAGAAATCCAGGTATGTTTGAAATATAAACCTAAACACAAAACATCTTCAGACAATCCTAACTGCACCCTTTTAGTGAAAATTCACAATAACTATAAATTTTTGATCAAAATATATCAGTATTTCTGTTCTCAGCTTACACTGCTTTAAAAGACAAAAAAGTTTTTTATTGCCTGTTTTTTCCCTTGTACATAGAGACAGTTGGAGTTAGGGTTGTCAGGAAAAAGGTATTTGGGCCTTTGGCTAGCAGAGAAGCGAGTCCCTGGGCTCATCTGACTGAATTTCATGCTTTAGTGTTTGTTTAGTCCTTGGTGTTCTCCTGGGGAGCAGAGTTTAACAGTAAAAACAGGGAGCTTAAGCTATAAAGCTATCAAATAGCAGTATTGCTCTAAGAAAACTGAGTTAGTGGGACCTAGGCTCATCTTTTGCCTGCAGTGACTATAGGAATTAATATGTTTTTGCAAAGTCATTGCTTCAGAGTTCAACACAGCCCATTAAGCAGTTTTTTTAGGGGTTTTAAATTACCAGAATGACACTTCTTTGCTACAGGATGCAGCTGTAATACCTGTCAGCAGGATCAGATCAGAATGCAGAAGGATTTTTTGATGTTATTTGAACTGGTATCTCATGGGAGGCAGAACATATGTTCCATAAACAGTGGTGCATTTGAAATGCTGTATTGCTCTTTCCTGGTCATTGGTGACTTGAAAGAGGAAGATCATCTTTCCCTCAGAAATGGGGATGTGCTGTTTGATTATTAAACAGAGCTTATTAACCTCTCTTTGAGAGGACATGTAAGTTACTGTAGTCACAGTGGTCAGAAGTCACATAGACCATGGTGTCCTGGTTTCGGCTGAGATAGAGTTAATTTTCTTCTTAGTAGCTGATACAGTGTGTTTTGGATTTAGTGTGAGAACAATGTTGATAAGCCTAACTGGGGATGAGTGGCAAAAACATCCCATTGTGACTGGCCCAGAGGCTCCATGGATCCTTGGCGTAGATTATCTCAGGAGAGGGTATTTCAAGGACCCAAAAGGGTACCAGTGGGCCTTTGGTATAGCTGCCTTGGAGATGGAGGAAATTGAACAGTTGTCCACCGTGCCCAGTCTCTCGGAGGACCCTTCTGTTGGGGCGTTGCTGAGGGTTGAAGAATAACAGGTGCCAATCACTACCACAATGGTGCACCAGCAGCCATATCGCACTGAGACTCCCCGATTCCCATCCATACGCTGATTCGTCAACTGGAGAGCCAAGGGGTGATCAGCAGGACTCGCCCTTTAACAGCCCCATGTGGCCAGTGTGGAAGTCTAATAGAGAATGGAGACTTAACAGTAGTCTATCATGGCCTGAATGAAGTCACACCACCGCTGAGTGCTGCTGTAGCAGACATGCTAGAACTTCAATACAAACTGGAGGCAAAGGCAGCCAAGTGGTACGCCACAATTGATACTGCTAATGCATTTTTCTCAATCCCTTTGGCAGCAGAGTGCTGGCCACAGTTTGCTTTCACTTGGAGGGGCGTCCAGTACACCTGGAATCAACTGCCCCAGGGGTGGTAAACACAGCCCCACCATTTGCCATGGACTAATCCAGAATGCACTGGAAGAAGGTGAAGCTCCGGAACACCTGCAGTACATTGATGACATCGTTGTATTGGGCAACACAGCAGAAGAAGTTTTTGAAAAAGGGAAGAAAATAATCCAAATCCTTTTGAAGGCCAGTTTTGCCATAAAACAAAGTAAGGTGAAGGGACCTGCACAGGAGGTTCAGGTTTTAGGAATAAAATGGCCAGATGGATGTCATCAGATCCCAATGGATGTGATCAACAAAATAGCAGCTATGTCTCCACCAACTAGTAAACAGGAAACACAACCTTTCTTAGATGTTGTGGTTTTTTGGAGAATGCCTATTCCAAATTACAGCCTGCTTGTGAGCCCTCTTAAGAGACGGAAGAAGAACGATTTTAAATGGGGCCCTGAGCAGCAACAAGCCTTTGAACAAATTAAACGGGAGATTGTTCATGCAGTAGCCCTTGGGCCAGTCCGGGCAGGACCAGATGTTAAAAATGTGCTCTACACTGCAGCCGGGGAGAATGGCCCTACCTGGAGTCTCTGGCAGAAAGCACCAGGGGAGACCGGAGGTCAACTTCTAGGGTTTTGGAGTCGGGGATATTGAGGATCTGAGGCCCGCTATACTCCAACTGAAAAGGAGATATTAGCAGCATATGAAGGAGTTCAAGCTGCCTCAGAAGCGGTTGGTACTGAAACACAGCTCCTATTAGCACCCCAACTGCCAGTGCTGGGCTGGATGTTCAAAGGGAAGGTCCCCTCTACACATCATGCAACTGCTGCTACATGGAGTAAGTGGGTTGCACTGATCACACAACGAACTCAAATAGGAAACCCCAGTTGCCGAGGAATTCTCGAAGTGATCGTGGACTGGCCAGAAGGCATAGATTTTGGAATATCACCAGAGGAGGAGGTGACACGTGCTGAAGAGGCCCAAAACTGCCAGAAAATGAGAGGCAATATGCCCTGTTTACTGATGGGTCCTGTTGCATTGTAGGAAGGCATCGGAGGTGGAAGGCGGCTGTGTGGAGTCCTATACGACAAGTTGCAGAAACTGCCGAAGGAGAAGGTGAATCGAGTCAATTTGCAGAGGTGAAAGCCATCCAGCTGGCTTTAGACATTGAACGAGAGAAGTGACCAGTGCTCTCTCTCTATACTGCCTCATGGATGGTGGCAAATGCCCTGTGGGGGTGGTTGCAGCAATGGAAGCAGAGTAACTGGCAATGCAGAGGTAAACCCATCTGGGTTCACCAATGTGGGCTTCCACATTGTGGGAAGATATTGCTGCCCGGCTAGAGAACCTGGTTGTGAAAGTACGTCATGTAGATGCCCACGTACCCAAGAGTCTGGCCACTGAAGAACATCAAAACAACCAACAGGTAGACAAGGCTGCTAAGATTGAAGTGGCTCAGGTGGATCTGGACCGGCAACATAAGGATGAATTATTCATGGCTCGGTGGGCCCGTGACACCACAGGCCATCAAGGAAGAGATGCAACATATAGATGGGCTCGTGATCGAGGGGTGGACTTGACCATGGACACTATTGCATGAATGTGAAACATGCGCTGCAATCAAGCAAGCCAAGCAGTTAAAGCCTCTTTGGTATGGAGGATGATGGCTGAAATACAAATATGGGGAGGCGTGGCAGATTGACTATATCACACTCCCACAAACCCGCCAAGGCCAGCGCCATGTGCTTACAATGGTGGAAGCAACCACCAGATGGCTGGAAACATATCCTGTGCCCCATGCCACCACCCAGAACACTGTCCTGGGCCTTGAGAAGCAAGTCTTATGGTGACACGGCACCCAAGAACAAATCGAGTCAGGCAACAGGACTCATTTCTGAAACGAGCTTATAGACACCTGGGCCAGAGAGCATGGCATTGAGTGGGTATATCACATCCCCTGTCATGCATCAGCCTCTGGGAAAATGGAGCGATACAATGGATTGTTAAAGACTACATTGAAAGCAGTGGGTGGTGGGACCTTCAAATATTGGGATACACATTTAGCAAAGGCCACCTGGTTAGTCAACACTAGGGGATCTGCCAATCGAGCTGGCCCTGCCCAATCAGAACTTTTACGTACTGTAGAAGGGCATAAATTTCCTGTAGTGCACATGAAAAATATGCTAGGGAAGACAGTCTGGGTTACTCCTGCCTCAGGCAAAGGCAAACCCATTTTGAGACTGCTTTTGGTCAAGGACCTGGGTGCACTTGGTGGGTGATGCGGAAGGATGGGGAAGTCCGATGTGTGCCTCAAGTGGATTTGATTTTAGGTGAGAACAGCCAATAGATTAAATTGTATGATGTTGATTGCTATATAATCCTGCCACTGTATGTCATCACTATTATAGTTGTTATATGCTATATTAATGGTATTACAGTAAGAATTACTTAGATTAATGAAAAATGAACTTTGATAAAACTGAGCAAAGTGCAGTAGTTATGGAACCAGGACTGACTTCAGCATGCGACAATCCAACACTACACACCATCCTCCTGCTGCGCCCAATGTCACCTGCCCGCCTCACCACACTGAAGCCCAATCCTGTTCTGCTGACTGAGCAGACTTTGCATCATCCCTCCTGCCCAGACAGACTGTTATGACAGATGGAGCCCAAAGTCATGGACTGAATGAACTCAACAGACATTGGATAGAGATGGCCCATAGACTGCGGGAATGATATCTGTGTGTATATATTAAAAGGCAGAAAAAGTGGTGGTGATTAATTGGAAATGTATGAGAAACTATGGGATCTGGACATGATCTAAATGGTATAGAATAAGGGGTGGATGATATTATTCTGGTTTCGGCTGGGATAGAGTTAATTTTCTGCTTACTAGCTGGTACAGTGCTGTGTTTTGGATTTCGTGTGAGAATACTGTTGATAACACTCTGATGTTTTAGTTGTTGCTAAGTAGTGCTTATCCTAAGTCAAGGATTTTTCAGTTTCCCATGCTCTGCCAGCAAGCAGGTGTGCAAGAAGCTGGGAGGGAGCATAGCCAGGACAGCTGACCCAAACTAGCCAAAGCGATATTCCATACCATAGAATGTCATGCTCAGTATATAAACCAGGGGGAGTTGGCCGGGAGGGGCAGATCGCTGCTCAGGTGTCGGTCAGCGGGTGGTGAGCAATTGCATTGTGCATCACTTGTCTTTTCTTGGGTTTATTTCTCTCTTTTTTTTTTGGTTAGATTCCTTTTCATTGCAATTATTATTACATTTTTATTATTGTTAGTATTTTATTTTACTTTAGTTATTAAACTGTTCTTATCTCAACCCACGAGTTTTACTTTTTTTCCCAGTCCTCATCCCCATCCCACTGGGAGTGGGGAGGGGTGAGCAGCTGTGTTGTGCTTAGTTGCTGCCTGGGGTTAAACCATGACACATGGGTTTTCTTTGTTTTCTCTATGGCTGCTTGGATCATACTGTACAAGACGTCCCTGAGGTTTATCACAGTCACCTGGGCTAGATTAGCTATAATTACCTGTGTTTGTTGCAGTTTTTGGAGTAATTCTTCCTAGGAGTTTGTGGAAATAATCCCTTACCCACTTTACTTATCTCTGTTGTGAAAATGAATGAAGATCCATAGTCACATATGTTCACATCATGTACCATATGTTTTGATGTTTCTGTAAATGTATGTTTTGGTTTAAAGTTATTGGGCTTTCAGCTAGCTACCCATCTTTTCTTTCTTTAGTGGAGGTGAAGGGAACAGTTCATGCTACATGCAAAAAGCACAGAGGCAGCCTGCTTTTGGCACACAGATGTGGTAAATGGTGGCTTTGAGAGTCTGAACCGATGCAGTGCTTTTAAAATAAAGGAGGATGGTCTTGCCTTTGCATGTTTCTCAATATTCCAGTGCTCTCTCTGGGTTGGAAGTAGCGCACTTATTTTGCCCTAATAATTAGTTATATTTATAGACACAGTTGCAAAGTTGGGTGCCAGTGGTGAGTTGTACAGTATTAAATACTGGTCTACAAATGATGATGATGTTAGGTACTCTGTATACTCACAGAAGAAGCATTCCCTGCTTCTATTTTAAGTGTGTTCATTAGATGTGCTGTGATGACGTGCATCTTTGAGCAGTAAAGTGGAAAGCTCCTTCTGTACATTTCTTTCCTGGTTTGATTTTGATGTAATCAAGAGATTCAAGGGCTCCTTCAAACCTTGTACATGAAGTACCTTAAGATGATAATCGGATTTTCTGAACAGAATACACTGTAGTGTATTTTTCTATGTCTAGGTATTTCAATGGGTGTAGTTCAGGTTATGAACTACTTTGTGCTGGTTTCCACTATCGAATTTACAGAATGTATGTCCTCCAGTGATAAAACAGTATTCAGGAAGTAAGTTTGCTGACGGATTTTTGCTTTTCTCCTCAGTCTAATGTGCCTTGTTGAAAGACAATTTTTTTTCTCACAAAGGAATGCTGGGGGAGGATTTGGAAGTGTATGCATGCAAGTGTGTCAAAAAGAGCCTCTAACCAAAATTTGAGAGGAAAAGAGATGCTACATCACTATTTCATTGATATGGATATGTAATGCTAGCCTTATTTATGCTGCATTTTATATGTCTCATATGTGAGAAGGGCATTTATATACATGCCTAAACATTTCACTGACATATGGGTATTGTCTAAAACACTCTTTCACAGCCACACATTTGTTAGAGATGAGGTGAATTTAGGGACCATGTGAGTTGGCAGGGCTATCGAGGTGGAAATCTGTTGTACTTAGTGAAAGAACTTAGTGGGATTCCCAATCTCCCTGCTCTACAGGACATTTTAAGATGGGCCATAAATAATAATGATACCATAGTTTCTAGGTTCTTTAAACAGTATTATCTCAATTAGATACCCAGGGAGGTGATAGAAACATCCTTAATTTCACAGTGCACTAGATTTGTTTTGTGTGCCCTCTGCTGGCTATGTATCAGTGCAAAACGAGTGATATACAAAGTTCTGTGGCAGTACGAAGGCACCAGTGCTGAAAGCTCATCCAGATCCTGCCATAGTGTTTGATTTTTATTGGGAGTGCACTGGAGAGGGGAAATGAGCTTCTGATTTCATTTGAAATTACCTTCCAGTCTTCCAGAAGCGTGCAAAACTTGTGCCATATGTATTCAGAAGTGTTGAAGTACAGGAGTAGTATCTCCTGTGGTTTGCCAGCATTCCCTGTCTTGGGTTTTGACCAACACAATCTATGCTTGTGTGTTTTTTCAGGGAGTCATGTCCTCCTTAAGCATCAATCAACAGGGTCAGATTACTAGCTCCTAGCTCATGCTGTTTCTTACTGACCCAGATGTCAGGCTGCAGCTCTTCCTTGAAAACTACTTGGCAGCCTGATCTGGCTGTGCTGCCTCCGAAGAACATCTCAGGACTGGTGTGGCAGTGTTTCACAATCACTCGCCATTGGTTCAGAAGTCCCTTGAACCTCCTTCCCTGTGCCTCCCACCCACCCAATATCTTATTACACATAAATTGCACACTGAAAAGAATCTGAACTTCACTTATTGTCAGCTTTGTCTATGCTTGCTAGTGTTAGTTAACCAGCGGTTAATGTAGTTGTTGTTATCATTGTGTATCCAGTGATAGAGGAGAAGTAAAGGCTGCTGGTTTCCTGTACTGAAATAGTGGGTGTCAGCGCTGCTTACGTGATAATCTTCAGCACTATGTCCAATCATTTTCAGTTGCGGATGAATTTTACTTGAGTGTTCTTTGTTATGTGAAGATGTTCTATTCCCGCTTGTCTTCCTCTCATTCCACCTATCTGCAAAATGTTTCTGCCATGAAGAAAGTTAATTACTCAAAAGCTGCTCAGCAGTTCTGCTGGTCATCAAGCACATCTGCAATTTTTAGATAAGATGTGCAAGGTGCTAATCATACGTTCCTGATAGACCATGTTGTCTAGTTGCTTTAAATGCAACAATACACGTAAAGCTTTATATTTCCTTCATGAGCACCTGAAGTGTTTTGAAGGCCTGCTTTTGCTCTGGTGCACAAGTGTGGATTACATGGTGAACTTCATAGATCACCATGAGACCAGACAAATCTAAATGCACGAGTCTAAAATAGTTTCAGAGTAGAGGCAAAGGGGAAGACTGGAGTTGCTGCAGATGCCTCGGGAACCTAAGGCAAACAATTCTGACTGGAGTCTTGACTGCTCGTGAGCTTGTTGGAGGAATTGATGAGCAGAGATGAGAGGGGGATGTGAATAAAACTTTGGCTAAAAAGGAAGGACTAGTGTTATTGAGTCATTTAAAGATGAGATTCCTGTTTTTCGGCAGAGTGTATTTATATTGGCTGTGGGGTGGAGTAGGTCATCTCTTTTGGTTGACTTTTAGATCCTATTTCTTTGTATAGATGTATTAGTACTTAGTCAAAACTGGTTTAAGTTCACCACTAACAGTGAGCATGAAGCTTTCGCACAGTCCTCTGTTTTTTATCATAAAATCCATGTAAAGAAAGGATATTGACTGCTTTATGTGCATCATGAGGGGCATAAAATAGAGGAGATGAAGCAGGAAGACTGAAGAAGATGATTAACAGACAAGGGAAGTTCAGTTGTTTATCTTGGTTAACAATTCTGTACAGAGGAGGCCTGAGAAAGGATGGTTTTGCATACCTTGAGGCATGTTACGAGTCTCTGTAATAAAATAGGAGGAATAAAAAGGAAAAATAATAACCTTCTGGGATTAAGCCTGGCAAGATTAGTTACTCTATGTGGGCTTTGCACAATTTTTGATCACAGCTCACGGAGTTTTTCTATAAGTCAGGGAGTCTGGCATGTTCTTTTAATTTAGAAATGGAAAGTATAGGCCTTAAACAGCAGATACTGAGATATATCCCATCTCACCTCAACCTGACATGTTTGCCTTTCCTTTATTAAATACTGATTACCCTGGAAACTGCTGAGATTAAATAACGTATTTCCAATGGAGTCCAAATGGCTGGGATGACATTTTTTCATCTTTTTGGTAGAGGCGGACAGTAGCAAGAAAAATCAATTCTGTATGCCCACTGTGGAATATGATGAGATATAACAATGCACACCCATCATTTTAATTACAGAGCTTATGTTGTTTGTGGGTCTGAAAACAGCAGTTTAAAAGGAGAGGACACCTGAACTCCTCTCTTACTTTAATAATATATTGCTGCAATTAAGACAGTCATGGAGAGAGGGAAATAGAGGCTCTTCTAATTAGTTGTGATACACATTTTTTGTGAATTAATGTCTTTTGATTTGTAAATTGCATAACATGGAAATTACAGGGAGAGAGGTACATATACCATGCAGGACTCTGATGTCTGGAAAAACTTTCTTGGTGGCCTTGAATTTGTGACCCATTCTGTTTAACTTATTCCTGTAATTACTTTGTTAAGCTACCAAGGGCTCGAATGAGATGACTTGATTTCATTTTTGTTTTTCAACATGCTCTGAAAGTCTTTGAGTCAGGTTGCTGTCGTGCTTGCTGAAGAGAACAACCTTGGACTCCTGAGGAAAGTCTGTGCACATACATCAGATTGTGTAGTTGACTGTTTGAGTTACCCTTTTGTTGTGAAGTTGAGGCAGGCAGGGAGAGCTGTTGCATATTTCTTTAAACTATCTTTGAGGTGGTTTTGTTTTCCTCCTCTTAGTTCTATACTGGTGCTTCCTAGAAAGAAACTTTGATTCCTTTCTTTTTTTAACAATTCCTTTCCTTAAAGGAAGTTTGAACTGTGTACGTGAACATAGTTATATATATCCCAGTCATGGATACTAACTCCTTTTGAATAATCTCTCCTGTATGTAGATAGTCATCTACTTGTATTTATTTTAAGTGTCTGTTTAAACCTTTTAGAAGCACCTAAGCTTTACAAAAACTATGACAAACGTAAACTGCACCAATATCTTTATTATGTACATATTTTTGTCTACCAGTGCTAGTAAGTGTTGTGCTTATTGCCACCTATAATTCCACTGCTCTCTCTGGGATCAATTATCTATTGAACTACCTGAAGCAACCAATTCTGTCTGGCCTGGGTAATGAAGTTGAAAGTGACTTGGTGTGGGTAAAACCGGAAAGGAGAACAAAGTGCATTATCATTTTAGTTTCCTGCAGCCATGTGTAATGTCTTATGGGCGTGAGCAAATGATTGCCTGCAAATCACAGGTTGGACAACATACATTCTGCATATGTTAGACTTAATGTAACCGCTTCTACCCTTTCTGGTATGTTGCACAGGTTAACATTCAACCTTCTGAATGGCACCGCTCCATACTGCTGCCACAGTCCTGGTTGGGATTTATGAGTCGAACCTACAGTGCAGTCCTGCAGGTAATTTCGAGGTACAAAATACTGTGCACATTAATGCTCATTCAAGTGGTATGAGTTTTATTTTTACCAGCAAGAGCATCCGTGCAAGTTACAATAATTTAAAAATAAAGCTTGAGATGTTTAGTAATAAAATACCTGAAAAGGAAATAAAAATAAGATGAGTCTTCGGTTAATGGCAGCACAATCTGGGATACTTTGTAGAAGTATAACTTCTGTTTACAGTTCAGGTTCTTGCAGTCTTGTGCCTGTGTCAAGTTGCAGAATGTGTCAATTCTTAGAATTTTTAGAATATGAAATTTTAGCTAGAGCTCTAACCTATCATTTTGGGTAGCAATTTTGTAATAATAGTATCACGAAGGAGACAGAAGCTATCGAGGAATGATTCATTAAATAGAACTTCTCTTAACCAGCATGTAATGCTGTCACAGTGTGAGGGACTCGTCTTTTGATTTTTCCACCCTATCTAATGATTAGGAAAGATCTTAAAACCTCTCTTTTATTGGGTTAGCTGACCTGATATCTACAGCAATGTAGTGTTATTTGGTTTTTCAATAAGAAAATGGTCTAAAAAACTTCTAACAAATAGCTGCTTTCTAGAAGGCTCTCTTTGTGCTACTAGAAGGGCTTACTTGTTTGTATTTCCAGGCCACGTCAGCTGTTTTCAGCGTGAGGAGCTCAGGTTGCTGAGTGAATTCTAGAACCTTTGACTGTTCCTTGTTTTGCTGTGCAGCAAAACATATGCTTCTCTAACATTTTCAAAACAAATTTTGTCTTGGCCATCAGCAAAATACCTGATTCTGAGCCGAGCGAGGCCAATTACAAAGCAGACAGGAGCTATTCAAATTGTAATTTTAGGTCATAACTACACAGGGGGCCATTGTTGCTTGCATTTAATTACTTTCCTATTTTGCTTCCCCTCTGAGGCAAGATTTCATGAGAAGCTTAGCATTTAGCCGAATTATTTCTAAAAGCGTCTCTAGGATTTCATGCCATTTTACAGGGTAATAGAGCCTATTTTTCTTGCTTCTGAAGTCCCTCACTGGAGACCTAGTATCTTTACTTACTCCTTATGCTTCTATAGTACATTTCATCTGAGATGGCCAAAAGAGACTACAGTGTAAGATGAGTAGTCTGGATAGTACATAATTCAGTATTTCTGAACCGCTAGTAATCATTTCTACAGTTTGGAGGCAGACGTTCATAGAGTCCCGTTCACCAAAACACTTGTGTGAGAATTTTTTTCCCCTTTGGACACCTGAAAGCCCTCTTGTCTTTTATTATGTCTACTCACATGCTTAAGCACTTCTGCCAATTTGTGCATCAGCATGTTTTTGAGACTGAAATCAAGCTCATCATGATGATCATACAGGTCTTGATTTAGTACAGAACTTAAGCCAATGTTTATGCGTTTAGGGAAATTGCAATAGGTTTTTGCATAGTTTTTATGCAGCCTTCTCTTTAGTCAGTGTGTTGTATATGCTCCTTTAATCTCTGTGGAGAGTCACCTTTTGAGTGACATCTGGATTTACAGGATTGACTCTCTTGTATTCTCAGGTTTTTATGCACACCCAAGCTACAAGCATTCAATACCTGAAAAATACAGCCTGTGTTTTTCACTTAAGGCTTAATAACCTACTAAGGAGCAGTAACTGACAACCTAAACAAGTTGAGATGTAGTTGTCTCTTGGTTGGAGACTGAACATTAAAGTACAGCTGCTTAATATGTTTAGATAACAATTGTTAGAGGCCAGAACCCATATCATGTCCTTTAAGGTACAGAAAGATCTGTTGTAGGAGGTCACAGGGAGGTTGGGGTCATAGAAAGGAAATGAGAAATTCTGCTTTAAGTAGTGAATCAAGAAAGTGATGTTTTACTCTTAGAATCCATTTTAGCTAGCAGGCTTCTAAGTCTCATTCCCTGCTTGTTGTACCCCTTCCCAAGGCACTTGTCTCTTTGTATGGACTAGGAGAGATGTCTCGGTATCTGTGGCCGTTTGTGCCATCTGCAGCTTGTTTTCCACACTCAGAATAAAAAATTATGAATTCTTTGACCTAATATATTGTGTGTTATAGTGGGATCCCATATGAAAAACAGTCAAGTTCATTTATGAAGTAGCCCTCAAGTGGAAGGCTACATCTGTACCTAAGTGTTCTCTGAAGAAATCTTACCGTGATGAGCCATGTAAGATCCACTTCTGACTTATTCTGTAATTCTGCAGGGGAGGCAGGCAGAGCTGGAGATGCAGTTAAAACATGGAAAAGAGGATCCTGAAGAGGTGCAGTACAAACAATTTACAGCCTGGCTGTGGTAAGGAACTGCCTGTCTGCTCCTGATCACTTGTAATGGCAAGTGAGGGGGCAGAGGAGGGCAAGATTTCCAAGTCCTTAGTTTTGCAAGTTTAAAGACTGTATGAGCGCTAATGAGGGAAAAAAACCCAAACCACCAGATACAGTGACCAAGGCGTGGGGGCGTGCGGGAAGGAGGAGACAACTGAGTAACTGGCTGTAAGGATTCCTGTATGCACGGATTCACAGGTGCCTTCCCCTCTACAGTGTCTGAAACTTTGAAGGGTGAGCAACTGGAAGGAGTGGAAAACTGTATTTGTTTTGTGTCATGTTGAAGCAGAAGGATTATGCAAAGAGCAAAACTTACTTGTAGAGACTAAGTGAGCTGTCTCACTGAAAATGGCTTGATAAAAGAAATGTAAGCCATGGTATGATATATGTCATAGTGAACTGAGACACACCTCCGTTTGTATGGTAAGTTCGCAATGTTGAGCCTGAGGTTCTTTAAAACCAAGCACATGATACACACCCTGATCCATATCCTCAACTACTTCTGTTTCAGTCAGCTGAGGAGTGTCCCTTAGTCTGTCAGGATTTAGCCATGTATGTGCCTGGCTAGGGGGACAAGGTGGGAAGTGGGAGGCTTCATGGAGAGAAAGAACTACGTATCCATGGACAGTAGAAATGCCTGTTTCTGTGCTTGTTCATAAGTGCATTGGTAACAAAGTATGTACAAACAAAACCAAAATGCTCTTTGCCCATTTAAGTCAAAAAGGTGTTACTAAGTCCCACTCAACAGGAACACAAAACTTATGTCTGTTGTTTTAGTCCAGCTAAGTCTAGATTAGAGGGTTTCTTAGTAAGATCCGGAATGATATGGTACTGTAGAAGAGATTCTTTATGTAGTAGTGGCACAATTTTCTGTTGTTGCTCTGCCCGATCCCTTCTTGATAAGGTATAAGGAGAAAACATTTTCCAGGTGAGAAGAATGCCTATAGCAATGCTGCTTTTGTAGATTTCTCCTGAACCAATTTCTGCTCTGTATTTCCTAAATAGTATTAATGTAAGCTATGTCAAAAAGGAACAGAACTCCCTTTAACAGTAGAGAAACCAAAGCAGTAAGTGAACTGGGAGCCTGGTATTAGCTTTGATGTCTTTTCCTGTTCCTCCTTAATTGCTTGGTGTTTCAGGGCTCTAACTTCAGTACCCATTAAGCATTTGTGTTGCCCACTGGGTTTAACCTGATTGTGGACAGCTTGATATAAACTTTAGTGTTAATGCTTTATTGTAGAAGTACTGTGCAATTTTGCATTGGTATTTGCCAAGTTGGTGTAAGTGTTTCTAGTGTAGGTGAGTTTGAAACTGTGTGCATGACCAGTGTGGTTATGAAGGAAAGCCTGAGTAGCTTTCTTTTAAAGCCTGAGTATAACTCAGTCTTATAACATATGGCCCTATTTTACGAGGCATGCATTTTTAGTCTTCTAATTACGTGTTGTGGAACTGTGGTTGGAGTGTGTCTTTTTCTGTAGGATGACAGTCATGGCCAGGATGGTATTGTATGTTGTAGTATAGAGGATCTCTTTCCTCACCCAAACCTGGTAATATAGAAGATTCACTGCATCTCTGCTTCTGTCTTGATATAAATGCAAAACTAAACAAATGCAGGCAAGTAGCCTAGTATAAATCAACTACAGTAATGTGTAAGAAATTTTAACTACTCCTATGGCTTTCATTTAAATGGATTCAGGTTACTATACTGCCTAATAGTATAACCGCCCATAGTGATTTCCAGGAGTATAGTAAGTGTTGGATAAATTGTTATGATTGTCCATTGTAAAACATTCTCATTTTAGTATGCTAAGATATAGCACAGTGATCTGGAAACTTACGGATAACAGCTCAAAGAACAGATTTATGGCTACTGCATGAACCTGCATTTTACAAAAAGTGGTATGAAGTCAAATAAGAGCCCTTTATAAAACATTGGTAGTGCACATGAGCATGAAGAAATGTTGGGTGGTACATAAGCACTTTTACAGTTTTAATGCTTGTGATTAATTTGCGCTAGGTCTTCTGATAGCTAGATGAGATAATTGCTAACCTCGAATGGACACGTGTAAGGCATAAGGGGAAATTAGCTGAGTTCATGCTATAGT
Source organism: Gymnogyps californianus (assembly GCF_018139145.2). Classification (NCBI taxonomy): domain Eukaryota; kingdom Metazoa; phylum Chordata; class Aves; order Accipitriformes; family Cathartidae; genus Gymnogyps; species Gymnogyps californianus. Next base: position 47,179,024 of record NC_059500.1, on the reverse strand, counting down.
ATAATGAACGTGGTGTAAATTCTTTTTGTTTCTGTTGCAGGGTCAGAGATATGTTGACTGATGTTATCAAAGGTGCTTCCAAGTAAGAACTGCTCATTTATTACAGATGAGAATGAGTTCTCTTTTGTGGCAGAAGATGTAAGATAATATTTCCTGCAATTGGTTATCTCCCAATTTCATGATTTCACATGACTGCTGTTCAGGAAAGGAACTCTTCCCCACCCTGTGCTTTGAGATTTTTACCACTGACTGTGTCTATTAGAAAGGCTGATGCCTAATGTTTTGAGTAAAGCCTGGGTAGTGCTATATGCACTGTTAGTCTGGGTTTTTTTTTAACTAGCAGACTGTTTGCCTCAAGTAGCTTCATTTATGTAGAAGTTGGCTAGTCTTTAGTGGAGTATGGGCTCTTCAAAACTGTCCCACTTTCTGTTAAGGTGTCTGTCTTGTGCCAAGATGCCCCCAAAGGCAGGAAATCACATGTTTTCAGATTGTGACAGGCTTGTTCATTTGCTCTTAGAATTAGCACATGGCTTTCAGGCAGCTGTAAGTATCTTAACTTTCCTTCACAGGCTGCTGAAGTGGTTTGCCTTCTTCCTTTCACTCTCCACTGGCAGCTAGCTTCCTATTATGCTTTGCCCTTGGTTAACCTGAAATTGGCCACTTGCACCAGGTTAAGCAAAAGCGTCAGAAATAGTGAATCCTCATAAGAACAAGTACTTAGAAAATCTTAAATCATAAAGATGTAATCAGTGAAAGAATTACAGTGAAATCTCACAGACCATTTCAACATTAGTATTCTTGTAAACGTATAAAAGACTAGTTTGAAATACTTTCATGAGTTGAGAGTTCTGGAGATTTTAATTAAGGCTTTCCATACAGGTTTGAACTTTTTCCTTTTTTAACTAATCATTGTTCAGATATTTAAAATATTCCCAGCTGTTCCGTTTCCTTACATGTCAGTCCATCTTGAAGGAGTCAGTTAAAGAGGGATGAAATTGGAAGATCTGTTTGATATTTTAGCTACTCAATAAATACCTGTGTTAAGATAAGGTAGTAGAAAGAGATAAATAAAGGAGGAACAAAATAATAAACTTTATCATATTTTGTGTCTCAGAATTAAAGTTATTATTTTAGTTATAGAAGTTCATTAGCAAAACTAGTTGAGGTAGAAGCATTGCCTAATTTGGGAGAGAGTGGTGAATTTTCTTTAGGTAACGGCAGAAGGATTTCCTGTGCATAGATCATAGAACTTCTTGTGTTTACTGCCTTTAAGAAAATACTGGGTTTTTTCCGCATATTTTCTTAAAGAGTAAGACACTGCTCTTTTTCATCCTGCGGCTTGTGAGAATGATGATTTTTACCTTCATTAAATTTAAGGCATCCAGCTTTCATGAGTGTGTAGATTTAGAAGTTTCTCTCTGTTTGAGGTACATCATGAAATGTAACCTTTTAGCAGTTGATGATCAACAACACAAAGGTTCTATACATAGATTAGGAAGTTTTTTAAGGCAAGAGATACAGGGAGATTTCAAAGAACATAATTAAGCACCTAGTTGTAATTACTTACAGGTATCTCTTATCTGAAAGGAAATAGTTTCAGTGTTCCAAACAGGACAGGTCAATGACGTTCCACTAAGACCTGTGTGTCTTATTTTAAAAAGCAAACCAGAAATCCAGAAAATATTTTTATTGTGAAAATAAGATCTTTGGATCTGGAACAAATACTTAAATTTGCAGTGTAGGTGTATTTTTACAGCACCAGCTGAGGAAGTTTTTAGAAATGGAAGACTGATGCAAAAAGTGTAGTACACTGTGTACTGGTCTAGTGTAAGACTGTAAGTGGTCCAGTACAGTTGTATTGTTCAGCTGCTATTGTAAAACAACTAAGAGAGTTCCAGCAGGATTATATTGCAGTATGTTTTTCTGGGAATTACTGGGATATCGACATCTATCTTTTCATGAAACTGAGCACAGTTATATTCTCTCTTTTACTTGTAGGTGGCAGATTTTTTTTCTTGAGTTCCTTAAAAGTAAAGGTTTGCACTGTGGTAGAAGGTAGTACTCTTTGAAACATGTCATTTTCCATGATGTTAATGTTTTCATAGCATAGGAGAGTAATTCAAAACTTTTTTTTAAGCTGAGATTTCAGTGATGGCTGTTCTGCTAAATCTCCTGAACAGATGCTGTTGCAGTGAAGTGGCACCTGCCTGTCTAGCATTCTCTGTTTGAAGAGCTTTTTCTGTTGTCCTGTGTAGAGATGGTACTAGCTAAGACCAACTGGTGCATTTCTGTGAGTGCTACTTGCTCTGCAGGGTGACAGTCCTCATTATAGTGGAAGCAAGCTTCTGTTTTTATACAACTTTGTGTGCGCTAGGCTTTATATGAAAGACAAACAAGAAGAAAGACTGAAATGCTTCTCTCCCCCATTCTTTCTCTAATTCCTGAAGATGAAATGTGGTAGACTTTTGCTGAGCTAGAAGATAGCCCAATAAAATTGCTAGGTGCAAAGGCCTTCCCTCCTGGACCACCTGTGGCATAACTTTCCTGCATTGAGATATGTGTTTTGTTGCTTGCATCCCTATTACGCTTCTTAACTGTTTGCCTTTTTCTGTCCAGAGACAGCCCAGTGGTGAAAGGAAACTCTATTTTTGCCTTGACTGGTCTTGCAGTTGCTGTAGCCAAATACGAAAGCAGCCTTTCGTCAGACACTGAAGGGATGCCTGAGGTGAGTCAATATAGGAAAGAGATTCTCTGCTCTTACTGGAATATAATGAAGCAATATGACCAGGTTTTGGGGGAGCTGGTAAGTGGCTGTGAAGTACTTCACATTTTGAAGTTCAAATTTTACCCTGCTTAGTGAATGCCATCTGGTAGCTGCTGTGTGATCTATACAAAAGCAGTCAGAGTGTGTAGGCGCCTTCTTGCAAGAAACGTAACGCTAACACATTTATTTGTTGGTTTTGACAGATGAGATAAAGGTCTAGTGGACACTGAAACCCCGCCAGCCTCTTTTCTCATCATTTTTGCTTTCACTGAATAGTACCTGATCAAAAATAGTGTCTGGAGGGTCAGCATTGGCAAGTAAATGATGCTACTTACTGTACATAAGAATGACAAAATAATCTCATTCCTGATGGATCATAGCTGGAACATCAGCTGCTGAGCTTCTGTTCAAGTAGGACCTGATTTAGGAAAAAATAACAATGAATATTTGGGTTTGATTTTTGCAGACTGAACCTGATTTTCTTCCCACAAAACACTGGATTTCTATGGTCACAGAGACCCTCTTTAGTATTGTGAATAGCCGCTATCGCCCTAAAGGTCAAGTCTTCGCATGGTTCTACCAGGTACGTGTTGTGGTGTTAAAGACAAGAGAATATATCTGTATTTCATACCTGGAGTTCTTAGTGTGGAGTTTCCTCGTTCTGCTTGCCCTATAGTAGTTGTAGTACAGGAGAATCAAAACTTTTCTTGCTTTTGTTCTTTTTCTTTCATTGTGTTTTCTGCTGATATTTGGGTTTGCCTTGAGTTTTTGTCTTTATTACCAAAATAGTAAAAACCACATGTGAGGATACATGAATGAAGGAAATTTTAAAAACAAAAAAAACCTTCAAAACCTAGAATATTCGGCATGTACGTACAAAACAAAACCTTCTAACGTGAACAGAGTCTCCTCAGACCACACTATCAAACTCTTGAGTGATTCTGACACCATTCCTTAGGGCTCTGAAATGCATACTTTCTCAAAATCTAATAGTTATGGAGCCAGTGATTCCTATTTCACAGTACCTCTTGAACCCCTGAGGGCCAGTAGAAGTTGTATTATATGTGCTTGCAGTGTGATAACCAGCCTGAAATTCTGAAGTCATGTGAGTATCAGGCAGTTCTTAAGTAGGACCTGTGATACTGAAAGCTCAGTATAGACCTTAAGGCATAGGTATTGCTAACTCTTGACTATCTGTGGTCAACACAACCAGGTTGGAGATTGTTTGTGTCATGGATGCAGAAAGGAACTTGGGTCTTACAAGGCCAAATACCAGCCTGCTAATGTATCATAATGTTTTGTAACCGGAACTTCATTAACTGCATTCATGAACTGCATTTAGTCCAGTAGTGAGATGTTAGTGTCAAAAAGCTGAAAATTACTGATGGACCTGAGTCAGCTCTGGCATGTGACCCCTGTCATCACTGATGGGGGACATAGATCACCAAATCAAATGTGTGATTAAATGCTAGACTAGCTGGACATAAGGAGCTTCAACTACTTGGTTGGTACTACCAGTTTTTGCCGAATTGTTCTGTGACTGCTGCCTTTGAAAATAATGCTGTTTAAAAAAGGTATTTTTGAGGAAGAACAATGTGACAATGTTTCAGTTCTAAAATCCACTCTGTTTTAAAAAAAAAAAAATTAAAAAAATCTTATGCTTGTAAAGTTCTAAGGCACACAATAGAAATCACCATTTAGCAGAGTGCCTTGCATCCTGATGGGATTTTTTTCCTGTTCCTTTTCAGAGTTGCACGTGGAAGTTGATAAGTATACTTTAGGCTATTACTTCAATCAGTTCATTGCTTTATAAATAGGGGTAGCAGTATGGATTTTACCTTTCAAAATGGAAAGGAATTAAAAGCCTTTGTAAGGGATCTTTCTTCTGGAAAGCATCTCTGCTGGTTATCTTGCAAGATCTCATGATATTTTGTCATCCTAGGTGCGATGCTTTTAAGGTAGTGGTTTTTCCAACTCACTCAATTCTTGGTGTGTTATAATTACAGAAGTGCATTAACATCGTGGCTGGTTTCTGTTTGCCCTTCTGATCACACTGCTCAGTAAGTTAACAAGGAAGGTGAAAACTAAAATAGACCAATGTATTTATGTGCAGACTAGCTGTTAAATTCTAGTTGCATCCTCTCTTATCCTTTGTTTACAGTTTCATACTTAACAATCTTATTTACACTTAGAAATTATATTCTGAATTACCCTAGTTTTAAGCTGCTTACAAGGTAAGGCAAATGGAAAAGTTACCATAGGCAATTCCATGAAATACTGTTTATTGCCAGATTGCAATGCATCTGTGCTGCTGTTTGCTGTATGGGTATTTATTTTAAATTCCTAAAGTGCTGAGTGTTACTACCTGGAAAGGAGTTTTATTTCCCTCCCCCAAGAGGAAAAGAAAAAAAAATTCTTTTTTATGTTTTTCTAGAAATCCTATTCAGGTGAAAATACTGCTAGTATTATAGCTCGTTCCTGTGCAGCCACTGCTTTGTCTCTCCTGGTGCCAGTTTTCATTTCATCATGCAAGGAGAAGGTTGAGGAGGTCCTGAATATGCTGACTGACAGGTTACCTGGGAAACCAAATGCTGATGAGTCTCAAGCTGTTCAAATCCACGTGGGCCTTGGTTTGGGGATGTTTATCTCACGTTTGTATGAAGAAAAAGTCAGGTAAGGATTACCATATGTAGTGTAGGTGTGCAAATAACTTCCTTCTTTTTCCTGCATGTGGCCTTAAGTTCTGAGGAATTAAAGTATTTACAAGTCATGGGCAAATTATTCTTGAAGGGCTTTGCAACATTTCTTAAAAGATGTCTTTTATTATCAGTCTTCACCACCCCCCCCCCCCAGTGCTATCCTGGATATTTTGCCATTCTTTCAGGATGAACGATTAATTTTCATCATATCTTAAGGTACATGTGCAAAGCAGTCAGCTAGAAGAGCCACACATACGCTTTTAAAGGGGACTAGCTGCCCTAGGAGACTTAATTGTAAAATAATTCACAGTTTCATCGGTTCCTTCCTAAGTGGTGCTCTGGGCACAGGATAGTGTCCACTTACATGATATAAGTTACGCATATGGGGATGGACGTACAGCTGAAGTAGTGTAATGGGCTGTCTTTAAGGCGTGCTGTTACAGCTACGTTGGCAGCAAAGAGATGTTCTGAAGTTGGTAGAAAATGCCTCCTTTTCAGAAGGGTTGGCCTCAGTTGCAAATTTCCGATGATTCCAGAGAAATTTAGTAGGTTTGGCTTTATACTCCTCCAGCTTCTTGACTACTGGGGATTCTGTCTGCCTATATACCCATAATAAATGTTTAATTGGTGTACAAGCACAGGTATCAAACAGATTTGGCTGTCAGTTGTTAGTTTGCTCAGTGAAGCTAATGTTTCTGATTCACCTGCCTTTGTTAAAACACTGTGCAGCATTGCTCTGTTCTAATCTTCATCCTTTGCTGTCTTGATGCCTTGCTGCCTCTGACTCAGCCTCATAATTTGGGGATGAACTGTCTCTGGATGATTAGTCAGTGGTGGCAACGGAGCTACACACAGACATTAAAAGGTTCTTTTTAAAAAGAATGACGTTAGATCAGCTTGGTATTTTGGAGTACGTGAATCTTTATTTTGGGTTTTTGGGTTTTGTTTGTTTGGGGAGGGGTGTTGAAATTAATAAATTTATCTAAAAATTTCATATGGACTATATCAGTTTTTACTCTTCCACTACCCTGCATAATTTCAAAGCTTCATCTCACACATTCTTCCAAGCATTGACTTGCAACAACAGCAAAACCTGTAAGGGTATAGCTATAGCTAATATCAAATCATAGAGTTAATTTGCATTAAAGATGTCCTGGTCATTAAGAAAACTGTGTACATGTTTTGTGAGAGGGGAGTCCCTATGACATCTCTGGACTGAGGTGTAAATGCTTCTTATTTTATCAGTAAGTTAGGCAAAGAGATGGAGGGAGAGATTTACAGAGCTAATATCTTAAAACGTTATGAATTTTCAGCTTATAAATAGTTACAGGTCTAGCTGAGATCATGTTCTATCAGTATCCTCCTCCTACTGCCAGGCATGTTTTACAAATCCTGGGTGCTGGGTTTCTTTCTGGGTGTTGTAGCAATAATGGTTGCCAGTTCAGGTCTGAATATGTTTTTATTATTTGTATATGAGTATGTTTATATGAATGTGACACAAATGACCAGTCATGTAGCTATTGCTTACAGACTAGTATGAGAACCTGTTACAGCAAGAAAAGAACACTATTTACTGGCATGTTCAGTCTCAGCAGGAGGTTTAATATCTTATATGATTTAAAGAGCAGAGGTGTGTTTTGGATTTTTTGGGTTTCTGTTTTGTCTTGGTTTTGCAGTGATGTGCCTGGTCAACAGATGAATTTAGTTCTAATGAAGTCCCTGGATGCGCTGGAAGACTGCTGCTTTGACACCAGTCTGGAGTACAAGTGAGTTTCCTTCGTTACTGATGATATTTTGTTTTATTTCGAGCTCCACCTTTTTAATTCATGCTTTTTTTCCTGAATTCTACACAGAAGAGTGTAAGGATAGGATAAGGAGACAGCCTATTCTGAGTACTTCCATAGAATCACCAACTTGTGCAGGCTGGCAAGGACCTTCAGAGGTCCACATCCCTCCCCAAAACAGACTCAGCCATGGACTTGGACTACATTGCCCAAGGCCTTACAGTCAGGGTTTGAAATCCCCAACTGGAGACAGCACAATGTCTCTGGGCCCTGGCTCCACTTTTGGGCTGTCCTTATCTCTATGGGAACATCTGATGTTTCAGCTTGTGCCCACTGCCTCTTAGCCTCCCACCATGCAAAAGCCCAGCTACATCTCCTCAGTCCTTTCCTGTCAGTGCTGAAGATGCTGTTGGGTGTCCCCAAAGCCATCACTTCTCACAGATGAACCAGCTGTGGTCCCACAGCCTCTGCTCTCCAGGCAAGGGCTCCAGCCTCGCTGCCTTGGTAGCCTCCCATGAACTTGTTCCAGTTTTGTTGGTGTCTTTCCTGTGCATTCAGAGCAGTAATCCAGGTGTGTTGGTGAGCACAGAGTAGAGGGATGATCCTTCCCCTGGCTCTCATGGCTGTGTCCTGCCCATGCTGCCTGCCCACTGCTGGCCCTCATCGCTGCCTGGGTGCATGTCTGGCCCTGGCTCAGCTTGCTGCCCACCAGTGCCTGAGGCTGTCCCCAAGAGCTGATGCCCAGCCCCTCTGGTCCCAGCCTGTCTGTTGCCAGGTGCAGGACTGTGAGTTGATGCTTGTTGAATTTCAGGATGTTCCTGCTGATTTATTCCTCTCTGTACCATCTCTACTAAGTGAGTGTGTCCATAAATAAATATATATTAAAAAAATACTTTATATATGAACATATGTAAGTGTATGCATATGTGCATATATCTAACACACATAGTTTTTTTCATACAGTCCCCAGTGCTAGGTGAAAAGAAGCAATGACCACCACTGTTAATCCCTGTCAACCCACAAGTAAAAACCTTGGGCATGTATAGAGAACCACACAATCTTGCTCACAGGCAGTGGGAAGATACCAGTAATTCTAGGAGCAGGGTTGCTCATCTTACCTGCACATGTTCATTAATGAAAGATGGTTTTGAAAGTCATTTTTTGGCGCTTTTGGGTGGTTGCCAAGTGTTCAATGAAGTCTAGCTGCTTCTGCGTTGGAGCCTGTTACTGGAATGTGGATGTGTGTACAATACAGTGTGAGCTCTGGGAGCAGCTGCCTCACGTGGCTTACTTATCTGGGAGAGCCAGGCCGTTAATTTAACAGCTGTGGATGGCATGTTGAATACTGAGTAAAGCAAATAATATTTCATTTAACCAATTGAGGTTATGCCTCAGGTGTCCGAAAGAGAGGAGCAGCCCACCAGCAGGGCAAGAAATTATTGAAAAGTGTTGCACAATTACTAGCATTGGCAAACCTGGAATAATTGAACAATAAAACATCTGTCAGTTGCCATTAAACAACTAACATAACATAGTAGTATGTGTCTTCCACAGTAGTAATTTCCTTTTTAAATCAGGGAAGGAACTGCAGTGTCTTGAGTGCCTCAGTGTGAGTGCATAGAGGTTTGGGTTTTTTTATTTTGAATATTATTCTGCCCAGCTCTTCCCTATTCAAAGGAAACAGAGCAGTAATTCCTGTTTGCCTTTGCCCTCTCCTTCTCCAGTGGACCTTCTGAAAAGCTGTGAGGGGTCACAGTTGCGCAGCATTGGGCTGTGAACCTGTATAGCTTAGTCAGGATTTGGATTGCCTCTTGAGTGGCACAGGATGAGACACATGGTGGGGGGGGATGTATCAGCTGCATCACTTCAATTACACCTGTTGCTGCTTGTTTGTGCGACCTAGTAGCTAAGTGCCTCACAGAAAAGCCAAACTAGACTTCTCTGGCAGCGAGAGGTTGCCGGAAGAATATGAAACAATGGCAAGCAGGAAAGGGAAGATTGAAGGGTGGGTAGTTTTTTATGCTGGGCGTAATGGCTGCATTTTTTAAAGGTTAATGGTAAGTTAGTGTCTAGTGTGAGCACTCCTTGTGAGCAAAGAAGTAGTGTAAAGCTGTAAATGTTGCAGACTTGTCCAAGTTTGGCATTTGTCCACTTTTAAACTGCTATTCCAAAGTAAGGGCCTTTCTAGCCTTTTCATCCGGTATGATAGGCCTGGCCAGCTCCGGGACGTCAGCGTTACGCTGACCTTTTCATCAGTGTTTCACCCGTGCCAAACTGGCGATTCTCTCTTTCTGTTAAAATAGGTTGCAAGCTTTTTGAGAGTAGGTATATTATGCGGTCCAGATGTGAGAGGACGGAGTTCCCTTTTTTCTGAATGCCGTCAGTAATCATATGCTCTCCTGCGGCTGCTCTGACCTGACGTGTGGCCGGGGGGGCTCCCGGTACCAGCCTGTCGCCCTGCGGGGCGCGGGGAGCTGTGCCGGCCGCCGCCGGGCCGGCGCTGTCCGGGCTCATGCTGCCCCCTAGCGGAACGCAGGGCCCCCCGCACCCTGCCGCCCGGCTGCAGACTTGGGCCATGTGGCATGCCTCCTGATTGTTTTGGAAAGTGTGCCTCTCTGCTCAGTAACACACTTCTGCGGGGTGTTAAGTGAGACAACTCACGCACTGAGGGACGTTATCGAGAAAGAGAGGTTTCTGCTGAATTTTGGTTTTGTTTTTCTACCCTGAGTGTCTAGATAAGAAAGTGGTTTATCAATGCGTGTGCTATGCAAACTGGAGCTCACACAAGCGCGCTTCACTGGTCATGTCAGCCTTGATAGGAATGTTGGTTTTATATATAATTTTCTTCATTTAATTAGGCGAATTCTCTTTTTAAAACGGGGGGGGGGGGGGGGGAAGAGGTAAGAGGAGTGAAGAAAACAGAGTTGTTTTCAATAAGCGGTAAGAATCTTTCCCTGAGCTAGTGCTTTAGCTTGGTGAAAGTCCACTTATGTTCCATAAGAATCTCTATGTCTGTGTAAGTTGCATAAAATACTCTAAAGTTTCTTCTCAGAAAAGGTCACTGTGAGAATAATGCTCGTAAATCAGTACTCTCTTATCTGTTGTAGCCGCACAGGAAAAAAAAAACAAAAGTGAAACTCATAATCTTCTTCTAAAGGGGGAAAAACATTTCAGATGGTTAAGCCTGTTAATATGATGCTGCTTCAGTTTTCAACTGAAACAGTGTTTCATATTGCAGAGACTTAGGAGCTTTGCAGTTACTCCTGATTTTAAATGGAACGCACTCAGATGTTACCAAGAGATCTGTGAGTGGACCTTAAATCTGCCCTTATGTTAGCCAGAAACTGAAATAAGTGTATTTTTAAAATACACTGATACACCACTTTTCAGTATACACGTGTATGGAAAATGTGCATGACAGGTGATTTAGACAGTTCTTTAGGCTACTAGGTTTTATCAGACTTATTGATTACAGAAACTACATAACACTTCATTTTTTTCTCCCAAGCCTAACTTACAGAGAGCATAGGTTCAGCAAGCATGTACATTCATGGCTGTTAACTTTTCCAGTTATTCATATAGGTTATATTCAACAGATTTTTGTCAGATCAACCTCAGTGTACTGGGGGGGGGGGGGGGAGTAGATAATTTGGGGGGAGGGGGGGTGCGGGCGGGAAATCAAAGGCAGGGTTCCAGTTGTAACAGTACAACATACGGGTAACAAACATAGCAGTACATATGGTCCCTGTATTGGAACGTTTTCCTTCTCCCCCTGCCCCTCACAAACAAAGAAAAACGTGTTGAAGATTGGATTGACTGACCTTTTGAAAGGCTTGCATGTAAAAAGTTTTTGAGAATACCAAGAAGCCGGAGAGTTTTTTGGCTTGCCTTGTTACATTTCCCATATTGAGGATGAATTCTACAAGACCTTTGCAAATATGGCTTTTTGTATAAAGTTATTGCATGGCAGAATTAGCTTGCATCTGTAAGAATAAATATTGGAGAAATATTGAGCAAATGATAAATGGTGATACATGTTGAGTAAAGATGTGGTAAAGAGCAAATTGTTATGAAACCTGAAATACACACGAGCCTTCCTTTAAATTGCTCTGTGTGGAGCATTAAACTGACTTGCTTTTTATGGAGTTTTTTGCAAGGTCACTAGCTGTTTCATTTTACTTTAAGGCATTTTCAGTCAAAACTGTCATCAAACTTTTATATTGTTCTTTCAGAAACGTGTCAGACTCCACTGACCTCAGGATTATCAGGAAAATAGCAGTTTTCCTTCATCCTAAAATACAAACCTTTTGTTTTATTTCATGATTTGTTCATTGAAGTGCTTCGTTATGTGATGTGATGGACTGTAGTGCCCTGTACACTGCCAAGTTACATTATTGAGATAAATGACAGTAGATTCAAAGGTGACTCATGACAGTAGTGCAGTATGTCTGATGCACTGGCAGTAAAACACTTAAAATGTGCTGGGAAATCTGAGATATCGTGTGGATGAAGTGCACTTACATATTAATTTTATGTAGATCACAAACAAGGTGGCCAAGTGAAAACAATTGCTAGTTACAAAAAGGGGAGCAGAAGGAGTGAAGTTTTACTCTTGCTTCAGTCCCCACTTATGTTTTGGGTCTTTGCTAAGAATCAACAACATAAAAAATTGTAGCTCTAATTAGGAACTTTGTTTTCTTTCTGTATATTTTTGTCAACAAGCAATAGTGTAAAATTGTATATAGAAATCTTGTGTATAAGCCATATCCTTATTTTGTTGGCTGTTCATGAATTCAGATATGCCAGTTACTTAAAAATGTTGATTCCAAAGGTTGGTTTCATCATCTTTGCTGGAAAAAGAAGACACCACTGCCAAGATACCACTCCGAGTCTTCTAGCCATGCTTGTCATCTTCATCCCCAGCTGCTGAAAAACATTAGCTTATAAATATGACTGAAGTTATTCTCAGAAGTTTCTTTTTTACTTAGCTGAGTAAAAGCAGTAACTCTTCCCATTTTTAAGTTGGATAGCAGAAGCTTAGAAAAATGCCTAAGATCCTAGCCATGTTCATTTGACTGCTCGCTACATGCAGTGTCTGTCATTGGCATGTTCAGGGAGATACATGAGGGGAAAAAAAAATCTTCATCTTCAGATAAGAGCTGCTGCTTTAAGCTATTGTGTATGTGTGCCAGTGAGAGATCACCTACAGAGCAGTGAGTATCTGCTGTGCTTTTAGTATCTCATGATGGAAGCCAGAACTGTTTGGGATTTTTCTGATAAAACTTTTCAGTATTATGACTGATGACCTGTGGAAACTGAAACTTGTTTTGGGAGCACAGGTGCTGAATTTAGTAAGAGTTCTCTGGTCCAGAACGGAATTTCTGGTCAAATCTGAAAAAGAGGCAGAGACTGTGAAGCTGTTCATGCCAGCTGCCCTATTAAATTACGTACTTTGAAGCTGTGGTGTTCTTGTTGCAATTTCAAGTATCCTCAGCATCAAACTGTTAGTTGTGCTGGATATGTCTGCCCTGTTGAAGCTGGTCCACTGTTGCGTATGTGTATTTTAGTACATATGGGTTAGAATGTATACCTGACACTCATGTTCTGAAATGCAGGTGAATACCTTAATCTGTACAGCCATCTTAGCTGCTTTCTGACTCAATCACTAATGTCATTATTTTTGCAAACTGGAACACCTCTTGCAGGAGTCTGAGAGCAACAGATCCTAATATAGCCAGCAGACCTGCAATTAGTATGTTTAACTGGGATATCAGAGTTTGGGATAAATCAGATGGAGAAGTTTGGATCCATACTTCCTTCGTACTAGTTGATGTGCTTGTTGATGGGGCTATTGGTTCTTCAGGGGCAGAAGGAATAAGGAGGCTGTATGTGTAAGATTTATTATTTTAAACGCACGTTTTCTTCTTGTGCTGCTCTTTCACCCTGTGTCTCCTGAAAAGCATCACCTATGTGTGAAATAAAAACCATTTGTAAAATTGACTGTGGTAAGTAATTATCCACAGGGCTAGTTATCAGGCAAGGCCAAGAGGTCTTTTTGCTCAGCAACCCATGCTGGGGTGAAAAGAGAGTTCAGAGCAGCCAAAGCATACTTAATCCCTTTTCTTTTGTCTTCTCTTTAAGCACGGGATGTATTTTGGGAGTAGGACTTGTTCTTTCACTTATGAGTCACAGTAGCCAAACAGAATCACGAGTACATGTTTCTGCTTCGTTGCGAAAACTCTGCAAATACCTGGACAGCAGTGAGGACCAAAGCAGATGGGTCCAGGAGGTATGGCCTATTCTATCGCAAATTTTAAATCTTCCTTTTACTTTGTTGCCTCCCTTTAATAACTATAGACTTTTTACTGAAGCTTTGTATCTGTAGTACTGGAATGGTTGGTTTCTATTATTTCTTTCACAGTATGTGGTTTTATATCTGCTGAAGAAAACAACAACAATAATAATAGAAGAATAACTTGTAATGCTGCACAAACATTAAGAAACTGCCTGAAAAGATAACAGACATCATTCTTTAAAGTGCTTCTTTAATTCCTTAATCTCAGATTAAATTGTTGAAAGTTGGATCCTGAGTAACTGTGAATATGGGTCTCTCTTATATACAGTTATTTACTGCTCATCTGATCTACTAGAAAGCAGACCGCAAGTTACTCTCAGAGAGAACCTTAATGCTAGTACTTTCTTCTTCAATATGCCTCCTGTTTCCTTCTTTGAAAGCTGCTGTCACTAGCTGATGTGAATCTTGCACTTGGGAATGCTGCTATGGCCCCATTTGCTGTTGTCTTTATAACTATGTTTTGAAGACTTAAACTGAGCTCTGCTAAGTTTGAGCATGCATTTCAATGTATTTTGCCAAGATATGTCCTGTAAGTTTTGACATGGTCCATGCACTAATTCTATAACCTTGTTGAGGTAGAAATTGAGAAGAAAAACTGATGAAATCGGAGGAGTTTACAACAGAAAACAAGAATTGGGATAAGCAGGTGTTTTGCACAAAAAAAGCAACCCTGTACCTGTTGTATGTAAGCCTGCAACATCTGAACAGCTGAGTTGCATAATCCTCTGTTTTTTCTAAGGGAGTTAGCAGAGATTGATAGTATGATTCTCTTTCCCCTCTTGGTACTGCTCAAAGCTCTTTATTAAAGGTCTTCTTTTATGGAGTTTAATTTTTTTGGCAGGACATATGTGTTGGGGATTAGCCTTTTGCAGTTTGTGGTTCGTGCGTTAAAATGACTTACAGCTATGAAATCATTACTCTCTCCCCAGAGATCTCAAAGTGCTTTACTGAACTTAAACTGGGTTCAATACAGCAACTTCTGAGATGAAAGGCAGCAGCTGTTTAACATCATGAGATAGTTTGGGATGAGAAACAAAACCTACCTTTTTCAATTAAAATCTCTGTAAGGAGTTATACAGATAATTACATGAGTAAAATTTGGCCAGCACCCTAGGATGAGTACTACTATATTTATGAGATGCACAAGAGGCTCTTTCAGAGCTATAAATGGCTGGCATATAATTCTGTACTTGAGAGATAACTTTGGCCTGCTGCAGCGAGAGCATTAGTTACTCCAAGTCAAATTGTTGTCAATCCTGCACAGTAGGTAGGTGCTCTCTACTTCCCTCATAGTCATGTATTCTGTTGCTTAGCTTTGGTACAAAGGAGGTTAAACAGTTGGCACAGTTGCCTTGTTGAAAGTTCAGACTTCATTTCCATATTCTCCACGTCTAAGGCTGAAGAACAGAAAAGCAGTGTCGCTTGTGAATCCTTCTGCAAGGACATGAGGCTAGTGTCATGCACTGTGTGGGGAAGACAGTTCTACTACATGCTCCTCTTCTGGCCTTGTGGATCTGCTTGTAGCCCTGATGGGATCACAGCATGCTGTGTATGCTCACATAAATATTGATCAGATACTTGTGTTGAGAAAAATAACTACATTTGTGTGGAGGATCAGGATTTTGACCTACACAAAACCAGAAGTACTTCCAAGCTTTAGTCGTATTTGTTTAATGTTAGCATCAATGAAGAATCTTTCAGAGAGGGCATAAACATCTGAAAGTATAAATTGAAAACATCATGGCTTTTTTATCATGCTGGCACATTGCTCCATGTGCACATTGCTACAGTGAGTTTGATCAGACACTGGTTAACAGAATTATGGGTTTTTTTCAGGTACTTGCCTATTCTGTGGCCTGTTCCTGTGTCTCTGCTTTCAGTGTTGGAATCATAGAAGCAGCTGAGGCTGAGGAGGCCATGAACAAGCTACGGACCTTAGTGGAAAATAATCAGCAGGTCATAATGCAGTGTTTGGGCTTTGCTTCAGTTCTGTTTTTCTCTTACCTGTTTAATATTGAATACTGCTTTACCCAGACTGTAACTTCAAGAAAATTATATTGATCTACTTTCAGCATTAACTAACATTGAGCGTGTTGTGCATACCGTGCAATTACCAAGACTACCACTTGATCCATTGATGCATTGTCTACAGGTGTATACCAATTCCCAGACAGTGAAATAAAAACAGATTTTATATGTTTGATTACATTTAGAAGGGAAGTTGGCACTTTTGAGTTCTTCATGTCTTTAGTCCCTGTGTCCTGCCATTTTTTGTCTCTTTTATAACATGTTTCTTTAGATTCTTTTTCTTGGTAGGAAAATACATCTACTGTTCTCTTCTGAATTTTTGCTTTCCCTTAGCTTCCAGACAGTGCATCATAACCACGGTCACAGCTTCCTCCAGGTGTCTCTTTCATCCCTAGTGTCCTAGGGTTACCCTCTAAAAATGCCAAAAATAATCTCCATATTTCAGTGTGTCTTCTTTTTTGTTAAATGCTTGCCAGAAAAAAGGAGGAGGGGGGGAAGGCAACCATTTTGAATCAAAGCCTGCTATTACACTAATCAACTGTTTAGAATGTTTATCTGGAAAATAGGAAGTCAAAACAAACTATCTTTGCTACAGCTTTTTATCCTCCTGTCAGAAAGTTTGCTCTAAAATAAAGGCTCCAGAGCAATCTATGTGCCAAAGATCAGTATTTAATCTCAGAAAATCCTGTCACTTGACATGAGAAAATACTTGAAATAAGAAAGCATCCAGTATTTTAGACAAAGACGTTACTTCTGATTATTGGGAAATAATAAATATTTAAGTAATGTTTCAATAATAAGTATTTAAAAGAATACAGAATCCTTTGGAAGATCTGTTTTTTAATGTGTCTTTTTCACCTTACAGACCTATGGTTTTGCTTTAGCTCTAGGTGCAATAGTACATGGATTGTCAGCTTGTGGTCATGGGAAAGCCGAAGACCTGAGTAACAGACTAATGCCAGCCTGGATAAAAATTGTGCTTGCAGAGGTAAAGGAGTTTGAATTCATATCCTGTTTTTCACAGGGGGCGGGGGTGGGGAAGGAAGGAATTTTAAGTGAACAGTAGGGACATAATTTTCCTTGCTTCTGCAGGAGTGATGCTAGGAAGAGTTAGGACTATCTGAACATGCTGTTTGATTGATATTTGGAAGCAAAAATATACCTTTGGGCTGTTTGGTAAAGGAAAAAAAACCTGTTTCTTATTTATGGGAAATGCTTGTCTCAATGAGATCGTAATTTGGACATCTTTACTAATTTAAAACAATATCCAAGGATAAAATCTAGGTTATTAAATGAAGATGCCTTGTGAAATTAGGTGCTACTTATCAAAATTAGACTAACAGAATGGCGATTATAGTGCCTCAGTTGTTATAATGATTTTAATTTATCTCATTGTGACAAAAATTGCGTGTTTGAAATCAAGCTGTAAACTTACACATTAAGATCACAGCTGAAGGTAGGTATCAATAAAGAAACAGTATTTCAGAGTTGAATTGCACTGGTGTATTTTGTGGAATACAGACTGTGCTAGAAGACAGTGATTTGTCAGGGAGAAATGCATGATGATTTCGGACTCGGGGGTGGGGAGAAGCTCTATATAAAGCCTTCGTTCACCAAGAGAGGGATGACTAATTATCCAGCATGCTGGAGCCTGACCTGAAAAGGTTGTTGGGATGAGAGGTGTACAAGGGATAGAAGTCATGGTTTTTAAGTTGGAAGAAACAAGTGTTTTGTCCTACGGTAGTGTTGTGTGACCACATTGACTCACTAATCCTGAATTACGCTTCCAGGGTTCTCCAACAATGCAGCGTCTGGCTGCTGTCAATGGGCTGGTTGCACTGGTGGGCTCTGAAGGAGGCATGATACAGGTGAGAACATGCAAGCAAATGGTACCTTTATCACTTCTAGAAATTTGGCTAGAAGGCAAGATGGAATGACATCCTCTGCATCCTTACAGCAGTGATTATATACCAGGGCATCCCATTTATGCAATAGTGAGTCATGTTGGGTATGAACTAAGCAGGATAGAATTACAATGTGTAAAATGGGGTCTGTTCCATTTTCCCATCATATGGCCCATGTGCAGTGCCATTGGGGAAAAGTTTACAGGCATGTAGGCTTTCTCCTTTTCTCCTCCGCTCCCCCACAAGAAGGCATGTGTGCAAATGTAATCTGTTCCCTGTTTTGTTGTTTCTTTTTTTCCCTTATAAATTTCACATCATTTTTCTTTTTTCTTTTTCTCTGGCAGCTGAAATCTGAGAGCATTCAGTCCTCCCAGTTTCAAAGTAAGCTGAATGAAGTCATCAGAACCCTTACACAGGTAAGAAGGTAGCCTCTGTTTCCTGCTTTGGATAATGCACTAGGGTACTGTGACATCTTGCACAACAGGCCGAATTTGTTTAAAGAAACTGCATAATGTCTGTGTCCAGCTTGAATGAGGCAACGTAGGGAAATTTCTCTAACTAGTGTTTTATTGTCTCAACAGATAATCAGTTTTTCGGGACAGATTGGCCTTCAGACAAATGCAGCAGGACTTTTGGGACGCCTTCATATGTCCTGTTTGTGTTCTACCCAGAACAGGGCATCCGGTAAGATGTTTTATTATTGCTGCTTAAAGAACATATGTACAAGTGACACCTAGCTAAAAAGGCAGCAAGGGATGCATGAGACTATACAGGCTAGACATCGCAGCCCTATTAAATGACATGACAGCCTTTAATCTGGAGACCTCATGGTCCTGTGTGCCAGACCTAAAGGTTGGAACATCAAGCAGGAATCAGTGTGCTGAATAGGATCCCTCCCATCTGCTTTTATTTGCAGTATCAAAGTAAGGTTCTAAGTTGTTCTGGTCAAACTTGTATATTGCTTATGTCTTTATTCTTTTATAGAGTAAATTGTAAAGAAGTTTTACACTGCATATGGCACATGTGTTTGACATCTACATTATCCACTCCATGCCCTGAGAACTGATTAATCTACTCTTTGTTTTAGCACTTCCCACTGTATAAAAAAGCCAACACTTAAAAACTGGCCCATAACAAGAGCAAGCTGACTCTTCAAAACTATTTTTCTAGAAGAGATCTTCTCTGGTTAGCTGAAGTCAAAAACTAGTGTTCTGTGCCCTTTCAGTGTAGCAGTTAGCACAGAAATTCATATTTTGTCGATACATCATTACCGTCTGGTGGTGTTTCAATATCTGTTCGTCAAATAAAGACAGGATTACACCATTGATGAAATACTAGTAATAGGAGGGAACTAATTAAGTGGAAGCTGTTCATTTCAGTGTGAACCAAGTTGGGAACCAATACATATCTGTGTATCTACATATCTACACTTGTAGATAAACTTCCTCATCACAGAAAAAAGATTCTTGGTTTCTACTTGGTTTCTACAAAAGTTTCTACTTTTGTGTAATCCTGGCACACGTGCCTGAGGTTAGATAGATATGGAATGTCTCTGTTGTATTAAACTTACTAAGCTTTTGAAGCTCTCCCTTTTAAAGCCTGACTTACTGTGGGTGATACATTTTAAGGAAGTTCTTATCGCTGGCTTTTCAGCTGGTCAATGAATTTGTTTTTTCAGACCTGGCACCTCTCACCAACACAAATGTTTAGCTTGCCTTCAAAGTGGAAAGGCCAATGCATCTATCAATAATCTTGTGGTCTAAATGCTTTGAGTCATGTACAGATTTAGTTAGATCAAACATAGCTCAGTTTGGCCTTTGAATTTACATGGGAGCTGGAGGTTATAATTTCTGCTGACATGTTTTAGTATATAAACAGTCTTTTTGTCTTCACAGTTCCTCCAGATTTTAGCTACTTGCCTGAAAACAGCTTTATCAGGGCAGCCATTGACTTTGCCATTGACAGTGGAAAGAAAGGTAAGAAGGGATCAAACTACGGTAGCCCGCTGGGAAATTTGTTATGACTATAAAAGGTGACACTAATAACTCGCTTTTATTGGCTAAGAGAACTTTCCTAAATACTAATTTGAACTTCACTAAGGTGGGATACTTAATCTCTAAACAAAAAATTGAGTAACACTCAAAAATATAAGGTAGAATTATGTAGTTAGGGCTTTAGTTTTCTCCACTGAATTTTTATGACTTTTTAAACGCTTTCCCTTTCCCCTTCCCTCTGTGTCTGTGAGATGATGTATCTTCCTTGTGGGAATGAAAGTCAAATCACTTCAAATGTTAGCCTGTATCCTCAGAAATACTCCATCATCAGGCAAACTTTATGCTGCCCCTTATTTCAGCGATCACAGGTTAAGATTCTCTGTAACAGAGTGATATTCAAATGGGTTACTGCTATGTGTGATAAATGCAAAGGAACGTGAAGAAAGTATGCTCTTATATGAGGAGTGCTAGTAGAAGAGAGATGTCTTGGAGTACAGTCTTAAGGGAGATAAAGCAGAGGAGATTATTCCTGTGTGGAGCTAAGTGAGCTCACTGCTGTCCTATGAAGCAGGCTTTGCTTTCAATGGAGGTAAAAATTGCCCATGCCTTGCCTCCAGGAGGACTTTCACCAAGTTAACTCCCTGTGTTTAAGTAACACAGTATGTAGCAAAGGTTAGCACCTGTCTGACAATTTTTGTGGCCTGCCCCTGCAGGATGGGAAAGGAGAGCATTGTCAGAAAACTTTGGGGTTCTCCTACTAACAAATGCAAAAATACTACCCTACTAGATCAGGAATATCTGTAATTAACTCATAAATTGGTTCAAAGAGAAGGAACCAGAAGGTTTCTATTTATCAGTAACAAAAAGCCATTTTTGATAGAACATGAATGTTAAAAATTCAGCTGTTGATTACAAACAAGAGATAGCTAATTCTCAGATACAAAAAGAAGTAACAGTAATTTTATAATGCTTTTCAGTTCTTCACTACAGATTGGTCTTCAGTGCAATGTTCACATTTTTTTCCTGAGCTGTTTAGCCAAATGTGTGTGTATAAAATTCAGACTCTGATTGAATCTTCTGTTGTAGGCCCTGAATCTGTGCCAACTGAGCTGGTGAAGGTAGCACTGGCACCCATTGCATTAGTTGGAGAAAGCCATCAGTATCCACCTGTAAACTGGGCATCCATTCTTTCTCCTTTGATGAGGCTAAACTTCGGTAAGATGAATAGTTTTCTATTAAGTCTTTTGTACTTGTCACAAGACTTCTTTACTAACACAGTTTTTACAAACTTTAGAGCCCACTTCAGAGCTTGAAGTTACTGCAGGGATTGAAGTGTTTACTATGCTTTCAAGACCAATTTTTTTTTAATGTTTGCAAGCATATATTTGTGATCACAGTGTGGACACAGTTTGTTTTAACTCAAGAAAAGACTGGAGAAGATCAGAGCTGAGAAGTTTGGAGCAGTATTGGAAGCTCCCTAAGACACTGGTGAAATTGGACTGAATTTTTCATTTGAACTATCTACAGTAAGAAGAGCCCATCATGAAACTCAACTAATTATATCTTATTTTCAGTACCCGCTAAATGCTGGTCCAGTGCCTGTGTCAGAGGCTGCAGGCAGCTTTATCACAAGTTTGAACTGCGCTGTAGTTCATCTAGCTATCACTAGTCTGAAAGACACTTTCTACTAAATTACACTGGGTGACAGAGAAAAGCATATCCCTTTTTCCATCGTGATCCTGATTTTGTCAGTGCTTCTATGAGCATTTTTTCTTCATGTTGGAGAGTAGCTTTGATCCTGAAGTATTTTGTTGGACAGCTTGTATAATATTTTTCTACTTGGGATATCTGTTGGTGCCTGTTTTGGTTGATATAAGTGTCTGAGTTTCAAACTCATTTCCTTAAAAGAAAAACCAACAAACTACTGTGCAAAGTTCCGTATTCCCTTGTTTGCTTCCACTGAGTTTTGTTTCTCCTGATTTATGTAACTGTCATTACTGGCCTTGCAGATTCTTTTAGAACTGTGTTGGGCAAGTGCTGTTGTGTTTAAATTGATGTGCTGTAGAGCCCAGAATATGGAAGGTTGTTCTTAATTCTTTCTGGTGTTTATTTTACTTATACAGAGTTCTTGTATGAGCACTAGAAGTCGTTGAACTGTCCTATGAGGAACAACTACTTGCTAGATATGGAAAGATTTGGCCACATATTAAACATTTTTGCTTATACTTGAGCTGCAACTTCTGTTTTACTTGGTATTCTTGCAATTGATTGTAAAGTCTTTTGTAAGAATAAATGAAAGAATTTCCTGTACTGAGCTCTGCAGTCCATGCTGATGCAAATTGGTGTGTAACCTTATGAATAGCTGAAACTTGTTAACTGTATGGGGGATTTTTTTATTCCTGTTTTTCACTTAGGAGTCTTACTTTTGTAAATCAGGGAAATTCCAGAGGAAACATTACATCAGTTTTGTGGCTATGTTTTTATTGACTTCAGACAGTGTAGTAGTCTGCATTTTTATACATAATTTCTCTTGACTGTCCCTCTGTAGTGTTGTGGAAGTTGCACACCCTTCTCTAGATTATATATACATGCCGAAATAGGTCTTGCTGTGTGCTAATGAGCAATATTCATGTTGTGCTAGAAAGTATAATGCAGAACAGTTGTATTATGACCTAACAGTCCACCTAGAAATGTGGCACTGTAACATACTTTTTCTGGAACAGCTATATCATGAATACTTTTATGAAAATTAGACTATATACTCAATTCTCTTGGATTCTCTAGGTCACTGTTATTCATTTCTGAGAATTCATGACTGTTTTTATGAACCTTAAATGTTTCACAAATTCTACTGTAAAGATTTGTTCATCTGTAACCATACTGAAGACAACAGATTGCTTTCCCATCTTACAAGGTTTATTGCAGTTGTTGCTGAGCAGAAACCATATAACGTGATTGAGGTAGTACCTCTTTGTTACTCAGTAGTGCTCTGAAGTGAACAGTCATAGGCAAATCCTAATCTGTGTCTTAGCAGTCCAAGCTAGCGAGAGAGAATTTTTGAATTGGTTACCAAAGTATCTTGTTACAATTTCACCCTTACCGAGTTCTGCAAATAACGTAACTTCCCATATAAGATATTTTATTTCTAAGATCCTGATACTAAACTCTTAAATCTTTGCTTTGTTCATGCACTAATGTTAGAACTTTATAAAAGTGATGCTATATAGATTGCCACTTTCATTACTGAAAGAACATTTTAACTTGCAAAGCACCTATTTAAGTTTTATGCTGACATTTAACAGTAATGTTTCTTCTGTCTAATGGCTGAAATGCTAGTATAATACTTATTGTTTGTCCTTATGTTGCTTTAGTAATCATGAACTATATGGAAGCCATGCCATTGCTCAAAGTACCTCTTCAACGTATTTATGACTAGTTATTCTATTGAGAAACAGGCTGTGCCAGTCGTTAAAGAGACTTTAAAGAGAAACCAATAAGGATCCCATAACTATCATAACATAACCTCTATGCACAGTAAGGTCTTCCCACGTGTTAACCTGGACAATGCTGCAACCAAGCACCCACAGCAGTAACAGCGACTAACCTCTGTTCTGTGACATATAATATGAACATGGGTACATGGAAGAGTAAAAATGTGAACAAATGCTAATTACTCCTACATTTAGCAGGAAGGAATATTGACTCATTTATCCTTCTGTAGATTAAATCTTCTCTTTATTTGGCAAGGAGTTTTTCAATTCTTACTTTTCTTACCATTCCCACATTTTTATTCTTGAGTGAATTGAAATGAACTTGGACAAATCCTGAGATTTCTTGCTGAAAGTGCATGAATGGGAAGAGGACAATTCTAACACGTATGTGTTAAAAGCTTTAAGCAGCAGCTACAGAAAAGCAGTTTTAATGTAGTGCTCTAGTAGAACAATAATCCTCCTTTATTTTATGAGTTGAGAACAAATTTGAAGTGAAAACAATTTCTTCATAACTTTTGTTTTCTTCTGCTTTAGGTGGTGAGGTAAAACATCTCTGCCTTCAACTGGCTGTGACACAGGCCCAATCATCTCAAAATGCAGCAATGCTTTTGGGGATGTGGGTGGCACCTCCCCTTGTCTACAGTCTCAGTGTACGTATGTCAGCGAATTTGTGGGACCTCAGCACCTCTTTCCTATAAGATTCTTCAGTGATGATGTTTAGGATGCCTCACCAGAAAAGGATTGCTGGGTTCAGAATTCTGCAGAAATATTGTTTAGTAAATATTTATAGTGGGAGAAAGGCTATTCTGGGACCTTGAAATTCAAGGCAGACTTAAGATCTGCTACACTGGTTTTACTTAAATCGCTTAAGACCTGTTTCTTCTCTCTCGTTTCATGCTATAGCTCTGATAACCTAGAGATGTGAGAAGGCATGGCATATAGGGAGAAAAAGTATCTTTTATTACACCAGCTGATAGTCTTAGACAAAAGTCCAACCTATCTGTCCAAAAGCTTGCCTGCTTCTTCCAGCAGTGTCTCTTGATCTAGTAAAACGTGTTACTTCTTGAAAACCTTGCCTTAATTCTGTAGATCATCAATAGACTAACCTATAGTGTAATTGAATTTGGGCTTATTCTCCACTCCAGTGCAGCTCTTCTTATGGAGGTACAACATCGACTCCATGATACAGTATGTAAAACTCCGTGAATCCCACAGTGCACTTGACTGTGCAGTTCTGTCAGTTTATACAAGTTGAGGAGCAGGTTCATGACAATTCTCAGAAAACCCGTTGTGGATTTCCGTGATCTTTTCCAGTTCTTCAAGGGGTATTTTTGTCTTGTAGTTTTTAATTCATTAGTCTTCACAGATATACAAACACTTGGTGGCAATTTTAAGATACATAATTGGTAAGGTACCAAAAAAAGAAAGATTTTATTTCTGAGCACCGGTTTCTCACTGCAGTGGGAATTTGAGGGCACAAAATGAGCTCAGCCACAGAGTGTGTAAGCTTTGGATTCCTTCAAGGTAATTATTCATTCTTCCTCACTAGCTAGCAATATTAATGGTGCTAGGAGTACCATACTTCTGTCCTTGGCTGTCTAGTCAGTCTGTATGCTTTATGTAGGAATGCAGTGGGCACTATACAGGGAAATCACAATTGTCCTGCAAGTACAGAGACATGGTATCTAGGGTTCATTGAAAGAAAGTTCCTCGCTTTTTAAGGAAAATAGAACATTGACATATTTGAACTCTCTTTAATTCAAGCAATTCATCAAAAGAGGGAAGAAGAATTGAGAAGTATTTATGACTTTGAGTGCTTTTTTTAAGTGGTGTTTGAGCCACTGTTTTATAATTTCATCCTGTATAACACTAGTTGAAGGTCAGTGAAGAGCTAGAATCTGAAACTAAGTGAAAGTTTTTGCTTTTCAGATGAAAACCCAGAAATACCTTTTCATGTCCTTGCCCCTGTGGATGAAGCATGTTACAGAAGACAAACTACAGTCTTTTACAGAAGTGTTTCTGATACAACAATTTGAAGTGAAGAACCGCACCAAAAACCCAGAAATTTGCCAGTGTATTTTACAGGGGCTCATACAGGCAATGAAACTTCCAAACCCTGCCCAGTACTGCTGGAGCTTTCTGTGCCAGGCTGTGGAGAAAATATTTGAGCTTCTACCAAACGAGGTTCAGGTAAGGAATAAGTATGAGGTGTATGAACATTGTAACTGGGTATTTTTACTGATGGTAAGTCCCATCTTTTTGCACTGACCCATCAGATTTGAAACGTGAAGTAGATGTAAAATTTTTAGTGACAGTAGTTAAGATACCTGCATAATTTCAATTTAAGTTACTCTCAGATATCCTTTACAATATGACTAAGTTGTGAAACCAATTTAATGTACGCTTTTCCCTCATAAATGATTTGGTATACAGTATTAGTACTGAAATAAATGTTATTGAAACAGAAGCAGAGAACAATCAGAAGGGTTTTTTTTTTCCCCCACAGAGGATTCAGCTTCTCACAGTGATTTAAAGAAACTATCTAGCTACAGAAAATATCTCCAAGGAAGGGCACTTTTCTGTTAAAAATAAAACAAACTCTTTGAAAGTTTTCAGATACCATTATTCCTTAATAATTAAGTACATTGAAGTCCCCAGCAAATACAGAATTTCTAAAATAGAATAAATAAAATGAGGCTAGAGACTAGATTAAATATTCTTCATGATCATTAACAAAGTTCCTGGACTCACCAATTTTAATGATGAAGAAACCTGGAAGTATGCGTCTAAACATACATTTACTTTTCTGTTTCCAGAGAGGCGAACTGGAGATGTATATCGATGTAGCAAAATGTATCTCAGAAATGGCCGATTCAGAGATTGATCGCATTGTCCAGATCTCTAAGGTAATGATGTTTTACTCCTGGTCTTTTATCACCAAATCATGTGAAACAAGCATGTCTTACCATTTTTCTTGTCACCAGAGTGTTTTAGCTCATTGGGAGCATTGATTGTTTTATCTACCATGCAAGTAAGAGTGTTCTGGCTCTAATTTGCAGGCAGCAGAGAGAAGCAAAAGTGATAAGAGTCCATATCCAAAACTTTCTCAAGGCAACTGAAATGCTGCTTATTTCACCTGGGAGTTTTGAAATGGAGAGTCTAAGTAACTTGGTCAAGTTCAGGCAGGGCTCTGTTAGCAGAACAGGAATGGTGTTAGATCTTCTGAATCCCAGACCAATGATGCAAACTTCAGACCATAGTCCTCTTTTTGGTTAACATAACCACCTACTTGAAACAGACTGTAAATGCATCCTGATGACTAGCTGTGCTTGAACTGGTGGATCCTTGCTTCAGTTAGAAATGTGATATACTTTGGCTGAACAACCTTTCATCCTTGACTTAATGTGCTATATTTGCATTCACACTCAGAATATTTTCTGGTGGACAAGATGGCTAAGGATGACAATGGAATAGAAAAGCTTTCAGCTTCTAGCTCACCAGTGGAATCAATTAGCAGTGGAATCAATTAGCAGCTGAAATGCTAAGGAAATGACCTGTGTGAAAGGACTTGATGGTTTCAGATCAGGTTGTTATAAACAAACATCCATGAGATAAAACTATGTTGTTCTCTTTACTGGCAGGTTCACTAGAGAATCAAGCATTTAAATAGGTTAGGGAAGCTGAACCATCATTTCCTTATATCTTTGAGTTCTTATTTGCACACTGGAAAATGCCATTTAAGAAAACCCATTTTATCACTGCAGTGAATCTGTCTTGCAAGAAGACTTGAGTCTCCAGAACTGTCAAACTGGTTCATTTCAATTCAAAGGGAAATGTAAAATTTAAAGCAGTATGAAAACAGTCAAACTGTACTGAATTGCACTTTGGACTATTTAGAAACGTGTAAAATTAAAGTAATATGTACAGTCTTCTGTTTAGTAATTTGTCTTGAAGAAAAATGAGCCTGCTAGATAGCCAAAGAATTTCTCCCCTTTTTTTATAAAGAGGAATGCAGTATCTACTGTTCCCACAAGAAAGGTACATTCTAATTTAACATGTTTTTTTAATTGCATTTGCAGAACAATATAGAGAAGGCCACATTCACGAAAGTGTATTTAATTTCTCAAGGCAGACTGCCTCTGATGAACTTGAGTGCCGTGATTGATACTGTGGCAGGATATCACCAGAAAGAAAATATTTTATGGATGCTCTTGCATAGTTTCTATCATGCTCGTATTGTGAGCCATGAAAACACAGGTAAGGTCAGGCTTAAAGAAGGATCAACAACAAAATCAACAGATATCAACAGATCTATACTGATTCTTTTAAAATAATTTTAAGATGGTTTAACCCAAGTGTTTCCAAATTTATCCATATTAGAAACTACCCAATCTTCGGAATTTTTGTGCTCTTCAAATACTTGTATCAAACATTGCTTTTATGTTTTTCTCCAATTCTTTATGTTTCTGTGGATCAGCTGTAAGTCATTTATCTCAGCCGGGTGGTTTGCAGACCAGAGTTTTGACTAGATCCATGTCTCCTAGTCTTTTTAGACTTTCAGTGTAAGATAGTGTTAGAAATGTACATAGCACATCAGAGACCAGTAATGGTGCAACTCTGCTAACCTTCAGATCTAATATCTGACTTAGCAGTGTGTGACACAGTACGTAGGGGCATGTTCCTGTGAGACTGGTTGAACGAAGGAGATGGCTTGCTTTTATGAACTCCTTGCACTGAGTTGACACAGGAAACAAATTGCCCCTCTGCCTCTTCATAACCATACCAGATAGTTATCTGGTGGGTTAATGGGTTGGGCTGGCTCAGCTAAGGGTCTGATAAAGCACTGGAGCTGATGCAAGAGAAGTAGCAGAATCACAGAGGAAGGTAAAGGAGGAAGAAACAAGAACAGAGGGAGGGAAGAATGAGGTCTCATTTTCATGGCAGAATGATCTTTGGCTGCCTGTGTTCACAGAACAACTTCAAAACATTATATTGCTAGATGCTTCAGCTGCCAGCTGTGGTTGAAGAACTTCAAACAGTAGTGAGTTTTGAATGAGTGAAGTGAGGCTCCTCTGGGTTAAAGAGGAGGTAACATGAAAGAGGGCACATGTAAAGAGTACAAGGAATGGTAGTGTATGAAGTGACATAGTCTCAAAGGTGAAGGTGGTTATTAGTTTGTAGGAGGTAGAATGGATTTTGGACAGCAGAATCTGAATCAATGAAGTATGTTCCATCCTTGGGTTGAGGGCTGATTTTATTTGCATGCCTTGACTGTGTTTTACTATCCGCTCTGCACTATAGGAGGATTTTTGCAGCACTCCCCACATTCTTGCCCAACGTACAGTGACATTAGTGCTAGACTTAAATGAAGTACTGGGGCAAAAACTTCAGGGAGGCTTTAGGATCCTGTAGCGGTCATATAGGCAGACTGGGTTAGTGGGACCTGCAGGCTGCCATTATGTGAAATAATTCTTGCTCAGCATTCCTTTTTCTGTGTGTTCGGTGTGTTGCCTGCATTATAAGCAAAGTTTTTGTACTGTTTAAGTGCCCATATGCCTTCTATCAGTGGCAACAGTGAATCAAATGTGATAGTGGTATTGGTGATTGTTGTTCTTCCACAGTCAGTGCTTTGTTGCAATAGTGATTCCCTATGCTTGCTTTTTAATGAAAAATGGTGCATTCTACTGTTTTATGTGAGTCAATGTTCTTGTTCTTCTAGGAGTGCTGAAAAGAATGGACTGGCTGCTAGACTTGATGGGCTACATCAGAAATTTGGCATACAAGTCAACACCCTTACACAGTGTCAATCTTAAAGAGGTACATGCTGTGAAAATAATTTGCAGCTTTCAGGAAAAAAGGAGGTTTTGATGTATTTCACATTCTTCCTCAGCAATAAGTATTATTCCCCATGCTTTTATATTTTAGAAGGTTGTCATCTTACCTCCATAGAGAAAGTCTTCTCAATTTTTGTGAATGTATGTGTATTTAAAACTCTTACTTTAAAATAACCATGACATTTAAATTATGATGGAAGCTAAAGGCAACTAAAGGAAATCATTGCTTCAATTTTACTGTATTTAAAACAATTAAATGAAAAGTTTGAATTCACCAGTAGAACTGTCTAAGCAGGTCAAAACTGTGCAGCTGGTGTTTCGAAGAGGGCTTGAACAGTTTTAGGGAACTAATACTGTTCATTGTTACAACTGTTCAGCTGTTTAAGTCTTCTTGTTGAGGACATAAAATAAGCTACTGCTTAGATCAGAAGGGCATTCGTTACATTGCTGCAATATTTCGCAACCATTTGTAGCACCACAAGGGTGACCATCTCTAATTTCCCTCAACAGTCAGCTTGCTGTAAAGAAGTTATTTCCCCATTTTAGATGAAATGTGGATCAGCCTTAATCTAAAGGATGATTTTAGAAGAGTGTGGTTTTGCTTTTCTTTCTGTAGACATTTTAATTTGATTTGGAGGTTAGAAAAAGGCTTATGCTGCTTCAAAGCATAAGAGAATATTAAGAACTTTTTAGTTCTTGCATTTTGAATGTTAGCTGAATTTGCAGGTGATTGTTTTGAAGAGCAAGCCACCACCTGGATTTTTGGTTTGGGTTTTTTTTTAATTGGGGTTTTCTTTCCCCTTCTGTATTATTTGTTTAATAAAGTGCATTTTTGCCTTTTCTTGTTCAGTGCATAGATTTCCTCCTGTGGCTGTTTGCAGCTTCTGTGGTGGCCTGGGCTGACCATGGTGCACCATTACTGCTTGGCCTCAGTGCTGACTGGTCACCATGGAAGCACCAAACGATATTACCGGAATTATCTGAGGATCACATTGGCAAGCACCCCACTGACAAGCTTGCTGTGCAAGAGACACTCACTCTCCTTCCAAGCAGCATTTCCCTTTTGCTGGCTAAAGAGCCTTGGAAGGAACAAACACAGAAGGTAAAAATGCATGTAGTGGTAAGCATTTTCCAAGAGTCAGAAAGCACCCTATTTTTAGTAGTCACCTCAAGTCTTAGGTGGAGCAGTTATTTCCTCTCTATCTTGCATCTGACTTGTAATCTTGTTTTTCTTTATTTGCAATCAGATATGACTTGTCTCAAAAGATTGAATGTAGTTTCTCAAGTAAACTGTGAGAGTTGAAAGAACATAAAACATTCCAATGTTGAGAGTCAAACTCTTCAGAGGGTACAGCTGGGAGAGGAGAGTTGGCAGCTGCAGGTAGCAAGTCGGTCTTTTAAACACTGAAAGACAGATCCTCTGCAGTTGGACGTCAGCACAGTGGCAATTTGGGGCAATCAAAGATCTTCTGTGCAGTTTGTAGTGTGTGTCATTTATTTTCAAGTATAAGTTGAAAATAAGTGTGGAAAATTGTGCCTAATATGGCAAGCCTGTAGATTGCTTGTGGTTGAGATATGTGGAAATATTGTTATAAACCTATAGATTAATAGTTAGCTGTTTTGTGCAAACCAGAATCCATTAAGGACTGGCTCCTGTACACTCCCGTGCCCAGAGTAATCACTGAATTGAGAATGTGGGAGGAAGGCAGGAGTGGGCTGTTAATATGCAAGTGCCTAATAAGGCTTTAGGGAAGAATTTGAGACTATGCCCTGAAAATTATCCTGATAAGGTTGAAATACCATGTTGTCCTCCAGGCACCCTGTGCTGCCAGAAAAACAATGAAAAATGAGAGAGGTCAGAAGAGGGACAAAGGCAGTAAGAGTTCTGAAGGATTTGCAGTAAAACGTTTGGACAAGAGACCGATAAGAAAGGATCGTATTAATAGGTTAAAGGCATGAACAGGCAAGACGGAGGGAAATTTTTATATTTACTGTGCCTTTTTTGTTACAAAGAATTATTGCTGAGGTAATGAGAAGGAACAAAGGGAGTTTCAGATCTAGCTGTGGCAGAAATTGCACTGACAGTGAGATGTACTCTAGGGTGTTTGGATAGTTTGGGCAGAAGCTTGATTGGCCACTGCCTCTGATTAGGTAACTATGAGTTTAGCAGCAGTCAGATGTTGCCTGTCAAACTGAAAAGAATTTGTGGTGTTCTGATACACAGGCTCTTTTAATTGAGATTTTCCTTTGTGTTTAGTTTATTGACTGGCTGATCAATATGATGGAGGGTCCTCAGGAAGCATTATCAAAATCATCAATGGAGCTGCTGAAAGGTAGGATATTTTTAATTGGTCCTTATTTTTCCATAACTATCAGTACAGATCAAAATCCAGTTGTTAAAAGGAGTGTGATGAATCTGTACTATTAGCACATGTAGCAGAGCTATATTTTGTCTTTAAGGAAACCTTCACAGGTAAGTTAACATTGCTGTCTGTAACACCGTCTTATATTTGCTGTCTCATCTGCTGATGCTTACAATGTACCACTGAAGATCCAAAGGACCTAAAGGTACATCTGGTCCTACAAGCGTATTTCAGTGATAGACCTGTCAATTGTTTTTGAAGTTACCCTTAAAAATAGAATGCAACATACTACTTGGAAACCCTCCAGTACTAGAATAGAAATCACATAACAATTTATTCAGGTGCAGCTGCAAACTGAACTGTGGGGAAGGGATAGGAGACAGGCAATGACAGCCTAGTAGAGTGGTCTGACAAGAAAGGATAGAGGAATGAGGGTTGCTGAAAAGATGTATGAAAAGAAAGATGGGAAGTATGTGATATTTTGAATTACAGTAATGGCCTGTGGCCCTAGCATGCGCCCCATTGCTCACCTAAAGATGTAGGATTGTGAATACAATCTGTGCAAGTCATTTTAAGAGGACACCACAAATACCCTCAAGTGAAGTGAGTGTGCTTGTGCTTCTTTCCATTAACACAAGGCACCTCCTTTGAATCACGTGATTTGTTGGACCTAAACATGGCTTCTTGAAATCCGCTTATAAGTTCTTTGTATTACTAGGATAATTAGCCTTGTTTTGAGGGTGTGCAGTCTTTAGTCACTCTCTAATAAATTTCAAAATTCCCCTGTTGTGTCTGCTAATCTCCACCAGAAACAATGCTAAGGGTTGTTGGAGAATCTCGTCTGTACATCAGAGGATTCTGATATACACAGTATATTCTCATATGCCCTGATTGGCATAAGTCATTGTTTCCCTTGAGCTTTCCATTGGTTTTTTTGCTTTTAAGTACTAGAACATGGAACTCCCTTCTGGATGACTAGAATGTGACTGGTTTGGTTACTGGATTTTGCCTAAATGCATCATCCTTTAAAATTGAATTGAGGAATCAGTGAATTGCATTTCCAATCAGTGAATTGCACGGAGGACTTAAGGCATTCTACTTTGTGCTTCTGTCCTTCCCAGTGCCTCCTGTCTCCCCTCTTGCATCATTGCTCATTGAATTCAAATTTTCTGCAGTGTTGGGTTGATCTATGTGCTGCTTCAAAGTAATGGTCTAATTAGCAGATGATGTTATATGATTTCAGTAGGAGACATGCCATAAGGCAGATGAAAGGCCTAGTACAACATCACATTTCAGAGGAGTGTAGAGACTAGTATATCTTGTGAACAGCAGAAGTAGCATCAGAAACTGTCAGGCTAGGAAGTGAAAAAGTCATGAAAAGAGTCAGTAAAAAGAGAACTGAGTCTATATGTGTGTTAGTAAAATGACTAGGGAGAATACTCTCACATCCTTTTCAGTCTGGACTGCACAAATTAATGTCATTTGTCCTTGTCTTCACAGTGACGCTTCTGGCCTTGAGATCTCTTGCAGAGTTCAAGAAGAAAGCAGTGTGGACTAAAGCTTATGGGTGGTAGCTGCATGCCGTATCTTATCCAATGAAGAAAACTGTTCATACTTGAAAGCATAATATTGCTGCTCAGGCACCAAGTAGACCAATTTCAAAGAAGTCTCCTATCAGAAGGCTTTGGATTTTTTTTTTTATCCTTTTACCTCCTCCCAAAGACTCGTAAGATGAAAATCAAGATTTTGTTCTTCACTGATGGGGTGTTGTTCTTTTACAAACAATCTAGCACGGTTTGAGCTGTGCTGAATCTAAATGAGAAGTACACATTCAGTTGTTTCAATTGAGGTGTTTCATTGACACCTGGGAGCCTTGAAAGCTGGAGTGGAATATTCCTTAACTCATGGAAGCTTTGTAGGAATGGGTAGAAAAAAAACTTGTAAAATTTGTTTGGGTGTAGCTTATTTACTAAAGTATGTTTTAGTGTGACAGACTTCTGAATGAGCGTTATTTTTTAACTGATAACCCTTTTTTAGTAATACCATGATGCTCTTGCACAGCAGTGACAACACATTGAAGATACATAATGTGAGCAGGGTTTCTGAAGGGGGTGGTATGCTTTATTGCAATGGCTTTATCAAGATCATTGAAAGAAGTCAGTGATCCTAATGGCTGCTATGTCCCCAGCTCCAGGATGGTTGCAGTTTTCTTTCCACTTATAACTGTTCTTGTCTCCTTTACCCTCCTTTGCACATAAAGAGAGTTTTTCTCTGCCCTAGGCAAAAGGGACAGTACAGCAACTCTTCCACCTTTGCCATCTTAAATAGATTAGCCCCTCCCATTTTCCTTATTTAATATTCTTCTCTTTCTGAAGGAATAAAGAACTTTTCCACTTTGCAGTCTTGCTAAGACAGACCTTAAAAGGGGGGTTGTATTTAGCAATCCTCCTCACTAGAGTAGACAAAAATTAACTGAATATAATTGCTTGGGCACTGGTCCCTAATGTCTTCCAAAGCAGTACTAGTGAGAACATTGTTGATTTTGACCAGCTTTCATGAAATGTTACTGCCCTACATCTAGAAGCCACACCCCATTGCAGGAATTCTCTTACTTTCAGGACTGACAACATTTCCTTTGCGCAGGAAATTCTCCTCTGGCTTCTTCATGGGCTTTTCTCACCTAACAAGGTTACTGTGGGATGGCAGTGAGTTTCCCGCAGTGATTAGACATTTCTTCAGCAATTAGGTGTGTGGAGGATTAATGCAGTACTCTTTTGTATTTCCAAAATAGTGTATAATAATGGTAATTTCCTGCTCTACATGCAGCTGTATACTGAGAAGACAGTCTAAAGGTGAAGGTACAGAAGGACTCACTGAAAGCAGTTGTCACCAAGTCAGTACCTCAGTGCATGATATTTCCATTTGTGTGCACTTCTAAGTAACCTCTAACAAAGCCAAATATGTCACATTTTAATGGTGCCATCTGTAGTGTACTGTTTCAAACTAACTTACACCTTTACTCATCTGAGTTTGCATGTGTATTAGCATTTTAATTCAAATGAAAAGTTTGCCTTCATTAAAGGGAATCTCTCGGTAATGCCCATATGCTGTGTTTTAGTTTGCATAGTGGAGCAGTATATAAACATCTGAACTAAACTATACTGATATACAGTAGAAAAGGTAAGCCAAGGGATGGCATAGCACCGCCTGACTTGGTGGAATGAGTCCCACAGCTGGAGTGCTGGGATGCAGGGCTACAGGCTCTTCAGGAGGCATAAGCAGGGCAGGCAAGGTGGAGGAGTTGCACGGTATGTAAGGGAGAGGTTTGACTGTACAGCTCTTACAACTAGGGATGATGTGGTTGAGAGCCTCTGGGTGAGGATTAGGGGGATGGAAAATGAAGCAGATGTCATTGTGGGTGTCTACTATTCTTTACTCAGCCAGGATGATAGCACTGATTCTGTAGGCAATTAGGAGAAATCTCTGGCTTGGTAGCCCTTGTCTTTATGGGAGATTTCAACTTCCCAGACATCAACTGGGAATACCAGACCACTGTGACAAGCAAGACCGGGAAATTCCAGAAGTATGTTCAAGATAATTTCTTGTTACAAGTACTCAGTGAGCCAACTAGGAAAGATGCCCTCTTAGACTTGTTTGGGAATAGAGAAGGGCTAGTGGGAGATGTGATGGTAGGTGGCTGTCTTGGCCACGGTGATCATGAAATGGTTAAGTTTAAAATTTTTGGTGTAATGAGAAAAAAGGTCAGCAGAGCTGCTACCCTGGATTTCAAGAGAGCAAACTTTAACTAACTCAGGGAGCTAGTTAGCAGTGTCCCCTGGGAATCTGCTTTTGAGGGCTTAGGGATCCATGACAGCTGGTCAGTTTTTAAGAACCACCTTTTAGAAGCACAGGAGAGAAAGTCAAGCAATCAGGGCAGAAGACCATCTTGGCTGAACAGGGAACTCCTCGTGGAACTCAGGCGGAAAAGAAATTGTATGATCTCTGGAAGCGAGGTCAGGCTTCATGGGAAGATTACAGAGCTGTGGTTTGCATGTGTAGGGAGAAAACGCAAAAGGCCAAAGGTCAACTAGAGTTGAAACTGGCCAGTGTTGGATCAGGTAACAAAAAATTCTTTTTTGAGTATTTTAAGAGCAAGAGGAGAACTAAGGAAAATATTGGACCAATACTTGATGAAGATAGTCACCTGACAAATAGGGATGAAGAAAAGACAGAGGCATTTAATGCTTTTTATTGCCTCAGTCTTTATGGACACTGAAATTATAAATGACCAGTTGTATCAGTCATATCAGTTGAATCTTTGTAAGTCCATGGGACCTGATGGGATTCATTCCAGGGTACTGGAGGAAGTGGTGGATGTTACAGCAGGACCCCTCTCCATCGTCTGCCAAAGGTCTTGGGAGTCTGGGGAGGTCCCTACTGACTGAAAGCTAGCCAGCATTATTCTGTTTACCAGAAGGGCATGGGGGAAGACCCTGGGAACTACAGACCTGTTAGTCTAACCTCATTATCTGGGAAAAATTACGGAGATCATACTGGGTGCTACTGAAAGGCATTTAAAGAATAATGCAATCATCAGGCACAGTCAACATGGGTTCACAAAGGGAAAGTCCTGTTTAACTAATCTGATACCCTTCTATGACAAGATCACCCGCCTAGTGGAGGAAGGGAGGGTGGTGGATGCAGCTTTCCTGGATTTTAGTAAGGCTTTTGATACTGTCCCTCACAGCATCCTTCCGGACAAGCTGTCCAACTGTGAGATGAGCAGGTTCACAGTGTGCTGGGTGAAGAACTGGCTGGATGGCAGGGCTCAAAGGGTTGTAGTGAATGGGGCTACATCTGGCTGGCGACCAGTCACCAGCGGTGTTCCTCAGGGTTCAATTCTAGGGCCAGTTCTATTCAATATATTTATCAATGATTTGGATGCAGGAGTTGAGTGCACCATTAGTAAGTTTGCTGGTGATACTAAACTGGGAGGTGCTGCTGACTCTTTTGAGGGAGAAGAGGCCTTGCAGAGGGATCTAGATAGATTGGAGCATTGGGCCATCATTAATGGCATGAAATTTAACAAGAACAAATGTTGGATTCTGCACCTGGGACGGAGTAACTCTGGACACAAGTCTAAATTGGGAGAGGCGTGGCTGGAGAACAACCCTGCAGAAAGGGATCTGGGCATGCTGGTTGACAGCAGGCTCAATGTGAGTCAGCAGCGTGCCCTGGCAGCCAAGAGGGCAACCCACATCCTGGGGTGCATCAAACACAGGATAACCAGCCGGTCAAAAGAGGCGATTATCCCACTGTATTCAGCATTGTTGCGGCCTCACCTTG
The DNA here is from genome assembly GCF_018139145.2 of Gymnogyps californianus. Lineage (NCBI taxonomy): Eukaryota > Metazoa > Chordata > Aves > Accipitriformes > Cathartidae > Gymnogyps > Gymnogyps californianus. The sequence continues at coordinate 47,142,462 of NC_059500.1, read as the reverse complement.
AGTACTGTGTGCAGCTCTGGGCCCCACAATTTAAGAAAGATGTTCAGGTACTTGAATGCGTCCAGAGGAGGGCAACAAAGCTGGTGGAAGGAATGGAAGGCATGTCCTATTAGGAGTGCCTGAGGGCTCTGGGTTTGTCTAGTTTGGAGAAGAGGAATTTGGGGGCAACCTCATTGCTCTCTACAGCTTCCTGAAGAGGGGAAGTGGAGAGGGAGGTGCTGATCTCTTCTCTCTGGGATCCGCCGACAGGATGCATGGGAATGGCTCAAAGCTGCATTAGGTGAGGTTCAGACTTGACATTAAGACACATTTCTTTGAGGGTGGTCAAACACTGGAACAGGCTTCCTAGAGAGGTGGTTGATGCCCCATGGCTGTCAGTGTTTAAGAGGCATTTGGACAGTGCCCTTAATAACATGCTTTAACCAGGTCAGCCCTGGTGTGGTCAGGCAGTTGGACTAGATGGTCGTTGTAGGTCCCTTCCAACTGGAACTATTCTATTCTAAATACTCCAGTGTACTCTACAACTCTGTGTGTTCAGTCCACAGGACTAAACTAGAGCTGGTTTGAAGTAAAACCCTCTGAAAGGCAGGTAAGTTGGCTGTTGGGTCCTCATTGTGAGTCCTTTCACTCTATGGTTCCATTCCTATTGGGCTGCTGTTCCTGCAAGTATGCACATAGCCTGTGATGGAGAGACTATTCCTCCTGTTATGTGCTAGTGCTGGAGAAATTAATATGATTCTTATTTGTAGGTGATCTCTTTCAAAATAGTATGTTGCTCTAGCGACAGTGACTTTCAAGGACTGAGGTGGGCAAGTCAGTTGCTACTGCATTTTAGGTGTGTGCGAAGGCAGCAAAGAAAGCTGGTGGTGAAAAGACTGGTAGGACAAGTTCTTGTGACTCCAGCATAGCTGTTCTGTGGGCAAACAGAAGGGATGATTTTTTTTTTTCCCCTATCTTTAGCACTTAGGTATAATTTCTTTCCCACACTGTATGTGTTTGATATGCATATTTATGAATTCAATCTCACAGTACATTAGCTGTACTAAAACTAATGGTTTTTTAAATGTCAGACAAATGTAGTAGTCAGATACCCTTCTATTCCTAAAGAGATTGTTTAACCACTTTCAATTATATATCACTTCACTAGTCATATTTCTTCACCCTTGTCTATACAGTACATTATTTTGCCTGTGTTTATGTAGATATGCAAGAACAACGCTTATTTTGATTCCAATATCAGATGATCTAAATGGAGATACAGATGAGCTAGGATCTCAAGACTGATATGTTTTGAACAAAGATTTAAGTTCCCAGAGGTGGAAAGACTCGGACAACTTTTTAAACACCTTTTTGCCTGCGCAATCCTGAGCTTTCCCGGAAACTTAGCTAAGACATTGGAGCTGAGGTTACAGTGGCCTGCTGTGGTCATACATTGAAGACTGATTCCCTGGATCTCCTAGTTGCCTGCCCCAAGTTACCTCTGCACCAGAAAGAGATGGGGGAGGTCTTCTGTCATTAATTTCATGCCTTTTTCCTGCAGTTTAGGTTTGGGGGTCCTCCCCATAGTGAATTTTAAAGAATCCTTCTCCTATTCCAGCCTTTTAGCCAGCTGTGAAAATCAATGCCAAGGGAGAGCATCACATCCTGATTTTTTCTTTAACATAAAACAATAAACATGGCTTAATATGAATATCTGTGGTAGGTTTGACCTTGGCTGGCTGTCAGATGCCCGTTCAGCTGCTCCTCTCACTCTGCCTCATCAACAGGACAGGGAGAAAATAGGATGAGAAAGCTTATGGGTCAAAATAAAGACACAAAGATCATTTACCATTTACTGTCACAAAAATAGACTCAGCTTGGGGAAGAGTAATTTATTGTCAATTTAAAATACAGTAGGATGGTAAGAAACAAAGACAAAACTAAAAACACCTTCCCCCCACCCGTCCCTTCTTCCTAGGGTCAATTTCACTCCTTCATTCCTAACTCTTCTACCTTCTCCCTCCCCAAGCAGTGCAGGGTGGATAGGGAATGGGGGTTGCAGTCAGTTCATAAACGTTCATCTCTGCTGCTTGTTCCTCTTCACACTGTTCCCCTGCTCCAACATGGAGTCCCTCCCATGGGATAAAGTCCTTCATGAACTGCTCCAACATAGTTCCTTCTCACAGGCTGCAGCTCTTCAAGAACTGCTCTAGCATGGGTCATTTCCATGGAGTACAGTCCATCTGGAAAAGGCTGCTCCAGTGTGCGTCCTTCATAGGCCACAGTTCCTGCCAGGAACTTGCTCCTGTGTGGGCTTTCCGTGGGCTGCAGCTTCCTTCAGGGCACATCCACCTGTGCAGCATCGGGTCCTCCACAGGCTGCAGTGTGGATATCTTGTCTGGCATGGTCCTCCACGGGCTACAGAGGGACAGCGTGCTCCACCATAGTCTTCTCCATGGGCCGCAGGGGAATCTGCTGCAGTGCCTGGAGCACCTCCTTCTCTTCTTCCCCACTGACCTTGGTCTCTGCAGAGCTGTTTCTCTCACATTTTTCTTCTCTCTCACAGCTGCTGCGTAGCGTTTTTTACCTTTTCTTAAGTATGTTTTCACAAAGGCGCCATCAGCTTTGCTGTTTGGCTTAGCAGTGTCCTGTGGTGGCTCTGTTTGGCTTAGCAGTGTCCTGTGGTGGCTCTGTTTTGGAGCTGGCTGGAACCAGCTGTGTCTGGCATGGGGGAAACCCCTGGCTTCTTCTCACAGAGGCCATCCCTGCAGCTTCCCTGCTACCAAAGCCTTGCCACATAGACCCAATACAATATCATATGTCATGTTTCCTCCTACAGGGTATGTTAACTCCAGGCAGTTTGATGACAAACATATTAGATTGAATTTCCAAGGGGAAAAATGTCCATGTTTCACCTTTAGCACGTTATATAGTGGCTTGATGTGAAATGTTCTTATTCTGGCTGTCTTCTTCAAAGCTGTAATCCTGTTCAGCTGCTCTATATGTTTTTTCACGTTGTCCACACCTGAATCAGTTTTGGGTCAGACAGAAGTGCAAAGTGGAAGTACTTCTGTTTCTCTAATAAGTTCCAAATTCCTACTTCTGTTTGCAGTGCTTTCAAAAAAAAATCCAGGCTTGACCCTATACTGTTGCGTGTATGATCTTGTTGCTTATGGTTTGCAAACACTCCAGTGGTCACAATAGTCTGCAGGCATTGTCTGCCACATATATTAAATAAATAAGAATTATAGTAGGTGACCTTTTGTAACAAATGAGTTCATCGAGGCCAGCTTCGCTCTTTCCTTAATACCCTCCTATGCTGCATGGTTTAAAAAGTCATACAGGCAAAAACCTCTTCATATTGTGATAGTGTTCATTTTCCCTTTAAATATTATCTTCCCTCCAACTATTGTCTTTCTTCCCTCCCCCCAGTTTTCAGTCAAGCTCAAAAAAATAGCCTCACTTTTCTCCCCCACGTGCTTGAATTCAAATGTAAGTGATAATCAATATGGGTGAAACATCAGAAAAGCCCCTGCCAGCCTCTAAGCAGTTATTTGTCCATTTTTGCCTGTACAGTCCGCTGGGTTGCTGTCCGTATTCTTCATTCCCAACGTTTGAAGAGACTATGTTCTAGTTGCATTCTCACAGATAGTCCTACAGAAGTATGAGAAGCAACGCACTTGAGTAAAACGGCTGGAATTTTGCACATGGCTTTTGATGGTCATTCACTTCCCTTTAAAGAACAACATACATTTGGCCTGACTACATCACACTTCTTTTGTGTATCTGTCTGCTGTTCAGCATGGAAGAAAATAATTGTTGGGAAAGAGATTCTTTATGTCTGCCAGACACGTAAGTTTTTACTTCTGACCCTTAAATATCCCTTGAATATGTAATAGATGAGTACCTGATCACTTGCCTTCGTAGTTTAGCTGCATTTTCTAGAATCTTGTTTAGAGAAGTGAAGGTTGGGCCAGAACGTGAGGGATCCTTTGTGAATGCCTGGGGCTAATCAGCATGTGAATCTCATAGGTTGCAAAGTTTCCAGTTCTGGTCCTTGAGAGATTCCAGTTCTAGCCAATTTAGCATTTATATATATGAGGCACATACATGTTGGCGTAATATAAAATACTCTTACAGATTAAATGGTATTGTCATTACAGAATATATGTTGCTAATGAGGCAAGAACTAACACCAAAATAAGGGTTGCTAGCGTGATTGTGAGTGGAGTCACTCTTCAATTCTTTTCAGAGTTCTCTAATATATATTAGAAAAAATATATTCATTTTTAAAACTCCTGCCATTTGAAGTCAAAACTTTCAAAAGTAACTGGTTATTTTGAACTGCTCCATTTTTGAGGTGCATTAGAGAGACCTGCCTTTTCTGAAAATTCTACACAGCCAGATAACGTACATGCAAACAGGAGTTTTGCATTGAAAGTCTTTGTCTAATTTCTTTTTAACCTATGATATGCAGCAGCCCGCTGGGAATATATTTGTTATTTCCAAACAAAATATCAACTTAGCTTCTTTTCTTTTTGATGTCACCTGTCCCTAGGTGTGCCTTCCTTTCAGAGAAGAGGTTCTGGATGATAAAGCACATACCTGAATGAAAACACAAAATGGTGTAAGATCAAGGGAGTAGAGTCCAAAGTGTCTTCAGTTCATTTAGAAGGAACAGTATGCGCCTTCATCTGGGAACCTTGCACAGTTCCTTCCTTGAGCTTAGGAATGGAACACTGCATCACAAAGATGAGATCCTTCAAATTAGTGTTAAAGCCAATGACAGAATGAAGACTTGGCTGTAATGCAGGCAAAGTCCATTCAAATTTTTCAAAAGTATTTTGTTGAGAAGGAGAAGGGTTCTATTTACATGCAGGTTTTGGGGTGGGCTCTTTTTTCACCTCTTTGGATAATCAAGCTGTAAAATTTAGGTATAACTTCTCATACCAGCTTGGAGGAATGAGTGAGGAGGGGTTGCACAGAATGAGAGTATGATCAAATGGGAATTGATTTTCTTTTTTAAAAAATAAAAATCAAATTTCGCTAAGTAGCTGTAAGGCCAGGATCATTGAAGCAATTTTTATATTTTTGTTTTGTATTTTTATGCCTCACACACACAGTGTCTCTTGCAAATTCAATTGTTTGTATTTGAAAGACAGTGGAAATCAAAACAGCTGGTGGTGAACTTCCCTGCAGTGGTCTGCAGGAGATGTGGCAGAGGGAGTTAGAGTTTGTGAAAAGAGCTATACTGATTTGATTTTTTGTTGCCATAGGCATCCCAGTTGTGTTGAGACCCAGCTTTCTGGAAGATGAGATACTTACCTATAAAGAGCACTAGCAGGTACATTTTCAGAACATAGGGGAAGTAGATTGAGAAGGCAAATGGAAATGGTAGCTTGATGGAGTACGTGCCAAAGGATTCAAAATAAGGCAGTGATACACAAATTGCAAATGCTGTAAAATAACATGGTAAATCTTTAGTCAAAGGGAGGTGGAAGGTCATCAAAAAGCTTCATGTAAAAGTCAGTTACCTTTAAGGCACAGATAGCTATATTATATGCTGAATTTACCATGTCATTCCTATGCATATGCACATGTTGTTTTCTCCTTGAGTTTAGTTTTGTAGGTCTGAGGTGCTAATAGCTCTTAATACTAGAATTAACAAGTATTTCCTATTCAATAACAAGTTCTGTCACTCCTGTAGTTGCACTGCTTTCAATATGATCTCAGTGGGTACTTTTCCTGGTTTAAGTATGATAAGCTGCTAAGTATGGCCTGAGCCAGTAAGGTCAGTCTCAGTGGGGGAGAAGGCAGCTTTGGGACTTGCTGTCTAATGTGGACAGTCTGGAATGGAGGGATCCGTGTGTCTTTTGGGGGGGTATTTTCCTGCTTTAGCCAGAAAAATGAATGTTTTCCCATACTGTTAAAAAAACAAAACAAAACCAAAAAAACCCAGACACACAAGCCCCAGAGAACCCCTATTAAGGAAGAAGATATAGAAAAGAGAAAGATAGGTGACATACAGGTTATTATGAGAGTACATAAACACTTATGACTACTTAGGCAACACAAAAAGAAATATCTTAAACACAAATGACAATTGAACTGATCAAATTTTATTGAAGAAGATTAAGGAAGCGAGTCATTGGTACCTTTCCCATCTTCTTACCTTTAGCCAGAACTGAAAGGGGATAGAGCGGGATGCACAATGAGAAGTTGAGCCATGTCAGTGGTAGGTAGTATATTCCCATCCTTGCTAACATGTTATAAGTGTACCTGCAGCAAGAGTAACAGCAGATGAGCTCAGAGGGAATGATCATGTCTTTAAATTAAAGATGTATTATTGAAAAATCCAAGGGAATTGCAGAAGAGCTTGGAGCTGCCTATCTGAGAAAATTTCAGAGCAATACTGCAACAGTTTTTTTCAGGCTCTAATTGATGTCTGAAAGTAGATGGTTCATTGTTTCGGAAGGGTTGTCTGTGGTGCTACCCTAGAGCGGGCAGACAGCAATACAGCCCTCCAGTCCGAAGACCCTGTGAGAAACCATCATGTTTTCATATTGATCCATCAGAAAATGAATTTCAGATAGGGGTGTTACAACTGAGAGGGGCAGGCAGAATGACTGTTGCTTGGGACTGAGAAAATGCTGATTTATGACTGCTGAACTAGCTAAACCACTGCTGGAGGAGGCTAAACAGCAAGGTAATCGCAGGTACTTAATCTTCTGTAGTACGGCTGCCCCTCCGCTGGGCCTCAGAAGGGGTAGTAGATGCAAAAAAAGCACTTGCGCTCCAATGTATTGCAGTGTTTTATTCTTACTGTGGCTATTACTGTTGCTCACTGGGAGACCAGAATGCCTAGGACTTCAGTCTCCAAACGTGAGCTAATCCTAGCTAGTTTGGTCTAAAAGTGGTACAGCAGCTTTCGAAACACCAGAGAAACAGGTCTGATTGCATTTTTGGTCAGCTGAAAGGCTTTTTGCCCTGTGGTCTTGCTAGAGATATGAAAATAAGGATTTTTAAGCCACTGTTAGCCAGGAATGTTTCTGACAGATGGAACCAGCATTAAACAAACTTTCTGTATTCCCTTCTTATTAATTCATTTGACTAATTTTGCATCATTCCTGGACTGTAGAAGAGTGTGATAGGCTATAAATGTGCCATCTTCTCTCAAGTTTGCCCTCTGCAACCTCAGGATTGTGTCAGGGTTTTTTTATTATTGCTTTTAAGGCATAATCTCAGCCCAATACAAAAAGGAAACAGCCGCTCCCTCTCTATACACCTTCTTGGGCTGTTTAGGGTATAAGCAGGAAAGATCAGATATAGAAAACCTTGCAAAATTTGCTCTCAGTGTATCATTAGCCATAATGCCCAGGATATTTATGTCCCTGAAGAACTATGTGGAAGAACTTCTAATAGTTCAAGACTAGTTGGCTAAGGGATGGGATAGATTTGTATACGCTTGTAGACATGACGGCTTCTTTGAGATGCTAGAACATGGCACAGATGCTGTAAAATAAATCGGGTAAGAATCCTAAATCTGGATGAGTTGTACTATGCATGATTATTTGAATTGGTCATTTGCTGCTACAGACCACAGTATCTTGCCTATTAAATGGTTGCTGTTATTGCTATGATGCTGGACTGTGTTCTTTAGCAATAATAGAAAATAATGATGCATTGATAGGACTATTATGCACTGACAGGACTTCACAGCCAATATTGTTTACACTTTGGGCCTCTCTCCAGCTGGACAGAACCCTTTCATTTAAGATTACGTTCTATTGTTTTAGCTTTACATACTTCAAAAACAAATGGGATGGAGCAAAATCCAAATAATACAAATAGTAGTTTATTAACACATGTACAAATACTCTGAAGCTGACTTAAAATCTTCCGTGTCAATCCTACCTGACACTTTACTTCTTCAGATCTCTTTTATAACATACATTTCCTTTGCTGCCTAAATCCATATTCCCCAGTCAGTCCCCAGAGCAATGTATTTAAAATAGCAGAAAGCTATTTTAGCAGAAAGAAAAAGAGAAAGTAAAGAATTTTGCTCCCATACAGAGGTTGCAGTGAGGGCTGTGTCTTGTTAAAATGCTTCTTAATTCCATATGTCTTCCCTGCTGTAAGTCTACAAACTGAGGTCCATAGAGGCTTAAGTTACATTTAGAAATGTTACTGACTTCAGATATAGATGAAAAAGTAATGTGGAATTTTCACCATTATACTTTTACCACAGGGAGGTACTGGTAACCTTCCACCATACAAAATTTTTGAGATAAAAATCCTGAATTGTATTCCTATCCATTTTGTCTCATGTGCATTGTCCCTGCGATGTGATATATGCCCTGCTACACCAAAATTCTCAATCTCTGCAGCAGGAGCTCTTGGCTTTTTGGAAAGCACAGTGCAATTAACCCAGAACAGTCTTTCTGTCTTAGTAAGAAGTTCTGCCGGTGCTGCCTTACTGTGCTATCAATCTTGGATTGAAGTGAGATGTTGAAACAAACAAACAAAAAAAAAGCAATAGGATTGTAAATCAGTTTCAGAAATTGCTGTTACCTGGGAGGTAGTTGTGATTTCCTTCTCAATTTTTGTTAAAAATTAGGTCAAAGCCTTTGAACTACAAATGTTAATGCAATGATTAACTTCTGTAAGTCACTCTGCCTCTCAACTATGCGGATTTTTGTAAAAATCAGTAAGTAGCTTATAAGGTCCAAGCTTTTATTTAAAATGGATAATATGATTTTCTACCAATTTCAAAATAAATGAGCCTGCAGCACAGTGGGGGTGGCGTTCTGCTCTCAAGAATGACCCATTTTCCCCTCATGGTTTCACCATTGACTCCTTACCTGACCACATCTAATAAATTCCAAAGGAAAAATAAAACACACACGACATATTTCCCTTGAACTTCTTCCTGACTGTTGATCACGACAAATAAAACAATTATTCTCTCAGTGATCTGAAAAGAAAAAAGAATTGTGAATTCAGGTAGCCCCTTCTATAGCTCTCATTTCTGTGCCATTTTGGCAAAAGAGGAGACCACAGGTGAGTCCAATTTGCTTTACACAAATGCTCCAGTGAACGTTTCACTTCTTGGCCTGCTTTTATTCAAGACCCCATTGGCCTCCAGCTCGGGGAACTGGAAACTGTTGGCTGCAGCATCATAGATGTGCTGTGGTAAGGGTGGAAGTTTGCTTGCCAATGGGGATGACTTGGGTTTGTCACCCAGGAAACCTGTGGATGAGCCAGCTGAGGTCATGGGAGCAAGGACTTCTCCCACTGCACCCCAGTGCCTGGACAGCCGGCGGGGGTAAGCTTCCTTGCTTGTAGGCTGCATGGGAGGTCATGGGATACAGAGGGCCCTTGGGTGGGTAGTATGCCAGACAGTGTTAATCTCACAGTCCCAGCTCCGCTTTCCATAGCGTGAAGATCTGCATCCCAAGGGATCTCTCTCACGTGAGATTTGCAGAAAGGAGGAGGAAAAGTAGAATTGCTTGGTTTTCTTTCCTTCTTATTCCTGGCTAGGAGAAGTGGGTTTAAGCTTGTCATTTATGTGAATTATTGCCATAATATTTATGTCATAACGTTTTTCTAGTGGTTGAACCTTACCAACCCACAAGGTATGCCTATACAAATGAAAAGATATACAAGTGGATTAAACAGTCTCCAGCTTAAAAAAAAACTCTGGCAATACTAAAGCTTGAGAAATTTTAAAAAGTGTGTCTTTTTGCAGCTTTCTTGGACCGGCTTCCTATTGGTATCCATGCCCTGCCCTGTAAAATAAATCTATCTGTAGTATTCAGTACTGCCAACAGTTGCTTGTGAAACTCTCCCAGTACAGTACCGGTTCACTCTGATTAACACTATTTGGAAGTGTTGAAGGAGAAAACATGCGTCTATTCCATTGGTATGAATCAGTATAGCTTCACTGGGGTTTTTTATACCCACTGCCATCTCTGCCATAAGGTACCTTAGGTTTAATGATTTTATGGGTTAAGATGTCAAGTCAGTGAAAAGTAATGAAATGAAAATGGATTAACAAGGTGGTTTTTGTAAGTGCAGTCTTTCTTCACTGGTTTCCCCCTTCCCCTTACTCCTACCTTAAACGAAATAAGAACTTGGCCTCTCAGTAAGTTTGTGCGGTAGGTTTTGCTACATGTTTACTGGTTCTGCATGGAACGTTTTGGCAACAGACTTTTTTTGCAAACCACATCTGTCAGATAAATCAGCCATCACTTCACTATTCAGCAAAATTACGTGAGAGCAATTTTTCGTACAGGAAGAGAGCATGTCCATCCCCTAGGGATCTGGTTCCTCATCTTGAAAAGCACTGAGGGGCCACAACAGATAAAAATGGTTTTGCTGCCTCTCACTTTGCCCTGATTGTCATCTTGTGCTGCTGATCCCACTGTTCCCTAACTGAGGAACTGATTTCTAAGAAGGTCAGATGTTGACAGACTTCCATATAGACGGGCCAGGAAACAGAGAGTGAGAGGTAGTAAGTCCTGTGTTTGTATGCTGATGCTGAGGAACCTGGCAAGAAAATGAGGGAACTGGAAGTATTGTTGCAGGATCTGAAACCAGATACAACAGAGATGGGAGAAGCATGGTGGGACAACCATCACAAGAGGGAATTCAAAACAAAGGTAAAAGCAGTGTGAGCATTGAACGGGATTGTGTGCTAGAGAGAATAAATAAATAGAACCTGAGTTAAAATAATTTTGGTGAAGGGTGGTAAAGGAGTGCACCATTGGTGGTGCAGGCATTTGGTTACTGACCCTAAAATCAGACTGGGATGTGTGGAGAGAGTTCTGCAATATTGTCTCAGCTGCCCTTATGAGAGAGATTTCAGGGAATTGTCTCGCCTAGAGACCAAAGCTTTATCATCATAATGAAAAGGTGGACGCGTTTTCAGATGTGAGAGCTGGCAGATTTTCCAAACAGTCACTTGCTTTTCAAGAGGTGGCTGGGTGGAAAAGTGCTAGAGAACAGCATGGGTCAAGTGATCAGGAGCTGATCCCATTTCAGTGAGAGAAAAGGATAAGCAGTAGATGGGTAGCTACCATCCCCAGTTTCAAAAGGATGAGCACTGGCCAATGAGACAGAGTGGCTATGGAGACCAACCCTTCAGCCTCATGGTCTGGGACTCGAAGAGGCTGTGGATTTCCTTCTCTCCCCAGGGCACAAGGAGATGCACATGAGGCAGTGAGTATCACCTAGCTGGGGCTCAGCAGATTTCCTCCATCAGAGGATTCATGTTTGGGAAGGGGACCAGTGGAGGCACTAAGCCTCACTAGTTGCAGATGATGGAAGTCAGTAATCAGACTGCGTAAAGTAGGCTAAGCACCTGCAAGAGCAGGGAACTGGACCTGACACAAAGAAAGTCCCCTGTAGGTCTTCTGTTCCTGTTAGACTGCAGTCTCAGTCAGCAAACAATGGGATGCACAAAGCAGCCATCAGAGGCCAAAACTGAAAACTGCCTGTGGCCTTGCTCTGGAGCACAGCTGCGGGGCAGGACACAGGCCTGGCTGCTCCGGGCAATTGTCCTGTCCTCATGAGGACAGACAGTAGCATCCTACCTCTTTCCTGTGTAAATTAGGAGGTTGCCTACCTGCCTGCCTTTATTCCCTTTCAAGACATTGTGCTCTTTTCTTTCATAGTACTCACACCTTTAGGTAACCCACACAAATCAAAGGTAGATGCAGGGGTTAGTCAGAGGCTGGGGACCTTTTCAGCGAAGTGACAAGGCGGGGTGCTACTTGAAGAAGACGAGATTTCAGGAAATGTTTGTTGGTGTTGTGCCCCATACACACACCTCTGTATACATATATACATGGAATCATGTACATATATAAATATACACGCATACATGTATGCATATACACACATATATGTACACACATATATATAAAAAGCATGTGCTGCTGCTCAGCCACAGCTCATTTCTTCTGTGGATCATCTGTCCTTGCATGAATGAAAATATGATATTCTCTGTTGCTACTCTCTTGCTTTAAAAAAAAAACACCCCAAAACTAGAAGTCCTATGTTTTCGTGTTCATGAAAAGGAAGTGTGTGCTGACACCTCACAAAGCATAAATATAATGGTTTCATTTTTCATTCCTTCTTGTTCTTTGTGTTAAACTGGAATTTCCTTCCTCTCCCAGCACTGGTGTCTCACAGGGTACAGCAAATTCTGTAGAATGGCATAAGTTTCCGCAAGGCAGCCTAGGCATTTGAAGCAAGTAAGTGAAACAGCAAATTAGACTAGCTGAGGCTAGGGCAGGAACAGGCAGCACATTCACTTCTGTTTTTTAATAACCGTGACTGTGCAGTATCATACTTGGTACCTGGAACCCTTACATAGCTGTTTGAGTTAGTGAATATTTTAAAAAAAGAGTAAGAAAAGTGCTACTAAATATTTAGATTAAGTTAAAAATTAATGTTTTTATTACAAAGCCGTAGTACATTGCTTTTGATCTGGTAAATCCAATCCTGTTTGCACAGGATGAAGAACTGGTGTTTTGTTCACAAAAATGCCAGTCTTTTCTTACATCTTTCCTACTCTCTTCCTTGTTAAAGTACCAGTCCCATCAGCCTTTACTCCCTGGCTAGAGTACTAAATTGCATTATCCTCTGTTTTGGCAACTGCAATGACATATGACACGTTCTCCTGTCCTCCTCTCAATCATTCAAGCTGCAAATGCCTTGAGAGACATCACTTGACACCAACTTTGTGACTTTCCCTTGTCTTCCCTTCTTCCAGAGCATCCATCACACAGGACTCATCTTTCTTTCATGGTGTGACTTGGCCTTGGCCTACCTAACCCTTCACAGGTGCCTGGTGGCCTGAGACTTTGTCCTTCAATGAGGCCATCCTGAATGGGTTTTTGCAGAAAACACCTCTGAGTTTGCTTTTCCACTATCTGTAATGTGTGTCCCAAAGCGTTCCTTGTAAATGCTACTAAACCACAATAAATGGGATATTAGGCAGAAATCCTTCATTCAAACTCTGCTTAAATCTTGCCTCTGCTATAATGCCTACAAAACAACAAACTACCACAGGGGTGCTTTCACAGCTTGTTTTATTCAAGGTAGCATTACCTCCACCCATGTGCTTCCTTGACATTGCCAGAGCCACCTGTTCTCTCATCTTAGAGATCACCTGAGATGAACTTCACTGTGGATGTACACGTGTGTGCATGGCCTGAGGGATGCATCTAGGGATATGTTTTAAGCTTAGAGTTGGAACAGGTGGTGGGAATGCAGAACAGGGCAGCCACTATCAAATTCTTGCAGCTTTACCAGTGCCCTGACTATGTGCACTAGTCCAGTAGGCTGCAGTAAGGTAAGCATCTCCAACTGTCCTTCCTGAGTTCATTGTGGAAGTTCTTTTTTTTTTTTTTCGTGAGAGGCAGGGAGGAAAGTGTGGCAAGGCACATGGGAGTACCATTGGCACACAACTGCTTAACCTGCACTCTCACAGCAAAAGCAGGGCAACCCAAGTGAAAGCAGACTCTACACCAAAGCAGGGCATCCCAAGTGAAAGCAGAGTCTACACCAAAGAGCTTGTACGCCTTGCTTGGACAGCATGAGACCCCTGCTAACATCAAGGCAACAGAGTTGTGTTTGTGGTGAGAGAACACTTGGGGAAAGAATGAAGTAAGGATCCAAAGCTATCTTTGTTGTGAGGCAAATGTTTGGAGTCACAGTGCCATATCGTTCCCTCACCCACCTTCTCTATGCTGCCCTGGAGAGTACTGCAGTAATTGCACTGCCCAAGAAAGGTCACAGTTTTCTTGCACAGAATATCCGTTTCATATCTAGTGTCTTTTGTGGTGACACAGAGCAGTATTTGTGCAGGCTTCCCTGATCTCTGCTCCTGTAGGGCTGGGTAGGAAAGGAATGGACTATGTCAGGGCTGGGGAATGTGTAAACTCTGCCAGGACAAGCCTTGCTTTAATGACTGTTAGCATTAGCAGGCTGCTCTTCTCTCCAAGAGATGACATGAGATTTGTTACAGGACACATTAGATGATAGGATACTTTCCCCCCCCCCAGATTAGTGTAAAAGTGTGTAGATTTAGGCAGGGAAAAACAGTTAATTGCATTTTGATGAATTTGCTACCGTACTTAGTGAGCAGCATAAAGAACAGAGATCTGTATTAGTCAATCAATTTCTAATGGAGATTTAAAAAGAGGAACATCTTCACCCATGCAATATGTCATTTGACAAAAATGGGCTATCCAGAAAACTAAAAACATAACTAACTACTCTTAGTCTTCTACCTTCTGACTGCTGAGAGCAGTATGAGTTTCACCATTATTCAAATACTAAGGATTGGAAAGGTTTGAAGGTAAACTCAAGTCAACATTTTTACTTTTTCCAATGCATTAAGAAAATACCAAAACCTGAGATTAACTCCCAACAGAAAACAAGAGTGTGGTAAGGAAAATGTCAGAGAATCATCTTGTTTTCTGCTATAGCATGTGATCTTTTGGCTGGTTGTCTGCCTACAGCTGAACATATGCCCTGTAAACCCCTTAACAGCGTCAGAACTTCTGGATGTTGCCACAATTTGTCCATGTCTGGGTTTGAGAGAGCAGAGACCCTTACAGCAAGAATATGACAATTCTCCTTTCTTTCCCCTCCCAGCATTAATTATTCTTCAGTCCCTGTCATGGTTTAAACCCAGTCAGCAACTAAGCACCATGCAGCCGCTTCCCCTTTCCCCCTCCCAGTGGGATGAGGAGGTGGGAAAAAAAAAAAAAGGTAAAGCTCATGGGTTGAGATAAGAACAGTTTAATAACTAAAGTAAAATAAAATACACTACTAACTAAGAATAATAATAAAATAATTATAATAATTGTAATGAAAAGGAATATAACAAAAAAAAGAGAGAACTAAAACCCAAGAAAAGACAAGTGATGCACAATGCAATTGCTCACCACCCACTGACGGATGCCCCAGCACTGATCCGCCCCTCCCGGCCAACTCCCCCTGGTTTATGTACTGGGCATGATGTTCTATGGTATGGAATATCCCTTTGGCTAGTTTGGGTCAGCTGTCCTGGCTATGCTCCCTCCCAGCTTCTTGCACACCTGCTTGCTGGCAGAGCATGGGAAACTGAAAAATCCTTAACTTAAGCACTACTTAGCAACAACTAAAACATCAGTGTGTTATCAACATTATTCTCACACTAAATCCAAAACGCAGCACTGTACCAGCTAGTAAGAAGAAAATTAACTCCATCCCAGCCGAAACCAGGACAGTCCCTTAATTTCTCTTTCTTAATCAATTCTTTTCCTTCCACACTCCGTGACTGCCAGCAAACCCTGTTTCAGGAGGCTTGATATGCTGGTGGTTTTCACTGCCATCCCTTTGCTACCCCACAAAATCTTGTCTTGCACTTGTCTACAAAATAAATATGCACTTGTCAGTGAGGAAATGGCATGGAAAAGAATTAGCTACTGAAACTTAGGCTCTGAAATGTCGTCTTCTGGCTGTAAACAAGTTGGCTGGGGAGGTAGTATCCTCAGCCACCTATGGTGCCCTAGAAATGGGGGCTGCCCCATTTCTGCAGGTGGCTGCTCCTCTGGACATCTTCCAGGTCCCTGCTGTTGTGGGCTGTGCGTGGGGCACTCACTATTCAGTTTCACTCAAAAAGAAAAAAGTTGAGAGAGCAGCTCTTTCCCAATCCAGTTCTGAGGGCTCAGTTCCTGCAGTTAGCATGCCATTAGCAGATGAAGCTCCCTGAGGAAGGGTGCAGGTGGACCATTCAGGATAGTTCAGCCTGGGCTTGTCCCCAGGGGCAGCCATGGCTGAAGTGTGTAGGTCATGTGTCCTGGTTTCGGCTGGGACAGAGTTAATTTTCTTCTTAGTAGCTGCTACAGTGCTGTGTTTTGGACTTAGTGTGAGAATGATGTTGATAACACTCCGATGTTTTAGTTGTTGCTAAGTAGCGCTTATCTTCAGCCAAGGACTTTCCAGTTTCCCGTGCTCTGCCAGTAAGCAGGTGTGCAAGAAGCTGGGAGGGAGCATAGCCGGGGCAGCTGACTTGAACTAGCCGAAGGGGTATTCCATACCATGGAACGTCATGCCCAGTATATAAACAGGGGGGAGTTGGCTGGGCAGCGCGGATCGTGGCTCGGGAACTAACTGGGCATCGGTCAGCGGGTGGTGAGCAATTGCATTGTGCATCACTGGTGGTTTTTTGTTTGGTTGGTTGGTTTTTTTTTTTCCCTTCCTCCCCCCCCTTTTTGTTATATTCCTTTTCATTACTATTATTATTATTATATATTTCATTATTACTATTGTTAGTATTATATTTTACTTTAGTTATTAAACTGTTCTTATCTCAACCCACGAGTTTTACTTTTTTTTTTCCCCCTCTTTCCTCCTCCTCACCCCACTGGGAGGGGGAAGGGGGAAGCAGCTGCGTGGTGCTTAGTTGCTGGCTAGGGTTAAACCACGACAGTCATGGAAGGAGGGTCTTGAGAAATGGACTTACCTGCAAAGACCTGGGGAAGAGACGGCTTTTATCAATGCCAATGAGGATGTGTAGGATCTCCAATACAGATAACAACTGGCAAAGGCGCATTACAAGTCCTATGGAGTAAAATGTGTCGGCCAACGAATCTACAAAGTGAAGAGGAAAATTAGAGGGTGATTATATAGTAAAAGTCTGGACCAACTACTGGGTTTGCTCTTGCCCTGTCACCACTGGAGATGACAAGAAATAAAGTTCACACAGTACCAAACTTTTGGGTAGCAGAAGCAAAAGCTTTGGGGAGGGGAGGAGGCAGTCCACCCTGTGTGTGTGGCTCTGATATAGAGGCAGGAAGCTGAGAAAAGAATGGGATCCCCTATTCTTGATGTGCTGGCAAACACTGTGCAGCATGTGTTGGTTTAGAGATACCACTTTAGGATATTTCTAAATATGAGGAAATGTTGAGGAAATGTATGAGGAATGTCTAAACATGAGAAGATGTTGAGTTCCTGCCTGTATCTGTATCCATGGCACTTCCTAAAACAAGTAGACCACAAAGTAGGTATTTTATGTGCTTACAACTGTGCACCATTATAAATAATTTTAAATTTCCAGTCACTAGTTTTTTATTTTTGTGCCTTAACCCCAGGCAACAGAAAGAGAAATATGTTGTAATGTTTTTGGAGCTAGTCATGTGCAATAGCCACAAAGATACTCCCTCCTAGTGTCTTCAATAAGATTAATATTCACCATAATGACTGGACCTAGTCACATTTAGGTTTATGTCTAAGTCAAATGTAACTAGCATGCTGCTGAATATTAAAGCTCATTAGCAAAATAAGAGCTTCATTCCTGATGTGATACAGGCAGAACATAGGTACTAGTAATTTGTTCATCCTTTTTAATGGAAGAAACAGTGTTTTTCTAATTAAAATTATGGCCCCTGGTATTGGATGTACACCTATTCAGAATCTTAACTTTATCTCTAATTTGATGTTTCTGTGTGTCACTGCCTCTTAAAATGTTTAAGGAAAATATAGAAGGAATCCTACCTTTTCCAAATGACATGAACCTGATGATCATGTTTGTAAATATCCATGAATGTCCACAGAATTGCATTAAGTCATACACAAAGAGGTAGGCGTTCATGATAAAGCTGTGGAGGTGAAAATGATAAAGCAAACAGTATGACTTACCACAACATTCAAGCTTTTTGACCTGTAGAAATTGCACCCTCTTTCGACATGTTAGTAAATCAAAGGAAAACAGCTGAAATGTAAACAGATCAGTGAAAACTGTGTCTGTCAGTGGTCACAGAACAGTACTCTCCCTAATGGATCAAAGGCTCCCTTTGCTGGTATATCTAGGATATGCCCAGAAAATTTTCTGAGTTTCCACCAGTGATTAGGGTGATCTGTGGCCATACAGTGAAATTTGTGCCACCAGAGCAAAAAGTAACTAAAGACACTCCACTGAGTGCTGGATTCAAGCCTGAGCCCCTTGGGATGGCTCTGCCTTGATCATGGGACCAGAGTCAAGGGACTGCTGGGGTCGCACCGACTCCAGCCCTGCTGAGGGCCTTGGACTCCCGCAGACACTACCCTTGGCATTTCTGCATCTGGGTGAGGTTTATCCTGTTCTTCCCAGAAGACGTGCATCTAACATGCGCTCAAGACAGCTTAAAGTACAATGCAAATAATTTGCAGTGTCTCCAGCAGACAGCATAGTTGTAAGTATTTATAAAAATGTAGGTGAAGAAATGGAGAAGAAAGCCACATTTCAATCTGCTTTTATTTGATGCAGTCTGAAGGATATCTGCCTTTCTCTTTTTTAACCAACTTGCTCTACAGGTTTTCGAGATACACATTAAATTAGGGTCTTTGTCTTTCTTCACAGCCTGTTTCAAGTTGCATTTAATAAAGTGAACCTTCTCCTGTTGGAGCAGACTAACTTTTGTAGCTATTCTAACCTAATTTTCATAGGTAATGTGACTTTTTGCAAAACTTCATAGGCTCTGGAGATGATACTTCATTTCCCTTTCCCATAAATGTATTTTCTTTTGACTTATTCCAGAGAGAGAGGCTTGCCTGTCCTCCAGCTATGAAAAGGACTGTCTATGTTTTTGGGAAATGAATTTGTTAATTTTGTACTAGAATTTATCTCCTGTGTTTGACCAATTAATTTCCTGCCCCAATAAGCAGTAAGATCTCTTTAAGTTGCCCCTTGATCCAGTGTGTTCATGTGGTATGTCTCTGCCATCAAACTTGATTTCATTTGTATCTGTACATTAACAAACACAGTGAATTTCTGTGTTTAGAAATATCTAAATATGATAAATGCATATACTTCATTCCCAGCATTGGACCAAGACCATAAATAACAATACACACTTCTGTAAATTGATCTAGATAAACTGCTCTTCTAATTTTTTATTCTAAGTATATCCTAGGAAGGTCACAGAAAATGCCTTTCTTCCTCTCTTCCTGTTATGCAGGATGGCTGCTATTCACATCATCACTTCTACAGGGACAGAAAGATTTTTTGGCATAATATACCTCCCAAGAGACATCAGTGCCCTTTGATACTATGAAAATAAGACATATGAGGACCCAGACAAAGGAATCTATTCCATAAACACTCCTTTTGGGAAAAGTATGATACAACCGAATTGGACTGAAGTCCAGTGAGCTCTATAAATATTGACCCAAATTCCCATCTGCTTTATTACTGAATGACACTTTGTTCTCTCCTGTGGTAAGAAAAAAAGATGGGACATTGTACATTACAAGAAGGCAAAAAATTAAGAACATTGTTCTGATTTAAGAAACAGCCTTATTACTGGACAGGTAGGAATTACTGTAATGGGTATGAAAGTTATAGGAACAGTTATAAAAATCTTGAGGCTTTCCAGTCAGCACCTCCACCAGTCTCTTTGGTCTGATATTGCCATGTGGGCTTTGCACAGGATGCAAGCTGAGCATATGGTTTCTCTCTTCTTCTGAAGTTTAGTTTGCTACATCTGTCTCTCATCTTCAGAACTCATCTTTCAGTGATTTGGGCTTATTTTCCAAACTCTTCCTCCATTGGCTGGCTAGAAAATTGTTGTCTTTACAATTCTTAAGCTGGTTAATCTTGGCTAAACAGGGCGTAACCAAGAGGACATTTGTAAATGCAGCTTCACACTAATGTTTTGGCAATATGTCAGCTGTTGCATGTTAGAACTTATCATCTTTAAAATGTACTGGTGACTACTGAAATGTATACACACTGTTGGCATTTATGGAGGGCCCCATATTCCCAATGAAGTGTAGAGATGCGCTGGCGGGCAGCGTGACGGTGTTATCTGAAGGACCGATCCCGGCCCCAGAGTTGCAAGCAGCACAGCTCCCTCACTTGGTGATACTCTCCACTGTGTGAAGGAACAGCCCTGATCTCAAAATGGGTCTTCATCCTACTGTGTTAATCCCCGCACAAAAGGTACCTAAGACCAAACAGAAGCCTTTGACAGAAGTGAAGAAGTCTGCAGAGAATAAAAGGTGATTTCAGTGTAATCAAAGGAAACTGAAATGGAACTGTTCTCTAAGGTCTTTCTCATCCAAAGGCTGATCTCTTTACCTAGAGAACCAGAAGCAGGCAGGATAACCTATTTCACTGTCCTAACAGTTTTGTGTCACAACACAAAATTCAGCCATCTGCTTCTATTTGAAAGGTCACTGGCAGAAGAGATGGGCTTTAATTAGATTTCCTGCTCCCCTCAGTTCACAGCAGGCATCATTCCATGTTTACCTCACAGAGCCTGCTTCTGCAGCATCCTTCCGGACAAAACATTGACTAGCAATCCACCAGGTAGCTGTTCAGTTCCCTAGACTTGCTGGCTGACCTGACAAACCTCACTTAGCTGCGCTGGTGCCTGGTTTGCAAAATGGACATGCTGTTGCATTTATTCCTTGTAGTGTGGATGTGCTTTAACACTTTCAAGTTGCTTTCGTTCAAAGGCATTGGAGGAGCACTGCACATTTCAGTACTCTGCCTGCATTGATGACAGGAGAAAGAAACAGACATGGGTCTTGCAGTAGAGAGACCCAGAAGGCTGGACTTGCTCTCTGTTGTTTTAGTTATCAGTTCCACGTTACTTACTGTGGCTGATTTTATACCAAATACATTGAAATGCTAGGGATGCATTTATCATATTTAGGATGAACCTTGCTTAGCGGAAAACTTTATCTGCTTTCTTTCTGGGCTCAAAATCCAGGAAACTGGATGAAACATAAGACTACTCAGAACTAGCACACACAGCAACATGGTCCCAAACATCCTCTTTTCCCTTTTATTCACCAGCAGAGATTTTACCAGTGATACAGTTTTAGCTTGCAAAGCCTGCCATATTTCCACAGGCAGATAAATCACATAATTATTGCATTTTATTTTTTTTAGCATGAAGGTCTTCAGTGTGTCTCTGTGGTAGCTGTCATCTGAGGTAAGTACAGAGGTAGGTGCCCTCAGTGCCTGAAGGGTGGTCAGGACCATGTCCCCCTTGAGCCAAGGTGACAGCACAGCAGTGGCACTCAGCTCGGGGCAGCCCTTGCCCCGGCTAGGTGTCCCTTGCAAGGTGCCAGGATGAAGGCCACACTCAGGTCCCTCTCGGGGGGGTCCCACCCAGGCCTGCATGAAATGAGCACTTCCCTGCCTTCAGAGCTATTGCACTCTGCTGCCTTCCTTCCCGTGCGCCCATACTGGCTGGCCGCACATGAGGAAGCAACCCTCACGCTGAAACCAGAGAGGGATGTTCTTTTTTTTTTTTTTTTTTTCCCCTGCAGGAAAGGTCTGCTAGAAAAGCCCCTATGCTGACATGGTTTCCTTTTAAGTCATATTGGTCTGAACTTCTACCCCTTCCCTGTCCCACCCCTGTGACAAGCTGCAAGCGCTACAGCTCAGGAAGAAGAAAGCTGCTGAGAACCAGTACAAGAGATGTACTTTTCTCTCACAGGCACATCCCACCCCACTTTTTTTTCCCCTTCCTTTTCGCATTTGAGCAGTCTAGGTCACCTGTGCTCAAGAGATATTACCTGTTGCAGGGGTCAGTTTGCTGCTGCCGCTCCTGATCTTTCTCCTTTTTTCTCTCTACAGCTGCAATAGCTGTTTGTTAGGAGATCACCCCTCCTCTTTCCTCTTCCCCACCCCACGACGTCACCGTATGTAGCACTAAGCAGGAACAACACTGCACTTCCCGAGAAAGGAGTTTCTAACCCCAAATATCTCCACTCTATTTGCCCTGCCCCTCACCCAGCCTAGCCTAGCCTAGCTTAGCCTAACCTAACCTAACCTAACCTAGCCTAACCTAACCTAAATTGGTTTCTTGCTGTTGTACCAGTAAGCTAGTCTGTAAATCCCACTAACTTTGTCTCTTAAGCCAGAGCAATATTTTGAAGGGTTACTGAAGAGAAGAAATGGCAAATTACAAATTTCTTTTTCTCTTCCATTTAAATCATCAGCTCTACAACAATGCTAACACTATCAAATGATAAGAAAGGCTGGGAGCGTAGCATAAAAGGAGCATTTTAAATTACTTCAGATAGAGGAAAGAATTTTCCACTTCTTGTCTAGAAATGTCTGTTTATTCATGCCCCTGTGAAGTACAGACACTACTGGCAGAGGAAATGTATGTGTGCATCCTAGTTTACTTCTGCCCTTAAGTGTCTGGGATATCTCAGCATAAATCAGATGAAGAAGAATGTCATAACATGTTTATAAACTCCCTTCTGCCAATAAATAAGTTTTCACACTGGCACTCATGTTGAAAGCATATCCCATCCTACAGTGAGATTTGAAATTTGATGTTATGACTGAAGAAGTCACCAAGGACATAATGAGCATAGGATGTTAGGTGTGAGTACAAGACCATCTCCACTCCCTGTGGTGTCCTGGAAAGATGAGAAATGCCTCCCTGGCAAGTGGGTGATTTCCTGGCAAACACAGTGGGACACCGTGTTTTTCCTGGTTATGTCTCCCATCTGGGACCATAGCAGAAGGGTCACGCAGTTATGCTTGGCTTTCCTGCTGGTGTGGCAGCTCACTATCACTGCTCAAGAATCATAATCTTCTTCTAGGCTAAAGAATGTATTTCTTTCTCAGGAGGAAATAATAAATCAGCATTAAATAAAAGGTTAAAAAATTAAACAAATGGCTATTGAGAGGGTCAGCCCATAGCTCTTGCAAAACAGCTCCCACACTGCGTGCCTCTGGGAAGACAACTGGTGTGACTAATACTGCTGGGAGTTGAGCTCACAACTGTACGAGATCCAGCAGCAGGAAGAACAGCTCTTTTCAAACATCAGGCAAATACATAAAAGCAACAAAAGCTCACCTAGCTTTGTGACATGCAAAATCCCTCTTGTGGGCAGCTGCCAAGTTACAGCTCCCACAGATGACAAGGACACCTGCAAGATCTTGGGAGATGGCTAACAATTTCCTTCCGTGGTCCTGGCCACCCCCATGGCACAGCCTGGCAGGAGGCAGGGGGGCAGCTGGGGCGACCTGGGCAGCCCGCAGTCTGCTGTGCAGTGGGGCTCTGCCCCATGCTGGTGCCCCTGCACCAGCCAGTGCTACCCTGCCCTAGGCAGGGCTTTAGAGCAAAACAACCAGTGCTGAGGAGGTGGTGCCCACCACTGGAGTATTTTGAGGGCTTTCCTTTGACAGCAGCTTGGCCCTGTGGACTGGATGCCCACCACTTGCTGGAAAAAAAATCTCCTGGTGCGATGGCATGTGAAAGGAGTGATGCTGTCCTCCCAAAGGAATGATGTTGGTGCACTCCAAGCCTGCCCTGTGATGAGGTATTGAGGCATTGCAAGGGGCAATGACTAGAAAATTTGCTTCAAAGGTGTCCTTCTGACCTGAACTATAATGCTATTATAAATACATCCATTTGAGTGGCAATGCACTGCAGCGGTGGAGCCAAGGTACAAGGCTCATAAATCCACTAGTACCTGGATATTCAAATTCTTCTTTGGGAGATGTAGAATACAATTCAGCCAGTGGATTGTAGTAGATCTGGCCCATCAGACCTGATGCTAGCCCTTAGGATCTGATTTCACAAGCAAAATCCTTTTCTGAAATACAAGTTTTTTTCTGTGTACAACTTGCAGTTGAAAACGCATGTAAGGTCTCTTTAGCTGTGCAATTTGCAGTGGTGTTTTTGTAGTGTGATGGCCTAAGGGTATGAGAAAGGCAGATCAGTAACAAGAGGTAACAGCTTTTATTAGACTACATGGAAGTGGGAACACTTCCAGGCACACAGGGTTTGGAGAAAGGCTTTTATGCTTAAAACATCTAACAATTTTGTAAGCTGCAAAGACATTCAGATGAAAGCAAATATTAAATGACACTATTGGAACATGTTAGCTGGATATGGGAAGACTAGAATAAGTCCTGGAAAAAATCTAGCTTTTATTTTTGGAAAATAAACTTTCTTCTCCACTCCAGCTACTTCTCTTGCAGACAAACTTTTGTCTAGAAACTACTTAACCAGCATCAAAAAATTACTTGTGTATAACTGCTGGCATCTCTTAAAACAAGCTTCATGACTGTTCAGCATGTGTTAAGCCTGAGTCTCCTGGATTTCTCAAAATCTAAACAGATTGTAACCGCGTTTGGTTTCCTTGCGTCATGAAGTGGGAAAAACATGTTCTGTCTCGGCACGGTGCTTGTGTCAGGAACCATAGCAAGGGGGGGCTTTATGTGTAAAGTTAACACCAGCCCTGAAATGTTTCATGTGATATGGAAAGAATCTCATTCTCTTCAAACAGGAAACATCACCAGGATAAAACATCTGCTCCTTTTATGCATAGCTTTTTTTTCCAAATCCTTGCTATAAAAGCAATATGCGGATGTGTTTTAAGAAAAGAAACCATGTGTCTTAAAATTAATTTTCAATGTTCCTAACTGTTAACTTTATGTTTCCTTTCCTCCATGATTAGATTTTTTGGCTACCTGAATTCAAGCCTATGTTTTGGCCAGTGGATTACACTAGTTTAAGCACTGGTAAATCACAGCTCTTAAACACATGCCTAATTGGAAGCACACACTCCAGTACTATTGACTTCCATTAAAGTACAAGAGTGAATCCTGGGCTGTCTGGGGGCCGTGGGGCTGATGTGGTGCAGTACTGGACACTCTTATTCCTCACTAGCAGGCAGAGTATTTGCACAGTGCTGGTTGATGTTTATGTCGTGTGACCAAGACTGCCAGTGAGAAAAGGAAGGCTACGCGGAGGCAGCAGAGGAAGCAAAGTCATCTCCACACAGCAAGCAAGTAACAGGGAAAAGTGTCAATGTTTTTGTCTATACTCTCAAACTGGGCAAAAGAGGAAGCAGCAGCCATGCCAGCTTTATGCCTCTCACACCCTGGCGATTTTGTAAATTCAGCAGAGACCCTGGCTTGCAAACAGGTCCTGCCTCACCGGAGCTGACTTGCTGGCATCATCTGACAGAGTAAGTCACACTAGACAAAGTTCCTGGCTGCTTTAGGATGAGGAAAGGTGTACTGGGTGAGCAAGCATTTTGCCACGAGGGTAGACCAAACAGATACAGAGCTGGCAGGAGTTTTAGCTTTAAAATTTCATCAGGTGAAAAATGGACGAAGTTTGGAAATGCTTTTGGACAAAAAAAAAT
The DNA here is from genome assembly GCF_018139145.2 of Gymnogyps californianus. Classification (NCBI taxonomy): domain Eukaryota; kingdom Metazoa; phylum Chordata; class Aves; order Accipitriformes; family Cathartidae; genus Gymnogyps; species Gymnogyps californianus. The sequence continues at coordinate 47,117,316 of NC_059500.1, read as the reverse complement.
CCCAGCCAGTCTGTTTGGCTTTGGCCATCTGTGAGTGATCTTTTGCATTTACCATCTTTCAGGACAGTTCAGCTCCAATGCAGGCAGGGGTATTTCAGAAAAAGCAGACTGATGGCTTTTCCCTGCCACTGCCCTGCAGCTGGAGCAGAACAAGAGGAAGGATAAGGGAAGCCAGACAAGAGCCTCCTGGCAGCTCCTGTCCAGACCTCCCAAAATGTCACTTGCAGGAGATGTGACAGCCTTACCCTCCTTACTTGTGACTTCCTGGGAGCCTTTGAGGGAGCAGGTCATCTGGCCTCTGGATTGACTTTTGTACTTGCAACCAGCCCTACAACTCTGTAGGAATATGTTGATTTGGGGGATTCGTTACTTTCAAGCGTTGATCTCCCAGACTACAAGGTACTACCCCAATCCCGAGGCGGAGGTAATCAATAGAAAACTGACTATGCTTTCAGCATAAGATAAAAATGCAAACCATTGTGTTTCTGTAATACACCTTAATCCTGTTTTTCAGAAAACTATTTCTACATGGAAGCAACTTATTTTTATGACGCAAAGGGTGACTTCTTTTTAGGCTGATTATTATAACCTGGTTCTATTGTTCTTAAAGAATCTGAATCTGCATATTCAGGGACAATATAATCTATTTTTTTAGGGTAACAATTTTTTACAATTTAATTTTCTTACAGGGAGTGTTGTAAACAGCATCATTCATTTTACATTCTTTAAAAAATATCCTTTATCCTTCAGTAGATGTTCCTGTCCTTCCTTCTCATTCCCAACCAGCCTCTTTTCAGCAGAGTGGGAAATTTACTGGTTTTGCTAGGGAGGCAGTGAAAGGATTAACTAAATATCAAAGACATACCCAGTTCTGAAATGAGTCATGCTTCTACAGTCTCTGTGCTTCCCAGTTCACTGCACTCAGTTTCATTGCTGGATGAGACCCACGGGCCCATCAAATATACCACTACAATAATAAGGAGGAATTACTGCTTGATGGGCTGGGAGGTTTCCCTTTTTTTAAGTGTTAGCCATTACCAAGTCACTCATAATGGAAGTTGTGATAATAGCTTCTGACATTTTCTAGGAGTTTAATGGTTTGTACAAATAGTGACCGTTACCCTGCTATCAGGAACTGGGAAGGAGAGGGAGATGTGCCCTGTTTTTCTTTAAAAAAAAAAAAAAAATAAAGCTAAAGAGAGAAAATGAAGAGTTTAGTATCTTGAAATACTTCTAGTGACCAGTAATCATATTCAGCAGAAATCCTTTTTAAATGCATGTGAGTAGCTGTGAAAGGATTTAACGCTTGTCCCGAGGACAAGAGTGTGAGTTCTACTTGTCCTGGTTTTGGCTGGGACAGAGTTAACTTTCTTTTAAGTAGCTGGTACAGTGCTGTGTTTTGAATTTAGTGGGAGAATGATGTTGATAACACTCCGATGTTTTAGTTGTTGCTAAGTAGCATTTATCCTAAGTTAAGGATTTTTCAGTTTCCCATGCTCTGCCAGCAAGCAGGTGTGCAAGAAGCTGGGAGGGAGCATAGCCGGGGCAGCTGACCTGAACTGGCCAAAGGGGTATTCCATACCATGGAACGTCATGCACAGTATATAAACAGGGGGGAGCTGGCCAGGCGGCACGGATCGCGGCTCGGGAACTAACTGGGCATCGGTCAGCGGGTGGTGAGCAATTGCATTGTGCATCACTGGTGGGTTTTTTTTTTCCCTTCCTCCCCCTCCTTTTTTGTTATATTCCTTTTCATTACTATTATTATTATTATATTTCATTATTACTATTGTTAGTATTATATTTTACTTTAGTTATTAAACTGTTCTTATCTCAACCCACAAGTTTTACTTTTTTTTTCCCCTCTTTCCTCCTCCTCACCCCACTGGGAGGGGGAAGGGGGAAGCGGCTGCGTGGTGCTTAGTTGCTGACTGGGGTTAAACCACAACACTACTACAAGCAGCAGGAGCTTATTTTTAATCATTAAAAAATTATAATCACAAGAAAAGAGTCCACCTTGAACCCAAAGAGACTTGAAGAGAAAGTATATTAATTGCTTCAAGAGAGAGCAACATTTTTAAAAACATTCTAAGTCAAACAGGCTTTTTTTTTTTAAGAAGAAAAGCTTTCTGGCTTATATGTCTGTTAAGATATTTCCTTTCTGGGAAAATAAACTGTAACACACAGTACTCCAGCTACGTCCAGAGGAAATTGTGTAGGTTCTGGCCTACCAAGATAAGAAACTTGAGGAATACAGCCAACAATAAGAGTTACAGTGAGTAGACATGGTGGTAACTGGTGTGCAGGGGACAGATACACCATTTGAAATCTCAGTATTTAATCTCCTTAATGTGGATTTTGACTTTGCAAATGCATTACCATGTTTAAACAGTTATTTTGTAGAGGGGATTGTTAACTGTGTTTACTTCCACACTTTCAAAAGCAGATTACATTATTTGCTTAGAAGACTGAATTCTTCATTGCTGAAGGTAACGTGGTTTTAGGATCCTAACTGCAAGCACTTGGGCTCAAGAAGGATGGTCTTAGAAAATGAATCAACCTTTCAGCCTCTTGTGGAGAGAACTGAGGCAGGACATTAATTTCTCTGTGCTCATCTACTCATCACTTCCCATTGCTTCATCCTCAGCCCCCCTGAAATTAAAACAGAGGGTTGCCAGTTCACGTGAGCTGGGGATTTCAATCTTAATGTCGTACAGAGAGAAAAGGAATTCAGCCAGGACACAACTAATGAAAAGCCTAAATTGCATTTGGAAGCAAGGTGGGCTTGGCGGTGCGTTGCTGCAGTGGGGAGTCCCCACGGTAGCACTGCAGCTGCCCTCCAGTTTGCAGAATGGGCTGTGGTACTGCCATGTCTGCAGGCTGAGAAGAAAGATTGTCCTCGCTTTCCCTGTTAGAGTTTGCTCCTCTAGGAACCCTCAGCACTGAAAAAGCCCTTGCACCTTACCAGGATTCCTTGATGTCAGTAGAAGTGTGGGAAACACTGATACAAATGACTCATTCTTGACTATAGGAGGATTAGTAGGAAGATTTTTGGATGTTAAAAAGCACAGTCACCTTGTTGGAAAGGATCAAATGCAATCTTACTTGCTTTATTCACCATTTTTGCTTTGCATTGAATTCATTCTGCCAGTCAAAACTGAGAACTGACACTTTGTTATAAGATTTATTCTGTATTTTCGTTACCCTCATTTCTTGGTCTCCCCTCTGGTCGCTCCCTGGACGGACCAGCATTCCTCCATGACTCGGAGGGGGAAAACAGTGTACGGCTACCCCTGACAAGGGACAGGCTGGGTTGGAAGGGGTGAGGACTGGCAGGATGTAGCAGTCCATGGGCGCTATCTCCCCATGAGCAGTTCCTGATCTACTCTCCAGCCCACACCCCTCAACCCTGGTGTTGGTCTGCCTGCTCCACCACAGCCACTGCTGCAACTTCCCTACAGCTGCTCTGCAGGAGTTCACAGCTGTCCTCCCTAGCAACAAGGGCTAATCCTGGATGATTATATTTGGAGAGTTATTTCCACAAGCTTTTGTCCTGTTTGGCTTTGGGTTTTTTCTCTCTTTTGGGTCTGCTTTTGGGTTTTTTCCCAATTTAAAAATGAAGTAAAGCCAGAGCTGACAGAACAAGCCAAACCCATGGAAGAATTGCTTTGGACAGCTGCAGTTGACTATGACTTGTGAATAATTTTTTTTAGAGTAAAGTCTGGAATAAGTTTTCTTCAGTTCTGCTGTAGCTATTCTGAAGTTTCATGTGGGATACAAGGCATTTGACCCCAAACTCATAAATCCACTGCAGAAAACAGACTCTGCATAGATGAAACACTATCACTTTTACTGCAGTTTCCCAAAAAGTGCAGCACAGCACATGTAAACAAGGTGCTGTGAGACTAGCCATGAGAACAGCCACAACTGTGACTGGGACCTGTGCTGCACAGCACTGGTGCATGAGTCTTAGGAGAAAATTTATGAAACTTTTTGGACTACAAGCAGTCCCATCTTGGAAGGATTTTTTTTCATCAAATTTTTGACCGGGATTTGAGACTTCACTATTTTGTTCATTTCCATTTGAAAATAATGCATGTTAAAAACTATATTTTGCTACATTTGTTTAACTTCCAGAAAAATACTAACTGGAAGAAATACCAGACGGTTTCAGTTAGCCAGGGGCATAATATAGAGCTGACCTGGTAACACGGTGGTAATGAAATACAGATTGCTCCAAAATGTTACAATGGCAAGGAGAAGAGCGAGGGTCTTCTGACGCTTTCAGCTTTCTTCGTTTAAGACTCTTTACCTTTCTTTAAAAAGCTAGAATAAAACAAAGCTATATTGGTTTGCTATTTTCTTTTTCCTTTTTATTTGCTGAGCACCTATGTCTGTTCCAGGGTCCCCATCTTTAAATGGGTCTTCTAGACATTGTCTCAGTACAAATAATTTCTATTACCTTACAGTTGGCCAAAAAGTAATGGAAATCAAATGCTAGTTTATGATCTCCTGTCCATCATCTCTGAGATCTTCTTCTTTCTTTCAAGAATAGTTCATTTTTCTTTCAATTCCCTTCTGTGAACCCAATAGCAGTTTATTGATAAGCAGCATGCTCATAAAAAGCTGAAACACTGTCTTGCCAAAATAGATGTACATTCACCTACAATTCTTACACTTGTCTATAATCTCACTTTGCCCTCTAGTGCCCATTCTGTTTTTTTCCTGCACTGCAAAGTACCCTGTTGACTGAAATATGTCAAAACTTATTTTTATTTGGCGATGAGATTTTTAAGGATAGTTATGAACTAAAAAGAAAGCTTAATGGTATGAGAGTTTCTGAACAATTAGTGGGCCATGAATTAACATATACCCACTGCAGGCAAGTGAGGCAATAAAACCTGGGATCTTTCGTGAGAGAGCAGCTGAAAATATTTCATGCTATTTCCAAGTTTCAGTAAAAATGAGGCCATTTCACTAACAGTTTATTGCATTGCAGAAGCCACCTAGAATATCAGAACCAGAAAAGTAAGCAGGCTGAATGTCCTTTTATTGTACAGGCTTGAAGAAGTGCAAAAAACAAACAAGCAGCAGAAATAAGATTTGAAACAGTCTCGCAGTGGGGCCATTTCAAGTGCTGTTAGTTACAAAGCCTAAGAAATACACATTTTGCTGTAACATTTGTGGCAGGGTGTCACCAGGTGGAAAAATGGCTCTGATACTTTGCTGTGTTTCTTTGGTCTTTTCTGTTGTTCTGATCATGGTGAAGTTGTTAGCTGGTTTGATTTCTGGTATTTCAGCTTCCGACATGATATCCATCTCTCTCGTCACTTCTTAGCTTGCATCCATGAGTGGCAGAGTGTAGAGTATGTACACCCTGCAAAAGAGACCTGTATCATAGATGTGGTACCTGAGATCTGGTGTGCCATTGCTGTTGTTCTTACCAGTCAATTTTTTGTCTGGATGTACCTTTTTATTATCACCCCTTTGAATGATACTCTTCTGAATGGCTGGAGATAAGGGAAAGCTTTGAAGTGGTTCCTCACCTGATGCTTAAACCAACCTCTAGCAATTTCAGCCCTCTGGGACTAACATCACCCCCTCTTGGGAGCCACTGCCGTGCTCTCTCTTCTCTGCTTCTTTATGCCAGACCCAGAAGCCTGTGACGAATGTACATCAGCCTTGGCCACAGGAAATAGCTTTTTTTTGAAGTTGTTGGGTTTTTTACCAGATCTTTACAAATACTCATTAGGTAACAGAGCCTGGATATAACTCTGTTTTCCCCCTTACTAACATACAGCAAGTGACCAGGGCAAACATAACCATGTGAAATGGAGTTACCCAGGGACAATTTCGCAAGGGTAAAATCCGGGCTTGACCTCACAGAAATTAGTGGATTTTTGCCTAGTTTGTTGCAAGTTGTTTTAAAGAATTTGATTATATTGCAATTATTACTCAAGGCTATATGTGGTTTGGAGGGGAAATTCATTGGAATACCAAGGGGTATATGTTTCTGTGGGTCAATTTGTGAGCAAAGGGAAAGAGGCAGAAAATTTCATGCACCAATAAAACAGCTCTGAATGGTGATGTCTGAGATTGCAGTAGCCGGGATGAATACATCCATGAGCAAGTAGGATGTGCCACAGGCAGATGTGGCTTTAGGATACTTTTATGTAGAGAAGTTATTTATTTCAAATAAGCTTGTGAAAGAAGTTAAAAAGTGAATTTGAAACACAGCAGGAAGGAAAAAAAGCCTTTCCCCCAGATAGTTAGAGGAGGCAAAGATACTTCAATTAAATGTAACAATGTCCAACTGAGAAGTTACTGCAGAAGCCATAGCTACTGCAAAAAATATCCTATGCAGACAAATCCTTCTAGAATTACTTTACCTCTTTGAACAAAGCAAACATTAGAATGACTCAAATGTAAAAAAAAATACATTCTTGGAAAAGAGCATAGAAACTGTGAAAGAACAATGAATGGTCTCAACCTAAGCCAGGACCACTTACATAAACAATATACTACTTCTTTTTTGACACAGTCTCAATCAGTACAAATCTAGCAATTCCTGTAGGGTGAGGGATGTGTGGTCCGTTCACAAATATATGATTCTCTATATGTAGGTGAAATAGAGATGGAAAGTAGCAGCACATTTTCTCAGCAGAAAACACCATAGGATGACACTATTTGTCATAAGATTACAACCCCTTCCTATGCAGTAACCCGCACTGAAAAGTCATATAGATTAATTTATAGCTAGTGTAGACACGTTGCTTGCCAAGGGAAAAATCTACTTACATTGAATAATGCATTACAGTTGCAAAAATAAATTTCAGCAATGTAATTATTTAAATACAATCAAAATGAACTAGAAGCACTGCCACAAGATAGATCACAGAACAAATAATAAATATCAATATTTTTAAAGCTAAGTAATGTCAGGTCAAAATCTTTGTACCTTAGTTGTTAAGCTTCCTTGCGACTTTATCAATCAATTGAAGACATCTCCTCATTTCTGCACGGCTGATCTCCCAGGAGCACAGGTTGTGTTGTTTGTCTTTAAGAAAACAGTCTATTTTTTGGAAGTACTTTTTCAGTTTCAGCCTGTTGACTTCTTTACTCCGAAAGTAGTGGGTCTGCTTCTTGATTACACATGTCTCCAATTGCTCAATTTGCTGATAAAGTCCATTTTGGAATTGTTCTAAAGCTGTCCCATCCCAAGCAGCTAGAGTCAGATTTTTGCTAAAGATATAGAAGATGTGTTGGAAGATCTCTTCAATGGCCACTTTGACAGTCTCTTTCTGTCTGGGCTTTAGAACCTGCTCAGGAAATCTGAAGGACTTTTTCTCCCTTAGACATTGTTGAGGAAACTTTTTGCCCATTTTGTCCAAAAGTTGCAGGCTGTTCTCGATCACTTTTCTTTGCTGTAAAGGAAGGTGATTACACTGAAGACTGGAGATGGTGGTGGTGCACAACAGTATGAGGCCAATTTGTATCAAGCCAAAAGCATTCATGATAAGGATAAGCTCTTACGTCCCTCCTTTCCTGTGTATAAATTCTGAGAGACAGGCTGGGATGCTTTGAAGGTCATTCGTAGGCTCCTGTTTCTTCAAAATCGTGAAATTAAATTATTCTGTAGGAGAAGTTTTCTTTCATCATTTTTTGGTTTTTAAGGTTTTCCCCCTTGTGTATGCTTTTGACACTTACCACTTTCATTTTCTGCTTTATGACTTCATTGTCTTTTTTTTTTTTGCCACTTTCTTTTTATTTCAGCTGGATATTAGAATGTTATATATATCTTAGATTATCTGTTCCCTCTCCCTCAAAAATTCTACAGGAAGTACAATGAGAATTTAAAAGAAAAAGTTACAGAAATATCCTTAGTTTCTTAATATTTTAGCAGTGGAAGAACATGTTGAAATAAAATAACACTCTCAATGATGGGTCAGGGACCTACTGAATACTACTGCCATACTGTCTCCTCAGCATGATTTATACTTCCAAATTCAGTTAAGCTTTCTCTACCTATTTTCATTCAGGGAAAATATTTTCTTTCTCCTCACCTTTATTTCTCTTGACCATTTAGACTCAAAGGACAGAAGTCATATCATTAAAATATATGTGTGTATATATTAAAAAATGTGTGTATGCATTAATATACCTATGTGTATTTTAACACATACACACTGCTAATTAAATGAGGCCTTGATCTCACTTAGAGATTATAAGTGCCATGTAAATACAAATACACACACGGGAACAGGTTAGATACTTGGACGAAATACTTTTTTTCCCCCATATGAGTAACTGAGCAATAATTAGTATCAATGCCAGTAGACCACAGGTCTGAATTCTGACGTTAAATGGGATGAGAATGAATAGAGAAGACAAAAAATACTCTAAAATTCAGCCGTTTGCTTTCCCTAGCCATATAATAGAGGAGGTTAGGACTATCACAGTACATTGGGAAATCTGGCTCCTGTCTTTGATTTTATTTTAATGAAAGCTAGTCTTAAACTATCATTTTTCTGTCTCTCCAGCCTCCTGTGCAAACATATCTCATTGCAAAGGCAATTCTCTGCAGGTGATTATGCCTTGATGAAGAGGTCAGATAAACTGGTTTTTTAGTCTAAGACCTCATTCTGTATTTTTGTTCTGTTATTGCACCCATTGCTATGTGGTTGGCTTCATTCCCAGTCTGGTAGTCACTCTGAGCAGATTTATGATACTACTTTAGGGCTTCCTTTGTGTTCAGCACATAGGTATTTGGGAGGCTTTAAAAAGTCATAAATTAAGCTGAGCACAATTATTCACATGAGCAAACTCCTTGGATGCCCTGATGTTGCTTAAGCAACCTTGGATTGGATGTCCTGCCAGCGTGAGGAAAAAATAAATCCTCTATCACCTATGAGAGTACTAAATAAAAAGAGTAAGAACAATCAGAGCAGGTGTCCTGGTTTCAGCTGGGACAGAGCTAACTCTCTTCTTAGTAGCTGGTACAGTGCTGTGTTTTGGATTTAGTGGGAGAATGATGTTGATAACACTTTGACGTTTTAGTTGTTGCTAAGTAGCACTTATCTTAAGCCAAGGACTTTTCAGTTTCCCATGCTCTGCCAGCAAGCAGGTGTGCAAGAAGCTGGGAGGGAGCATAGCCGGGGCAGCTGACCTGAACTAGCCAAAGGGGTATTCCATACCATGGAACGTCATACCCAGTATATAAACAGGGGGGAGTTGGTCGGGAGGGGCAGATCGTGGCTCTGGCATCGGTCAGCGGGTGGTGAGCAACTGCATTGTGCATCACTTGTCTTGTCTTATTTCTTTTTTGTTGTTGTATTCTTTTTCATTACAATTATTATTATTCTTAGTTAGTAGTGTATTTTTATTTTTACTTTAGTTATTAAACTGTTCTTATCTCAACCCACGAGTTTTACTTTTTTCCTTTCCTCCTCCTCACCCCGCTGGGAGGGGGGAGGGGGAAGCGGCTGCGTGGTGCTTAGTTGCTGACTGGGGTTAAACCACGACAGCAGGATATAAAATGCATAACATGGGACCAAATCTTTTCATTTAGTGGAAATGTTTATTACTTTTTGGAAAAACTGGCCTGAAGTGCATTATTGCATTAAAAACAAAATGGCCATGGAGATGTATCACTTTTGCGAAAATACAGCTGTGGAAGGTAAACACATAACGTATTACAATCAACATGAAATCAATAAAAAATGTATTTAGTTCAAGAAAAATATTAAATACTGCTACAGCTATTTCCATAAATTATGCACAAGTATTTTTTTCTAAACTGTAATCATTGTATGAGCTTAATCCTTCTACTGATTTAAACAGGTAAACTTCCTCACATTCATTGTATCTCCCAGACACACAAGTTCTTTCTTTCCTCTTGCAAAATAGTTTTTTATGTTTCCCTCTCAACAAAGAGCTGGAGATGCCATCCTGGGTGTCACAAACATTACAGAGGGGAAAAATAGAAGATGGTCTCTTCCAGATTTCTTACAAGGATAGAGCTGGTCTAGGTGTTTTATTCTCTTGTCTGTGTTAACAGATCAGTTGTCCACTCTTCCTCACAGAACAGTTACACTTGACTTAATCCATCAGGTTTTCAGGTTTTTTTGTTGGTTTTGGGTGTTTTGGTTTTTTTTAATAACAACAAATTGTTCTTCCTCACTCAGCCAGTTTCTTGATTATTGCACTGAGCAAAGCATAGTAGTAACATTGCATGATTCAGGACACAGTCTCCTCTAATCACCTGTCTTTATTGCTTAATTCAGAAACAAACAATTCATTAAAAGTAATGACTGGAAGAGGTAACTGAGTGATATGAAGCTGCAGCACAGATTGCTTATTTCTCTGCCTGTGGTTGAAGCACAGATCACTGTAACCTAGGATAAAAAGAGGAAATAAGTTTACAAAGCACAGCTGTATTTCCAAGTAGACCTAACACATCATTATTCTAGAAAGATTATCTGATCTTTGATTCCATGCAAGAAAGGAATGACTTAAAAGGTCATCTAGCTATATATGTATTCATTACAGGAGTGTAAGACTAGAGCTAAGCATATGCACAATTTTATGTCTTTCTGACACCTTTAAAATGCCACAAATTGCTTCCCTAATGGAAGTTTTTCATTTTATTTTATAATGCAACAGAAGAATGAAATGAATATTCGCTACCCCTTATGACATGAGTTCTTTTATCTCAGGCACCAAGGCAAGAGGTAAGTCTAAGTTCAGCCTACGTATATGCTGGGAAATGGAGCAGTGTGAGGGAACATCCCTGCAGAATATCAGAGGCTTTTGGCCTCTGATAACTATCCCATGTTAAATCACTTCATATAACCTTACACCAGCTTTCTCAAATCAAAATAACTAGTTCCTCTCAACATTTCATCTACTCTAGCTATCAGGTTTTTTTCTCCTTTAATTCATTCAAAACACACTGATTTTAACAAGTCAACATGCCACAAAGGAGTCCAAATGGGTTCAGCTTGTCACTGCACAAGATATCTTCCTCCCCAGCTAGTTTTACACTACTCATGTTAAAAGAAAATAGTTTTTCTCCATTATGCTTTCCATCACAGCTATAACTTGCCAGTCCTCTCCTTTATACATCTAAATTATTTCTTTGTTACTACTTTTTTAAAGCAAAAACTTCAAATATAGGCAAGATTGGATTCTCTGTTTTTATCCTAAGACCATGTGGCTGGCCACGTGCAGGCCTTGTGCTGTGATTGACAAAGGCAGGAGCAGCCAAAAGTGCCCATGCACTGGTCAGAAATGGGATAGTACAGGTTTAATACCATAGCTGGAACCACTCCACATGGGTGGATAAAGCTAAGAAATCTATATAGTTTTTTGACTACAAAACCTGCCATGAAGACAAATACCTTATACAGTTTTAAATGATTAAAGCAGTTAATTTAACTCATATGCTACGATTTCATTCACAATCACTATTACAGTCTGCATTAAGAAGTTAAGCTTTAACTTAGCCATGTGACCTTCCCATCTCAGCAGACCATTTCTTGGCATCCTGTTGACCTGTCCCAATCCAAGTTACTGTTTTATCTTATGCTGAGTAATTCACTGAAACCATTTGTGCAGTACATGCTTGCTTTTGCAAAGTATTGTTTCAAGAAGTACAATTTTACAAATAAGGTTATTAACTAATAGTTAAAAAACCCCTAAGTGGTACAAATTCAGTTTACCGGAAAAGAAATTAACAGAGCAGTCCTCAATGAAGTAGCAGCAAAGGGGTATTATCATAACCTACTCTTTAGAAGCACAGACGTAAAAAAGTTACTATTTCCATTTATGTCACTAAAGGTTTGTTACCTTAATTATAAAAACATATAAGAACATTGTCAGGACTTTTTTTTTCTGCTTAAAAAGGAGCAAGACCTGCAGTTCTTTTTGTAGGAAACTAAATTATCTCGGAGTATATTTACTTTCTTGTCTTGACAACTTGGAGATGAGCACACACTGGGGCTGTCTTTTTGCCCTCACCGAGGCTGTTACAGCTGGTGATGTGAACGGTCAAAACCACTGTGCATAGACAGGTTCTTTGGATGCTTTGCTGGAAATATCACATGATCTATCAGGTTGAATGGGCATTTACTCTGAAAGAGTGCTCAGACTTTAAACTCTTGAATACACATAGCATTCATTTTTTAATAAGTGAATTCCTAAAGAATTAGCAGACTATTCTGAGTGGCAACTGCCTTCTTAAAATGAAGGATCTCTCACATTCATTTTATAATGAGAAAAACCACAGGTGCTCAAGCTAAAAATGCTTTTCAAACCCTTCTGTTTATCTCAAAAAGCCAGATATTTTCAAAGATAGGTTTGCGTGGGAATAGTGATTTTTATGAAATCTAAACAGTATAAAGGCAGCCTTGGGGAACACCATGACAAAGGTCATAAAAAATACTTGAGCATATAAAATAAAAAAGGGAAAAATTAAATGCATATAAATATAGTCCTGAAAATGAACATAAAATATGAGGCAAATACATAAGGAAATGGGCAAATATGTAAGGCTTTTGTAGTTTTACAATTACAGAGACAAGCAGGAGGAGCTGGCTCACACTATTTTGGCAGGTCAGGACAGGCAGGGGTTGGTAGCATGCATTCAAAGGCCAGGGTTGGATTTCTCCCTTCTCTGGCATCACAAGGGTGACCAACACAGGATGGTGTCCCCTGAGAAAAAAGGTCCAAGGCAGCTGAATGGGGTAGTCTGCTCCTGGAGGTGGAGGGCAGGGCTGGAGGAGTAAGAAGAGGCCAGTGCAGAGACAGGCTGCTGAGCTGGGAGGTGGGAGAGGAAAGGGAACAAGCTGCAGCCTCACAGACATTTTAAAGGGGCCATGTTCAGGAGATGGGAAAGTGAGCTCCCTTTGGGGGACTCATGTCCCACTCTCCCCCAGCTGCTCCACTGCCCAAGGGGGCGAGAAGCTTCAGGCTGTCCTTGTTGACTTTGCTCTGCTGGAAGCAAAGGCAGAGTGGTGCCACGAGGCAGCTGTGGTGGAGAACGGCAGGGCTGGAGCAAGGGGCCATGCTGCTGCCTCCCGCAGTTGCAGGGTTGAGCAGGGAGGGTCAGGGCACCAGGGTGGACCTATGGCACTGAGGGTGCTCTTCCTGTCTGCTCCAGCAGTTTGGCATGGGGCCATCTTCCTTTTCTGATTTCTGTGCCCTCCTGTCTGATGCCTTGCAGGGTGTGTGCAGATCTGTCAGCTGTGAGTAGAAGGGATGCAGTTTTGCAAACTGGCCTTGGTTTTTGCCAGTGTCCTCCTTCCCCTGGCACAGTCATCATGGGGAAGGGGGGGGGGGGGGGGGGGGGGGGGGGGCGGGGGGGAGGAGAAGAGTTTTCTTTCTACCAGGAGGTAGCAGGAGATTGCATGCTAGTAGTAATGGGCACAAATGGGTGAGGAAAGATGAAAGGGCGAGTGTGATGGTTCCTCTTCTTGTCTTAGTGAAGTCTCGCCTTGAGATGCAATGAATACAAGAGGTGCAGGAACAAAAGGCCTTGTTAAAGTCTTCATGCTGTTCCCGTGTGGGTGATCTCTTTCCTCTTTGTGGCATTTCTTGTCATATTCCTTGCAGCTAACCTGGGGAAAGTAATCTGGAGAGTGTCCAGCACAGTTCCCATGAGCTGAGAGCAGTCTTGTGGAGCCATTGAGGCTGCCCAGAGAACTGTTGGTTGTTGACAACCTGGGTGAATGAGGAGAGATCTCCAGGGATGCTCCTCCATGGGTCTTTCACAGCAAGGGCTCTCCAGCTGCATCAGGCATCTTGTTTTTCCTGCTTCTGGTGCTGTGGAGTTGCGCCTTCTGGTGTGGGATTTGCTTGGCCTGCACTGTGGCCACCCATGGCTCCTGGCTCCCTATCCCTGAAGAAGCAGCCCCGCTCCTATTCTGCATGGGGAGAAAGATAGTCGGTCCTGTATAATGTTGTAGTCATTCTTTATGTTATCTAACAGGGAAATCATCATCTTGTCAGTATTGACCTAGTAACAAATGAACTATATGTGTTATGTTTTGCAGGACATTGCTCCTTCACAGCATTGCATTCTTCCACAGGTGGGATAAGAGGTTGAGAAGGTGAGTGGAATATTCTGGGGTTCAGGTCAGCTCAGAGAGCTGCAAGGAGCGGTGTGAAGTCCAGCTGGCAGAAAGAAATTAGTGGCATCCCTTGGGGATTAGTACAAGAACAAATACTCTTTAATGTCTTCCCCTTTGCAGGCAGTGTGGCACTACACCTTTTCTGCTTAAACAGCGGTGAACACAGTGTGGGGCCCCATTTGCTTCCCTCAACAGGCTGGAGAAATGGGCTGACAGGAACCTCAGGGCATTGATTTGACAAAAGCCAATGCCAAGTCCTGCCCCTGGAACACATAAAGCTGTGCAGCAGGACAGGCTGGGCTGACCAGCTGGAAGAAGCTCTGGAGAAAAGGTCCAGGGTCCTCTGGACAATATGGTCATGAGGCAGTGGTGCACCTGGGCAGCAAAGAAGGTCCCCACACACTGGACTGCATGAGCAAGGGTGCAGCCAGAAGCCCAGGGAAGTGATCCTGCCCTGTGGTTTGGCACTGGTGAGACCACTCTTGGAACAGCATTCCTAGTTTGGGCTCCCACCACAGGACAGACACTGATGCATGGGTGCGAGTCCAGTGGAAGGTCACCATGATTGCAGAGGGATGCAGGGCATACGTGGAGAGGTAGAGGATGTTGGGTACCTGCTACTTCTCTTCCTCACTCCCTGCAGGATCATGAACTCCAGAAGAAAGCCTGGGCACTACAGCTTAGGTGGGCCCTGACTATCACCTCCCCAGTCACTTCTGCCTCAGGGGAAGCAGCAGGTCCAGCCCTGCCCAACCCCTGCATGGCCTAGCCAGCACCAGTGCTAAGATGTCAGCCCTGACCTCAATGCCTTGCCCTGCCTTCCAGCACTTATCAGGGAGGTCACTCTTCCAAGGTGACCCATGCTCCAGTATGTGGACTGCTTCCTCCTTCAGGTGCTTCAGGAAGGCTTGTGCTTGCCATCACTCTCATCAGCTGCCCTGCTAGACTCCCTGCAGGGGACCTCACCCCTCCTGGTCCCTCCTCCAGACTGAGACCCCCAGGTGTTCACAGCCAGCTTCTCACCCCTGCACCAGAAGATCCCCACATGACCGAGCACCACCATCTTCAGTGTGCAGGGGATTTTGTCCTGGGGCCCTGGGGCAGCCCCAGCCCCAGTGCCCCACAGCAGGGCACCATGGGGCCCTTGAGACTTCTCCCCCACCAGTCCACCTTCCCTTGCTGCTTGAGGTCCTGTGGCCTGCAGCCAGGCAGCCGAGCTATGTATGGGGGTGAGTGTGGATGGCTATCAGTGTTTCCCCACAAATCCTGCACGTTCCTCCCCCAACTATCCTAATTCCTCTGTAAATCTTCTCTGCCTATGAAGGTAATATGGGTAGTCAGTATTTGGGGCCACAACAGCCTTGTGTGTGCAAGAGGCAGGTTGCTCCATGACGAGGTGATGCCCCAGGCTCAGAATCTCTCTGCAGGCTCATGGCATAACACTGACACAGGAGGGGGTGTCAGAGTTCCTTACATCCTTCTGCAAGCCCAGGACAAGACACAATGATGCCAGGCAGGTCCAGCAGACTCCACATCTCCCTGTGAGCTCAGGTCAGGACAGCTCGTGCTAGTAGGAGATCATCCCAGCTCCAGGTAACTCTGGAGAGGAAGGGCAGGGCACTTTCTCCAGTGGGGGACCAGCAGCAGCTTTGTCTTTCTGCAAGCTCAGGACAGAAGTCTTTGGGAGCAGAGGAGATCCACCAAGCTCAGACCAAAAGAAAACACAGTACCTCTGCTATTTGGGGCCATTACCACTCAGCCTGTCAGAGACCAGAAGGCATTTTCCCAGCATTCACACACAGACAACATCCTCCCGTCAGAAGCTCAAAAGGGCCTCAATAAACCCAAGAATCTTCCTGACCAAGAGGCAACAGCAGAGCCCAGGCCCTGATGCAGGGCGAAGCTGTTCCCATGGATTAAGCAAGGGTCAAGACAAACGCATGGCCCCTCGCTTCCCCTGGGGTGTGTTTCTCAAGTGCCCACAGCCCAGCGGCTTGGGATCTCAGCAACAGCCCAGGACAGTCACCATTTCTACCTGGCCTAAAGCCCCAGTGAGCACCAAGCATGTCGAAGTGTGCCTACAGCATGCTGCAGTACAGCTGCAATCATGGACATCCACACCATTCGCCACAGTCTCAGGGTGTTCTCCCTGGCCTGTAAGATACCTTTGTTTTCATGCTCCAAAGCCAGTGTTTACATTACAACTTAGTGAACAGAGGATGCTGGGATAATGTGTATTTTCGGGAAGGCTGGGGGTGGTTATTGAAACCAACCCCAACAACTGAACGCATTACCTCCTCCCTCACTGATTACTTCTCCCATCTTTTCTCAGAGAACATTCAAATAAAATTAGCCACTGGCCAGAAATTAAATGGCAGACTCCTCAACTCTAATTAGCTTCTTCAAACATGTAAATTGCAGAAAAGGCTGCTGGGCATATGGGGCAAAGACTAGCAGTGTACAGGCAGCATTTTAGTGACAGGCAGTCCAATTGGCTCCCCCTGCTCCCCACAGAAAACAGAAAGAGACCTCTGACAGCGCTGAGGGAAGTTGGGTGTCAGGGAGACTGCCCCTTTTCTCCCACAGCTCCCCAGTGTTTGCCTGCCCCCTTAGTGCTCCAGCCTGCATGCCACAATGTGCCACCATGGGACCCACCACTGGCCCTGGCCATGCAGCCACAGTCAGCAGGAATGGAACTGTGCCGGCACAGAGGTGTGCTGGGGAGAGGCATGGTCTGGCCGACAAGCACTGCCCCTGCACCAGGACCCCACTTCTCGGCCTCGCTCAGGCCAGCTGGGCATGGTCTGGCCGACAAGCACTGCCCCTGCACCAGGACCCCACTTCTCAGCCTTGCTTAGGCCAGCTGAGCCTTGCCCTTGGTGTCAGTGAGCGCTGCATACCACAACAGTCCTCTTGGCCTTGGTGAGATGGGCCAGTTGAACTGCTGCTGCTGCTCCAGGTGTGCTTGCTTTCTGGCTCAGGCACATGCAGAAAAACAGCCCAGGCTCCACAGCAACAGTGTTTCTCAGGCCCACCACCATCTGCTTTGCAGAGAGGCCTCTGGTCTCATGGAGCAGCGCCCAGTCATGTTGGGTTTAACCAGCAGCAGATCAGAACTAGTCCTCAGTGATTGTGAGCGCGTGATCCAGGCTCTGAAGAGTAAGGAGAGGCCACTTTCGTCTTCAGAGATTTCCTCGTCACCGCCCAGTTAAAGTAAGAGTATAAAACCACAGCTGCCTTTCCTCCTGACCGCTGGCCCTGAGACCTGGGGAAGTGATACCCTAGTATTTGTCTGAGGCCTTTGTGATACAGATGTTGGATAGAGCAATGCCCATGAATATGCTATGTTAATGGTCAGCAACCAGGATAGTACCAGTCAGCACGTACCCAAGGTAGTGCTTGTGGCTGGTTTGTGCCACTGGAAACTCTAGGCCCCCATTCCTCAGTCTCTGCCCCAGTGAAATGACTCTGCTGGGGAGGATTTGCTGGGAAGCCTCTGAGGAGGCAGCCTCAAAGTCAGCTTTCGTCGTTCCTCTCTGCAGACATGACACAACATTGCACCCTCAGCAATGGCTCGGTTTGGGCGAGCTGCAGGTTGTGAGCCATGGAAAGGAGGTGGCTAGGGATGAAGAGGAGGAGGAGGAGGAACTGAGCACAGAGTGCCTGAATTCCCTCATCCTCACCTAGCCCACCAGCTTCTGTGTTGCCACTTTCCAGTGAGTCTTGGTGCCACATCCCACAGCAGGGTTGGGTGGTCCAGTAAGGTGCTCAATGCCTGTCCTTTCTGAGGTCTGGCAGGCTCAGGTCAGGGAGTGGGACGTGAAAGGAGAGGTTTCTGAACATGACCATTGTACAGCCTATGACAGCTGGAACAACAGGGACTGGGTGCACAGAGGAGTGTTTCTGTGTGCTCCATCCCCTGGACAAAGTGATGCCTTTTGGTCATCAAAAACTATATGTCTGCTTTCACTTGGCAAACTTTACAACCAGTTAAACGTCTGTCACCCCCTCCCTGTTAGCACTTCAGTCCTCCTGAACAGCAGGCAAGGACACATCTGGAAGAGCTGGGTTGTCCACAAAATCCAGAGAGTTGTGGTGTTCCCAGCAGTGCTTGTCTATGACTGGGCCTCCCAACAGCTGTAGAAATCCAGGTTCCATCAACCCTGCCAGAGCAGGCAGCTTCCGGGTTATGTGCCAAGCAAACTTGCATTAGTCTGTTAACAGAACGCAGCTCTTCTCTGCCTTCTCTTCACCCCTAAATCTCATCGTGCCTGCCTAAGGAGACTGCTGGGGAAGAGCATGAAGTGAGTTTCCCACGGGTTTGCCAGAGATCAGGAGCAGAAGAAGAGGGACAGAACAGGAGACAAAAGAAAAATGCCAAATTTTTCTAAGCCTGAATCATGGCATTTCGCTTCACTGTGGATTTAGCCAGGAGTCCCAGCCAGCTCAAACCCGGTCACCAAAGCAGGCTCCTGCAGGTTTGCAAGGAGCTCTCACTGCTTAAAGTCAGAAGAATTCACCTTCAAGATCACTGCCAGCAGGTGCACAGACTGGCCTTCTAGGACAACATCACCTCCTTTGTATACAGCCTCCTTCAGCTGCCTGTGTGTCCCCTTGCTGGCAGCTAGCCTGAATATCCCCTTTGTTGATGGTCTTTTCATGTACAATATCGTAAGGATATTCTGCAGGAAACATGGGTGGGAATGAGAGGATAGTGGCTTTGGTGAAGATACACCTTCTGGCAGGTGGACTTTTCCTCAAAGGCTGAAGTAGGTTTGGATGGGGAGATGCTCTGCTTTCACTGGGTGGAATCCAGTTGCTGCTCCAAGTAGATAACATTGGGAGGAGCCTGATTTTGCCCAATCCACACTTGTGTTGGACTGGTGAACCCCACTCATTTCCCTGAGTCAGTCCTGCTTCCCTACAAGCGAAACAAGGTATAGGTCAAGACTTCACCTTCAGGTCAATCTGGTAAGAAATGTGAAGAGCAGCAAGAAAGGTTTCTAAAAGTACATAAATGGCAAAAGAAAGACTAGGGAAAATATGGGTCTGCTGCTGAATGGTGCATGGGACCCGGTGACAAATGACACAGAAAAGGCCAAGGTACTCAATGCCTTCCCTCCTCAGTGTTTACTGGTAAGACCAGCTTTCAGGAATCCCAGGTCCCTGAGACCCTAGGGAAAGTTTGGAGCAAGGAAGGCTTACCCTCAGTGGATAAGGACCAGGTTAGGGAGCACTTAAACAAGCTGGGCATACATGAAGTCTGCGGGGACGAGTGCTGAGGGAGCTGGGTGATGTCATTGCCAAGACCACTCTCAATTATCTTTGAATGGTCATGGCAACTGGGATACGTTCCTGAGGACTGGACGAAAGCAGGTGTCACTCCTATCATCAAGAAAGCAAGAAGAAAGATCTGGGGAACTCCAGACTGGTCAGCCTCACCTCAGTCCCTGGGAACGTGATGGAGCAACCCTGGAAACCATTTCTAAACACATGAAGGACAAGAAGGTGAACAGGAGTCTTCACTGTGATTCAGGAAGGAAATAATCATGCTTAACCAACATGATAGCCTTCTACAATGAGGTGACTTGCTTGGCATCTGAGGGGAGAGTGGATCCACCAGTGGATGTTATTTACCTCAACTTCAGTAAGGCTTTTGACACTGTATCCCTGAACATCTTCATAGACAAGCTGTAAAAGTATGTTAGATAAGTGGACAGAAAAGTTTATTGAATAATGCCTGAACAACACGGCCCAGAAACTTGTGATCAATGGAGAAAAGTCCAGATGGAGGCCAGTCAATGATGGTTTCTCCAAGGCTTAAAACTGACACCAATTTTATTCAAACTCTTGGTGAATGACCTGAATGGAAACTAAGCATCCCCTTCTGCTGTCAGAGGCAGAATGGTGTCTCTGTACAACACAGAGGGATTCTTCCTGGCCATGCTGACCCTGCCCCAAACATAGGGTGACAGGCAGCCTCTTCTCCTCAGCCCTTGCTGGCTCATTTAACACCAGGCCCCAGCGTACCCGGGGGCGGCAGGAGGGAACGGGAGGATCTCAGGCATCATTCCTGAGAAAGCTGTCCGCCCTGTGGTCAGGTGCTAGCAGCCTGTGAACGCTCGCCCTCCCGTTTTGATTCAAGCTCCTGGCAAAACCTTGTCGGGCGGAGTCATGCCCACAGCAGGGCAGCCTCCAGTTGCCTCTGCAGTGCAGTCGTGCCAGCATCATCTCCTCCAGCTCTGCTGCAGAGGAGCTCTGTGGGTGCATCCCAGAGGACTTTGCAGAGCAAAGCAGCATTGAACTTACTCTCATTTTCTCGAGAGCTGTGCCTGCAGCGTGCAGGCCCTTGCTGGGTCGCGCCCTGGGCCGCTTGAGAATGGGTGAACCTGGGGGAGGAAAAAGACAGAGCCCTGTTGTGCACTGTCTCCATGCCATGCGATCTGAGGCAGGCGGGAGCTGGCCAGCGCAAAGGCCCTGACTGGAAGACAGGCCTTGGGAAGGCTCCCAGGAGATGGCCCCACCGTGGCGGGAAAGGGAAGCAGCAGCAAGGCAGCCCAGGGCACGGCCACTCAGGCAAAAGCTCCGAACTGATCCCTGGCAGAAGCGCTCCTCCCACGGGCACACAGGCACCAGGACAGCGCGAGCTGCTTCCAGCCAGGCAGTCGTGGCCCATGTGGCTGAGCAAGGCCCTGACTTCACAGGGGCCTGGGCCCACGTGGTGTGAGGTCATGGCTGTGACATCACAAACGGGGCCACGAGGGGGCAGGAGATGGGCAGAGACCCTGCAGTTTTCCTCGCGCAGCCCATCCGCAGCCACCCCGGGCCCTGATCCCGGGGAGTGCTGGGGTTCAGCTGAGGGGCAGCACTGGCTCCCCTGGGAGCTCCCCTGGGAGCCAGTGCATCCGAGCCCCCGAGCCTTGTTGGGCCCTGTGCCAGGTGCCGCACATTGTGTCCCCTGGGCAGGGCTCAGCACTCCTAGAGAGCCCCCAGGAAACAGGAACGGAGGGTGGATGGAGGTTTTGCTCTTGCCTGATCCAACAGCTGCTTCAGGCAGCGTTTCTGCTCTTTGAATCTTCTCCTCTGCAAAGAAGAAGGGAAACTATGCATTCCTTTGTGCTGTCCGAGGTGGAATGGTGCCTCTGTGTAAGGCAGAGGGCTTTTTCCCAGCCATGCTGACCCTGCCTTAATGTCTGTCCCCCTGTACTGGGTCTGGCTGCGATGGAGTTGACTTTCCTCCTAGCAGCCCATACAGTGCCGTGTTTTGCATCTGTGGCTAAAAGAGCATTGATGACACACCGTTGTTTCAGCTACTGCTGAACAATGCTTACGGAGCATCAAGCTGTCTCTGTTTCTCACTCTGGCCCCTCGAGTGAAGAGGCTGGGGGTGGTCAAGAGCTTGGGAGGGGACAGAGCCAGGACAGCCGACCCGAATTGACCAAAGGGCTATTCCAGGCTGTGTAGCGTCATGCTCAGCGATAAAGACCGGCGCTGTGGTCTTTGCAAAGTAGCCGTTGCTGGGAGACTGGCTGGGCATCAGCGTGCCTAAGGAAGGTGGTGAGCGACCGCTGTTGCATGCCTTGGGTTTCTTCCCTCTTTCCTTCACCTATTAAAGTGCTTATATCCCGACGCACAAGTTTTCTCCTCTTATCTTCTTGCCAGGGCTCCGAGCAGAGCCCCTGGAGACCAGGACGGCCTGGGAAGTCCAAGTGACATTTTTTGGTGGAGCAGTGGGCTGCCAAGAGGGACATTAGCCGGTGCTCAGTGCAAAAGGGAGGCCCGTCGCTAGAGGCGAGCAGCTGGTAGTGCTGAAGTGGCCCCGTAGAGAGCTGCTGGCGGAGCTGCCCAGACAGGAGAAGTCCGAGCAGTCGGCTGGTAGGCACCACCTGTAATTCACATCACCAAGAGATCCTGCGATAGTGCTCAGGGCCCCACAGCTACGCCCCATTTCCCCTCCCTGCTGTGGCAAGCACGAAGACCAGGTTCCACGGGCTGCGGGAAGACCCCTCCACCCACCCCCCTGCACGGTGCCCCTGAGAAGCCCAACTTCAGCTGGGCTCTACTTCCCAAGTGATGGCCAGGTCTGGCACTGGCTGCCCCCCATACCTACATACGTGGGTCCACAGGCCATCTGGGGGGCTGTGCCACCTGTGCCAAGGCACTTTGTCCCTTGGGTGATTCCACCAGCACCACCCAACACCCTCGTGCCTGCCAGGTGCCCTCGTGCTGCCACCAGCCCCCCATGGCTGTCCTGGCCCCTACTTCCTTCTCCTGGTCCCCCAGGTTCCCAGAGGCTCCCAGGGGTTTCCAAGCTCCCCACACCTGGGACGCCCACCGCCCCAGCCCCCCCTGCCCCTGGGGACCCCTGGGGACCCCTGGGGACCCCTGACACCTCCAGAGACCTCCTGTCCTGGCTTCCCTGGCTGCTTCCAGCTGCCATCAGGCACCGGTGCCCCCTTCCCAGGCACGTGCACTCCCCTGATGGCTGCTCCTAGCCCATCGCACATTGCACAGGCCTTCACATGCCTGCGCCCTTCCACAAAGCCCCCACGGCTGGGCCGGAGCATCAGGGGTGCCATGTCCCTGGCAGGCCAGAGGGCTGTGCCAGCGGAGGCACCATGGGCATGGGGGGGGAGGGTGGGGAGAGCTGAGCCAGGATCCCCCCAGGGGTCTGGCTGTTCCTCGTGGGAGGGTCCTACACGTGGGTCTGCCACACCAGTGCATGCAGGGACCGGATGCCTGGCGGACACTGCCCTGAGCCGGTCACAGCCGGATCCAGCTGCTTCGGCAACGGACAAAACCGGCCCGCCACGCCAGACTCAACCAATCTGAGCAGCTTGTTGCACCTCTGAACCAATCAGAGGAGTTTCTCCCTGGTTATGCAAGGAATTCCTCATGGGCGGCATGTTGAACACCCCGCCCCCCCCCCCGCCCCCCCCCCCAGGTCTCCACACACCCACGTAGCCTTTGAGAGGGCCTGGGAAATGACATTGCTCTGCTCCACACTAGCTGCCACATTCCTCTGCTTGGGGTTTTTTTTTGGTTTTTTCATTTTTTATTTTTACGGTAGAAGGTCTCCTCATGCCTGGCCGATGGCATTCATTCCCATCATCTTCCCATGAACCTGCACTCGATAAATGCAGGTGTAGCCTGACCTTCCCCAGTTGCTCTGTATGACAAGTCTGATAAACTGAAAGGCTCTGGGAAGATCATTCTGCAAAGAAAACATGGCAAAAAAGACACGTCACTCCTGGAGCGTAAGGACCGGCGGGAGGCCCCGCGCATCTTCCTCTGCCAGCCTGGCCCTTGCTCCGGGAGGCGCAGCTCCCGCCCTGGCTGAGGGGACGGCTTCTCTCTCCTTCCCTTCTCCCACCAGGACCCCTGTGCCTCTGCAGAGCAAACGCCCAGCCTCAGAGAGTGGGCCGGGCTGCTGTGGAAACCTGAGGCTTTCTGGCCCGGCGGGAAATGGAGCCTGGGAAAAGTCCTGCTGCTGGGGCGAGGTGCTGGGTGTCCTCCCTGCCGCCGCCTGCCCAGCTCAGGCTCGGTCCCTGTCCCGCCACCCCTTCCCTTCGCTGCGGCCTCTGTGCTGGCAGAGTGGCCAGGGAATGCTCCTGCGCATGGGGTGTGGCAGCACCCAGCAGCTCCTTCTCCTGCCTCCCCAGCAGAGCCCAGGCCCAGGGTTGCCGGCCACCCTGCAACTACGTGGGGTGGCAAGGCCGTGGCTGGCTCTGCCAGAAGCAGCAGGCATAGGCGGGGAGCTCTGGGGACCCGCACGCCCGTGGGGCCGACCTGGGTCTCCCTCTGCTTTTGCTGCCCTTGCTTGGTGCTGCTCAGCCCTCCAAACCCTGCCACGTCTCTCTTGGCCAGGGTTGGGCCCGTGCCCCGGGACGGACCGTCCGCACTCCTTCTGCCACTGACTTGCTGGCAAACCTGTGCTTCTGCCCTGGCCTCTTGCCCACACACTCTTCCCGTACCTGCAGAGGGAAGGTCTGGGTCGGCTCTTTCTCTATGTCGTAGCTGAACGTCCCCAGCAGAGTTTCCCCTTCTCCGTCCTCATCCACTCCCTTGGAGAGAAAGCATAGGGGAGCAGGTCAGGCTCAACTCAGCCATGAGGAAACACACATGCCAGATCGGGCCCGCGACCCACCCCGTCTCCAGCGCAGTCTGGTGCAGGATGGGGTGCAGCTAGAGCTGTTAGGCCAAAACGCACTGAGCAAGTCTTAAGATGGGATGACACCACCCTGCACGTCCCCTGAAATGTCCCCTCAGGGCACAGCAGTGCTCGGGAGAGACCAGCACATGAATCTGAGCAGATGCGCAGAGACTAGCAAGTCCCCCTTACGGCTTTTCCCCAGCACCAGGTCCCAGTCCCAAGTGCCTGGCAGAGACTTACAGAGACGGTGAAATCTCGGGGGGCGCTGCTGATGTCCCCGAGTGCAGAGGACTTCTTCAAGGGGTGCTGCACAGTGATCGTGGTTGGTCGGACTCGTGCGGGCAACCTAATGACCACCTGGCTCCGAGACGCTTGGAAAGGCCAGCAGTATCCGGGGGAAATGTCCAGCTGAAAGCAGAGGGCAACGGCAATGGTTGGTGAGGGCATGACACGGCCTGCGCTGCTACCAGTGCAGCCAGAAGCACTGGCGGCACAGTGCCTGCGGGCTGTATTTGTGCTCAAAATGAGTGGCGTGTTGGGAAACGGACAGAAGTGCCCGGACGTCTTGCCGGCTGGGGAAAGAGGACTCGCTGAATTCCCCAGGAGAGGAAAATATCCATCATGAAACATCTGATACCCCGCACCTGAGTCAGGCCTATGAAGAAAGCTCTCTCTTTGCCCAGCAGCTCTGCATCTTCCCCTACCCCCGCCTCGCCCCATCTAAAAAGGGACGATCAGAGCTGGGGGAGGCAACTGGGGTCGACAGAATCATAGAATCATTTAGGTTGGAAAAGACCCTCAAGGCCATCGAGTCCAACTGTAAACCTAACGCTGCCAAGTCCACACCTAAAGCACGTCCCTAAGTGCCACATCTACATGTCTTTTAAATATCCCTGGGGATGGTCACTCAGCCACTTCCCTGGGCAGCCTGTTCCAGTGCTTGACGACCCTTTCGGTGAAGAAATGTTTCCTAATATGCAATTGAAACCTCCCCTGGCATAACCTGAGGCCGTTTCCTCTCGTCCTATCACTTGTTACTTGGGGGAAGAGACTGACAGCCACCTCGCTACAACCTCCTTTCAGGTAGTTGTAGAGAGCAATAAGGTCTCCCCTCAGCGTCCTTTTCTCCACACTAAACAACCCCACTTCTCTCAGCTGCCCCTCACAGGACTTGTTCTCTAGACCCTTCACCAGCTTCGTTGCTCTTCTTTGGATGCGCTCCAGCACTTCAATGTCTTTCTTGTGGTGAGGGGCCCTAAACTGAACACACACGATTCAAGGTGCGGCCTCACCAGTGCCTAGTACAAAGGGACGATCCCTTCCCTAGTCCTGCTGGCTGCACTATTTCTGATACAAGCCAGGATGCTGTTGGACCCAAGTCCAGGAAGCGGCACTTGGCCTTGCTGAATCTCATACAGTTGGCCTCGGCCCATCGATCTAGCCCGTCCAGATCCCTCTGCAGAGCCTTTCTACCCTCAAGCAGATCAACACTCCCGCCCAACTTGGTGTCGTCTGAAAACTCACTGAGGGTGCACTCCATCCCCTCATCCAAATCACCCAGATCAGAGAAGCTCCTTCACCCAGCAGTGACCGGGGAGGGTGGGCAGGATGCAGCAGCTCAGCTCAGCTCAGTTCAGCTCGGCTCAGCTCCTGGGGGAAGCTGCTGGTTTCTAGCGAGCCAAGCCCCATGTGAGACCTCAGGCGTCTGGCACCTGACCAGTGCCATGGGCTTCAGCAACACCACTGGCCTGAGGGGAGACGCCTCGGGGCTTGCCCTCAACCTTACCCGGGGGAAGAAAACCAGCACTGATGGTTTCTGCTACCGTACCTGCACAAAAGTATCCAGAGGGTTCAGATCACAAAGGAACCAGAACACGCTGCAGGGCCATGCATAGCTCCTGGGTGATCTCTGCAGGTCGATGGCAGCCCCTGAAGGGAGAAGAGAGCAGCTGACTGTCAGAGGCCCCAAGCTTGGAGGGCCTGGTGGCTGTAGGGTATTTCTAAGGCTGCCTGCCAGTCCTGCGCCCAGCCCCGTGCCCTCGGAGGTAAGGCAGGCGGGGAGGGGATCCCCGTGCACGGATCCCCATGCCCAGTGAGAGCATCTCTCTCACAGCCGCACACGGAGAAGGTCTGTGGGCGCTGGGAGACTGCAAGCCCCCGTGGAAGGGCAGGGGGCCCACGCTGAGGCCCCGCTGCATGGAGAGCAAAGGATGACCCGACCACTCGCTTTCAGTCCCCAGGAAACCTCAGCGGAGAGGGGGAGCACAGAAATGCTGGCAGGGGCATGCCAGGGGCACCTGTGAGGGGCCCAAGGGCAGGACTGGGGTGAGCCCAAGGGAGCCGCTCTGCCACAGGTGCGCTGTTGGGCCCTGTGATTTCCTCTCATCTCCCCCTGCCTCGGAGAGCAGAGTCTGCAGCGCGGCCTCCTTTTGGGAGTGCTAAGCAGGAGCCCAGCGCAACGAGACCTGCCTGCCCGCATCCTTACCTGCACTTTTCACAGCCCAGGAAGACATCTGGATGTTCTCTTCTGAAGGCATCGCAGACATTGCCATTCTCATGTCCTGAAGTTCCTGGGAAAGACAGAAATGAACACGGGAGACGACCACGTCAGCGACCGTTCAGTGTGACCATGGAGTCCTGGCACAGAGCAAAGGAAGGAGCCCGTGTCAGAAAGCACAAGACAAGGCTTGTCCAAACAGCTGCCAGGCTCAAAGCCTTCTGATGAGAAGAGCGAGGGCTCGGCAAGAGCATTTGTGTCCACAGCCGTAGTGCAGGTGTGGGTCTGGGCCCCACAGCCTCGTCTCCGCCTCCACCCTGTCTAGCTCAGCCTGGAGACGAGCTCAGCCCTGCCTGGGAGGGCACTTGTGTCTCCGTGCTCCCTGGGGCCAGGCCAGAACTACCAGGGGCCCCAGCGCACCGGGAGAAGGATTTTGGCAGTCCTCCACTGCCAGACATGGCCCAGTTAAACTGGGCCAGAGGAAGGGGCTTTATAGCGGAGAAGCTCAACCAGAAACCCCCGGTAAGGGATGGGTGGGTGGAGTGAGCGGGAAAACCCCACCAGCAGCCCCAGGAAAGCACCCTGTGTGGGGCCCTGCTTATCCCAGCCCTCTTTCCCAAAGCGCAGGATTACCTTCTTCACACGGCTCATCTCTGCAGCCAGGCACGCCACCTCCTTCCTCAGCTGTTGCACCTCCTGGGTTTGTTCTTCCAGCAGAGCGAGCGAGTTCCTGCAGACGCCAGGAAAGCAGATCTTGTCAGGGAGCTGCTCAGCCCCTCCCAGAGCCTCCAAGCTCGGAGACGAGCAGAGACACAGGTGCTTGAGCCCCTCTCTTCTTTCCCTGCTTTGCGAGTGCTTCCCTTCACCTCCAGCTTTAGCAAAAGGCAAAGAGAGAGGGAAAGGCACGAGCCCTGGACGCTACGCATGGGGGTGCAAACAGCACGAGGCCGGCTCCCACTAGCCCACCAAATGAGCTGCGGGCCAGGAGAGGGCTCTTACCGCACGGACTTCAGCTCGCCCACAGGCTGCTCCAGCAGCACCTGAAAGGGAAAGGCTCTCTGCTTGAGTCCCAGAGCTGCCGGGGCTTTCCAGAGCCAGCGGCTCTAGGAAGGCACAGCAGAAGCTGCTGCTGCTTCTTTGGGTCACGGCCTGGAGACGGAGGATTCGGCGATTTACCCAACCGCCGTCAGCAGTGCTCCTCTGCAGGACTTTCCCGTCCCACAACAACAGTCACTGACCTGTGGCACCTCCTTTGCCCACAGCATCCACACGGGCACCAAGGTCCCGAAGTAGGCACCAGCTGTAATTCACATCACCGAGAGAGAGTTACTTTACTAGCGTTTCTAATGCTCCCCGTAGTCACGCTGTCTCCTCCCACACCAGGGTGGCGAGAGGTTCGCCGAGAGGTTCGCTCCCTGCTGCGGTGCGCACCAACACCTGGCTCCACGGGCTGCGAGAAAGCCACCTCTCTGTCCCTCCCCCTGCATGGCACTGCCGAGGAGCCTCACTTCAGCTGGGCTCCGCTTCCCAAGCAATGCCCAGCTCTGGCCCTGGCTGTCACCGTCTCCGCTTCCTCCAGCACACCTCCGAGCAGGGGGCTACCGGAGCAGCCGTGGCACAGCAGCGCAGGAGCTGGGCCTGTCCCTGGCATGGGCTTGCAACCTGGCGCTCGTTTCCGTGAGAGAGAAAGACCGTCTCCAACCTCCCCTTCACAGCTGCACCGGCTGTTCTCTCCCGCTGCCTCTGCCCGTCTGCCTCTCTCACACACACGCCCCGATCACGCCAGCCAGGCTGAAAGTACATACAGCCTCCCCTCACAGGCTTGCAGGCTAAGCAAGTGATTCCCTTGGGCCGTGGCAGCTTCTGCAGAGCCTGTCCACAAAGGAGAGCTGCACAAGAGGAGGGACCTCTGTCCAAAAGGGTCCTACTGGCTGCGCTTCCTAACGCTGTGCGTGTGTGCAGCGGCCCTTGACCTGGCTGGCATCTGCGTGTAGGCAGCTCCCTGAGCTGCAGAAGCGGGAGGTTGGAAGGTGCCCACAGGCGTTCCAGCGCCTCTCCCTCACGCTGAAGCTGGCACCCTGCGCCTCTGTGCTACCACAAGCAGCGGCTGAATACTCACCAATAGCGGCTACGAAGATGAGGCACAGGATCATAAAGAGCCCGCTCCTCTTCTGGGTGATCTCTTTCCTGAAAAAGAGGGAGTCGTGGCGTTACCAGGGCTCAGGGACTGGGGCAGACCCCTGTACGGGGGCATTTTCACTTGCCAGCTGAGAAGCACCGATTCTGGAGGTCAGCTGCTGACAGAAAGCTGACAGAGCAGCCCCTTTCAAAAGGAACACGGTTTCTGTCTGCACCCTTCAACACTGCAGGCAGAACTTGCCAAAAGAAGCACTCCAAGATCACCTTCAGACACGGAGTTAAAATGATGCGGGCAAGTAAGCAGACCTAGCAAGGGAAAGCCGCTCTTTGGCAGCCTCTGCTGCACGCTTGCCTTCCCTTTCGCTAAGGCGGCAGACCTGGCTGCACTTGAGATGAAACACCTCTTGTTTTGGGCTGTTTCCACAGTGCTAGGCAGAGCAGCAAGCATTTACTGTCCCTCTCCTGCCACCCCCAAGGATCCGGCCCCTCTCCCCCCAGCCAGAGGCTGCTCAAGGCCACGGCAAAGCCTTCTCCTGCAGAGACTCGGCCCTGACCCTGAGCGCTCCACTACGCCCAAGGTACCTCCCTGGTGGCCGAGGTTTCGGCCACTGACACGCGCGCCGAGTGGGGCTGCCAAGGGATTTTGCTCTCGTTGCTTTCCAAGCAGCTGCCCCAGCCCTGGCAGCACCTGACCTGCTGCCAGCAGCAGCCACGCTCTCTTGGTCCGGAGCACTGCCAGCCTCCCCCTGACCCACCGGCACCCCTCTCCAGGTCTACATCAGACACGTGCTGTACTCACATGGTGGAGATGCAGGTGCTGAGGTATCCCTGAAGGGACACCAGGGCCAGCGCCAGACCGCCGGAAACGATCAAGACCAAGCCTGGCAAAGAAACCAAAGAAAAGCCTGAGGACCCTTCTTGAGGACACCCGTTGGGACGCATGTCAGACCCTGCGGGGAGGTGGGTGCTGGTCCCACGCCCTCCCTCCCCAGGGCCGTGGCAAGGGCACGGCCAGGGTTTTGCCCTGGAGAGGGGGCAGCTGGGTGCACTCTGGGAGCGAAGGACGGACGGACGGGCAGGATCCCCTCGTACGCACGGCACTGATGGCTCGTCCAGAGAATGAGGGTGGCACGAGGCTTTGGCCTCTGGGCTCCCACCATATGGGTATACCCCATGGTTGCTAGAGGATCCCACAAGGACGTGGAAATGGTAGCCAGTTCTGTCGCAGTCGCGTAGCTGAGATGGCCCCAGGCGTTCCTTGGAGCAGGATGATGCTGGCTCTGCAGGGCTGTCAGGCCCGGCCCCAAACATGGGGTGACAGGCAGCCTCTTCTCCTCAGCCCTCGCTGGCTCATTTAACACCAGGCCCCAGCGTACCCAGGGGTGGCAGGAGGGAAAGGGAGGATCTCAGGCATCATTCCTGAGAAAGCTGTCCGCCCTGTGGCCAGGTGCTAGCAGCCTGTGAACGCTCGCCCTCCCGTTTTGATTCAAGCTCCTGGCAAAACCTTGTCGGGCGGAGTCATGCCCACAGCAGGGCAGCCTCCAGTTGCCTCTGCAGTGCAGTCGTGCCAGCATCATCTCCTCCAGCTCTGCTGCAGAGGAGCTCTGTGGGTGCATCCCAGAGGACTTTGCAGAGCAAAGCAGCATTGAACTTACTCTCATTTTCTCGAGAGCTGTGCCTGCAGCGTGCAGGCCCTTGCTGGGTCGCGCCCTGGGCCGCTTGAGAATGGGTGAACCTGGGGGAGGAAAAAGACAGAGCCCTGTTGTGCACTGTCTCCATGCCACGTGATCTGAGGCAGGCGGGAGCTGCCAGCGCAGAGGCCGTGGCCAGAAGACAGGCCTTGGGAAGGCTCCCAGGAGATGGCCCCGCCGTGGCGGGAAAGGGAAGCAACAGCAAGGCAGCCCAGCCGCTTCCACCCTGTCGTCCTCTGCCCACTGGGCCCTGCCGCACCAACCTGCCCTTGGGCAGGCATCCCAGCGGCCCGTGTCGTTTCGGGAGAGGGCACAGGCTGCCCTCCTCCAAAGACCCCCACCTCTTCCCGAGGCCCCTGCAGCACAAGGGCCAGAGCCCTCCCAAAACTCCCCTGAGGCTGCTGTCCCCGGCAGAGACCCGGCAAGGAGAGGGCTGGGAGCTCTCCCACGGCTCTGCTAGAGGCTGCCCAGACACACCTGCACAGTGCCTGCGGCAGGCACCCGGAGACGGCTTGTGCAGGAGAGCAGCAGGGATATCCCGAGTCCCCTGGCCAGGACCCCGAGCCGGCGCCAGCAGCAGCACTGCAGGGGTTGGCCCCCAGGGTCAGAGGGGCTTTCAGCGAGTTTCCCAAGCCCCACGGCTGCTGCTCTGCGTATGGCCGTTGTTAGATTCCCCACCGCGTCCCCCGCCAGCCCCACGTTGGGCTCTGCCTGGGCTACCCCCCAGCTGAGGCCCCCAGAAGGAACAAATCCCCCCTATACATACCGATTCTCCGTGCCGCTGCCAGCTCTCCTGCTTGACGGGGCTCTCGGTGCCCCTCGTGATTTTGGGGAAGCCTTTCTCTGCCTCATGTTGGGGAGAAAGCAAGCTCTCTGGCAATCTTACGGTCCCTCCTTCAGCCCTAGGAGATTTGCCTGCCCAGGGCACGGCCACTCAGCCAAAAGCTCCGAACCGATCCCTGGCAGAAGCGCTCCTGCCACGGGCACACAGGCACCAGGACAGCGCGAGCTGCTTCCAGCCAGGCAGTCGTGGCCCAGAGTGCCATGTGGCTGAGCAAGGCCCTGACCTCACAGGGGCCTGGGCCCACGTGGTGTGAGGTCATGGCTGTGACATCACAAACGGGGCCACGAGGGGGCGGGAGATGGGCAGAGACCCTGCAGTTTTCCTCGCGCAGCCCATCCGCAGCCACCCGGGCCCTGATCCCGGGAGTGCTGGGGTTCAGCTGAGGGCAGCACTGGCTCCCCTGGGAGCTCCCCTGGGAGCCAGTGCATCTGAGCCCCCGAGCCTTGTTGGGCCCTGTGCCGGGTGCCGCACATTGTGTCCCCTGGGCAGGGCTCAGCACTCCTAGAGAGCCCCAGGAAACGGGAACGGAGGGTGGATGGAGGTTTTGCTCTTGCCTGATCCAACAGCTGCTTCAGGCAGCGTTTCCGCTCTTTGAATCTTCTCCTCTGCAAAGAAGAAGGGAAACTATGCATTCCTTTGTGCTGTCCGAGGTGGAATGGTGCCCCTGTGTAAGGCAGAGGGCTTTTTCCCAGCCATGCTGACCCTGCCTTAACGTCTGTCCCCCTGTACTGGGTCTGGCTGCGATGGAGTTGACTTTCCTCCTAGCAGCCCATACAGTGCCGTGTTTTGCATCTGTGGCTACAAGAGCATTGATGACACACCGTTGTTTCAGCTACTGCTGAACAATGCTTACGGAGCATCAAGCTGTCTCTGTTTCTCACTCTGGCCCCTCGAGTGAAGAGGCTGGGAGATGACGGAGCCAGGACAGCTGACCCGAATTGACCAAAGGGCTATTCCAGGCTGTGTAGCGTCATGCTCAGCGATAAAGACCGGCGCTGTGGTCTTTGCAAAGTAGCCGTTGCTGGGAGACTGGCTGGGCATCAGCGTGCCTAAGGAAGGTGGTGAGCGACCGCTGTTGCATGCCTTGGGTTTCTTCCCTCTTTCCTTCACCTATTAAAGTGCTTATATCCCGACGCACAAGTTTTCTCCTCTTATCTTCTTGCCAGAGCCCCTGGAGACCAGGACGGCCTGGGAAGTCCAAGTGACATTTTTTGGTGGAGCAGTGGGCTGCCAAGAGGGACATTAGCCGGTGCTCAGTGCAAAAGGGAGGCCCGTCGCTAGAGGCGAGCAGCTGGTAGTGCTGAAGTGGCCCCGTAGAGAGCTGCTGGCGGAGCTGCCCAGACAGGAGAAGTCCGAGCAGTCGGCTGGTAGGCACCACCTGTAATTCACATCACCAAGAGATCCTGCGATAGTGCTCAGGGCCCCACAGCTACGCCCCATTTCCCCTCCCTGCTGTGGCAAGCACGAAGACCAGGTTCCACGGGCTGCGGGAAGACCCCTCCACCCACCCCCTGCACGGTGCCCTGAGAAGCCCAACTTCAGCTGGGCTCTACTTCCCAAGTGATGGCCAGGTCTGGCACTGGCTGCCCCCCATACCTACATACGTGGGTCCACAGGCCATCTGGGGGGGCTGTGCCACCTGTGCCAAGGCACTTTGTCCCTTGGGTGATTCCACCAGCACCACCCAACACCCCTCGTGCCTGCCAGGTGCCCTCGTGCTGCCACCAGCCCCCCATGGCTGTCCTGGCCCCTACTTCCTTCTCCTGGTCCCCCAGGTTCCCAGAGGCTCCCAGGGTTTCCAAGCTCCCCACACCTGGGACGCCCACCGCCCCAGCCCCCCCTGCCCCTGGGGACCCCTGGGGACCCCTGGGGACCCCTGACACCTCCAGAGACCTCCTGTCCTGGCTTCCCTGGCTGCTTCCAGCTGCCATCAGGCACCGGTGCCCCCTTCCCAGGCACGTGCACTCCCTGATGCTGCTCCTAGCCCATCGCACATTGCACAGGCCTTCACATGCCTGCGCCCTTCCACAAAGCCCCCACGGCTGGGCCGGAGCATCAGGGGTGCCATGTCCCTGGCAGGCCAGAGGGCTGTGCCAGCGGAGGCACCATGGGCATGGGGGGAGGGTGGGAGAGCTGAGCCAGGATCCCCCCAGGGGTCTGGCTGTTCCTCGTGGAGGGTCCTACACGTGGGTCTGCCACACCAGTGCATGCAGGGACCGGATGCCTGGCGGACACTGCCCTGAGCCGGTCACAGCCGGATCCAGCTGCTTCGGCAACGGACAAAACCAGCCCGCCACGCCAGACACAACCAATCTGAGCAGCTTGTTGCACCTCTGAACCAATCAGAGGAGTTTCTCCCTGGTTATGCAAGGAATTCCTCATGGGCGGTATGTTGAACACCCGCCCCCCCCCCCCCCCCCCCCCCCCAGGTCTCCACACACCCACGTAGCCTTTGAGAGGGCCTGGGAAATGACATTGCTCTGCTCCACACTAGCTGCCACATTCCTCTGCTTGGGGTTTTTTTTTGGTTTTTCATTTTTTATTTTTACGGTAGAAGGTCTCCTCATGCCTGGCCGATGGCATTCATTCCCATCATCTTCCCATGAACCTGCACTCGATAAATGCAGGTGTAGCCTGACCTTCCCCAGTTGCTCTGTATGACAAGTCTGATAAACTGAAAGGCTCTGGGAAGATCATTCTGCAAAGAAAACATGGCAAAAAAGACACGTCACTCCTGGAGCGTAAGGACCGGCGGGAGGCCCCGCGCATCTTCCTCTGCCAGCCTGGCCCTTGCTCCGGGAGGCGCAGCTCCCGCCCTGGCTGAGGGGACGGCTTCTCTCTCCTTCCCTTCTCCCACCCAGGACCCCTGTGCCTCTGCAGAGCAAACGCCCAGCCTCAGAGAGTGGGCCGGGCTGCTGTGGAAACCTGAGGCTTTCTGGCCCGGCGGGAAATGGAGCCTGGGAAAAGTCCTGCTGCTGGGGCGAGGTGCTGGGTGTCCTCCCTGCCGCCGCCTGCCCAGCTCAGGCTCGGTCCCTGTCCCGCCACCCCTTCCCTTCGCTGCGGCCTCTGTGCTGGCAGAGTGGCCAGGGAACGCTCCTGCGCATGGGCAGCACCCAGCAGCTCCTTCTCCTGCCTCCCCAGCAGAGCCCAGGCCCGGGGATGCCGGCCACCCTGCAACTACATGGGGTGGCAAGGCCGTGGCTGGCTCTGCCAGAAGCAGCGGGCATAGGCGGGGAGCTCTGGGGACCCGCATGGCTGTGGGGCCGACCTGGGTCTCCCTCTGCTTTTGCTGCCCTTGCTTGGTGCTGCTCAGCCCTCCAAACCCTGCCACGTCTCTCTTGGCCAGGGTTGGGCCCGTGCCCCGGGACGGACCGTCCGCACTCCTTCTGCCACTGACTTGCTGGCAAACCTGTGCTTCTGCCCTGGCCTCTTGCCCACACACTCTTCCCGTACCTGCAGAGGGAAGGTCTGGGTCGGCTCTTTCTCTATGTCGTAGCTGAACGTCCCCAGCAGAGTTTCCCCTTCTCCGTCCTCATCCACTCCCTTGGAGAGAAAGCATAGGGGAGCAGGTCAGGCTCAACTCAGCCATGAGGAAACACGCATGCCGGATCCGGGCCCGCGACCCACCCCGTCTCCAGTGCAGTCTGGCGCAGGATGGGGTGCAGCTAGAGCTGTTAGGCCAAAACGCACTGAGCAAGTCTTAAGACGGGATGACACCACCCTGCACGTCCCCTGAAATGTCCCCTCAGGGCACAGCAGTGCTCGGGAGAGACCAGCACATGAATCTGAGCAGATGCGCAGAGACTAGCAAGTCCCCCTTACGGCTTTTCCCCAGCACCAGGTCCCAGTCCCAAGTGCCTGGCAGAGACTTACAGAGACGGTGAAATCTCGGGGGGCGCTGCTGATGTCCCCGAGTGCAGAGGACTTCTTCAAGGGGTGCTGCACAGTGATCGTGGTTGGTCGGACTCGTGCGGGCAACCTAATGACCACCTGGCTCCGAGACGCTTGGAAAGGCAGCAGTATCCGGGGGAAATGTCCAGCTGAAAGCAGAGGACAACGGCAATGGTTGGTGAGGGCATGACACGGCCTGCGCTGCTACCAGTGCAGCCAGAAGCACTGGCGGCACAGTGCCTGCGGGCTGTATTTGTGCTCAAAATGAGTGGCGTGTTGGGAAACGGACAGAAGTGCCCGGACGTCTTGCCGGCTGGGGAAAGAGGACTCGCTGAATTCCCCAGAGGAGGAAAATATCCATCATGAAACATCTGATACCCCGCACCTGAGTCAGGCCTATGAAGAAAGCTCTCTCTTGCCCAGCAGCTCTGCATCTTCCCTACCCCCGCCTCCCCATCTAAAAAGGGACGATCAGAGCTGGGGGAGGCAACTGGGGTCGCGACAGAATCATAGAATCATTTAGGTTGGAAAAGACCCTCAAGGCCATCGAGTCCAACTGTAAACCTAACGCTGCCAAGTCCACACCTAAAGCACGTCCCTAAGTGCCACATCTACATGTCTTTTAAATATCCCCGGGGATGGTCACTCAGCCACTTCCCTGGGCAGCCTGTTCCAGCGCTTGACGACCCTTTCGGTGAAGAAATGTTTCCTAATGTGCAATCGAAACCTCCCCTGGCACAACCTGAGGCCGTTTCCTCTCGTCCTATCACTTGTTACTTGGGGGAAGAGACTGACAGCCACCTCGCTACATCCTCCTTTCAGGTAGTTGAGAGAGCAATAAGGTCTCCCCTCAGCGTCCTTTTCTCCACACTAAACAACCCCACTTCTCTCAGCTGCCCCTCACAGGACTTGTTCTCTAGACCCTTCACCAGCTTCGTTGCTCTTCTTTGGATGCGCTCCAGCACTTCAATGTCTTTCTTGTGGTGAGGGGCCCAAAACTGAACACACACGATTCAAGGTGCGGCCTCACCAGTGCCTAGTACAAAGGGACGATCCCTTCCCTAGTCCTGCTGGCCACCCTATTTCTGATACAAGCCAGGATGCTGTTGGACCCAAGTCCAGGAAGCGGCACTTGGCCTTGCTGAATCTCATACAGTTGGCCTCGGCCCATCGATCTAGCCCGTCCAGATCCCTCTGCAGAGCCTTTCTACCCTCAAGCAGATCAACACTCCCGCCCAACTTGGTGTCGTCTGAAAACTCACTGAGGGTGCACTCCATCCCCTCATCCAAATCACCCAGATCAGAGAAGCTCCTTCACCCAGCAGTGACCGGGGAGGGTGGGCAGGATGCAGCAGCTCAGCTCAGCTCAGCTCAGTTCAGCTCGGCTCAGCTCCTGGGGGAAGCTGCTGGTTTCTAGCGAGCCAAGCCCCATGTGAGACCTCAGGTGTCTGGCACCTGACCAGTGCCATGGGCTTCAAGCAACACCACTGGCCTGAGGGAGACGCCTCGGGGCTTGCCCTCAACCTTACCCGGGGGAAGAAAACCAGCACTGATGGTTTCTGCTACCGTACCTGCACAAAAGTATCCAGAGGGTTCAGATCACAAAGGAACCAGAACACGCTGCAGGGCCATGCATAGCTCCTGGGTGATCTCTGCAGGTCGATGGCAGCCCCTGAAGGGAGAAGAGAGCAGCTGACTGTCAGAGGCCCCAAGCTTGGAGGGCCTGGTGGCTGTAGGGTATTTCTAAGGCTGCCTGCCAGTCCTGCGCCCAGCCCCGTGCCCTCGGAGGTAAGGCAGGCGGGGAGGGGATCCCCGTGCACGGATCCCCATGCCCAGTGAGAGCATCTCTCTCACAGCCGCACACGGAGAAGGTCTGTGGGCGCTGGGAGACTGCAAGCCCCCGTGGAAGGGCAGGGGGCCCACGCTGAGGCCCCGCTGCATGGAGAGCAAAGGATGACCCGACCACTCGCTTTCAGTCCCAGGAAACCTCAGCGGAGAGGGGGAGCACAGAAATGCTGGCAGGGGCATGCCAGGGGCACCTGTGAGGGGCCCAAGGGCAGGACTGGGGTGAGCCCAAGGGAGCCGCTCTGCCACAGGTGCGCTGTTGGGCCCTGTGATTTCCTCTCATCTCCCCTGCCTCGGAGAGCAGAGTCTGCAGCGCGGCCTCCTTTTGGGAGTGCTAAGCAGGAGCCCAGCGCAACGAGACCTGCCTGCCCGCATCCTTACCTGCACTTTTCACAGCCCAGGAAGACATCTGGACGTTCTCTTCTGAAGCATCGCAGACATTGCCATTCTCATGTCCTGAAGTTCCTGGGAAAGACAGAAATGAAACGGGAGACGACCACGTCAGCGACCGTTCAGTGTGACCATGGAGTCCTGGCACAGAGCAAAGGAAGGAGCCCGTGTCAGAAAGCGCAAGACAAGGCTTGTCCAAACAGCTGCCAGGCTCAAAGCCTTCTGATG
Organism: Gymnogyps californianus; assembly: GCF_018139145.2. NCBI lineage: Eukaryota > Metazoa > Chordata > Aves > Accipitriformes > Cathartidae > Gymnogyps > Gymnogyps californianus. The sequence goes on along the minus strand of NC_059500.1, from coordinate 47,079,509 downwards.
AGAAGAGCGAGGGCTCGGCAAGAGCATTTGTGTCCACAGCCGTAGTGCAGGCGTGGGTCTGGGCCCCACAGCCTCGTCTCCGCCTCCACCCTGTCTAGCTCAGCCTGGAGACGGGGCTTCAGCCTTGCCAGGGCCTGCTCCTGGGAGGGCACTTGTGTCTCCGTGCTCCCTGGGGCCAGGCCAGAACTACCAGGGGCCCCAGTGCACCGGGAGAAGGATTTTGGCAGTCCTCCACTGCCAGACGTGGCCCAGTTAAACTGGACCAGAGGAAGGGGCTTTATAGCGGAGAAGCTCAACCAGCAACCCCCGGTAAGGGATGGGTGGGTGGAGTGAGCGGGAAAACCCCAAGCAGCCCCAGGAAAGCACCCTGTGTGGGGCCCTGCTTATCCCTGCCCTCTTTCCCAAAGCGCAGGATCACCTTCTTCACACGGCTCATCTCTGCAACCAGGCACGCCACCTCCTTCCTCAGCTGTTGCACCTCCTGGGTTTGTTCTTCCAGCAGAGCGAGCGAGTTCCTGCAGACGCCAGGAAAGCAGATCTTGTCAGGGAGCTGCTCAGCCCCTCCCAGAGCCTCCAAGCTCGGAGACGAGCAGAGACACAGGTGCTCGAGCCCCTCTCTTCTTTCCCTGCTTTGCGAGTTCCTCCAGCAGCAAAAGGCAAAGAGAGAGGGAAAGGCACGAGCCCTGGACGCTACGCAGGGGGTGCAAACAGCACGAGGCCGGCTCCCACTAGCCCACCAAATGAGCTGCGGGCCAGGAGAGGGCTCTTACCGCACGGACTTCAGCTCGCCCACAGGCTGCTCCAGCAGCACCTGAAAGGGAAGGGCTCTCTGCTTGAGTCCCAGAGCTGCCGGGCTTTCCAGAGCCAGCGGCTCTAGGAAGGCACAGCAGAAGCTGCTGCTGCTTCTTTGGGTCACGGCCTGGAGACGGAGGATTCGGCGATTTACCCAACCGCCGTCAGCAGTGCTCCTCTGCAGGACTTTCCCGTCCCACAACAACAGTCACTGACCTGTGGCACCTCCTTTGCCCACAGCATCCACACGGCAGCAGGTCCGACAGTAGGCACCAGTAATTCACATCACCGAGAGAGAGTTACTTTACTAGCGTTTCTAATGCTCCCGTAGTCACGCTGTCTCCTCCCACACCAGGGTGGCGAGAGGTTCGCTCCCTGCTGCGGTGCGCACCAACACCTGGCTCCACGGGCTGCGAGAAAGCCACCTCTCTGTCCCTCCCCCTGCACGGCACCGCCGAGGAGCCTCACTTCAGCTGGGCTCCGCTTCCCAAGCAATGCCCAGCTCTGGCCCTGGCTGTCACCGTCTCCGCTTCCTCCAGCACACCTCCGAGCAGGGGCTACCGGAGCAGCCGTGGCACAGCAGCGCAGGAGGCCTGTCCCTGGCATGGGCTTGCAACCTGGTGCTCGTTTCCGTGAGAGAGAAAGACCGTCTCCAACCTCCCCTTCACAGCTGCACGGCTGTTCTCTCCGCTGCCTCTGCCCGTCTGCCTCTCTCACACACCCCCGATCACGCCAGCCAGGCTGAAATACATACAGCCTCCCTCACAGGCTTGCAGGCTAAGCAAGTGATTCCCTTGGGCCGTGGCAGCTTCTGCAGAGCCTGTCCACAAAGGAGAGCTGCACAAGAGGAGACCTCTGTCCAAAAGGGTCCTACTGGCTGCGCTTCCTAACGCTGTGCGTGTGTGCAGCGCCTTGACCTGGCTGGCCATCTGCGTGTAGGCAGCTCCCTGAGCTGCAGAAGGGAGGTTGGAAGGTGCCCACAGGCGTTCCAGCGCCTCTCCCTCACGCTGAAGCTGGCACCCTCGCCTCTGTGCTACACAAGCAGCGGCTGAATACTCACCAATAGCGGCTACGAAGATGAGGCACAGGATCATAAAGAGCCCGCTCCTCTTCTGGGTGATCTCTTTCCTGAAAAAGAGGGAGTCGTGGCGTTACCAGGCTCAGGACTGGGGCAGACCCCTGTACGGGGGCATTTTCACTTGCCAGCTGAGAAGCACCGATTCTGGAGGTCAGCTGCTGACAGAAAGCTGACAGAGCAGCCCCTTTCAAAAGGAACACGGTTTCTGTCTGCACCCTTCAACACTGCAGGCAGAACTTGCCAAAAGAAGCACTCCAAGATCACCTTCAGACACGGAGTTAAAATGATGCGGGCAAGTAAGCAGACCTAGCAAGGGAAAGCCGCTCTTGGCAGCCTCTGCTGCACGCTGCTCCCTTTCGCTAGCGGCAGACCTGGCTGCACTTGAGAGAACACCTCTGTTTGGGCTGTTCCACAGTGCTAGCAAGAGCAGCAAGCATTTACTGTCCCTCTCCTGCCACCCCAACGCCCCTCTCCCCCACAGAGGCTGCTCAAGGCCACGGCAACAAAGCCTTCTCCTGCAGAGACTCGGCCCTGACCCTGAGCGCTCCACTACGCCCAAGTACCTCCCTGGTGGCCGAGGTTCGGCCACTGAACACGCGCGCCGAGTGGGGCTGCCGAGGGATTTTGCTCTCGTTGCTTTCCAGGCAGCTGCCCCAGCCCTGGCAGCACCTGACCTGCTGCCAGCAGCAGCCACGCTTTCCTGGTCCGGAGCACCGCCAGCCTCCCCCTGACCCACCGGCACCCCTCTCCATGTCTACATCAGACATGTGCTGTACTCACACAGTGGAGATGCAGGTGCTGAGGTATCCCTGAAGGGACACCAGGGCCAGCGCCAGACCACCAGAAGGCTCCCAGCCCACCTCCCTCCTCTGCCCACCGGGCCCAGCTGCACCAACCTGCCCTTGGGCAGGCATCCCAGCGGCCCCGTGTCGTTTTGGGAGAGGGCACAGGCTGCCCTCCTCCAAAGACCCCCACCTCTTCCCGAGACCCCTGCAGCACAAGGGCCAGAGCCCTCCCAAAACTCCCCTGAGGCTGCTGTCCCTGGCAGAGACCCGGCAAGGAGAGGGCTGGGAGCTCTCCCACGGCTCTGCTAGAGGCTGCCCAGACACACCTGCACAGTGCCTGCGGCAGGCACCCGGAGACGGCTTGTGCAGGAGAGCAGCAGGGATATCCCGAGTCCCCTGGCCAGGACCCCGAGCCGGCGCCAGCAGCAGCACTGCAGGGGTTGGCCCACAGGGTCAGAGGGGCTTTCAGAGAGTTTCCCAAGCCCCACGGCTGCTGCTCTGCATATGGCCGTTGTTAGATTCCCCGCCGCGTCCCCCGCCAGCCCCGCGTTGGGCTCTGCCTGGGCTACCCCCCAGCTGAGGCCCCCAGAAGGAACAAATCCCCCCTATACATACCGATTCTCCGTGCCACTGCCAGCTCTCCTCCTTGACAGGGCTCTCGGTGCCCCTCGTGATTTTGGGGGAGCCTTTCTCCGCCTCATGTTGGGGAGAAAGCAAGCTCTCTGGCAATCTTACGGTCCCTCCTTCAGCCCTAGGAGATTTGCCTGCCCAGGGCACGGCCACTCAGCCAAAAGCTCCGAACCGATCCCTGGCAGAAGCGCTCCTGCCACGGGCACACAGGCACCAGGACAGCGCGAGCTGCTTCCAGCCAGGCAGTCGTGGCCCAGAGTGCCATGTGGCTGAGCAAGGCCCTGACCTCACAGGGGCCTGGGCCCGCGTGGTGTGAGGTCATGGCTGTGACATCACAAACGGGGCCACGAGGGGGCGGGAGATGGGCAGAGACCCTGCAGTTTTCCTCGCGCAGCCCATCCGCAGCCACCCCGGGCCCTGAACCAGCAGTAGCCCAAAATTCATGTGATTCATAAAAAAACTGTGTTAGACAAGACAGTATCAATATAGTGTGCTCTGGTACATCTGGATAAAAGAAGTGATGGGCCTGGAGCCTCTATGTGGGGAAAACAGCACCATGATATCCTTGTAGTAGATACCTCAGGAAAACATTTTTTACTATTAAATCTTTGTCTGACTTTGAACGAGTTGGAGTCTAATTGTAGAAGATGGGAAACCTTGCAGAATTTTTAAGAAATCATCCAAATTCTTTTCCACTGGGATATGTATTTATAATATAACTGAGGGACTACAATTAGCTTTCACTCTATTTATGCACAATTATCATGGTTTAACCCCAGCCAGCAACTAATTACCACGCAGCTGCTTTCTCAGTCCTCCCCGCTCCCTTCCAGTGGGATGGGGGGGAGAATTGGGGAAAAAAGGTAAAAGTCGTGGGTTGTGATAAGAATGGTTTAATAACTAAAGTCAAATATAATACTAACAATTATAATAATGAAATATAATAGTAGTAATAATAATAGTAATGAAAAGGAATATAACAAAAAAAAAAAGGGGGAAAGAAAAAGAAGGTAAAAAAGAAACAAAACTGAAGGGAAAAAACCCCAGTGATGCACAATGCTGTTGCTCACCACCCACTGACTGATGTCCGAGCAGCGATCTGCCCCTCCCAGCCAACTCCCCCCAGTTTATATACTGGGCATGTCATTCTATGGTATGGAATATCTCTTCGGTTAGTTTGGGTCAGCTGTCCTGGCTATGCTCCCTCCCAGCTTCTTGTACACCTGCTTGCTGGCAGAGCATGGGAAACTGAAAAATTCTTGACTTAGGATAAGCACTACTTAGCAACAACTAAAACATCAGTGTGTTATCAACAGTATTCTCACACTAAATCCAAAACACAGCACTGTACCAGCTAGTAAGCAGAAAATTAACTCTATCCCAGCCGAAACCAGGATAATATCCACCCCTTATTCTATACTATTTACACCATGTCCAGATCCCATAGTTTCTCATACATTTCCAATTAATCACCACCACTTTTTCTGCCTTTTAATATATACACACAGATATCATTCCCGCAGTCTATGGGCCATCTCTATCCAATGTCTGTTGAGTTCATTCAGTCCATGACTTTGGGCTCCATCTGTCATAACAGTCTGTCTGGGCAGGAGGGATGATGCAAAGTCTGCTCAGTCAGCAGAACAGGATTGGGCTTCAGTGTGGTGAGGCGGGCGGGTGACATTGGGCGCAGCAGGAGGATGGTGTGTAGTGTTGGATTGTCGCATGCTGAAGTCAGTCCTGGTTCCATAACTACTGCACTTTGCTCAGTTTTATCAAAGTTCATTTTTCATTAATCTAAGTAATTCTTACTGTAATACCATTAATATAGCATATAACAACTATAATAGTGATGACATACAGTGGCAGGATTATATAGCAATCAACATCATACAATTTAATCTATTGGCTGTTCTCACCTAAAATCAAATCCACTTGAGGCACACATCGGACTTCCCCATCCTTCCGCATCACCCACCAAGTGCACCCAGGTCCTTGACCAAAAGCAGTCTCAAAATGGGTTTGCCTTTGCCTGAGGCAGGAGTAACCCAGACTGTCTTCCCTAGCATATTTTTCATGTGCACTACAGGAAATTTATCCCCTTCTACAGTACGTAAAAGTTCTGATTGGGCAGGGCCAGCTCGATTGGCAGATCCTCTAGTGTTGGCTAACCAGGTGGCCTTTGCTAAATGTGTATCCCAATGTTAAAGGTCCCACCACCCATTGCTTTCAATGTAGTCTTTAACAATCCATTGTATCGCTCCATTTTCCCAGAGGCTGATGCATGATAGGGGATGTGATATACCCACTCAATGCCATGCTCTTTAGCCCAGGTGTCTATGAGGTTGTTTCGGAAATAAGTCCCGTTGTTTGACTCAATTCTTTCTGGGGTGCCATGTTGCCATAAGACTTGCTTCTCAAGGCCCAGGATAGTGTTGCGGGTGGTGGCATGGGGCACAGGATATGTTTCCAGCCATCCGGTGGTTGCTTCCACCATTGTAAGCACATGGCGCTGGCCTTGGCAGGTTTGTGGGAGTGTGATATAGTCAATCTGCCAGGCCTCCCTATATTTGTAATTCAGCCATCATCCTCCATACCAAAGAGGCTTTAACTGCTTGGCTTGCTTGATTGCACTGCATGTTTCACATTCATGGATAACCTGTCCAATAGTGTCCATGGTCAGGTCCACCCCTCGATCATGAGCCCATCTATATGTTGCGTCTCTTCCTTGATGACCTGAGGTGTCATGGGCCCACCGAGCCATGAATAATTCATCCTTATGTTGCCAGTCCAGATCCACCTGAGCTACTTCAATCTTAGCAGCCTTGTCTACCTGTTGGTTGTTTTGATGTTCTTCAGTGGCCAGACTCTTGGGTATGTGGGCATCTACATGACGTACTTTCACAACCAGGTTCTCTAGCCGGGCAGCAATATCTTGCCACAATGTGGAAGCCCAGATGGGTTTACCTCTGCGTTGCCAGTTACTCTGCTTCCGTTGCTGCAGCCATCCCCACAGGGCATTTGCCACCATCCATGAGGCAGTATAGAGAGCACTGGCCACTTCTCTCGTTCAACAATGTCTAAAGCCAGCTGGATGGCTTTCACCTCTGCAAACTGACTTGATTCACCTTCTCCTTCGGCAGTTTCTGCAACTTGTTGTATAGGACTCCACACAGCCGCCTTCCACCTCCGATGCTTTCCTACAATGCAACAGGACCCATCAGTAAACAGGGCATATTGCCTCTCATTTTCCGGCAGTTTATTATACAGCCGGGCCTCTTCAGCACGTGTCACCTCCTCCTCTGGTGATATTCCAAAATCTGTGCCTTCTGGCCAGTCCGTGATCAATTCCAAAATTCCTGGGTGACTGGGATTTCCTGTTCGAGTTCGTTGTGTGATCAGTGCAACCCACTTACTCCATGTAGCATCAGTTGCATGATGTGTAGAGGGGACCTTCCCTTTGAACATCCAGCCCAGCACTGGCAGTTGGGGTGCTAATAGGAGCTGTGTTTCAGTACCAACTGCTTCTGAGGCAGCTTGAACTCCTTCATATGCTGCTAATATCTCCTTTTCAGTTGGAGTATAGCGGGCCTCAGATCCTCAATATCCCCGACTCCAAAACCCTAGAAGTTGACCTCCGGTCTCCCCTGGTGCTTTCTGCCAGAGACTCCAGGTAGGGCCATTCTCCCCGGCTGCAGTGTAGAGCACATTTTTAACATCTGGTCCTGCCCGGACTGGCCCAAGGGCTACTGCATGAACAATCTTCCGTTTAATCTGTTCAAAGGCTTGTTGTTGCTCAGGGCCCCATTTAAAATCGTTCTTCTTCCAAGTCACTTGATCAAGAGGGCTTACAATCAGGCTGTAATTTGGAATATGCATTCTCCAAAAAACCAAAACGCCTACGAAAGCTTGCGTTTCCTGTTTACTAGTTGGTGGAGACATAGCTGCTATTTTGTTGATCACATCCATTGGGATCTGACGAGTCCATCTGGCCATTTTATTCCTAAAAACTGAATCTCCTGTGCAGGTCCCTTCACCTTACTTTGTTTTATAGCAAAACTGGCCTTCAGAAGGATTTGGATTATTTTCTTCCCTTTCTCAAAAACAACTTCTGCTGTGTTGCCACATACGATGATGTCATCAATGTATTGCAGGTGTTCTGGAGCTTCACCTTTTTCCAGTGCATTCTGGATTAGTCCATGGCAAATGGTGGGGCTGTGTTTCCACCCCTGGGGCAGTTGATTCCAGGTGTACTGGATGCTCCTCCAAGTGAAAGCGAACTGTGGCCAGCACTCTGCTGCCAAAGGGATTGAGAAAAATGCATTAGCGATATCAATTGTGGCGTACCACTTGGCTGCCTTTGACTCCAGTTCATATTGAAGTTCTAGCCTGTCTGGCACAGCAGCACTTAGCGGCGGTGTGACTTCATTCAGGCCACAATAGTCTACTGTTAGTCTCCATTCTCCATTAGACTTTCGCACTGGCCAAATGGGGCTGTTAAAGGGTGAGTGAGTCCTGCTGATCAGCCCTTGGCTCTCTGGTCAACGATTCAGCGTGTGGATGGGAATCAGGGAGTCTTGGTTGGTGCAATATTGCTGCCAGTGCACCGTTGTGGTAGTGATTGGCACTTGTTGTTCTTCAACCCTCAGCAACCCCACAACAGAATGGTCCTCTGAGAGACCAGGCAAGGTGGACTACTGTTCAGTTTCCTCTGTCTCCAAGGCAGCAATACCAAAGGCCCACTGGTACCCTTTTGGGTCCTTGAAATACCCTCTCCTGAGGTAGTCTATGCCAAGGATGCACGGAGCCTCTGGGCCAGTCACAATGGGGTGTTTTTGCCACTCATTCCCAGTTAGGCTTATTTCAGCCTCCAATAGAGTTAGCTGTTGAGATCCCCCTGTCACCCCAGAAATACGAATAGGTTCTACCCCTTTATAGCTTGATGGCATTAGGGTACATGCCATCGTCCAGGTCATAATAAACCATCTCCTGCATGGCTAATTCCCTCAGGTACTGGATACCTTTCTCCATGGTAGTCCACTTGCTTGGATGACATACATCTTCCTTGAAGGGATACCTTGCCCTCACGCCTGACAGAAGTCACCTCCAGAGGCTAAGGGCTTGTGTCTTTTTTCCAATCGCTTTGTCAATGCCCCCTTCCCTAGAAAGGGATCCCAGTTGCTTGCCTCCCCTACCCTCTAATTCCAAGCTACTGGCTCTGTTATCCCAGCATCAGAGCAGCCAGGTGATAATGTGCTCGCCTGGATGACAACGGCTGAAGTCTTTTCACATATCTCGCAGCTCACTCAAGGATAGGGATCAGGTGATTTTCTCTGCTTCTGACTCTTCCTCCTGTTCTTGTGATGACCCTGGTTCACCTTCATCCTTCGCTAAGTGAGTCAATTTTTTTGAGTATTCTTCTGTACAGGGGCAACTGATACGGGCATGGGTTGGTCCTCTGGTTCAGCTGCAGTGCCTGTCACGGGGGTTGGAGTAACTGTAGTGCCTGTTGCGAGGGTCGGAGTGGCTGCAGTACCTGTTGCTGGCACTGGAGTGGCTGCAGTGCCTGTCGCTGGGGTCAGAGTGGCTGCAGTGCCTGTCGCTGGGGTCAGAGTGGCTGTAGCGCCTGTAGCCAGGGTTGAAGTGGCTGCAGTGCCTGTTGTTGGAGTTGAAGTGGCTGCAGTGCCTGTCATTTTGTTGTCAGATCCAGAGACCTTCTCTTCCCCTTGAGGGTACTGAATAGTGTCGAACAGGGCTCGGTAGGCATGGGCCAGGCCCCAGCACATTGCAGTGATTTGTGTCTCCCTGGAATTGTCGGGCTGACAGCATACTTTTTCCAAACATTGTACTAGTTTTTCAGGATTCTGCACTTGTTCAAGGGTGAAATTCCAAAATACTGGAGGTACCACCGTCCTAGGCATTTGCCCATGCTGCCCTACACACCCTGCCACTCATGACTCTCCAGCCTTGCAGCAGATCTCTGGGTGATCCTCTTAAATAGTTGTTTAACACTGAACAAGACCTGAACCACATTCAGGAACATGCTAGTTCCTAGCAATAGGACCATGTTAGTTTAACATTCCAAGGATATTCAAAATTTTCAGAATTCTCAAGCACTACTGTAATTAGCCTGGAGGAGAAGGGGAAGGTGAGGGAAGGTGTCTCCCCCATTGATTGGCTCTCCAAGGAGAAAAGGTAAAGGGTGTAATTATTCATAGTTTCCGCTAGATAGCTCCCGAGGTACGGAGATAATGGCAATGCTGAGTACAAATACTGGATTAGTCCCATGACCGATAATTTTATCGTACCATAAACCAGTGTTACATAGTACAGCAAAGCGAAAACCTTAATCCACCTCCCATGGGTGATAAGCAGCAGCACAGGGACTATATATGGCAAGTAAGGTGATACATAACACAACTCTAAGAACGAGTGCCACAACTCTAAGAGCCAATAAATCAACATTGTGACCAGCGACTATTAAACTAATACAATGAATACTTATAACAAATTCGTGTTAACACGCTCTGCTCAGATCTGTCGTTATCTCAACCCTTTGGGCCCCACATTGGGCGCCAAAAAGGACTGTTGTGGTTTAACCCCAGCCAGCAGCTAAGCAACACGTAGCTGCTCCCTCGCACCGCCCCCCGCCCCCTTCCAGTGGGATGGGGGGAGAATTGGGGAAAAAAGGTAAAACTCGTGGGTTGAGATAAGAATCATTTAACGACTAAAGTAAAATGTAATACTAACAATAATAATAATGAAATATAATAATAATAATAATAATAATAATAATAATAGTAATGAAAAGGAATATAACAAAAAAAAAGGGGAAAAAAGAAAAAAAAAAGAAAAAACCCAGTAATGCACGATGCAATTGTTCACCACCCACTGACCGATGCTCGAGCAGCGATTCGCCCCTCCCAGCCAATTCTCCCCTGTTTATATACTGGGCATGATGTTCTGTGGTATGGAATGTCCCTTTGGCTAGTTTGGGTCAGCTGCCCCGGCTATGCTCCCTCCCAGCTTCTTGCACACCTGCTTGCTGGCAGAGCATGGGAAACTGAAAAATCCTTGGCTTAAGATAAGCGCTGCTTCACAACAACTAAAACATCAGTGTGTTATCAACATTACTCTCACACTAAATCCAAAACACAGCACTGTAGCAGCTACTAAGAAGAAAATTAACTCTGTCCCAGCCAAAACCAGGACAACAATATAACTGGAAGCCTAGTTGTCTACCAGGCCATAATCCCTTACACTATGCTACCTGGAATCTTTTGTGTGGTCCCTCTGTTGATCTTGATAAAATCCCCATTCTAACATTAAGTCAAGGCCACAGATTAGGGTACAGAAACTGAGGACACTTGTCCTTCTGTATTTCTGCAAATCCCACAGTTAGTAAACTCCCTCCTTCAGAAATGGGAAAACAATCCCCCAAAATGTTTGTATTCTTACCCTCAACTTATGTAACCACTAAACAACCATGCAACCGTGAAATAAACATAGCTAAAATACATCAATGGTGCTCTCTGTAGGCAAATTCAGTTTTACTGGCCTGGGAAAATTCAAGCTCACTACTACCTTGAAGTAGGTCAGGGACCTTGGAACTGTTTTGGGATCAGTAGAAACAGCAGGAGCAACCCTGAATACCATAGAACTTGAAGTTGTCTGGAGTTAGTCAGGCTTGGACAACTTAGCAGCCAAACCATACAAAGCCAAGTGACCACTAAAGCTGCTTATCATTAGAACCATGTTAAAACTTTCAGAGTAACTATCCAGCCTTTGCAAAAAGTGAAAATATCCTAAAGGCTTTTACCAACAACACTGCCTCTGCTATTGCATGTACTAAAATGCAAATCTTTGCTGTTTCACAGTAGGAACAATAAACACTATGGGTTAAATCTGAAAAGTTCTGCAGTTCTATCAAATTCATATTCTGAATGGTGTCCTGAATGTAAACCGCTATTTAAAAAAATTATGTCCTCCATACATACATGCTCTATACCCCAAGATACACTGGAACACCCTCTTTATGAATATGTACCTGTTCCATTAGTCTTAAGAAACCGCATTCAGGCTCCTCGAAGTCTAGCTCACTGACTAACCAAATGACAATCATCTCAGTGATTCTCTTTGATCACTAAAGAGTGCCAACAATGGGGACAAAAGAAATGGATGTGCACCCAGTGAAACACCTTTCTAGATTCCTGTCCTCAAGGAGTCTAGGATGCCTCTGGAGTCACAGAGGCATCTCAGAATGCATGAACTGGGTTTCCTTTCAGATGAAACTAAATCATACAAAGATAATGCTTCAACTGCTAACAGGTATTCAGTTCATGGGACCAGACTAGGGATAGTCCATGGTTAAAATGGTGCTGAAATACATCAGGTATCATCAGGTCCCCATAATCTGCTGTTTCACTCACTATTTAGTTCAGTGTAATAGGTTCTGTTCCTGTTGGAGCATATTACTGGCTATTGTAGACATATCATAAGGGAGCTTCATTTTCAGCTGACACTATCTTGAATCAAGAAACCAAGGACAAGATAACTGCTCCCATAACCCTCTAAATTAACAGTTGTAACCAAGTCAAATAATAACTTTTTAAGATTTTCATTATTTGAACATCCCTGTAAAAAGCACAGACCATAATCTTGTAATGTGCTTTGCATAGAACAAGCTATTTCACTGCAATACCTGTATCTTGAAGTTTTATAAGCATCCATAGTGATTTCAAGGCAATTTCTAGAGAAGCCTTGTACACTCTTAAGATGAGTTACATATGGTTTTCCTCAGTTACTGCAATGCACACATCCGAAAAAATAAAAGATTGCTTTTAAGTTCTTGAGATGCAGTCTAGACATTGTAAAATTAACATTCATATCAGATGTAATTCATCAGAATACACGTCTGAAGCTACTATAAAGCTTTTGGAAGGGATAAAGTGCCATGTGTTTATCTATCAGGAAATAGAGCAAGCTCTTATCAAAAGTAAGAATGATACATGGCAGAATTTATTCCCTACTAAGGTTTCTCCTTCCTTCTTTTCAACAGTTTTGTGGAGCTTGGGAGTATGTTATGTACTGAGCCCCTGTACCTAAAAAATAAATCAGTGCTACCTGCTCTGATGTCTCTTAACTTGGCACCTGAACCTTCAAAGGCAGCGTAAACATACTGTTTGCATGACTAGCCTCTGATCTCTGGCTGGTAATCAGAAGTTAAGTGTTTGCAGGTGGCTATGTGGTTGCACCAGCTATTTTAGCTTTTTAATGATGAGTTATACCAAACATGTCAAATTGAAACAGGGCAAACTTAGTTTTTGTTTTCCTGTAATAGTGCCTGTCCTGGTTTCGGCTGGGATAGAGTTAATTTTCTTCTTAGTACCGGCTACTGAGAAGAAAAATTAACTCTATCCCAGCTGAAACCAGGACAATGCCACATCAGATAAGCATTATTTTCTTTTTAACACTAAAACCCCACATCCCTCTTTTTAAGTGATGCAAGAAGCCCAAGGAAGTTTTAAGTGTCTTAATTTTGTCTGCAAAATAGTATGAGCAGTTATTAAAATAAAATCCAATTTAAATAAACATTCCACTGTCTTGAAAAGTAGGTGGACCTCTGTTTTTCCCTACATGTTTTAGTATCTTTGAGACAGCAGAGGCCTTTGGAAGTCCACTGCTACAGTGAGTTCAGATTATTTATGATTTCTTAATCTGTTTGGCTAGCCCAAGTAAATCAGTTGTGTGCTGAGGAGCTCCAGAAAGATTTGGAATCTTTACTGGGATCTAGTGGAGATCACACAGCTGGAATACAGTCTTTTAGCTCAGCATTAGACTGTTTATCTATTTTTTTAAAAAAAGTAATCATTATTTGAAGCCACAAAAAGTATCAATCCACAGATAAAATGCTGCTGACATGCCTAGAACAAGTACGTGTGGTTAGACTCATGGCAAAAAAACCAAAACCAAAACCAATCCAACAACTTGTTTGATGAAAAATCCCTGCATCCACACAGTTTATACTTCTGCTTCTGACTACTCTTCATGATAGTTAGCTCAGAAGTCAACACAACCTTCTACAGGCAGTAGTTGCAGGTAAGCAATGACAGAGTGCACAAATATGCAAGTGTTAAATCACATAGAAAGACGGAACATTTGTCAGCAATCAGATAACCTAACTAGTAGGAAGCTGGATAGAGTCAAGCGTTATAGCAAAACAAAGTCACGTTTCTCTGAAGTCACTGGCTTTGTATCTTGAAGGATTTACCATGTTCTAATTCATCACCTGACCCTTCTTATCCCTTTTATTTTGATGGATTTCTGGTATTTTAGAGCAACTGCTGAGATAAAAATGTCCTTGAAAATAAGCATGTATACTCTGAAAGGGCTTAGATTTTCTAGGTTAGGTTTTGACACAGCAAAGGATAGTAAGGATAGACAGAATTTAAATACCTGACTACAAGACTCTTGTAGTCTGAGGCCCATAATAATATTCACCACAATACTTGTGGAAATGCTACTGCTTTTCCCTAGCTGGGCACAGTTGCGCTGACAGACTTGGCAGCATCTTATAATGCTTCTGCACTAAATTCCATATCCTGGAATGAAACAAGGTTGAAATCCTCTGGTAAAATTACTGCCTACAAACATGTTCAAGGGGAACTAGCAAAGCAAATTCGGTGCCGGTTAAAGAAGTGCAATTCCATTGTTTGTTTTTTTATACCAGCAGTGAACTTATGCATGTCAAACAGCACAAGAACAGGGCCAGCTCATAAAAAAGAAGTTTGACTCTATTGAACATAAGTCATAAATTGTAACTGCTAACTAGTACAAAAGCCAATAAATTAGGACAATAGAAAAAGACCTGTTTTGTCTTCAGCATTATATCGAGGAAAAGACAAAGCTGATCATTCCAAGACCAATGTCTATTCTGTGGATGCTGAGATTTGTTTCCCTTGGGACTCAGAGGGAAAGGAGGATACATTAGCAATATTGCATAGACTTTCAGCACCCTACAGAACACTTGAACATTCTTCCAGAGTTCAGACACCCTGATACGGCAATGAGTGTGAAAGCTGAACATTTCTCCCTTTAAACTCCTTTGTTAGACTGTGAAGGAGTAGTACTTTCTCTGCATTACATGGCACCTTAAAAAGTCTTCTGAAGTGAGGGAATCAACATCTATCCCTAAAAATTTGGTTGAGCAAAATAAAGCCACAGTACTAGAATTGTTTACAGACTGGATTACAGACTCAGGAACTGGTTGGGAGAAATGGCTCAGTCTTCGCTTCCGATTTATTCCCTCATCAACTTTGAGTCAACCCACCAGTCTACTACCAACCCTCTGGACCACTCTTTCTCCGTAGGGATAAAAAGAAAAAATATGCAATCCCAAATTATTTTCTCTCGCTCTTACACCAAAGAAAGCAAACAGATGAGCTTCACATCAACACTTAGTTTTATGTGTCACCTCCACTGCAGAGTTGCTCTGAAAGTGTATTTCCTGATGTTTGTAGAGCTACTCAGGAGCAAGCAGATATTAAGGCATAGCAGCTTGATTGGGAAGCACTGCATTTCAGCAGATGCTTCCCTCTAGATTATTTCCCTAGAGATAACCGAGGCATTCAAGTGCACTGAGGATTTTGTTTTAAATTATGAAATTAAACAAATATATACTTTTAAATACTATTTGTTGACTGGGATAAAGGGTAGGGTATCCACATAATGAATACCAAGGAGAAAAAAAACCCACAGAATCATTACACACTAAATAAGAACTGTCCATGAAATGAATGAGTCAAGGATCTTGCGTTGTGGTGGGGAAAATCACACTGAAGAACTGATGATCATGACGCTTATTTTAGCTTATTACACAACCAAACTATAAACTACACTCTAATATAGGCAGTACTTAATAATTTCAAAGATAATAGTTGTGATACTGAAGTACAGATGAACCCACATCTGAAAACATATAGCTGGAACAGAAAAAGTTTTAATGCTAACATTCTCTCCAGCTGAATGTAAAAAAGGCTTAATGAAAGTAATACATCAATATTTTTATATCTATTTTTATATAATCTGAATGTATATTTCTGTATTTTGATATATTTCTATTCACTTATATTTCTATATATTTATATCAATTTTTGTATTTATATCTTTAACATCTTTATCAGTGATCTGGATGAGGGGACGGAGTGCACCCTCAGTAAGTTTGCAGATGACACCAAGTTGGGCAGGAGTGTTGATCTGCTTGAGGGTAGAAAGGCTCTGCAGAGGGATCTGGACGGGCTGGATCGATGGGCCGAGGCCAACTGTATGAGATTCAGCAAGGCCAAGTGCCGCTTCCTGGACTTGGGTCCAACAGCATCCTGGCTTGTATCAGAAATAGGGTGGCCAGCAGGACTAGGGAAGGGATCGTCCCTTTGTACTAGGCACTGGTGAGGCCGCACCTTGAATCGCGTGTGTTCAGTTTTGGGCCCCTCACCACAAGAAAGACATTGAAGTGCTGGAGCGCATCCAAAGAAGAGCAACGAAGCTGGTGAAGGGTCTGGAGAACAAGTCCTGTGAGGGGCAGCTGAGAGAAGTGGGGTTGTTTAGTGTGGAGAAAAGGACGCTGAGGGGAGACCTTATTGCTCTCTACAACTACCTGAAAGGAGGTTGTAGCGAGGTGGCTGTCAGTCTCTTCCCCCAAGTAACAAGTGATAGGACGAGAGGAAACGGCCTCAGGTTGTGCCAGGGGAGGTTTCAATTGCATATTAGGAAACATTTCTTCACCGAAAGGGTCGTCAAGCACTGGAACAGGCTGCCCAGGGAAGTGGCTGAGTGATCATCCCCGGGGATATTTAAAAGACATATAGATGTGGCACTTAGGGACGTGCTTTAGGTGTGGACTTGGCAGCGTTAGGTTTACAGTTGGACTCGATGATCTTGAGGGTCTTTTCCAACCTAAATGATTCTATTCTATGATTCTATTCTATGGTGAGCAGCACAAGTTTCCTCACCTGAGATACATCTACTCCTTTGCTTCAACAAGAAAATTCTACTGTTTTTGGTTTCAGAGTGCATTAGAAAACCATCTTTTCTATCGCATGAGCAAAAATAAATTTCTCTATGACCCTTTCAGAAATTTTTATTCTATATAGCAGAATTAAGAATAAAGGGCAGGAATGGGGAGGCAGAAATTAATACTCTAAAAGGTAAGTCTCTTGCAGGTAGCCCATAGTTCTGCATCAGTTTTCTTTTAAATCACAACAAATTTTGAAACGATGTTCAGAACACTGGGAAGCAACATCAACAGTGACATTTCCCAGTTACTTGAACAGCAGAAGATGAGACCCTGAACTGAACGGTGTACTGCTCTAAGTATACTCATGAAAGTCAGAGACTCTAGAAGACTAATACCATTCAAAAGAAAAATAAGATACACAATGTTTGTCTAGAATATATCCTTTATTATTTGCAGTCTGTGTAAATTTTAATACATGATTGAATTTCTACATCATTTTCTCTGTTTAAGCACATCCTGGTCTTTTCCAACAACCCAGTCACAATTGCACCTTTATTATCTACAGTCAGTATTTATGAAATATTGCATATGCATCTATGAACTTAGAAAAATAACATGCAAGGGAAATTGTTACCATGAAACTGATAAAAAAAAAGGTAGGTAAAACAGTCAATCCCCTTTTAGTGTGTTATGGCTTTGCACCAAGTATCAGAAGTCAAAACAAACCGTTTAAGATGGTTCTTGTTAAAGGCACTTACTGTTCTTCAAATACACTTTCAAATTTAGTTCTATTGCATTAAGAAGCGTATCTCTTGGATGATACTTGCATAACACAGCAGAATAGTCCAAAAAGGCAGCATTAATAGAAGGGAAAAAAGGTGGTTTATGTTAAAATATGAAAATACTAAGAATTAACACAAACTTTCAGGATTTGGTCCTTATAAAACAGGCAACAGCATTCAGGCAATAGTGATTTCTTTTCTTAGATGCTAACAAAATAATATCCCCAAAAATGAACTCTTCCAGTTCCAGCGTATAGATATGTCTAAGTCGAGTAGCGTACCCTCTAACACCACCCCCAATAAAAATATAGCTTTTCAAGACTAACTACTGCTCCACTTTGGCTGTGAAGGAAGAAACCTCACTCAAAAGAGCATTACACATGCACATACTAGCAAGCCTACAATTCTGTGTCTCTGTATCTGGATGGCTGTCCATAATACCCCTTCTTAGAGTGGTCTGATAGCTGCCGACGGTACTCCTCCTCCTCCTCTGCATCGCTGCCGTAGCTGCCACGGTTCTCTAGGTAAGGTCTAATAGGAGGTTTCTGGGGTTCTGGAGGTCTGGAGCTAACACAGCAAGACAGGGAAAGAGAGAGAGAGAGAATGTTTACTTCCATTCTGAAAAGCTGAAAAATAATTATACTTAGTATTGGCTTTATAGCCACGTACAACCTAGAAAGGCACATGGAGCAAATGAAACCCCTTCTAGCCCATAAAAAATTGCATGGCCATGGTAAGCCTATCTGGAGAGGCATCTTATTTCCATCAAGCTGGAGCCTGATGTTCAGATTTGATCTACTCAACCTAACTGGAAGAATGCCAAATTTAAAATTATTAAACACCCCAGTGCACACCACACACACATCAAGACCTTTACAGCACTTTACTCCCTGAACAGAGAGGTTTTCAGCCATTCCTGCTACCCCAACTGCCATTTTCCTCAATTATTTTTGCACCAGATTCTTTCTATGCCTGCTGCTTCTTTTGCATCCCCAGTTTTCTGTCTCAAAGTCTGAAGACTTACGTGACATTTCTTAAATTGACAGCCTTCTCTCCTCACTCAAGGCTCTCACTAGGGCTCCTACCCTTAAAAGTGGGCAGAAATAACCCACACATTTGCTTTCTATACACTGTGGTGCTACCCATTCAATCTGACACTAAGCAGATACACAGAAATAAAATCTGCCAAGGAAGGGCATTTTCTCAGTTTCAAAAGCCACAATTTTTGCAATCCACACTGTACAAAACTAAGATGTTATCCTCTTTCCATATTGCCCCAATGCTTGAACAGTCCCTCTAGGCCAATCATTAACATTCCTGTAAAAAGGGAACAGCACTGATTGCTGTATGTAAGCAAACCCTCTGCATATGTGGTTAAAGATTACTTTTCACTACTTCTAAAAAGCTTCCAAGGCTATATAAAAAAGTATGCTTTTCTGAACCCACCAAGAAAACTTGAAAATAATCACTTCAGGTTTTCCATTTTTGCATTTTAGATTATATACTATGATATCAAAGGATTTGATTCATTAGGAAAAAAAAAAAGTCCCATTTCTATTGGCTATTACTAAGTGGCAAGAAAAACTTAGAAGTCCTGCACAGCAGAAAACAAAATCCATCATACAGTGCGTTAGCTCTTGCATAGGTGACATATTTCAAGTCATAGAAATATGCAGTGTGTAGGGTAAGATGACACAATGGTCAACAAGTCCAGAACTCACTGAATTTTAATGAAAGACTACTACTTTCATGAGACTTGATGGGTGACCTCAGGTAAGTTTCATCCTCAGTTTCCCTACTCACACAATACACCTGTAACTGAATAAGCATTTAAGTAATTAAGTGTTACTAAGTAATTAAAACAGCAATTACTTCTTAGGATAGACTAACAGTCATCAAGTATCTAGCACTGGAAGAATGGACATCAGAGGACATGAATGCAGAAAAGCTTCTGAGTAATACTGACTGGGGCAAAAAACTGGCTCTACAAATATTTCAGGAAAAGAATATAGTGTTTCCTCCTAGGTAACCCACATACTATGAATGAACTAAAACAAAAAATACCCTGACAACCAAGAAGAGTTCACGGAAATTTCACCCCACCTTTACAGTAATCTTTGAGGCACAACAACAAAGCGATATACCAAGGCAGGGTTATTTGCATGAATAAAAAACTGGCAAGATCAGTTTTCCTCCCGCTGGCAAAGTAAACAATCAAGACAGAATGCTTTAAACTGGATACACCTTACCTCATAGGCTGGGGCCAGTTCTGTTCTGACTTCTGTGTTTTGACAGGGACAGCATAAATATCCGGGTGCTTCTGGGCTATTTCAAGCTTTAAAAGAAAGTAGGAGAAAATAACTGTCCTTTTTAAGTCTATCCATTAGGGATCCTAAACTGTAGATCTAGCAGGTCACAGCTACATCTGAAACAATTAAAGCACAAACTGATAACTGATCTTACTCATATTCCCACAATTATATAATCTTTCGCTAGAGTAGTAATTCAAAGTGCACGTGAAAACAATGGATTGCCAAAAGCAACAGGATTATTAGAAGTCAGCTTTCTATAGTTACAATAGAAAGCCTTAAAATATGTCCTCTTTTATATCGAAATCCACACAATGGTATGTCTGTATGTGTGGTTTCCCAAACTTCTCCCCCCAAAAGCAACACAATGCAAGGACATGATTTTCATTTTCAGGATGCAGGCTGTTCTATATGCGGGAAAGCACAGCAGGGGGAGAATGCATCTCTTCATACCCTGGCATTCTGGGCCTCTTGTAGCTCTTGCATTCTTTGCATCCTCGCCTTATGATCCATCTCCTCAAATATTTTTACTTTCCTCAATACAGATTTTGGAGTATTTTCTTGTTCGCTTCCTTCCTCTTCCAACTTTGCCTCCTCCTCCTCCTCTGCAGGTGGGGCTGCTGGCTGAGAGTTTCTCAGGATGGGACGCGCAAAGGCAGGTTTCACAGAAACAGTTGGTGGTGCTGCTTTAGCTGATACAGTTGAAGCCTCACTGCTGACAGCAATGTTACTTGATTTGGAGTCATAGTTCTTGGGGGAGTCATATAGATCCTCTTTGTTTTGTAACTTTCCCTGTAAGTATGAAACATGCAGACAAAGTTTACATCAGCAACTTCATAATTTTAATTTCAAATGAAGGCTTTTATCTGAAATTAATCATTTTGCCTATGTATTTACCAGTGTCAATCTTCATCCAAAATAACACTTGAAAGGTACTTGAACTGCTGCAACATTTTGGCCATATGCTCATACACTACACATCAACCTATAGAAGACTAGCACATTTACATTTGTTTCTCTCATTTGTTAGGAATTACCAGAACTACAACGTGTGTTAGGGGACAGCACAGAGAAAACTGACCTCCCAGATGATTTGTCAGTACTACCTAATGTAGAATATTACTACCAGGAGTTTAGAAGTGCACAGGACCCAAGTCTGTTTTCTATTCCATCTTTATTTTCCTTACTCATGTCCTACTCTGCCCAATCTCCATTGTCAAGGCATACCTGAATGTATTTTGAATACATGCAGTATGTGCGGGCACCCGTCCTCATATAGAAAGGACTTTGGGGTCAGGGGAAATCAGGAATTGCTAAACTAGAATTTGGTGTCCAAACATCGGTAATTTTTTTTCCCTGCATCATTCCTGAGCAAGGTTTGAATAAACAGTTAACATCAATTTCTAGTGATGGAGGCTGATTTCAGAGGTGGTAGGTTCTGGTTTTGTGCTTCACAATAATGGCCATTAGATATGCTTTTCCTGATGATTAGCCTACATTTGTTCTTGCTGAGCTAAAAAAGTGCCTTTCAATTTGTTAGCAGACACAAAAAGGAGTCTACTTTCTTATTCCATATAGAGATCACACATATTTGAAGAGAACTGTTATCCTTTAAGTTTTCTCTCTGCTTGATCCTGCAACACCTTCAGTCATTCCTTCTCTCCATTTACAATGTTTTCTAGTCTCTGATCATTCCTATTGCTCTTCCTAATGTGCCACCCTGGAGAGTTCTCCAGAAAGAGGAACTTTGTATTCAGATTTGTTTCTAAAAGTTTACCTTGGGTGGTTCAGGCTTGAATGCTGGAGGTGGACTCGGTTCTCTAAGGATCTCCCTGCTACCAGCTTTTCTCAACTGAGCCCTTGGTTCTGGACTAAATTTTTTTAAACTCTATGAAAGAAAATAAGAGATAAAATCACTGCAGTATCCAGTAATTCAATCATTTTTTCTCTCTCTGAAGTTTACTATTTAGGGAACAGTAACCAGGAGTCAAATGACTGTCAGCAACCTGACCACAATCACTGCAGATGTAACTGCAAAGTTCAAGGTGATGAGACATCATCAGGAAACCTATAGAGTTAGGCAGAAAAGCAGAGCTATTATTATTTTTGCTCTACACAGTGTAGCTCTGGAACACTATCAGACGTAAGATAAAGCTGCAGTTTAAAAAATGTCATTTTTAAGCCGTACATACAGGGCTTTCAGAAAGTCCAAAGTACAGTCTTGTTGAAAATCCAATCATCTCACCTCCTCATGATGCACAGGTTCAGAGGACCGGCTAACAGATGAAATCCTTGGTTCATCCAAGGGCTCATCAAGTTCATTGTCAGTGTATGCACCTCCTTCTCCATCTGTATCCTCTAGGTCACTGATCAGCCGACTGTCACAACTCAAATAGTCAGCACCCATTGCAGTAAGGTAAGACATACGATCATCTGCATCATCTTCCATGCCATCCATCTAGAGAAAAGTCAGTAAGAATTAAGGAACAAAGATTAATATGTAAGAATTAGAGTCTAGTTAGGTCTCAACATCATGCCAAACAACTCCTTAAGAATGACTTTGCAGAACTGAAAGAAACTCTAATGCAGAATCATAAAGGGAAGTCCTGTAAAAGTTTATCGCATTAGTGATGAAAGCTCCCAAGTATAACAGAAAGAACAATAATAAGTAATTTTTTGTTACCAAGACAGACATCAACTGACTACTTGTCTAACCTATCCAGCATTGGCAAACAAAATTTTGAACAATTTTTACTGGCAAGATATTTATCTTGAGACATCTGTATAGCTTAGTACAGTACAGACTGACTGCTTACCTTTCCTTCTGATACCCATACTGCTTCTCCTTGCTGTTGCTGAATTGTATCTTTCAGACTACCATACCAGCTATCGTTGGCTGAATTCAAATTGATAGTGGCTGTAAAAATTGAAGGAAAAAGTCTATATACACAGCAAATGCAATGTGATCCTTTATCCAGTCTTTGCTGTTCAACACCTTTGTTTTAATTATGTGAGAATGTTAAATAGCCATTTCATTTAGATCATTGACAGAAGCATGGTATTTTTATTTTATTGTTTGTCCATTCCCCAAGCTTATTAAATCGCTTATCTTTTAAGGACAGTACACCGATTCACAATTTCTTTTGTATTAGAATTTGGCAGAACAAAGAACTTTGAAAAAAGTCAAGGAAGGATTGCTCATGACCATATCTTCACACCCTTTTAGTTCCAGCCTGCATGAGTTAACATGCAGAGTACTAAGTGAATGTCTCAAGACTCACACAGTCACATCCACTACTCTCTTGGTAAGCAGGTTAGACACACATTCTTCCTTACCTGTAAAGAGGTGGGAACAAGTTTTCTTCAGTTTGTTTGCTTGCTCATAAAGTTTTCTTGAGCTCTTGTTAGATGTGGAACATAGCCTTTGTCTCATGGTTTTCACACCCTGCTTACTGTCTGGGTTAAAGAAGACCACAATTGGAAACCACTGGGTATAATTTAACAGGTCCACTGCTTTAGGAGTCACATCCAACAGAGCATGTTTATCCTGTTAACAAGAAAGCAGTCAGCGTGCTGCTTGTGGGGAACAAGAGGAGGTGGCTTGAACATGGTATCCTAGGAAAACCAGGATATTTTTGTCAAATAAGACCACAACTTGTTGGATTTTTTCCCCCCAGTTGTATCACATTCAGAAGCCATAGCAGGCAGCCTTTTTCTTTCAGCTCCATTTTTCTGAACTGCTTTTGCCTGAATGTCCACATTCTTACGTTAACTAACTCTCATGTTAAGTAAAACGCACTTATTCCACTTTTTTTTTTTTTTGTTAAATAGGCAGTGAAAGTTAACTAGCTTTTCTCTCTACCTGCCCCTACCACAGCTTCCACTACCACAACTATTCTGGGTGCTATCTGTGATCTTTTATCTACACTTACTAGCTGAGGCAAATTTCACTTTTTTCATTTAATACATTCCTTCTTAGCTACTTCTAGTGCAAAGACGAATGGGATTTTCAGATGTGTGCTTCAGTGGGGCCTGAGCTCTGAACAGACTTCTGTGTGACATTCTAACCTCTCTGGCATCAATTTTATTGGGCTCAGGGCAATAAGCTGCAGAGTACATTCTTTTTGCCTAAGTTTTTAGGCTTCTTGATTACCACCTATTTACTTGATCTCGAAACAGTATTATAAAAAGAGTCAATGCAGTCTCAGTAGATGCCACTTAGCAATCATAGTCACTTCCTGTTCAGTTCAATAGTAATAACTCTGAAGCAATCTAAAACGCTGTTTCTGATGACAGTAAGAGCAAGTAGAGCACTGCATGACACTAAAGCCTCCATGGCAAATTCAGAAAGCATACAGTAAAGCACAGATGCCCCTCTGTTCAAATTTAGAATGGACTAAGGAAGGAGAATTTAATTTCTAATATCAGGTTCACCCTTCCATTTGGAGGAGAGCTATCAAAATTATAAAAATTGTTGCTGAACAATTTCGAAACAGCCCTATCATTAAGCCAAGTCTGCTTATTGCAGAAATAGATGCAGTGAAGACTTGAGGACTCTGCAAGTTTTAGGAGCGAACAAATCAAACAATATGCCTTTGAGTGTAAGCAATTTTCACAGAGAAATACTCTACCTGCTCAATGATTTGCCTCACAGTGTTCAAGCGCACCACCCCAGTTGACTTCTCTGAACCTGCATCTCTGGTTCTGTCTCTGCAAAGACAACATTTCAGCTTATCTAGAGTGGCCAGGCAGCTGTGATTATTAAGTTATCCATTCCCTCAGTTAAGGATGATAAGGAAGCTAGGAGGACAACTTACTTGCTGTCTGGTACAGGTGAGGCAAATCATTTGACAACTTCTCCATAGCGACATCTGCAATAGGGCCAAATATCACCACAGGTCTCTTAAAACCAGCTGAAAGAAAAATATTTGGAGAAAAGATAAGTCTGATAAGACTGGTTTTATACGTAAGTGAAGTGGCACGACAAGATCCTCAATTACTATGCAAGGTTATGAATAAGTTGAAGATATTAAAAAATAGATTTTAAAAATTTTATTTCTCAAAAGTTTGTGCAACAGCATAACTCATACAGAAAGCTATTTTTATCAGCTGAGAAAGCAAGAGATTGTTTTAATTTAACAGCTTCCTTATTCCATCTAATGAAGATGTATTGAGAGGATTCTACATTCTGAAAACATACAGCAGATCTTCAGTAATCTTTCCATCCAGCAAAACAGCATGAACCTTGACCCAGTGGGTTTTGTGTGAATAAAAATACAAATGCTAAACCAGCTGCAGGGCAGCTTGAAGAAGCAAATAAATGCAAAGTTCTGTTATGCTTACATCAAAACAAGTGCAAACACAGTCCTCATAAGTTAATGGGGGAATGTCATTCTATTGCTCAGTCTTCATCTTGACATCTGGGAGCTCCTTTAAAATACTTTCTACTATTTGTATTGTTCCACAATACTCCCATGTGTGAACACCCAGAAAATCATCTTGACTTGCTCAACATCACTAGTAATATAGCTAGTTTAGAGTCACAGAGACGGACCACATTAACCTTGATTACATTTGGATAATCTGTTGAAAATACTTGGGTTTTATTTGCTCAAGGTAATGTTAAAGTGGTATTTATGAGCAAGCTAAAGATTGTGATTGATCTCAGGCATATGGATTGTACTTTCAGAGCTAGCCAAGGGGAAGCTGAGGAAACAAGAAAACCCCGCTTGTTTCTTCCTTTTTTAATTTTAAACCTTGAAATTGGCACGTGCAATTTGGAGGCAAAGGAGAACAGCAGCAGTTTAAAAACATAAAAAGCTTTTTTCTTAGAGTAGTTAATAGCATCCAGAAATCTGCATTCTGAGAAAAACGTTATCCCTTCCTGTTGCTCAAATTTAAGATTGAACCCAAGTTGTTCGAAATCACTTACTTAGCTGACCAAACATTTGGACGCTAAACCAGACAGCAATAAATGGGCAGCGGGCTCACAGCAGTGTCACTTACCCTCACGCAACTGAACTCGCTCATAAGCTGGGAATTTTGTGCTCACAGATACAATAGCGGTCAGATCTTCACGACTCTTCCTCAGATTCTTCTTCACTCCAGATCGCTGGCCACGTGTTCTCCAGAAGTCTGCCCTATCGCTTGAGCCATCTTTTTGGGCATTCTGAACACTGGCCATCTGTTCAGCTCTGACAGAGAAAGCACAGAGTTCATTTGTACAGAACTAGTCAAAGAGGGCAAAGGTGTTTTCACTGAATAACAACGGATTTTGAATTTGCAACAGGTAATTTGCCAGACAGACAGCCATGAGTGGAGGAAAGAACAGAGAAGTCCAGGTTCTTTTGCCTTGGAGCAGAGCGTCAGAACTATGTTCTCACTTGCCACAGCTACAAGATTGCTGGGCAGGAATCAGTCCTCAGGTCTTAAACTGATAACTCACACAAGCATAAATAAAAGAATGCAACTGCAAAGAGGTGGTGAGAGAGTGCAACTCAGAACTGAAGGCCTAAGAAATTACTGTCACTATTCTCTTCTCCATTAGGCCTTAGAAGTTAAGTCACTACAGCATAGAAACAAAGGCTGGTTTGGTCAGATCAAATAACAGAGAGGACAGAATGTACTAACCAGGAAAGAGGCAGGGAGTCACATAAGAAGCATATTTCAGGAACTTCTGTACAATGCAGTTGTGAGCTTTTTTCCTCCATCTTAAAGTCACAACCAAGCTTATGAACTTAAAAGCTACAGTCTAAAAATACCCTGGTTTTTTTCCTGATTAATTTTAATACTTTTACTCATTGTGCGTATTTGAACATTTACTATTGCCTTACATGAATTTTGACTAGGAAAGCATATTTAAGCAAAACACATTGCTGTGGTTCACTCAGTATTTCACACAAAAATAAGGACTACAGCTACCAAGAAATATTAGCCTTGAAATAAATTCTTGAAACATCTTCTGTAAGGATATACAAAAGAAATTAAAGCACTGAAGTTCTTTTAAAAGATTAATCATCAGAGTATTCTTGCACACAGAGTCATGAGCGTCCTAAGGTGTAGAGACTTTTTGTTGGTTTTTTTTTTTGTTTGATTTGATTTGCTTGGGGACGGGGTGGGGTGGAAGGAGAAGAAAGGGGGGAAAAAGGCAAAAAAGGCAAAAAATAGGATCCTCCACCCATTTTCTAGAAGAGGAACTGAAGCAGCTAATGGTCGAAGCTTGGCTGATTGCTGAGACAGGCGCTCTAGGTCTGTCGCAAATACCAGATCTAGTACGTAGGTAACACCATCCTCTCCTCACATAATGCCATGGTTCTAAAATCTACAGTTTTACAGGCACAATTGTTGTGAAAGTAAAGACAAAACAATTTATTCATTCTTGTAAGGGGAAAAAAGAAAGGAAGAAAAGTATGACATAGGAAGCAAAAATAATTTGGGGGGGGGGGGGGGGGGGGGGGGGGGGGGGGGGGGAAACTTACTTCTAACAATGGGTAAAGACAGGATGCCACCTTACCTGCTCTTATTTGGAATGAGGCCCTTTTCCAACTCATTTCCAATTCTCACAGCCAGCCAGTTTCCCAGTTTGCCATCATACAGTGTATCAACTACTCTAAAGATCTCCCCTCTGGTGAATGCTAGGCTTTGTGGTGACTCTTTTTCACACTCAAAGTGGCTCCTGATGAAGAATGAATCTCCTCTGCCACAGGCCATGATGTCTCTGTAGACTAAAACAGGAATTCCCCTTTAGTTTATATTTTTTTACACTTGAAAGAAAGATTAAGGTGTCATTCTGGAGAACAGTTTTGAAATTCTTCCCCTCCACTCAAAAAGATGCAAAAAACCAGCCTTCGCGTCCACTGCCCTACACACACATTATCAAGAGCGTTCTATACTTGTACACGTACAACCCTTACAGCTCTGAGGGAAGGAGGTACTTGCACCTTTCCAAAGCAAAAGGCAGCTCTGGTACTTCAATATTAGAGCAGGCCGTGTCTCCAAAAGGAAAGCAATAGGCTTTGCTCGCTCCTCAGTTCATCAACAGAACTGTCCATTTGCTGCTATCTGAATCCCTTATGACTGCCAAGGCACAGCAGCAAAGGAATGCTAACAGCAGATCTTGGGCCAGCTGCTGCTACAGACAGAAGAGCAGAAGGAACAAGCAGTATATTGCCACTCTTCAGGATTAAGAAGAGATGCTATTTGCTAATAATGAAAGAGATGGAGAAGTGCTCTGAAAAACATATCACACGTGCACATCTGTATGACCCTCGTGGTATGCAATACAGCTATCTTCTAAACTACTGAAAAGGAGGGTAACTAAAATGCTATCAAGAGTAAGCACAAGAGAGGTTATTTGTGGTTTCACTGACAAAACAGAGCTTAAAGGCTTCACGAATATACACACATTTTTTTCAAAGAACCTACCTTCATATTTGCTTTGAGCCAAAATTGTCACTGTTTCACCTTTGGGAATTTCTAAGAGATACAAAACAGCATCTTCCCGAACAATGCCTCTGAAGTCTTGAGTGTTCACCTATATACAAAAAAAAAAAAAAAAAAAAAAATTACACCTGAAAAATCAACAATAAAAGGAATAACCAAAGATTTTTGTTTCACCTAAAAAATCTTAAATATTCTCTTCCCTTATTATTTTTTTTTAAGTCAATATGGATGTCTGTTGCCATAAGGAGTATTTTATTCCAGCCATTAAAAGTAATCTTTCTGAAATAACAAGGTCCTGGATGTGCACTGCTAGATTGTTTCTTCTACTTCAACAGGCTCCAAAAGGCCTTCAAAATCAAGGTTATCACAAGTGAAATGAGGCAGAAGAGAAAATTACATTAGC
Organism: Gymnogyps californianus; assembly: GCF_018139145.2. Taxonomy (NCBI): domain Eukaryota; kingdom Metazoa; phylum Chordata; class Aves; order Accipitriformes; family Cathartidae; genus Gymnogyps; species Gymnogyps californianus. The sequence continues at coordinate 47,051,273 of NC_059500.1, read as the reverse complement.
TTCCTATTTGAATTTGCAGAAAAAAAGGAAAATGTAAGAGGACAAAATGGCATAGATCATATAATTCAGAAACTGGAAAAATAAATCACTGTTACCCAAGGAAATTGGAGAAAGATGAAAGAAGAAAAAAATATGCCGGCCTCAGTTTTTTTCCCCCTCCAAGACTAGGAAGAAGCATTGTACAGAAAATTTATTCTCCCATCTTGGTGCATTTTTCTTGATTAATATTTCTCCTACCTACCCCTTCCACAGAATCTTAAACAAACTAAAGCTTGATACACAATTCTCCTTCAAAAACTCATTTCAGTAAGATTCCTCCACTACACATACACACTTCCAAAGCAATAACTTGACTTCCTAAGATCATAATTTCTTCCATATTTCCACTAAGAAGCAAACCAAAAAATACAAAAGTGATTTGCATTTCAGGGACACATTCTTATACTCATACCTTAAGAATCTGATCTCCTTCCTGCAGTCCCTCCTGATCAGCTGAGGTGCCTTCTTGAATTCCAGCAATAAATATCCCTACATCATTTCCACCAGCCAGTCGTAGACCCACGCTGTCCCCTTTCTTGAATCTCACCATTTTCGTATTAGGACTACAAGAATTACAGGCAGAAAAAGGAAGTAAGGACAGATGCTAGGCATATGACAATAACAGATTGTCAAGAGAAAAAAACTGCAACCCTTTCAACAAAATCGTATTAATAATATTCTTAGCCCTTTTCTTCCACTACATAGGCTATATTTACTGAGGTAACTCTTCAGTAAGGGAAGGAAGCAGAGAATTTGCATTTTTCAGAGTGGAAACTGAACTAGGAAGAGCAACTAAGTGGCGTACACAGACTTGACAGAGCAGGAAAACAACGCCCTGTTCCTGAAGTCCCAAAACAGTTCCCTAACTATTGGATCCTCTCTCAGATAAGCAGCTGTGTTTTTTGTGAAAACAGCCTGAGTTATAAGTAATCATACTTACTGTTTTTTCCTCTATAGCTTGAGAGCTGTCATATGAATTAGATTTGTACCTATTTTCTTTGAAGTTTAACGTTTGTTAGACAGAAGTCTTCAAGTTTTCTTGTAATGAGAAATATTTCCAAGTATACTCTACTGGTGTGTTAACAATCAGTCCTTTCATATTGCAGTGGGAGAGGCTACTGGACTAGGTTCAGCTTTTTTGCTGTCAGAAAAGCTGTATGCCTGCCTGACCTTCCAACACAGAGGACAGTACTTATCTGTCAGCCTTTCTCGGTAATACCCTAAGCCTGTATTATACACTCCCTTCACCAAAATAATCACTTGATTAATTTGCACATCAGTGACAACACATGCAGGGTCCAACCCAGAAAAGATCTGAGAAGAGAATCCATTTGAGAAAATACTCCAAGCTACAGAATATCTTCAAAACCTTATCTTCAGGCTTCTCCTTACAATATCAGTGCTTCTCTCCCTTCAACTTCTGTATTTGGAAACTCTCAAAAGAAAACATGTAAGTTGATTTCCTGTTAACAGATTTTGCAGCTTTTAGGATCTTAATTGTTAAAGAATCAATAGTACCAGGTTCCATCTGATCACTTATAAAAATCATCACCACCACCCCACCACCCCCCCAATAAACTTTGTAAGCAATATTTTGTTCATTTCTAAGCAGAGACTAGAACTGCGATATGGACTGCACAGGCTTGGATTTGAAGAAAAGACACAAATTTCTGTACAGAAGCTTCCAGCTTGTACAGAAACACACATATGTTTGGCTTTGTCTTACAACAAGTCTGTTCACAAATTAAATAGAGGACATTCTCTTCATATCTTAATATTTCAGGGAAGGGGAGGGTTGTCTTTTGTGTACGTATAAAATAACAGAAGAGCTGCAAAATACATTTCCATAGAATTGCACGGGATAGAATGGCCCTCTGCTCAAAGCAGGCTGTTTAGGGCCTTGACCAGTTATGTTTCTGAGTACCTCTGGTGGTGGAGATACCACAACCTACAATGGAAAGCTGTTCCAGTGGTTAACCACCCTCATAATAAGAAGTTTTCTTCTTTGTATCAAGTCAGGATTTCCTATGTTCCAGCTTGTGTCCCTTGCTCTTCGTCCTGCTGCTGTACCCCTCTGAGAAGAGTATGGCTCTGTTTTCTCTACACCCACTACCCATTAGGCTGTTGCAGACAGCAATAAGATGTCCCTTCAATCCTCTCTTCTCCAGTCTTAACAAAACCCAGTTTTCTTGGTCTTCTCTCACACATCATACGCTGCAGCCACCGACTCCCTAGACTCGCTCCAGTGTGTAAATGTCTTTCTTGTCCTGGAGAGCCCCAAAATGGACACAGTACTCCAAATACTATCTCAAAGTGCTAAATAGAGCAGAATAAAAATATACCATACCCAGAAGCACAAGGTGTTCTATACCTTCCATGTAGAAGGCAATTCTGTATCTTTCAGGCAGATACTTCTAAAACTAAGTTTAACTGAAATATGGTCAGTTAGAAGCCATGTCATCTCTTCTTGGCATTAAGCTATAAAGGGAGTATCACTCCAAATGGGCAAAACCCCCCAAAACCCATGCAACCAAGAACCAGGTACAGGTCACTGGAAGAACACTGAGTGCAAGAGAACATGGCAAGTGCCACCTTACCCATATATTGCTTCATCTTCAGGACTGGGTTTAAGAATCGTTCTTGTAACTGCTTTTGGTTGAGACACTATATGTAAAAGCCAACAGAAGTTACTGAGCTATTAAAAAAGTTATAAATGGCAGCAATTTTTAGCTATCAGATCACAATCAAACCCGTCCATGCCAAAGACTAATACAGACTTAAATGTCAAGCATCTCTTTGACTAGAATTGATTTACTTCTCTTTTTTTTTTAATTCTTGAAAAAGAACAAAAAGGTCAAGGGAAGGATACACAACTCTTTCAGGCAAGCCAGATCAGACTTCAGGAATAGCTTCATTTGGCTGTTTAACGCAATAGGCTATGGTAGATGCTCTAGGAGAGTACTTGCTTTTTGAGGTGGTAATTCTAATAAGCAACTGTCTTCAAATAATCCCAGGTGCTTCTTCTCTCTCTGCACCACAAAGCAAAGACTCTTCTCTGTGTGTCAGGATGCAGTTGACATGAAGAGTATACTAGATATGTCAACATCATTGGGGGAGTAGACATTCTGTGGCCAGGGGGAAAAAAGCAACCAAAAACTTGAAACTCTGACCTGCTGGGTCATCTTGGTACTTCAGTTCTTTCTTTGTGTCTACAACTGTAACAGCAGGAGTAGCAATGTCACCCGTCGATTTGAATGGTGTAGGCATTGCTCCCATCCTGGACATCCTACTGGATGGATCATCTTTTGCACTAAAAGAAAGAAGAATAAAATACGTGTAGTGAAATCAGATAAGAATGCCATGTATTTTAAGAACTTCTTTGACAAGCATTAAAAAAAAAGGACTAGAAAAGACCATTTCTTACTTTGGTTTCTCTTTCAGCTTTTCATTGGATGAATGCGAATCTAGGTCAGAATGATGTAATCTGTCATCTTGAGGGGAGAATGATCTGTTTGACTCTATTTCAGAAATGTCTGTAAAGAGAGCAGCAAATCAAGAAATGCAGAATTTGTTTAAATTATCTGCACGTCTGATCACCACATTTATTTACAAAGCTATCACATATAAGATATGCTGAAGCTTTAAGCCTACTCCCATTCCAAGTTGGATTTGACTAGGGTTCAAAAAGTGCTCTAGGCCTTTTAGTGCTTCTACCCCCCATCCCCCCCCAAATATTTCAGGAAGGTTTCACATAACCTTTAGGAAACACACTCACATCACACACAACTACTTTGAGCATACCATAGACTCATTAACTAGTGTCAGCAGCCTTTTATTTGAGGTCTCATGGAGGTTCCCAAACAGAAGACCACCTTCACATTAACAGTCCTCACATCATTGCTTTTCAGTGACAAAAGAAACAGAGTAGCCCTCGGACTTGAACCGTATCTCAGTCTTCACAGTAAAACCTACAAAAAGTTGCACCCAGTATTCTGACACCAGAGAAGCAAATACCTTGCACTACATCATGTAACATCCTGCTCCCTCAAACATCCTGAGCCCTTCCCAAAGCAAGATTATGTTTAGAGATACAGCTCATACACTGTGAGACATCATTTGTACAGAATAGATACCGGAAATAGAAACCAGTTGTCCAGGGGCATTTAATTTCCTCTTGTCCTGACATTTTTTCCCTCCCACTGAATGCCGTCATGAATGTTAATGCCCTCAGAAGGACAGACCAGTCCAATCCACTTGTTTTTAAAACTGAAGTCTTTTATTAAAGCAACTGACTTGCTTGTTCTGAGAAGTAAGATTGATTTTGCCAGACCAAAATTGCTTCTTCTATCTCTGCCCCTGCCCAAAATGTAATTATATGATTACTACAAAATTCTTCTTTCACCTAAAGGAAGTGGGCTTGATACTTAATTGGCTATTACTTAGATTTGTTTGGGTTTCGTTTGGTGTTTTGTTTTGTTTTTTTTAAAGAACCTAGTACCACTCTACCACAGCAAAACACTATAAGTTCCATTCTGTCCCTGCACAGAGTCCAGAACTTTTTAATCCACATTAAACCTCACCATCCATTTCTGAGTCACTGTCGTTCAATGAAGGAATGTTGAGCAGTGTCTGCTTTCTGTCCCTGAGGACAACCAGCTGGAGCTTCCCCCGTGACTTCTCAATCAATTTTCGGGCATCAGCTAAAGACATGTTCTCTGTCACTGTACCATTGATCTGGACATAAAAAGGCAACAATAACACTACAAGTAAACAAACAAGTCCATATTGTGCTCAAGTTTAATAATGAACTTGACTATAACATGACTTACTCCAGAGTAACCACTATAACAAGTTCCTGCTAAACTGCCAGTAGTATAACCAGAACAGACCTTGAGAATGATATCCCCTTCATGAAGGTTGCCATCTTTGGTTGCTAGGCCAGTACGGGTCATTTCTTTTATGAAGATCTGACTTCCAAGCCGGAGACCATATTCTGGAATCAGGGAAATAATCCACTGTAGCTTAGAAGATGAGTGAGAATGCATTTTTTTAAAACTACATAGTGTACATGCAGCACAGCCCATTACACCATGAGAAAAGAAAAAGAAAAAAAAATGTGGACCTAGTAAACCCACTTAACCCTAGGCTAACTCTCCTATTTCTGTGCTGTCACCACAGTAAGAACAAACAGCAGTCCAAAACCAATCACAGATGGATGATTAGTCTGCACCTTCAACGGCAAAACAATGCCTTCATTCTGGAGGTGCTTATTAACATGCTGGACTAGATTCTCCCTCTGTATCCTATTTTGCATGGTGTAGAGAGGGAAAAGGGTCAAAAAGCACTAATAGAAGAGCTGGGTTTTTTACCAGTTGCTGCATGCTGACCCTGTCCTATCTGTACCCCAGAAAGTGTGTCAGTTGTTTCAGGCAAAGGATTTTTTTTTTCCTTCCCCCCTCTGGCCCTTTTTTCCCTTTGATACAAGTTACTTAGATCAGTATATTTACTACTTAAAAAGAAAGGCAACACTCTTAAAACATGCACATCCTACGATGACAGAACAGGAAAGAAAGCTATCTGCTTTAAAAAATCACCACATTTGAGTGAGTCTGCAAAGTACCCATATGAATGGCAGAAATTATTATGGAATTACTAGCTACACATAAAACTTAACAAAGACACTTCAAATTTCTCCTTATTTGTATACCTGCCTGTATTATCTTTACAAGTGGAAAGATTATATGCGGGGAAGAAGAGGAAGGAGGGAAAGGGATCCTTGCCAGAGTCAATGAAAAAAGAGGTTAGCTCCTGCATACAAAGTTTACATGAGCAGAAAATTCTTACAAATCACAACAGGGCAGATTAGGAAAAAAACCAACCACCCACAAAACCCCCACAAACAATTCACTATACCCCCCCCAAAAAACCCCAAACAGAAAAGAATGCACAACCTAATCTCAGATATGCTTTATAGCACGAGAGTCTTCATTTCACAGCACACGGAAGATCAGGCTTTTGGCTTTCATTTACACACTCCAATACTCAGCAAGGAAAGGCCATTTCAGCTGTTGCTATTTCAGTATTCTTTAACTACATTCTGAAGTATTCAGAACCAAACAATCCTTGGAACTAATTTAATTATACTGAAGGGAAGAAGTAAGTGCACTATAAAAGGTAAATAAAGTCTTTTCTTCACCCTTTGTGGCTGACCCATTTGTAGATGTGCCAAGTGCAATCTGAATCATGATCAGATCCATGTTTCCCACCAGAACCAGAAGAATAGGGCAGAGAAAATGGAAAACCAAAGGACACAGTGGTTTGAAAAGACTGAAACAATGTAGGTGAACAGTTCTTTGTTCAAAGGTAAAGTTCAAGGTGCTGGGGGAAAAAGCACCCCAAACCAGCCAGGAAGAATGAAAGCACAACTTAAGCGATCAGTTAGAAAACTCAACATTTAACCTGTAAAAGCAGAGAATATCCAGCTCCTCTCCCTCCCCCACCAAAATAACATGCTGTATTAAAAGTCAATTCCTCTCCTCCCCTACTATACCTACCTTCATTATGTCTGCCTTTTGTTAAGAGAACACTGATTGGTCCATTCTGATCCTGTGGTCCTATGTACTCAGGTTGATGCTGTATTTCAGGCGAAGGACTTCGGGAACAAAGCCTGTCCCGACTTCGACTCCTCGCTTCCCTCCCGTATCTAGGATCAGGTTGAGATCCATGACTATAGCTGGGTGGGCTGTAGTCTCCTCTGTAGTCCCGTTCATAGCCACCATCCCTGTCAATGCTCCTTCCCCTGCTCCTATCTCTTCTATAGTCTCGATCCAAGCTCCTGTCAACGCTCCTACCACGACTTCGATCACGGCTGTAGCTGTATTCCCTATCACGGTCTCTGCTTCGGTTACGCCCTCTGTCTTGTTCATCTCTATAGCTCTGATCCAGGCTGTTTCCCCAGCTTTGGCTGCGCCCTCCATTACCACTATGCCAGCTTCTGTCGCTATAGCCACTTCGAGCACTTTTGCCATCAAATTCTGCATGGTCATCCATTACATCTAAAGCTCTGTCCTCGTAGTCAAGGGAGGGGCTTCTCTTCAATGCAGCAGCCTGCACTCTTCTTGGTCTTTTCACTACCTGTTCAGTGCAATACGAAACAAACAAACAAAAAACCCTCCAATGGTCAGAATGTGAAATTCAACAGATGAATATTCTTCACACTTCAAACAGAGGTTGGGAATTAAAAAAAAAAAAAAAAAAAAAAAAGAACAATGTTCTATTTCTAGAACCAGTAAATTAGATTATTTAGATGTGCAGAAGAAATACTTACTAATTGGGAGGATAAAGAACAGTAGGAGCATTGGAAAAAAAAAATCAGATCAGCAACCACATTGTTTTACCTCTGCAAGAGTGTGAGTAATGAATACTTTTTTCTTTTTCTAGATGACTTCTACAAAATGTGACAAGCCCCCAAAAGAGAGAGTTGTAGATGCCTCTCTCAACTAATGAAAGCCAATCTGGACAGCAAATTCTTGGACAAGGTCTGTGTATGCAGGACATCATTTGCCTCACATAACTTTTGTTTTTTGCAACTACCACTCATTATTCAGTAAAATTAAAGACTGAGGACATACATTTTATTTCCAGTTTTTCAACCGGATAACTTTGTGACACTTGTTTAATTTCCATTTGTTTCACCTGTAGAAACTATGTCTTTGCTTTGTTTTATTTACTTTGTACATTCCATTGGGCAAAGGTTTGCTTTGCTTTATGCATTTATAGTATGCTTCATGGAAGAAAACCAAAATCTTGACTGGTTACACAGGTACATACCACTGTAGAGTGAATACATTTGTAATCTACTTACAATGGTGGCCACTTTTCCACTTTTCCTAAGCTGCTGGACTGCAAAAGAATGTGGAACATTTTCCATTGGGGTCCCATTAACTATGACCACCCGGTCATTTTCTCTGGAAGAGAGGGGAGAGGGGGGAACAAAAACCAAAGGATTTAAGAGGAGTCTTCACAAAAACAATTTGCTTAAAAACTGTGTTTGTTATACAAACACTAAAATACCTGAATACCAGAAGAAGCTTTCAGTATGTTTAAAAATTAGACTTAGGGTTCCAGTGGGTGTCTTTGTACATGTACTATGTCCAGCTTAAGTACCTTGCCATAATGTCAAAGATTATGTTGTTTTTTAAAGAATATTTGCAATGACAATTAGGACTTTTATTCTTTTTTTTTATTTTTAGTTCTTTCAGAACTCCTAGTCTTTCACACCTAGTGCTAGATTTTTTTCACACCAACGTAAGAATTTCAAGAGAGCTTCAAACTGCTGCAGTCATAGCAGTATTCAGACAAATCTTGACAAGTACCACTCTCGTACACTTTTCTGAAAGACTGGTATTCAGGTCCCATCTACTCTGAAGAAAGATGACTGAGGGGAAAAAAAACCAACCAAACTGTAATACACAAAAAGTCCTCCCTGCCCTAAACCACAGGCCAAAAAGATTACTAACTTGTCTATTCAGACCTCCTGCATGTCAAATAGACCATGAAGACTTAACTCAGTCACCCCCAGGAGACAGCCCTGTAACACATGATTAATTAAAAACCTTATCTTCCAGAAAGGCATTTCAGCATAAAAAGTACAGGAGATTAAAAAAAAAAAAAAATCTACCACTCCTCTTATTAGTTTATTCTGGTGACTACTCAGTTACTAACCTTACAGTCAGAGCATTAGCTCAACCAATTACTGGCTACCATGCTGTTTTCTGCTAGATAAGAGATCTTTAGTATCCATTATTTCCTCTTCACTGTAATCAAGTCACATCACAATCTGCTTTTTAAATAAGAAGATTACATACTTTAAGCCTCATTTTGTAAGGCACTTTCTCTAACTCCTGAATTATTTTTGTGCCCCTTTTCATACCCTTCCAATTCCGTTTACTGAATGAGTATGCCAGAACAGTATGCTATACTCCAGCATCAGTTTCATCTGGGCTTTATGTGAGAGTTAAAATAGCCCTCTTCACAGTCCATACATCCAACAACAGTATCAAACAATGTGGTAACACTACATCAAGAGCTCCCACCTATTTATGCTCACTCTACCCTAAAAAGGATTGCAGGATTGCAATTCCCCCACACTCTGAAGGTTAGGCCTATATTCCTTGGTTTGTTGGAGGAACAGCTTTGCATTCAGTTTTCTTTAGAATGTGTTGTGTCTGAGTGGGCCCAAATTGCTTGCTATTGCCTTGTCATTACCAGTTTACCTAGGATCTTAGGTAATTTGTGGACATGATTTTATCCCCAAATCACAGGTGATTATGGAACAGGATGGATGATAGTGGTGTTGTGCAGGGATCACTGCTATGAAATGAAGGTTTATGTTGAGAATGGTTTGTTACCTGCTTCACAATGATCTTTTTATCCAGTCCTTCAATAACTACTCCCATGTCAGCCTTTTTACTATCTCAGCAAAAATTCATGTTTGGCAAAATGGCCAGAACCTACTCTTTTGAATTACTATTACTGTACAACTTCGGCATTCTTCCAAATTGTCTAGTCCTCATCAGGTATTTCAGATCAAAGTATGAAAAACTGATGAGCAGTGGGCTAGAAACTGTTTCTCTCAGCCTACAGACTTAAAATTACTTGTCCATTATAGATGCTGCCTCACCAAGGATGATGTTACCAGGAGGACTACTGAAACACTTTATTTCCATATTTTTTTCTTTCAAATATAAAATAAATATTTAGCAAATACTTCTCTTTCTCTTCCTTTCCCCCATTATTGCTCCTGACACCTTAGGAGTGAAGACTGTTCTTTGGGCTGGCTTAAGCCATTCTCTTGAAAACTAATGATTGATCACTAAATATATTTCCTGGAGGAAGAACAGGGAGAATGTTTTAAGATACTAAGTATTTCTACTTTAAAAGAAATGAAATCTTACGAGAAACATACTGAACTATAAAAGCTTTTCAACACCACTGAAATTTAATTTCTTACAAAATAGCAAATAAACACACCTCCAGGTGGAGTCTGTTTGTTTTTTGGGTTTGGTTTTGTTTTTTTTTTTTTTTATAATTTAAAACAGACATCTAGGTTTTCAAGAGGGCATCAAATATTGACTGGATTAAATCACCAGGATTTCAACCAAGCCTGTCTGAAGGTTGATTTATTCTGCAGCCATGCCCCTCAAAATATGCCAGACACAGAAATAAGAAATCGCTTACTGAAGTAATCCATCTGCTGGACCACCCGGGAGAACATCTGAAATGACTATTGATGTTTCACCATTTTCAAAATGAGGGTTATCTCTGCCGCCAGAAACTGCAATCCCAAATCCTCGTTTTGAATCCTTTACAACAACAAAAAAACAACAAAACTCAATTCCATCCATAGGAATTTTGATAGGGAGAAAGAAGAGTAACATGAATGTTCTTGTGACAGCACTCTACCTAGATATTATTTAAAATACGATAGTTGCATGCAAAGAGTTGCAGAAATACACAGCACCTCTAGATTTAAAAAGGAATGCGTTTACAAATCCATGTAACAAGACAACATGTTCCCGTGTTCCAAAACCTCAGTCTACAGCCTTGTGATGGTTAGTAATTACACAAAGGACTCACTAACTTAGCCTGCATTTTGCTCTACCATCCCACTGGTTATTTGCACCAAATTTATTGTTAGATACATCTATTTTGTTAGTGATGCATGGGAAACTGGAACAGCTTTTCCAGGATCTCATCTTCATTATGATTGCTATCTAGTTTTTGTAATAACTATTTACTCCTCAATCAAACTAAAAAAGATCATGGCTGATTACAAAAAGCAAGCAGTGAACTTGTGAATTCTCTACAGTTATCCTCTCTCACAATCAACTATTTTAAATATGCAATTCATATTAAACCTGTCATCATAGAAATATCAGATCCATAAAACCCCTAAGATGGCATTCATAAAATCAGGGAAATACTTAATAAGGTGCAAAGGAAGCATGTCTAAAACACTACACCTGAGAACTGTTAGCGTAACTAAACTGCAGACAAGAAGGTGTGCACAAAACCACACATTTTGTTAAACACACAGGCTTAATTTTATCAGCTATTTAACATACACCTCCCATCACTATAAAATACAAATTATGCTACATTTAAACAAAATGTTTTAACATAGTGGCAAAGTAATACAACAAATACAAGTGGTGCCTTTCCCCCAACTCACACTCAGTGTGTGTAGTTCATCACATGCCAGTTTGTGTTCCACTAATGTCAATATTTAGTGGTTATTTCTTTGAGGAGGAAAAAAGCAATGTTTTTTTCAATTTTTTTTTTTAAACAGCACTTCACTTGCTGCACCTTAGTTTTACAGGAATTAGTTTGATGCTTCAAGCCAAAACAATACAGCATTCAAAATAATGGTAAAATTCACTGGTAGTGGCCGATGCAGCAAGTCCAATAGCCCTTTGCCACTTCAGTAGTATAAGCCTGTCTCTGAGGCAAAGAAGTAATGCTCATTTACACAATATTCAAGATCTGAAAAGCTGGAAATTACAGGGACTAAGGTCTGCTTCTGCAATGTTTCTCCTGTCTACCTCTGTAACCTGAAAAACAATCCTCTCCCAACAATTCAGCATATAAAACAGGTTCTGTAGGAAAGATCGCTATTTTAACTCAGGTCATCAAGTTGAGTTCATTGCAGAACATGTGAAAAAACATAAGCGGTGCAGGCTGCTCACTGAACCCAGGTCATCAGAACAGCTGGGAAGACCACCACCACCGCTGCCAAAGCCCACATCCTGTACCATGGTGTGGCAGGCTAGCCATTAGAGAACTCAGAAACAAGTGGTCCACTTTCTTTAACTCAAAATGACTTTACATAATGAGATACTGCCTCTTTTCTTAGAAGAATTGTTAAAAGTGATATCTATAGTCCATGTATATTAGAAATTTTGATGACAGTAGTTTTCCACTAGATTCTTCCCTGGTAGATATTAAAATATGAAAAAAAAAAAATCAGTGGAATCATGTTCAGTGATTATTATAAAGCTTGGATATTAACCACAACTGCTTGACAGAACCATCTGCTTTGTTTGTAAGGTTATTCAATGATGAATTTAGCTATGTGGCTGGCATGTGGTATATTATGCTGTCATTACAAAGACTAAACAGTAGCAAATATAGCACTTAAATTGTTAATTTAATTTACTCTTAACATTAAAGAGTCACGCTATTGTATAAGTAACTAGCAATTAAGCTTTAAAATGAAAAACATATCTGATTTGGACAACAAATTAATCCTATTCTAGACTCAGATATGCTAATAGCATCTATTGTAAAACATATTTAGACTAAACCAGTGCTTGAATATTTGAAAACTAAAAATATAACAGGCACTCACTCACCTTTTGTAAGGTCACAGTGTACTGTTCCCATATCAGCTCTTCCATGCCTGGGGCCTGTTGCACACAGAAACCAATTAGTAAAACACAAAGCATACAACTATCTAAATTAAAATGTGAAATACCCCATTAAAACACAGGTATAAAAATAACATGCATATTCTAATAATTTGGTAGAGTTAGTATGAAATGTATGTATTTCAATTAATGATTATTTTTCTTTAAAAAAGGCAAAAAATATTAATAGGTCTGGGGTCATAGAATCCCTTCACATTTCACCAATTTAACAGCTCATTCTGATTTTCTGGAAAAGTCTCATTCAGCAAAAGCATTTAATTCAGATCACACTAGCATTATATAGCCCCAACTCAAATAACACACAAAATACTTAAGGAAGACTTCTCCATTCCAGTATGCAATAAGATTAGCAGTTGAAACTGAGGTTTTCAAAATGAACTAGCCTCCAGATCTTTTGCTTCTTGTTCATATGGATTTAACAAAATGTTTCATCCACTATGAATTACGTAACTGAGTATTTAGGTTCCCTGCAAGAAATTAAATTTTACAGGAAAACACAGTGTATCACTATATAGCACTGGTATATCCATTTCTGTAACACTTCTCAGAAACATTTTTTTTCTACTTTTCCAGTTAAAACTGATCCTGAACTGATCAGTTTATCTTACATGATATAACCTGAAATCTTTCCAACATCACAGCTTAAAATATAATACAGAACAATCACCCAGCTGTGATGCATCATATAGTACACAGCCAGCCCCTTCAGTGCCTGCCCTGTAAAACGAGGAGAAAAATGAGCCACAATATTTGACGCACTGCAAACATTTCAAAATGCAAAGCATCCATTGTAGAAGAAAAATCCAGGCATTGCATGAGTACATGCATGTACATACTCAAGCCATAGGTTAATTTGTTTTTACTGCTAAAAGTGGTCTTTTTGGGAAGCTAAGAGTTTGCTCAGAAAACAGAAGTTCAGACAGAAGCTCAGTTTTGACTTAACGGTCTTTTTAAAGGCATTAAAGGGATTAGTAGCAACTAAACTCCAAAACAATAGACAGAGAAGTATCACAAGAAGGGTATGCCTGTACTTTAAAGCATCCCCCGTATTTCCAGAGTAAAAGTCTTCTGGCAGTACACAACTGTTTAGCAAGTTATGGATTCTGTTTCTTGAATGCAAAGAACCCCATGATGTATTCTTCCAGTGGATTCTGAGCACCCCAAAGAGGAACTAGGTTTACATTTTCCATTGCACATTCACTGTACTGAAAAACAAACTTAAAACATTAAGTCCTGCTCAGAGTTCCTGTGGAAATACAGAAAACATTCAGCATTCTTACCAGGAATTTTACAACACTGAAGTGTTAAATTTCCACTGTTCTCCCAGAAAATGAACAATGCTCTCCAGTTTCCAGAACCTTTTGGGTCTAATTAATTTAAAATAGCTGGAGGAGATGATAGCTTATATTAAAAACAGTACAAGTAAGTATTTCTAAATTTCTACTCGTCTAGATCACACAAGAATGAGTGGCATTTATAACTGTTAGTATTAAGACATATATGTTGTGGATTACTCTGCTGAAGCACGTGGTGAAATTATTTTATCTGATGTTCCCATTTAACCAGCTGGCATGTCTAACCCTTCAACTAGCTGACCCTGAACTATCTCACTACATATATTCCCTTACACAGAGAACCTTCCATAAGTACCAAACTTCTCCTTAACTAAGTGCTTTTTCTGAGCTGCTGTGACACTGCAGTAAATAGAAGTGACTAGACTTGCTCGTCTGACATGTATGAAAATGCGTAAACAGTTTACCTACTACTGACCCTTGGCTACACCATCACTGTCCTGCTTTTCTATATGATATTTTTAAGCTCTGCAGAAAACCAGTCTGTGCTAAAGAAGGGCCTCAGTGTCATTTAAATTCCAGTTGACTTCACCGAAGAAAGTTTTAGAAGTGAAAGACAGTATCAAACGATGGGTAAAATTTAAAGGACAAGCAGGTGGGTTCAAATTTTGTAGAAGCAGGGGAGATGGAAAATCTTTTTCATCCTTCTTACCGTATAAAAGCCTCAACAACTTACCCTTGTAACAAGAACATCACTTAAATTCAGTTTGCACTGTATGCAGTTTTTACCAATACTACCTCCCAGCCTAGAATACTGAGTCCAGCTCTACACAGGCAAAATAGCAAGGCAGGCAGGATGCAATCAACAAAAGCTTAATACCCGTGGGGACAAAGAGTAGCATAGTTGCTTTACTCTTCCAGAAACTCCTACACCAGGTCTTTCAACACACTACCTACTAAAGGAAGGCCTGAGAAATGACTGCTTATTCAGTACACCACCGCAGAAAAAGGACTGAGGAAAGCACAGTAAAGATACTGGGGATGGATTTATGGGTATGAAACAGGTAAGCTTACAGGAATTTCCTTCCAGAAAACTAGGCCTCCCGTGAGCAGTGGCACAAGTAAAACCTTGTGCACAATTGGAGAGACGCATTGTGTAGTAAATCAAAGCACCGTAAACTAACAGGGTTAAGTTTATTTTGCTCTGACAAATAAGTCTCATGGTATCTGGTCACAAAAATAACTAATAAGAATGGAAGAGAAACTACTGCCTACAGACACTACTATTAAGGCCTTGCAAGAAGTCGAGCCTATAATATCATCTCATCTGTGCCTAGAAAAAGTTCCTCATAGTATCAGTGACTGTTTTGGGTACTTTCTGTGTAAATTTTGTCGGTTTATTTTTACCTTGAAACTGTTACTGAACATTAAACAAAAGGTAATTAAATAATTCACTTTTAAATTTTTAAGTATTTGTTAAAGTAATACATTTTTAGAAACTGTTCCTTGGGAAACTCTCTCCCATCTGCTGTATGCTATATGAGTGAAGGAAAGTACACTAGGTACCTGCAAAGCTGATTTTGTGCAACGTAATTACCAAGACAACAAGACTAGTTCTGCCATACTGATAAAGCTATGCAGGCTTTGTAACACAGTTCAGAAAACTGAATGGTCACCTTGGAAGCCCATAAGGCACAAAACACATCTGTACTCCCTCAAATCTCTAAGCAATAATCTCTTTAACATTATAAAATGTACTGCTGCTTGCCATTGCCATGATGCTAACCCATACTGACAGATTAATGGAGAAGACAAGACTGAGAGGGAGGGAGAGACTACAAATGTTGTAAAACATCAGTTGAGGACTTGCTCAAAACTAAGATTGAAGTCTCCACCACAATCGCAAAACTCCTGTATTCCATGTCTAATAATATGACTCTCCTGTGAATCCATCAAGTGATAGGTTACAAAAAGCCTCCACCACCTTGCTAATTTCTTCATCTGTAAGGAAAAACAAAGGGATCCTGTGCATCCCTTATAGGATCGAAATTTCACTGCAAGATTGCACACCAAAACACTGCAGAGAGAAAGGCAGCCAAAATGGTGAAGAACCCCACCTCCAGTTACTAATAGTAACTGTTTTGCAAGTCTACCCAGGTTTCACACAGATAGCAGGCTACCTGCAGTAAATGCAAATTACTGTAATTAGCTAGTCTAAATTCATTAGTGACTAAAGTCAGTCCATTTCTAATTAGAACACTGTAGTCAGGATTTGCGTAAATCTGCCTAATGCTCATATACCAAAATGGCAGGTGCTTTCTACATACCCAAAATAGACTGCTTAACAGAATCTTTGGCAGGAAACTAGTCAAAGTGCTAAAATCATCTCTGTGCTACGAACAGGCAGCTGTTGTAACTCTCACTGACAGTCATCAGAGATTTATGCAATTGCTTGCTACTGAGAGATCACCAAAGACAACTTCATTCACACTGAAAGAAGAACAAAACCAGAAGACCTGCCACAACAGTTATCTGGCTATAAAAGTGAGTTGGAGAGGGGAGGGATATACGAGGGGAGGGGGGAAGAAAAGACCTGGAGCAAGATGCAACGAAAAGCAACTCACGTGCCCTTTCAAAATCCCCAACTTTTTGACTGCATGTGACCACATTCTCTGCAGAGCTTGAGCTGTCTTCATTGTTGCAGGATATAATCTGTGAGGGGACGCCGCACATCCCCGTCTTTTCATCTGTTTCCACCACTCAACACGGTTATGTAATTCTAATACAATAGTGGCCTACATACTCGACCAAATCCTGCCGTCAGTTTCACACAGAAACACATCAAAACCACAGTAGGGAAATCTACCAGGAGTTTAACTCTCACTTTAAGAGACCCCAGGAAAAAGGACTACTGTAATCTTACGGTTTTTTAAAAAAATTAAGTGTCAGAAACAGATCGATATGTAGCAAGTTATTCTTCTTCCAAGCACATACGGGTTCACCCCACCAGGAACCTACTTGAAACTTTAAAGAAAAAAGGCTTAAGAAGCACAGTGCAGATTATTTGAAAATTCATATTCTGACTATAATATTTTATAGTCGAAATTACCACTTGACTCCATTATCTTGAGTAACACTGTGGTTTAGCAGCCTCTATCAAGTCTTAACAATTTAACTGCTGAATCCAGGAAGTCCTTATGCAGAAATAACTGTATACATGTGAGTAACTTCTTCAACTGCACGTGTAAAATTACATATAAACACTTACAGAACTGTGGACTTGGCTCCAGCAAGCAAAAAGGGAAAGAGGAACGAAATTATAATAGCCACAAATAACAGACACTCCCTCTGCCCTCAAACATTTGGTAAGATATTTGAAAGAATGATAAGCTAATCATACAGCCAAACAGAAGACTTTATTGGAAAACATGTCAAGCTATCAGTTCCATCTATGCTGCATGAATGCTGTGAAATTTAAGCCTTAAGCGAACTTTTCCCCTAGACTTAATGTAAGTAAGTTTCACAGGCAGTGAACAGATAGGAACACATGCCAGGTTCAGTACACAATGCTAACCAAAACCTCCATCTGTAGAGTGCATTTTTCATTAGTGGAACGATTTTAACTGCTGAAGAGTAAGAATTCAGGCAGCAGTGGAAAATGTGGAGGGTTTTGGGGTGGGGTGGGGGTGTGTTAGGTTTTTCCATTTAAAATCAAGACTGAATTCAACGTCCTGTGTTTTCACTGTGACCCCATCTCTGCACTAGCCAGCAGAACTAAGATGAACACAGGCTTGCACCTTCAGTGCTGAGGGTGAACACCGTTCAGCTTGCACCAAGGGGGTCCAGGAGAAGCGCACTGACACCAGCCTCTGACTGGGGCTTCCCACTTCCAGAGCACACCTGTGGATGTAAGTAGTTTAAGACTGTCATTAGAGTTTGGTCAAAATAGTTTAGAATCTCCATCAATATTTCTAAAGAAAAAACTCACTCCTCTGAACAGACTCACATTCACAGCTTCCAAAGCGGTGTTTTAAATTTATTTATTTTTACAAAAACAGCAGGAAGCAGAAACAAATGTAAGGATGTATTTGGGACCTCTCTAGCCTTGTCTGAGCTCTCCTGCTTTTGTCCTCCTTGCCCTGACAAACCTTCAACAGCACTCCAAATAGAGAAGTATCACCAAAAAGACTGTAATGACATGGAGAACAAAAATGGCAAAACATTGTCCATGAGCTGTAGTGGTTATAACAGCAAGGACTCTTCTTCCTTGGTTTTGGACTGTCTTTTCTTTAAAGGAAAATGACAAAGACAGATGGATTGAATCCACCAAAATTTAAAACGAACCTGAAAAGAAATTTAAAAAAAATAATCAGGAAGTCTAGGAATGTTACTGCAGATTTTCTTGCACAGTCAGAACAGGAGCTGTGAAGAGACGGATGAGTTAACAGAAGGATTTTGCATCTGGATATTTAATTTTGGAGGAAAACAATTTCTCCAGGATAGGAATTCCTCTATTCAGTTTTTTAAAGTGAGATAGTTTAAAAAAAAAAAAAAAAAAAGATTTTTTTTCCAACAAACAAGCACTGTCCCAGACACTGTCTTTTCACCTTACCTGCGTGCCTCTTTACAAAGGGTAAAGGAAACTAAAGCCTAACTTCACCCCCAGCACAAGATTACAGACGCAATTACAAGCCTTTCACATTTCACATCTGTTACCTACAGGCATTTAAAACTGAAACTCTTTTTGAAAGCAAGCTCAACTCCAACGAGACACACACCCCCTGGTTCTTTGTGGGAGTCTATCCAGACAATAAAATGTTTGTGAATCATGTGGGGAAAAATAAATTGAAAACTAAGCATGACGATCTGTTCTGTAAACTGAGACTGTGAAAAGAAAAGCAGAGCTCCCAGAAAACTCAACAGAGCAACCTCAGAATGTCACAACAAAGCCTTACAGCAGAAGGCAGTATCTCTCCACTCACCCAGGTGAAGAAAGAGCTTCCATACCTCAGCATGGTCTCCCCAGCAGAAAAGGTCACTGGAAGTCTTACACCTAGCACTGCCTGTTTTGATCGCTTCCTCTCTAGCCAGCGAAGAAAAAGGGTGTTTCCTCACATATAATCTAGACAAGTCTGTGTAAGTAAGCAGAAGGGAAACCTGAAATGGTCTTGTTGGCTCTGTTATGGAACTGACACAAAAAAGGTCCTTTCCCGCCCCCTTCATCTGCTACCATGGACTTAAGCATAAAAACCTTGAAAGCTGAGTCCAGGTTTTCCCTAAAGACAGACTCCTATACTGAAGATGATCAAGGACTTCAAGTTTAACTGAAAGTTACCCACCTGTAAAGGATGGGGACAGAGGCTCTTCTAGCCACTGATATGAGCAGCCAAGTGGAGGGACCCCAGAGCTGCATCAAGATGTCAGCAGCATACCTGGTCTCAAAGACCAGATACGTTATCAGAGGATTCAGAAACTGCCCTCACATGTCACCTGCCTGCATAAAGGCAACTATGACAGACAAAATGGGATGGCCCTAGGTTTACAGGCATTCAAAGACACTGATCCACTTCAATTTCTGGAGGATCCCCAACAGATCCCCTCCATAGACAGTGGAGGCTTAGTGAAATGAGAAGCAATCTGTACATCAGTGTGTGGTGTGAAGGTCCACACCTCCTCTTTCTCAGCTGTAGGCCATAGCCTACTAGGCTATTAAAGATGACTATGAAAAGATGATCATGTAACACAAGCTGCACATTCAGAACCTGCCAAGTATTCTTAACATAGTGAAAAATGACTGAAGAGGAACAGGACCTTTACCAGGCCCTTCCCCTGCAGTAAGGAAGGATGCTCGAGCCACTTCGAAGTAAGAAGGCTCCGACTGAAGTGTGTTCATGAAGTATCTGCATATGGTATGGCAGCTCTTTGATTAGGATCTAGGAGAATGAGAAAAACTATTTACCCATGGATCTTTTACAGTACAGCCAACATCTCACAAAAGAGGAGGTACCTCGTTTTCTACCAATAAATGCTCTAATTCAGAGAAGCATTTCCTACTTTTTGTGTAGGAAATACTCCTGCACCAATATAGCAAAAGAGCAACAGATCGTCCTGATGAAACAGGTTCCCAGAATGATGAATGGCTCAGATTAAAGGAAGAGAAGTGATAAAAAATGGTTTGCAAAAGATATCCACTAGGAGTAACATGCAATTGCTCTTCAACAAGGCAGAAACTCCTTTGTTGTTTTTTTTTCCTCCTAGGGTCATGAAGGAGAAACGCATATAAGGGACAACTCCATGTTAAGAGATCATCAGTTCTACTTTAATATTCGAGTAAAATCAGGACAGTTGTTAACATCAAGATGATATTATCAGGATGCAGGAAGTTTGGGGGAAAAAGAGAAGTCACATACTGTACAGGTAAGTTACCTCTGCACTGGAATGACAACTTTTGAAGGAGAAAAAAAAATTTCATGTAGAAGTGAGCTGTGCAGACAATTCTTTCCTCCCCTTCCCTCCAATGGAGAATTATCAGTTCAATATAGCCTTTGCTTTCTCCCAAATTACTTGACAAGAACAGATACCTTGCTAACAGAGCAAAGGTATTTTGCTTGTAACAAGCACATTCATCAGCAGCCTCGTCTAGTGGAAGGTGTCCCTGCCCCATGGCAGGGGGGTTGGAACTAGATGATCTTTAAGGTCCCTTCCAACCCAAACCATTCTACGATTCTATGATGTATTATCAGACTTTGTGCAAGAAACATTTTTTTCCAAAATGCATTTAGAAGCAGTAATCTCAAGATAAGGGTTGTCTAAAAAGACCTATTTAAAGAAAATACAAACTGAGCATAACGTTTCTAATCATTTGTTCTTCAGGGATTTGATAAGTTGAATGTCATTACACAGAACCACAAACAACTGTTTTTAATGCAAAAGAAGTGAGGATGTCAAAAACTTTTCTTAATCATATTTCACTTAAAAGTTACACTATTCACTTGCTATAATTTGCAAATTCTATCTACAACAGCACTGGCAAATGCTACATAACTACAACATGCCTATTCCAGGCATTCAAAGACCAATCTTCTTAAGTTGCCTGAACACTTTTAAAACCAGCAAATGAGAACTATTTACTAGACAATAATTAAGGTTTTTTTTGTTTTACTTCTTTCAGGAACAGTTTGAATCCAGCACGACAGCAACACCCACAGTCATTACTGAACACTGTGCTCAGCCCTATTTCACTACGAATTTTGCTTCCAGTTAGCAAAACTACTCCTTCTTAAAAAATACCCAGTGCCAAAGCTGTCAGCTGCAGAGCCAAGAGCATAATTCAGGCTTCTTGACTTCAAGTCAAGTGGCCTATCCACTGAAACATGTTATGCAAGGAAGCAAACACACAGATTTCCTCCATTTCTGTCGAACAGAAGTCTCACACCAAAACAGCCCCTGTAACAGGAAAACAGGGATCAACCTTCCGCCAGTGTGGGAATTTTAGCCACAATTTTAGCTAACAGATGGGGAAAAATTCCAGGGTGGCAGAATTTGCATTCATTTCTACCTCTCGTTGCACTATGACCTCTAAATGCCTTCCAGACTGCAAACTGAACTAGAATCCAGTCCTATGCAGAACTGAGGAGATGAAGGGCAACAGCACTGTTCACCAGACTGTTGAGAATATTAATCGACAAACATATCCAGGTCTCATTCGCACTGTAGCCCTGTTACTAACATTCACGGCATAATGCCCCAGATTTTCTAGTGCACAAAAATTGTTTAAAAAATAAGCAAAAGGAGATGGAAAAAAATTTGCACACACACACAGAAGATCTCCGCTGATCTGGAGCTTTGACAAGTTGTGTGCTTTTTAATTCAAAATACATCACTTAATCCAGCTCATCGCATGCTAATGACAAAACGATGCTGAAATGTAAAGAAGGATATCACACAATCTGCCCATAATACCAGTCCCTGCACTAGCATTCTTTGAATGGTTCACAGTGATGAAATAGCATTCCCAGTTGAAAGCGGCTTTGCAGAAATTTGCCCAAGCACAGGAAAAAACACATCAAAATAGAGGCATGGGATTTGAGTTTTTCAAATATTTAATTATTCTGCAATCCCAAAAAAATAAAGGGAATAACAAGTAACCTGAACACTGAAAAGAAGCCAGTAAAGAATGTGGCATTAGGCGTCCTTTTGCTGGATTAGTGAGTAAAGCACATAATCTCTGAACAGTTTTATTTGTTTCAACTCTGTATTAAAGAAACACCTAAATAAAACTGGGGAGGCTATACGTATAAATATCTGAGTAAGGCATACACTACTCTCTTTGGGGGGGTGGGGGTGTAGAAATCAACTGTTTTTCAGGGAGATTTTTTATCTGTCCATGCCAGTAAGACACTGCCTAGGAAAACTGTGTTTCCTATATATTTAAAGCCAAACATTTACCAATTATATGGAACACTTCCAGAATGCAGGACAAGCACTTTGAAAGGAAGAAAGGAGAGAATCAAGATTTTCTTAAAACATTTTGAGTTCAAGTCACTATTCATCTTAGAAATAGCTAATAAAAAACCAAGGTGTTTTTTGTTTGTTTGTTTGCTTGCTTTCTAGATGCTGCTTTCTTCTCAGGCTCATTAAAGTTTCCTTCCCTCTAGAAACAAGCACCTTTGGAAGGTTCACAGAAGACCAACACCCCTTTTCATCTTTGCAATGCAGGTTTCTCTTCCCAAACACACATCTACCTCACAGGCTGGGTATGGTTTCACAAGATACGAACTAAACAACAACTTCCTTTTGACCATAACAATTTCCACACTCCTCCTGCTCATTTACATGCAGCCCCTTGACTCACTCTATGCATTCTGCTGTTTAGCTCTTCAAAGCAAGCCACAACAGCTTCCTAAAGTATCAAAAAGCTGCTCATCTTTTCCCACTGGATTACTCTACCGCCATTTCTGTGAGCTGAACTGGCTTGCCAAGGAACAGCTCAATACCAGGAGATGAAGCAGAAGGAATGTTAGAACTCTGAACCTAAGATCAACTCAGCCACCAGATGAAGCTTCACCTTCGAGGATGCACCAGGGCCGGAAAGCTAGATTTCATTAAAGGGACAGATTAAAGATATAATCATAGAACCATTTAGGTTGGAAAAGACCCTCAAGATCATCAAGTCCAACCGTAGACGTAACACTGCCAAGTCCACACCTAAAGCACCACTGCCAAGTCCACACCTAAAGCACGTCCCTAAGTGCCACATCTACATGTCTTTTAAATACCCCCGGGGATGGTCACTCAGCCACTTCCCTGGGCAGCCTGTTCCAGTGCTTGACGACCCTTTCGGTGAAGAAATGTTTCCTAATGTGCAATCGAAACCTCCCCTGGCACAACCTGAGGCCATTTCCTCTCATCCTATCACTTGTTACTTGGGGGAAGAGACCAACACCCACCTCGCTACAACCTCCTTTCAGGTAGTTGAGAGAGCAATAAGGTCTCCCCTCAGCTTCCTTTTCTCCACACTAAACAACCCCACTTCTCTCAGCTGCCCCTCACAGGACTTGTTCTCCAGACCCTTCACCAGCTTCGTTGCTCTTCTCTGGATGCGCTCCAGCACTTCAATGTCTTTCTTGTGGTGAGGGGCCCAAAACTGAACACACCCGATTCAGGGTGCGGCCTCACCAGTGCCTAGTACAAAGGGACGATCCCTTCCCTAGTCCTGCTGGCTGCACTATTTCTGATACTACTTCTGCTATTGGCCTTCTTGGCCACCTGGGCACATCGCCGGCTCATACGGAGGCAGCTGTAGACCAACACCCCCAGGTCCTTTTCTGCCGGGCAGCTTTCCAGCCACTCTTCCCCAAGCCTGTAGCGTTGCATAGGGTTGTTTTAACCCAAGTGCAGGACCCGGCACTTAGCCTTGTTGAATCTCATACAATTGGCCTCCGCTCATCGATCCAGCCTGTCCAGATCCCTCTGCAGAGCCTTTCTACCCTCAAGCAGATCAACACTCCTGCCCAACTTGGTGTCGTCTGCAAACTTAGTGAGGGTGCACTCGATCCCCTGGTCCAGATCATTGATAAAGATAGTAAACAGAACCGGCCCCGATACTGAGCCCTGGGGAATACCTCTTGTGACTGGCTGCCAACTGGATTTAACTCCATTCACCACAACTCTTTGGGCCTGGCCATCCAGCCAGGAGCAGGGAAATAAAAGCAACACAGAAAAAACTTTTAATGGAAAAGACAGGAAAATGAAAATTCCTGAGTGGCTTTAAGGGTACTGAAGACTATAAGAAAATGTAGTCTCTCCTGCTTTTTAATCTATCTTTGATAAAACAACAGATTACTACCCCCATGCATATACTTTACCCTAGCATATCCTAGCCATTAACAGGTTGTGTACCTTGTCTGTCTGCCCACATTCTAGAAGAAACATTTATGAAGGCTTTGCAGGTATTAATGTAATACTAGGATATAATCTGATACATAAGTATATTAAGATATATTAATAAAAAATATATTTTTATACACATATATACACACATTAAAATATATCTACCCCTGTAGCGCAGATGAATAGAAAGCAAGCCTGCTTCTTTTTCCCCTCATGCTGCACATTAAAAAGGCATACAAGCACCAGGAGCTGCATTTCCATCTAAGTGCTGAATTTGCAGGGCACTTAGTCTAGAGCAGACCAGCGAAACAAGTAGGAAATCTCATATTCCAGAGTAAACCCACCAAGTTTTTGACAAATTCTTTTTGCACGATGCAGACAATCCATGCAAGCCAGCAAAACTCAAGAGCCGAGATTCAAGGTGTACAACTCACAACTAACCCAGAGAGACACTAGGTGGTGCAGTGATGCTGCAACCGAGGCACACACTGCTTCCCTGCCCCATAAAAAAGTGTTAAATACAGCATTTCTTTCGAGTTTTAGAAATACAACTTCAGGCTATTGCTTTGGCACACAGCATGGTATTATTGTTCTGAAGAACTAGACTCAGCATTACACAATATCTTCATTTATTTGTTTCTCACACAGGTTGGCATTTGAGTGATTTTCATAAATATAATTTGTATGAGTTAAAAAATTCTGAGAAAGACCTAACAAAATCCTATTTCAAACCTTTCCTTTCAGACTAAAAATTACAGGAAATGTGATGTTAAAACAAGGTTAGGTGTTTTTTGTTTTGTTTCTTCAATCTCAAGCACATATCCTATCACCAGTCAGACTGTTTTGGTTTTTTTTTAAATTCCAGCTTTATTAAGTTTAAGTGCCTTTCCACCACAATTATTTCAAGAATTAATTGCACTGTTTATACAAAGGAAATAAACATATTCCCCAAGCAGTTTTATGTTCTGAAAAGAGAGAAACATCTGGTACTCCAAAGATAAACCAAGCATATTACTCATCAGTCACACCAAAACACCATGGAAATGGGTAGCTGAAAAATTCTAAACAAGATTTTGAACCAATACTACATGACAGTTGCACCTAAAGTTACAAATGCTACATTTTAGCACTAACAATAAAAAGGAGAATTACAGTTACATTTTTGGAGTGAAGCTTTTTCTTCCAGGCTACTTTTAACCCGAACATAAGAAGTTAACTTTCAAGTACCACGAAGTCCTTTAAGGTCCCAATTTTGCTGACGTAACAGCATAATTTCTCGTTACACCAGAAAAGTCAAGCAACACACAGACACTGGAATTTTCTAAAATTCATTCACTTGTATTTCACAGTACTTGTGATCTCTGCCAGTAAGAACAATAGTTAATCATTTCAATTCAGTACCCAGAAATTACTTAGGATGTGGTGCCTTTTTAAAACTATGATGCTTATTGAACAACTATCTTTTCAACAACTGCCTGTTCCCTCTGTAACTACTGGAAGGGGGTAAATGCAAAAGCAGCCACCTGAACTGCTCTGATGGTATGCTACCAGGAGCAGGTCCTCATTTACCATTATCCAGGGTGGGGATGGGGAATGGTGAGAAGGCAAAAAGCGGTATTTACCCAGCAAAGCGTAACAAATTCAGAATATGAAACTCAACATCAATTTACAACCTTTGCATGCTATACAAATTAAAAATATACATGCAAAACTTCTAAACTTTTCAGGGATGAGGTGGAGGACACGAACGGAGTAGTTTACACTTGTTACAGCTGAATTCTACTGAGCTTAGACGCATACATATGCATCATTAAAAAACAGTACAATATCCCATTACAAACTAAACAAAAGCCTATTCAAGACAGGGAGGAAAAAAAAAAACCTGATTGTATCCAAAACACATCTGCAAGATACACAGGTCTTACCTACTGAAAACCTAAAACTCATAAAAATGTAGCTTAGATCTATTTCAGGAGCAAGTTCCCTCCACTATCTTTTGCCCAACAGTTCTGTCATTACCCTGGTGAAATTACGCTGCAATTGTTCCAGTGCTTCCCCCAACAGGAAGCAACCGATTGTTCAAAATTCATGAGAGAACAGCTTCAATTGAAATACAACATTGCCATTTTGGAGTAGAAAACAGATCCCATTAAAAAAAAAAAAAGGCAAAAATATTTTAAATTATTTTATTTTTTAGAAAACAATTTCTGCCTCTTGAGAGATAAAAAAAAAATGATAGTTCCCAGAGTGTTATCAAAGTTTTCTTCCTTTTCACACATTGCTTCACAGAGGAAAGCCAGAAGCTGTTTTTCCCAAGTGTTCTGGGATGTGCAGCATCAGTCCAGCACAGGAGCCTTGGAAACGCTACTTTACTCTTCCGTAGGTGTTGAAAGGCTTCTAAAGAAAAGAACAAATCTCACTTCTTGGGGAACGGCATGTGCCCAATCTTGCAATAAAGTAGATTTCCTCACCACCTCTTTTTCAAAAACACAGCAAGACTTCAGGAGGTAAAAACCCGGAAGCCAAGCAATTTCAGTTGAAGATCAAAATTAATCTAGGTAAAAGGCTGATAGATCAATTATACTTGTGTATGTAGCATACGTATATATACACTGGAAAGTGAAGAGAGTTTATTTGCTGTTTCATTTTCCAAAGGGTTTTCCTAGACTTTCACCTTGTCACACAGACTAAGGTGCCGATAAGTTTTTTTGTATACACTACAAGAAGGTAACACTACTGAAGAGCCACTAAACTTTCAGTTCACCTAATCAACAGCAGCTTTAAAGGCTATCTCTGACTTAACCACCCCCATTCACTTTAACTGGAAAACCTAACGCATTTCTTTCCAGTCACACTGTTTCTGTACCTTCTGCTCCTTAAGATGCCCATGCAAATGAAGTCTGAGAATCAAAGTACTCGAGCGGTTTGTGCATAAGCTAAGTTCCAGTGGACCACTTTTTGCTTGGCATCATAAAAAAAATGTTTGTTCTGATGTACCTGCAGTATCAGGATTTGATGGGGACATAAACTCACTAGGTGTGCATAATCAATTCCATTATGCTAGATAAACTAATAAAAAAAAGTTGTTAGGTGTGAAAAATGTAAGTGCCGCTGCCATTCCTTAAGTGTCTCATTTCAGAATCAGTTATTGTCTGCAGCCAAAGCATAGCTTTTACTCTTGTAGCATCTTAAAATAAAAAATTGAAAGAAAAAACTAAAGCACCATATGCATTATACGGTCCAAAGCACTGATTACAATTTTATTCAACTTCAGTGATACACCTTCTACTGCTACTGTTTTTGAATGCTTCAGCTTCCTGTACCCATATTCAAATAGCAAACCAAGCAGTAGAAGTGACCAACTCTAGCATCAAGTGACTACTGGTGAGAAACTGCATTTCTGCTATTCCATGGTCCTTACAGACTCTCTGATTGCATAAACTTTGTTATTCAACAACTACTGCTCCCGAATCTGAGAAAAACAAGCTGGCTACCTGTCTACTGCTTCCTGTAACTGTTTTTTAAAAGGCCAATTCATTGCTGGGATACAATCCAATCAGGTCAGCATTTATATTTAATCATCCAGTCATAATGCAAGACAATTCAAACAATGGTACAATTGTTAGTTTCTGAGCTTAGTCCCAAACCAAACTAGATTTTCTTTCCCTGTTAAGGTTTCCAGTTTCCTTTGTTCTAACTCTATTAATACAAGAATGATATGCTGTATTCTTGGAAGCATTTAACTTTTGTTTGAACATTCCTGTGGCAGTAAGGTTACATATTGTCACATTAGCTTTCTTCTTGGCTGATGGAAATAAACCTGAATATGTGTCCTGGTTTCGGCTGGGATAGAGTTAATTTTCTGCTTACTAGCTGGTACAGTGCTGTGTTTTGGATTTCATGTGAGAATAATGTTGATAACACACTGATGTTTTAGTTGTTGCCAAGTAGCACTTATCCTAAGTTAAGGCCTTTTCAGTTTCCCATGCTCTGCCAGCAAGCAGGTGTACAAGAAGCTGGGAGGGAGCATAGCCAGGACAGCTGACCCGAACCAGCCAAAGGGATATTCCATACCATGGAATGTCATGCCCAGTATATAAACAGGGGGGAGTTGGCCGGGAAGGGCGGATCGCTGCTCGGGCATCAGTCAGTGGGTGGTGAGCAACTGCATTGTGCATCACTTGTCTTTTCTTGGGTCTAATTTCTCTCTTTTTGTTATATTACTTTTCATTACCATTAATATTTTTTATTATTATTATTGTTAGTATTATATTTTATTTTACTTTAATTATTAAACTGTTCTTATCTCAACCCACGAGTTTTACTTTTTTTCCGATTCTCCTCCCCATCCCACTGGGAGGGGGGAGGAGTGAGAGAGCGGCTGCATGGTGCTTAGTTGCTGGCTGGGGTTAAACCATGACAATATGGTTCTGCATAATGCATAAATTTTAATGGTACCTTTGACCACATCTAAGACTAAAACCCCGTAAAATTCACACAATACGATGCATTTCATAGAACTATCAATGCCATATCGCAAACCTCACAAAACATAAACATCAAACAGAAGGTCTAACTGATACACAAGATAGATAAATAAAAGCTTCAAATGCATTTAAACTTCTGTAACAGTAAGAACCTAATTCAAATTTCTGTTAAAAAATAAGTTAAAAATTGACAATTCAAAAGATATCAAATCTCTATAAAATTAAGCTGTTTTGAGCTTGAAGTCCTATGTTCAGCATCATTCAGATACATGCCACAACAAACAGCTTGATTTATTAGCCAACTCTTAGCTGTTTTCTACTCACACTGGTCATACCTCTCTGCATTCCTTTCCTTCTGTCACCATACTCCTGCCTTCAAGGTCTTAAGCAACTCACCTCTCCCTCTCAAGATGTCTCAACAGCCTACTCAGTCATGCCAGAAAGCATTGTTGAAGTTCACCCCTAAACTTTAACGTGTCTTGCACATACCTAAAATGAAAGCAAAATGTATTGCAAAAGGGAGTTCAGTAATTTCTCTGTCATCCATACAGTAGGATGCATGGATGCAAATGCAAGTCTGTGGATTGCATTTGAAGCATTTAGGTCCATAAGTCTTATACTGATACTCCTCCCAGTACATTTGGAAGAAGGGGAAACAAGCAAACAAACAAACAAAAAAAATCACCAAGCCCCTCCCCACATCTCACTTACCATGAGAAAGTGGATTAAGCCAGCTGCACCTGCTTCAGTAAAACACAGTCAGAATCCCTTTGCACATAGCAAAGTTTCCTCCTCAGGGCCTCCAAAGGAGTATAATTGCTTTTTCAAACAATAAAACTAAGCGTAAATGCTCCCCACGGCCCTGAATTTTTCTGGGACAGTGTCACCAGCAACTTATCATCCAATATAAAGTTGTGTTACACTGAAACTCACCATGTACCTGATGACACTGATAAAACACCTTGAGGTAAGAAAACAACAGAAGGGCAGATGAGAGCGGTAAAATTCAAGTATTTTCCATTCCTTCTCCTCAATCCTTTTCCAAGGTTGGATGTGAAGCTGAAGTATACCATGCAGTTATGTACTAGCGTGTGCCTTTGCTAACGTCCAAACATGTTACAAAGGACATTTCAAACACCCCCCAACTTACGCAGAAATTATACCTACCAACAGTGTTAATGACAGCAGTTAACCAATAACCAATAAATCAACACAAGGGGCAAGGGGCTGAAGTCAGCTGCCCCTTTTCTTTAGTATCAAAATAGTAACTTTCACTTCGCTCATTCATTCCCAAAGCACTAATCCGAGTTTATCTGCAGCCATTCTTGCTTCACTTGAAAGGATTCCAGCAGAACAATTTGAAACTAGAACCCTCGATGCAATCTTTCTACCAAGTCAACACTTCTCATGCATGCAACGTCAATGTAAGGAACTTCAGGATTCGCTCCAACCATTAAATGAAACCAAACTGACACATCCCTATGAAATAGGGCCATTTCCACTGAACTGCAAACTGAAGTACACAAAGAATAAGCTGACCAGAACAAGATCGGCGACTGACAAAAAATTGTATTCCTCCTTTTGCAACTATTAGTCACTTTCATAAACCACATGAGACTTTGAAAAGAACTGGGAAAGAAAAACCAAGAGAATCCTTTTGCATATGTGGCTAAAAGGAAATTAAACATCTCGGAATCATTAAGGTTTAGAAATGCTTCCATTAAGTTACCACCCAGAGCCAAGCTCACTTTGGTAGCAACTGAAAGTTCACTCTCAAGTGAGATTCGGAACAGAAAGTTTTCTTCTTGTGGTCTGAGCCACATAAAAGAGCATTATACACTTCAAGGACCTTCTGACACACAAAGCAGAAGCAAATCATGACAAAGTGTTCTGCTTTTTTCCCATATGAAAGAAAAAGAAGTTATGTACCTGTCTATAGACAACAAGCCTTACAAAAAGGTAAAAAAAAAAGTAATCCCTTTTCAAATCATTGTGATCCAAGAGTTTTAGTCCATCCTTATTGCTGCAGAAGGCATTAGGAACATATCTACTGGCTTCTACAAGGTAAAGCAGGAAAGGAAAGCTTGGAAAAGAATGGAAAATTAAGTCAAATTATTACAGCAGGCAGAGAAGTTAATGGATGAAATTTAATTAATGAAATTCTCTAGTTCAACACCATAGCAACATTAAAATTAAGAAGGCATCATAATAACCTGTCAAACAAGTCACAGAAAATGACAAAACATACTCAACGCATCCCCATATGTCAGACTAGATTGTAAGTATTTCACATACACCGAAGGGACAGCAAAGACTGATGTACCAACAGTACTCTGGTACAGGGCTTTTCACATTTTACCAATAGCTTGACAAATGTGTCTGAGGCACATGACTGAAGATCGCCCCACCTTCTTCCCCCATCTTAACCTATCCTTAAACTTTTTTGGTGCACTGGGCACTGCGCACAAATAGCTAGGGAAGCATAATTGCCAAAGGGGAATTGAGTGCACAGCAGCTACTGGAAATGCCAGTATGCAAATGCCATCTGCAATCAACACTATGTCTTTATAAGTCTGACCCCACGGTTTTTGCAACCTGACCTACTGTAACGCATCATACCAAGATAAAGCACATACAAATATTTGTCAACTGTCAGCAACTGAAAGGGAGTTCCTGCCAAAGTACTGGGTCAGGAACAACATCCCTACTTTGGCACTAAACTGCAAGACTTTCAGGAAACTTTAAGTGCTAGAAAATAAAAATTTATAGCCAAACTGTAACCATTATGTAGTCCACAGACAAAACAATGCAAGTACAATTCTACAAAGAAACAGGAGTTCTGATGGCATCATCTAAGGAGCACGCACACACATGCTACCAATCAGCCATGCTACCGTCACTTCAGTTGCTTTAAAAATGTATCGACTTAACTGTATGAACAGAATAACCAAAACCATTGACCACTTTTCATTTCTGGAATAAAAATTACTTAGGAAAACAAAGCAATCAAAAAAGTAAATTGTTTTTCATCCTGTTCTGCAACTCTTCAAAAAGCTTCTGAAACACTGCCTGGACAGAAGAATCCTCAGCCCTGGCCACTAGAAGAAACCCACATTATTCAGCAGATTTTTGCAGTGCTGGAACATAGAAAGAAGAGCAACCAGTGCCAAGCGCTGACCCTGGCAGCAAGCTGCTCAGTTCAGTCACAGGCCAACAATTTGCCTCTCACAGCTTTGTTTGTGGAGCCTGGAATGACAGTCTAGCTGGACATCCTGCATTCTCTCCGAAAAGCTTATACTGACTAAGAATCATAAGGGGTGAGTGTTCAAAATGCTTTCCCATCACAGAATAGGCATGCATGTGCAAGCGAAAGATATGGCAGGCTGAGTACATACATTATTAAATAATAAATAAATAATGGATAAGTGTATCATTTCTTGTAGCTGTGTAAGGAAGCCGTTAGATCACAGCTGGTTTTTTGCAGGATTTTTTTCTTTTTTGATATTGTGGCTTTTTAACAAGAATCACTTATCCAAAATTCAGTTGTAAAACACTAAGGCAGTATTGTTAATCAGATCTAGAGACTCCAGCAGCAGAATATGTAAAAAGATATTGCTCTCTGATTATTTAATAGGGCATAACACAAGGCACAAACACCCAGAAAGCTGCTGACAAGCATCTGTCTGCTTAGTTAACTGCTACCACTGTAGGCCTTGAAGGAGCATTTTCATCTTTATTGTATTTTTAAGTTACTGGATAGAGATGCCTGGAGGGTTCATGAAGGCATCTCTCCTGCTGTTTAGTAAGTTAGATGATGTTTTATTCTTACATAGCATCAAGAATAATTGCATGTATGTATTAGTTTCCACTGTACATTCCAGCTAAGATGCATTCAGGAACATAATTCTGCCTTAAGGCTGGTATTTGCAGTACATGTCTGTCTTATCAGCACAGATCACACAAAATTGTTGGCGAGTTCTTCATTTTGACAGTAAGAAATACATTCCAAATACTGTTTTAAAATACAAAGTGATTTTAAGTTCATTTGCAGTTTTAACACAGTCATGAATTACATTATACTATTTGGCTCATAAACCCTATACAGTTCAGGTCATTCATAAAAGAGATTCCTGCAGCATCAATGACATCAGCTTCCTAAGAAAATACTGCAACTTACCACTTTGTTACACCAAGGACTCAAAAAACGCTTCCAATGTCAGTTGAATCCTCATTTGTCTTATAGTTCTAATAGTCACAAGCTGTGAAGAACAGAATTCCTAGTATACTCATAAATTTTATATTGTTTGCATAGCTTCATTAAGAAAAACAAAGAGGAAACTAGCAATCATAGCTGTAGTACCTCTGCAGATTATTTTTCTGTCTTTTTCTACAAAATAATGAACAAACTGTTGTTTTTATAAAAGAAACCGAATTGTGGCCTTATTAATAACTGTAATATAAGGAAAATAACCATTGCAGGAGCCACACTGACAACTTGTCCCTACTTAAGCTCAGTACGCGAGAAACATGAGCTCTCGCAGTCTCAAACAACAGGCAGGAGGAAAGATCAGCCAAAGCTCCCTTTTTGCTGACAGAGAAGCTGCCACCGAATTCATAGCCAACACAGCCTAATTCCACGCTGCATGGACTCACAGCTGCAAAACAAAAAGACGCTGCATCCAAACCATTTAATTCCTATTTCTCTACATGAAAGGCAGACCCTGAAACAGTTTGACGAAACCCCATACACTCAGTAGAGACCTGACAACCCACACTTTTTATCAAGCCAACGGAAGTGTTGTCATTAACTTCAAAAGGGCAAGGATTCCACCAATATTGATAAAAGCAGGTCCAAAAAATGTTGCTATTTGAAACAAATGGGAGGAGACTGACAGCACGGTCTACCAGTACACCATTTGCTGAAATGCACTGCAAAGTCTCCTACTTCAGGAACCATTCCATACTATTATGATTTTTGTTTAAATGAAGTATTTAAGCAATAGCCATCTAGAGTGTACATCTAAAGTGTACATCTGTAAACACAAGCTCTGTAACTACTATAGCTCACACATGCAGAGTCAGGCTTTCCATCCATCTCAGGTCAACACATTTAAACCTCATCCCCAAGAGACCTCTGCAAGGCAAGTCACAAACACATTGCATGGATATTTACGCTTCTCTCACCAGAACCATCAGCAAATGATTACACCTACTTACTAAATGTACTGCAGCAACAGACGTGTCAGATACAATGGGATCTGTGTCAAAGAGCTTACAAGACAGATTCAGAAGAGATGAAACAGACAAGTACAGGAGATGATGAAGATAACAGAACAAGAAGGGTGGAGTAAGAGTGGGATAGTTATCCAGATCAACTGCACAACCTTTGCGATTTATTAAAAAAAAAACAAACAACAAACCAACCCAAAACGACCACAAAAAAACCCCACAAACGAACAAGCAAACAAAACAAACAAACAAAAAAACCAACCCAAAACCACACACACTCTGGAAATAATCACATAAAAGAAAGTATCAACTGGTAGCTCACTGATGGCTAATAAATACCGGTAACGTGCAATATGCGATACTGGCTCACACACACAGACTCCGTACACAAAAAGGACACTTACAGTACTCATTATTCTACAAGTCACAGAACAAACTATGAGGCACAAATAAGTTCTGTTTATGGCTTCCATCCACGTTTTAGCGGGGGCGGGGGAGATGACTAGAGATAAACTAAGTTTCCTGCACGCTGGCATGCACACCACACTGCCTCTCCAGTCCTGACAGATAATGCTTGCTACTCCTAGGTGCTTCGTAGCTATATTGATTACAGAAGTTCAGCAACAGGTGAAGGAAAAAAGTTTTCCCATAAAAACTGAACAGTCTTTTTAAAAAAAAAAAAAAAAAAAAGCAGGGAGAGAGGGAGAAGAGGATCTTCTTTTTCAAACTTGGGAGTTTGCTTCTCCATAGAAACAGGGGTATTTTCGGTTAAGACACTGACCTGCATCCTGAGCACAACCACTTTAAAATACAAAATTATGTTTTGTCTTCTGGCGTTCCAGACGCGTTACAAAGAGGCAAGTCCGCGCACCCGGGAGCTGAACGCCCCTCTGCTCCTGCCTGCCGGCCTGAAGCTCCCCGCTCCGAGTTAACTGAAAAAACACGGGATTTCCACCGTCCTTCGGCTCCAGCAGTGTCACTGGCCAGCCGGAGGCGGTGGGGAAGAACGGAGCAAACCCGAAGCCCGCAGCAACCGAGTCCTCCTCCTACGAGCGGCTTCTCCGCCTGAAGGGCGAGCGGTCCCGGCCTGGCTCGGAGGCGCCGCCGCGGCCACAGGTACATTAAGCGGATTTGAAACGCACGTTAACACCTGTAAGTCTTACATACACGCACACGCTCCTCAAACGGTGCCTCAGATGCAACCCCCCCCGCTCACCCCCCCCCTCCTCCGCACACCTCACAGCCCCCGCCCCGCGGCCCCATGGCGGGAGCCGGCCCAGCCGCGGAGCCCCTCCTCTGCCCCCTGCCGCGGCGGGGTCCTGGCCGGGGGGACACTACCACAGCCGGGGCGGGGGATGCCGGCGGGCGAGCCCGGCAGGAGGAGGAGCGCGGTGGGCGACGGGGAGGCTACCGACCTGCTCCGCCCCCCCTGCCGGCTCCCGTGGTTC
The DNA here is from genome assembly GCF_018139145.2 of Gymnogyps californianus. NCBI lineage: Eukaryota > Metazoa > Chordata > Aves > Accipitriformes > Cathartidae > Gymnogyps > Gymnogyps californianus. The sequence goes on along the minus strand of NC_059500.1, from coordinate 47,015,898 downwards.
GCTCCCGGCGGAGCCCTGCGTCGCTCCCATAGTAACATCGCCGGCCCTGCCGCGCCGCCGGCCGCTGCCGCCCGCGGCCCCGGGCGCTAGCCGTCAAATCCGCCAGCCTCGGGCATGCTTCTCCCCCGCCTCGACCCCGCTGCCCGGGAAGGGCCGGAGGAAACCGGTCAGGCCGCTGGTCGGCGGGAGCGGCGCGGGCGAGGGGCTGCGCCGGAGGCCCGAGCGGCGCGTCGGCGGGGGCGGCCGGAGCCCGCCAGGGACAAAGCCGGCACTGAGGAGCCCGCCACAGAGCGACTTTGTACTGGCCGGGGCCCGGCCGCCCTCCGCCGCCAGCCAATCAAGCCTGCAAACGCCCCGGGGAGGCAAAGAAACATTTTCATTCTCCCTGGGAAGAAAAGAATTGTTATTCTCCATTTACAAAAATATTTCTTGTATTCTTGCCCTTGGCAGTGGCCAGTAGCTGACGCCTCTCACAGGGTAAACAGGAGAGATGGGCCCCGTGGTCCAAGCCCGGACAGCATTTCTGACATGAGGCTTTCAGACGGTATCCACAGCCCTGTTTTGTCAAACAGAAACGCACCAGTCATTTCTACCTTTTCTGTTTGTGTGTTTTTAGGCGGACACAGATTTGAAAGTGTGTCGTCCCCTCCCCCCCCATGGCTTCCCCAAGCCTGCAGCCTCGGCCAGGTTTCCTTCCCACCACCTAACAGCCCTTCCACATCAGTCTCAAAGTCAACACTGGTGCTCTTAATTCAGAGGCTGAATTGCTTCGTTTTGAGGCTGTAATTACATATTTTAAAAAAGCATGTTCTTGAGGTAACAGTATTCTCAAGAGCTTGCAGGACTGGTCACTAAAAGCACTAAGGAGGAGAAGACTGGCAGAAGTTCAATCACACTTGTATTCAGAAATAAAGATTTCTTTCCCAGTGCTACTGTCTTCCTGGAGTTACATTATTTTGGGTGGATGAGTCAATACTTGAATCAACTCTTGGAAGGAAGAAATTAAGAATGAGGACAAACTGTAAGGAAAGAGCTTTCTTAAGCCAACACTTTAAAAAAAAGAATGCAAACAGCATGTTACTTTGTATGGCCTACCCTCAAATTTGGAGGGAAAAAGGTAGGAAAATGCCAAAGCATGAACTTGGCTCTTCTTTCATCTGCTCCCTCCTCTCAGTTTTACAAGGGAGTGATACCATCCCACGTTTGTTGCAACACTAGCAGTCCGGTATACAACGCAAGGTCAAGACCACTTGGAAAAATGAAGCGCAGGGGGCCAGGCTCCTCACACACATGGCGTTCTGTGATAGCATCTGGCATCAAGAATTTCTCCATGAGCCACAGCAGGGCAAGGCAAAACAGCTGCCACTCTCCGCACATCTCTGCAATGTGGAGGCAACTTTCCAAAGAGCTAGCACTGGCTGGCAACATCAGCATAAGATATTACGCCATGGCATCAGCAGAGAAAGCCACTGTCCAATACTTACCTCCTTGAAATGACAAGACACAATGAAAACAACATGAGCTGGTTTTCGCTTTGATAGGATATGATAGGATTTTGCTGCAGATAACCACATAGCTTTAGATGCAAGATCAATTTTTGGTTTTAGCCAGATGGCAAGTACTTTTTCAAAGAGAGCAGTTGTCAAAGTGGGACAGGGAAAGGAGAAGCCATTAGATCCCTGTGACTGCAGTCTCTCAACACATGTAACAAGTTTGCGGCAGCATGAAGTAGAACACCAGCCTCCTGCAGCCGCCTCCCTCCACGCAGGCTCTGGCAGAAGATGAAGAGCTAGCACTCAATTCCCCCACTAGATACAGCCTATTGGGGAGTGCAGGCAGTGCCAGTCAGAGCAAAGTAAGGGTCTGCCTATCCTGTCCAAGGCCAAGGAGGATTACTTCTTGTTCCAGACAAAAGCTGTGGCTTGGCCTAAAGTCCGCTTTTGGCATGTTCTGTGACTTTATCAAAGCCACATGGTGTTACCACTCATAGTGGTGTTATCAGGCTATACCTCCCTGAGCTGTAGGGCAGCAACCAAGGTTAACACACTTAGCTACCCTGAGGTAAGTGCAACACAGATGCAGGAACGGACCACAGTTACGCAAGCAAAATAGGCCCATTTTCAATCCCTTACCACAAATCATCACCTGGGAAGGGCCTATCAGTTTGTCTCCATTCAGTTTCCTGCAATAACAGATGGGAAACAATCCATGTAGGCTTATCAAAATATTTCCCATGTTTGTCCATAAAATTTCACTTGTAAGAGTACAGAGGACACCTATCTTGTCCTGCTTTCTTATTTCTTTTCTCAAACCAAACAGCTACTCTGCCACAATGGGCAGATAAATCATCCCATACTAGCCTGCAAATGTGAGCAGTAAGTGACCTCTAGCACTCATGCTCACGCTAGAGCTTGGCCAAGTGCCCAGATGGCCATACTGATGGCATAGACTGATGTAACTATCAACATAATCACAATTTACAAGTTACTTATCCTGCAATACAACCACAGAGAACAGACTTTCAGGCCTTCCTGGGTACTTTCTGCCCTTTGACTGAGCTATCCTCCCAAGGTGGATACACAGGTAGGCCTTACAACAGGAGGATGATGCCACCTAAACCAAAAATGGAAGGATACAAGATACCAGTGTAATCAGCGACAAGAGCTGCAGGAACTCCTCGGGCACCACAAGTTCCTGCCTCCCGTGGCAAGAAAAGGGAGAACAGGTACTCAAAGGACCCAATTCACCTAACAGCTATTCCACAGGAGGCCGAAGGAAAATAAAACCAAACCCCTAAATTGGAGCTCAAAGAAGCCCATCTTTAAGTGTATCATTAGACATAACTTCTCCTCCTGACTCAGCTTCTCTTAAACGCCACAAGACCCTGCATTGTGGATCACAAGCGACTACACAGAATACCTACAAACTAGCCAAAACTGACCTGGGACAGCAGCACAAGCAGAAGAGGGGCAGGAGACCCAGCAAAATGGTCTGTTCTGTCTATGCAGGTCTCCACACACTCCAGAGCATTTGGAGGCACGGCTGCATGCACTTTTCATTCATTGTCTCCCTTTGAAACAGGAGGCACAGGTACAGTTGTAGTCAGTCCTCGAAGGGATACCACATCATGAAGAGTAAAAGCTGGGTACCAACACCATGTCAAAAATCACACAAATTGGGCTATAAACGTGCAGCTCTGTCCTCTGCAGTGTTTAGGACCAGCTGTTCTGCATGTGCAATAACTGTACAAAGCAGTATCACGTGGAGGGGATATCATGAAATGTTATGTAGGTGTGTAGAGATTTTAAAATTAACTTCCATGTAAAGATTAATTGGTGTTAACTCTATGAGAAACATGCAAATAACTTCTGGTTCACCACATTTCCCATTGAGATTTTTAGTTTACGTAACCAAGGCAGACATTGTTTGCCTACAATCAGATTGAATCTATGGTCTGTGTAGCACTAATTTAGAGAGATCGCTTGCTGTAGCTTGAGTCATGCAAAACCTAGGACATATTCCATAAATTATCTAATGCTATTGTAAATGAAGCAGTTGTGCTGCTTCCAGCATCAGCAGAGGGAACACTCATTTAACACTACAGGATGTAAATTTAAAACAAGCAGCTGCCTCTCACAGTTACTCCTGCCAACCAAGTAAGGCTATTCAGCAACTTACCTGCAGCAACCAAGATTGGTTACCATGCTGTGATTCAGGTTCTCTCTGCCTCCCCACCACCATCAAGCCTTTTAACTGGCCCCTCTGACAATCAGTTCTTTTTCTTTTTTTTAAATGTGAAAGTTCAACACTTAGTAGTGCTGCTAGACAGCACGGCAAACAGGCAACCTCCTTAAAGAACTGGGAACTGATTTCAGCAAGAGATATTGGGAATGTAGGCTGGTAGTCCAGTTGTTAAACTGCCTGAACAGAGATGTCAGTTTTGCTTTTGTTTTTAAGCAAGTGCTCATGATCCTCTGATGAAAGGCACTGTAGGAGTTTCTAAAAATAGCATGTTGCCAAACAGCCTTTCCCCCTTCCCTTCCAGGCAATCTCTTTAGACTGCTGTTTGTCATCAGCCTGCAAAATCACGCAAATCAGTCAGCCCAGTCCTACTTAAATGATTCATAAATCCAATTACATCTGCTTCTTTATATAGTAAACTGGGCCCTAACAGATTCAACCTTCAAGATTAGAGGATGTGTAGGTAGGTGACCTCTGACTCTTGAACTGCTCAGGAGCTATGTATGGTTCAAACACGCAGCTCTACACTGGGGTTGTCAGATGTATGGCACAGTAATCTTAATCTCTGTCTTGGGGGGGACTGGAGAAGAGAAGCCATGAATACTATCTCCACTTGTTACCATGTGTAGAAGTGAATCCAATGGAGGGCCACCAAGATGGTGGCAGCTGAAGCACTGGCCCTGCCAGAGGAGGCTGTGGCAGCTGGGCTTGTTCAGCCTGGAGGAAGGATGGCTTCGGGACACCTAACAGCAGCCCATTGGCGCTGACGAGAGGAGATTGAGGAGATGCAGCCAGGTTCTTAACAGTGGTGCGTGGTGGGAGGATAGGAAACGATGGGCAAAAGCTCAAACAAGAAAGGTTCAGATGGATATAAGGAGAAAAAATTTTCCCCATGAGGGCAGCCAAGTCATGGACCCAGGGCACAGAGAGGTTGTACCATCTTTGTCCTTGGAGGTTTTCAAACCCCAACTGGGTAAAGTCCCAAGCAACCTGTTCTGATCTCACAGCTGACCCTGTTTTTGCAAAAGGTTGGAAACCTAGAAACCTCCTGAGGTCTCCTTCCACCTGAATTAGCCTATCATTCCTGGGTTACTGCATGACTCAAGTGACAGCTTAAAGCAGAGTGACATGTTCATTATCCTGCCCCTTGTCTCCACTTCCGAAGTACAGCTTGTGATTATGCAGCATAAAGACTTTGGCATGCAGCTTGCAGGGTCCAGTACGTTGGCCGTCCCTGGGCTAGGGTGAGGATGCACAGCTATACACACTTTCCAGGTTTCAAAGCAGCAATTCTAAGGCTGTTATTTTAGAAAGCACAGATGTCCCTGGAAGAAACACAGAGCCCAACATAAACAGCATTGCACACTTCATACATACTTTTTCTGGGGTAATCAACAGCACAAAATCCTCTGTGGCTCACCCGGCCACCTATTTTGACGTTCTCATGGTAAGGTTTTTTTTTTTTTTTTTTTTAAACCTAGACATACAGATTTACCTAGACGCTTCAAATCAACAAAATTTAAAACATGCAGATAATGATTTAGAGCAAGCACTGTTCTAAGCCAATTATAAACTCAATTTCAAGTTCACAAAAAATGAAAAAAATTTGTGACAAACACTGGTTTATGCTGAACAACTAGGAACAGCACTAGACACATTAACAGTATGAAATACAGTAATATTTTTCTCAACAATTTTGAAATATTAGTCATCAGTTCTACTAGATCTCACATCAGTGTGATGTGATCTACTAGATCTCACATCAGTGTGATGTCATCTACTAGATCTCACATCAGTGTGATGTCATCTACTAGATCTCACATCAGTGTGATTTTTTTTGATGTCATCTACTAGATCTCACATCAGTGTGATGTCATCTACTAGATCTCACATCAGTGTGATGTCATCTACTAGATCTCACATCAGTGTGATGTCATCTACTAGATCTCACATCAGTGTGATGTCATCTACTAGATCTCACATCAGTGTGATGTCATCTACTAGATCTCACATCATCTCACATCATTCTGTGAAAAAACAGCAGAAGACTGCTTGTTTTGTTTGTTGCTACATCTTTGCAAAGAATATGCAAATTAGAAAATACAGATGTATAGCACGTTTCACAGGATAGATAAAAAGCATCATGAGAATATGTAAAGGTGTTTGATAATAGTCAATAAAAAATGATAGTGGGGAGAATGAAGAAATACAGTCTATTCTAAACACATTTTCATCTGTGCAATGTTTTGAACTACACTGCAGTGTCTTGAAAATTACACTGGTAAGTAAGGCAAGCAAATGAAATAGCGTGACCTATTGCTAGAAAAGTGAAACGGGGACTTAACGGTGACTCTACCTGACACCCCCCCCCCCCCCCCCAACACTTCCTCTACAGACTATGCAAATTGAAGTAACTTTCTTCGGCATAAGCACTTTGACCTATATTCATTTAAGACGCTACAAAAGCTAGTACTGTTATTCTAAAGAATTAAATAACGAAGTAGTTTAAACACATTCAAACCACACAAGTGTGTACTGTTTTTCTCCTCAAACACCGTACAAAAGTGCGTATCAACACTTGAAAGGAAATCTCTTCCCCACCCCCAACTTGTTCATTTTAAACAGAAGGCACCACATTGAGCACATTGTTTGAACATTCATTTTGCTTACATCTCATTTCCTTCCTCTCTTCTCCATGCTTCTTGATTACTCCTTGCAAGGCTGTGAAACAATCCTCTGCTTTTAGCAATTTATCTGCCTTCCCTCACTAGAAGTCAAGCCCTACAACATCAAAAACTTTACCATGGTAATCAACTGTTACAGCTCAAATTAATTAAGACAACACAATAAAGAAAACAAAGATCCCATTCTCATGGAGATCATTATACTTACTAAGAATCTGCAGAACGCACAAGATGTTAACATACACAAAACTTTGTTAATTTTTTTTCTGATACAGAGGTTAATTTAAAAAACAAAGCTCCAGACAGCAATTCTTCAGCCAAGTTAGTCCTTTAGAGCACTAAAACTATGCTTCAAAGCTCTGCCTCTCCCCATCCTATTTATACTGGCAAACCTCCTGCTGACGATCTCATTAAGAAACAAAGCAGTTCTGCAGCCCTATTCAGTAACAGCAAGGTCCCAGCTAGGGTACTGTGCTCACTTTTGGGTGCTGTTTTTCAGGAAGGACTGAAATGAGCTGGTGAGAGTCCACGGGAGAACAGTGAGAACAATCATCAGGGAGAAAGCAGATGGACACAGCCACCCCAGTCAGTGTTCACCCCTGAACACTTGCCAGTTCCACAACTCCTGGGAGCCCATGGGCAAGGTGGCTGCAAGGATGCAGCTTCTGAGGCATCCTTCTCTAGTGGATACATGGTTCTGGAGTTTCTTTCGCCCAGGAGCTGGGCTTGCAAGTATCCACATTCCCTGGTGTAAGGTTTGCATACCGTACCATATCCTTCAAAGTTTTTTATTTTGAGGAAAATGCTAGAGTCCGCTGGAGACCTCAACTGGGACATTCCTGCCTAGCTACACCTCACTGATATTCTCGTATCGTATTTCCCCTCCCTACAGTGCCCTAAGTGAACAGGGCTTGCTTGTTTTCTTATATAATGCCAACTTTAATTTTTTTTCTTCTTTTCATCATGTCTTTAGAGTCTTATTAACTAGCATCCTCTCTCCTCACTCCCAGAACATTAAACTAACGGGTGAGTAGCTTTGGTTAAGTGTATCACAAATTAGAAAGACACAACAACTGATATTCACATTTCCAAGTAAATTACTAAAGCAGCAATAGCTATTCATCTCTCAAGAATGAAAGATAAGTCAATTACAGTTTTGCAACACACCAGCATAAAATTCGCTCTCTTAAAATTGTCATCTGTTAAGGACTTAAAAAAACAAGCTAAGCATGTTTGATCAACACATAAAACTAAGGACACATTTTATATTCTCTCTGGAAGCACTTGAGAAAAGGTTTCAAAAGCAAGGTTAAGATGCCAAAAGGATCATATTTACCTTAATGATGTACTATAAGAAAATATGCAGCAAAACAACTCTCCCTGTGTGTGGCTATTCTGTTTCCCAGGACTCTACTGAGTCACTAGGCAATTCTCATTAATATTACCCTCTGTGCTTGAAGTAATTTATTTATCCCTAAATCCATGCTAAATATTTATATTTGCTGAAGACATCACCATAGATTAAATCCATTCTTTACCAATGTTTAGCTAAGAGATGAACTAGTACAGGCCTGTGCATTATTATTTGCATAACTTTAGCAGACTATTGAGTGCATTGCAGAAGTCTCTCCTGTTCGGGAGGCCTGTTGCACATTATCAAGCTTTCAGCAAATGTGTGTGTGCTCATTCTAAGTTGCTTTGGGAATCCAAAAGAACTACTTCTGATTTCAACATGTTACTCTATTAAGTACAGTTTCTTAAAACCTTTTAAAAACATAGCTAAAAGAATGAACATTATAGGTAGCACATGACAAGAATCCGTCGTTTTAAACTATTGGCCAGTTCTAACTGATGCAACTTGACTAGTACCTTGTGAGGAATGATGATTTTTGAGTGTCTCTGTCTACTTGCTGTGAGATGCTTTGGGCTTGATGTACAGCTGTGCTCCCAGTCCCACTCACAAGGAGATGGCAGTGCAGTAGTTTGCTCCCTGAAAAACAAAGTCTCATGTAAGTCATGCACAATCACAAAAGAGTGACTGTGAAGCCTGGGACACTGAAGTGCTAGAGATAAAGAGGATATAAAATACATTTCCTTTGTTAGTTTAGCATGCTTTAGCTTCCCTGGCAATCAAGTGGAAACAATGCTTGAATAAAGGAGATACTCGGTAGTATTTACACTTGCAGCAACACTGCAAACTTCAATTGAAGCACTGTCTCTCATCAGGCATCCACGCAAGCCTGCACACAAGGCAGCAAAGCATTTTTGCAAACTAAATAGGGTATAGACAGGAAGCGTGCTTATATTCCCTTTGTTGCACTGGTCCTCTCCACAAGGCATTTGGGCTTTTTGTTTTAATTTAGTCTTAGTCCGATAGCTTAGCTTGCGCAAGATTGTACAAAGTTAAGCTAGTAAGAGCATTGTATCTTGAACATAACCTCAGTAAGAACAATCCGATACATGCGCTCCAGTGACTTCAGTTGGTAACTTAAGAACTCCAGTTGCAAATGATAGAAAAGAAACAATTCCCAATGTCATTTTCTACTCCTTCTCCTGCTCAATAGGCCTCAGCTACCGCTCTTCTGCACAAGCAGTATGTTAGCTTCCATTCAGCATCCCTGTCAGAACACTCCTCCTCTCCCCCACCCCTTGTCCTAGCCCTTGATTATCCTGTGTAGGAAAACAGAAAATGAATGGTTTAACTAAGATGAAGGAGGAACTTTTGACAGAAATAGAAACAGAAGCCAGTGGTTAGGGTTTGTTGGTTGGGTTTTGTTTTTAGAAGAGAACCAACACACATCTTGATCATCTTAATTCCTCTCAAAGAGCATCTTTCCAAAGTGTTCCATCTTCAAAGAAGGATATAGACAGACTTCCCTAGAAGAGTATCTTATCCATACTCGTAACAGGTTTGGGTTTGGGTTTTTTTCTCTCCAATGTATATGGCTTTTTTTAATTCTGGTTAATACTCCATTAGCTATTTCTAGATAGCAGGACAGCCATAAGAAAGAGATACTGAAAGAATTCTGCAGAACTTCCTCAATTATCTACAAGCCTACCCCACATTTTATTGATGTGTCTTGTGTGTGGCATCCACTTTTCCTGAGCACAATCATAGTGAGGTTGCAGGTTCAAAAGAGCAAACTTAAAACTTCTAAGATATTTTAAAAATATATTTGATCTCAGATTAACTTCTTAAAAACTTCAAAAATGCAAGCACCTGCCAGACATCACATTGTGAAACTAGAAGGTCCTTTTCCCTCTCACTGATTCTTCCAGCATAAAAGCACCTTTCTAAAAGTAATAAACTACTGTTTTAAATCAAGGCATGATTTTGGAAGTCACAGAACAAAAGGATGCTTAATATGGGTTTCCATGATCACCAAAGAGCAGCAAGAGCCATGCTATGCATTATGAACAAACATCAGCTTTATTGTTCCAGGCCGTGCACAGAATGCTAATCTGGAGGCTGCAGGAAAGTTACACAAGCAAGCTAAACCCAAACTACCACTGCTATCATCATTTTGCCTCTGCGTGAAGATGCCAAGTTATAAATATCGATCTGTCGCAGAAATCGCATCACTATTCCAAGCAAAAATGGAGGTAGAAAAACATACTTTATAATGCCTTTGATATGAAAATGTAAATGAATGCCTTAGCAAAATAACATATTTGCCTTTCCCACTTTCTTTTGCACCTTAATCTGCGTTTTTAATCAGGATTTTCACAACTTTCAAGTGATGGCGTGGAGCTGGCATCACACTCTAATGCTGGGGGTTTTTTTTTAGGAGATGATTAAGAGAAATAAAGGAAGTATTTGAGTTAAGCATGCACCTGAATTTGTGCAGTGAGGAGATGACAGATGAGGATCTCTATATCCTACATTCAGTATTAGGTTTTTGGAAACTGTCTCGTGTTATTTCTCCCCCCCCCCACTTTTAAAACACCTTTTTTATATGAATGTGACAGGGTACCTCTAGAAGTTGAGTGATAAACTGATGTTAGCAAAGTGAGTTATTAATTTGCTTATTCCAGTTGTACAGAATAAGTAGTCTGCAGCTACAAGAAGAAAAGCGCTTTTTTCTTCAACTCACAGTTTAGTTTGCCACAATTGCTGGTTACCAACCTTTAGTTCCCTGAAAGTTCTAATGAAAACATAAAAGGGATCCCTATTACAGTCCAATGACAACAGCTTTTCTGCTTTTGTGAAACTGTTGGAATGGCAAATCCAAACATAATCCAAATACATCTTAACCAGTTTGGAATTCCAAGTGTGTACAACAATTGCATTAAGCAAACCTCTCCCTGAAAGGAAGGAGATGCCCGATTAAGAATGTTGGAAATAAAAACAAACATTAACAGGGTAATGTCTTTTGCACTTTGATACTAACACTCAGTAGTAGATGAAAGCCAAGCAGACCCAGTTGCAAAATAAAAAATAATGGATACTACTTTTAGCAAGTTTCATTTTTAGATGGCTTGTTTCAAGCTGTGATTCTGGCCAAACAAACCTACTTGAAAACAAAGAGGAATTCTGCAGGAATGTACCATCGCTTTCCAGCACACCTCCTCAAAGTATCAAGAGCAATCATGTACCGTTTTATCAACATGTGAAGGGTGGCTGCAAAATTCAAAGAGATTGGCATGTAAATAACTTACATGAAACAATCAAAGGAAGTCACAGTCTAGGATACTCCACTGTCCTGTGTCCAAATACATTGTACTAAGAACCCCTTTTAATGGGCAGAATTTTAACAAAGAGCCTACAAGCACTCTTTAACATGATACCAGAAACTCAGGACCAACTTGAAGAGTACTTGTGTTGATAAGAGGCTGGGAACTGTTGGCATCAGCTATTTTCCAGACTAGTTTTTGTGGTTTTGGTGATACAACTGAAAAAAAAAATCATATGGTACACTGTATTTTAATTGCTTTTACTGTTGGTGCCACCATTAGAGGAGTGCTCTTGTGAAAAAATTATAGGATAAATCTGAGTTCAGTTACAGCCAAACAGTCACAGTTTTACTCCAAGCTTTTCGTCAAAGTCTTGCTTATACAAAACTATTCCAAACCAGCAGAAACACATTAATTGCTCTTGAACAAAAGCCTTTCACATTTTGCACTCCTCTGCAATGTCTGAAACAAGGTGACAGCATTCTAATGCATAACAAAAATACGAGAGACTAGAAGCACTGTGAAGACACCCATCCATCGATGCTACTCATATAGGGGCAGGTGGGAGAGAATCACAATCCCCTTTCACACCCACCATAACTTTTTCAGGGAAACAGTTATGAACAGAAAAAATTTTCCGAAGCCTAATACTCAAGTTGTGTGGTACAAGAAAGCACTCTGGATTGTTTTTAACAAAACCAGAATGCTCAGTATGTCACATTTTGAACATTAATAGCCTTAACTGACTTTTAATAACTAAAACTCTCCTTTAGGGAAACATTCCTAAATATGATGAACTCCTGCTTCCTAGCAGAGAAGGGAAGTTGCACACACAGAGAAAAGCATTTTTCTTTTCCACTTTCAGAAGCTGCTACTTCTCTCATGGATAAACTTAGAATATGTTTATTTTTAAATGAGGGGGAGGGGAATGCACACATACACACATCAGGTTAGTAGTAAGCAATAAACACAAAACAACCATTTCATTTTCATTCTGATTAGTATACACCTGTTTATTCTTTCCGTTCTTCAGCAAACTCCTAATGTAGAAATAACACCTTCTCCTACTTACTCTACTAGCCAAAGACAAGAAGTACACAGAAATCTCTAACGAAACCACAAAGTTTAATCACAACTGCAGAAGATACACTGTTTGGAAGGTACAAGAAAAAAGATTTCCTGTTTTATGAATGACTCTCCTCTTTTCTGATAACAAGTTTTAAAATTGCATGATTCAAGGTGAACACAGGTTTTCCCATACTTACTTACTGATTGCTTTTTAACACTTACCCTGGATGTTGCCACAGATTTGCATGTCTACCCTCAGGAAGCAGCTCCCTCTTGTTAAGGGGAGTAATACCTATCGCTGCTTCTAAAATAGTTCTGTATTTCTTGTACCGCATCCTACCTCTCTCAAGAGTTCCACCACTCTAAGTTATCATCCAAATGCAGACGCTGCAACTGAAGTCATGCCTCTTCACTTATCTGAACTGCTGCTTTTTAAAACATGCTTCAAGTTTGAAGCATAAAAATAATGCTTTTTCCCCTCTCCCAGGCTTGGAGAGTTAGCAGGAGAGAGAAACCAAAGAAAAACTCCTACCAGATTCCCCGGAAACGTCATTGTTACATAATTCGATCTTTGAATAAGACACTAATGAAAATGACTGAAGAGACAATCACGGTTCTAAGCCTGGCCGGATAATGTACACTCTCCAATTGACTAATCCTTTGCTAAATCTCTGCTGTCTATAATCTTTCAAGTACTAATGGAGCACTAGGTAACTTCTCTGTCAAATCCATCCAGGGAATAAGAGAGATCTGCATAGAAAACTTCAGATTGTTTCAGACACTGTGACAGCCAAAAATAGCTTTTGCTACAACTTTTCTCCTCAGCACCAGAAAGCTCTGTACATTGGAAGCGTTAGAAGGGATTTATCCCATCTGCTTAGAAAAGGCACGGAGCAACGTTTCCTTACGTGGCTTGTATGGAATTAAGCAAGCTAGAGACTCCCATTATGATACCTACTAGTCATTCAAACATGCCTCGCATAATGCCAGAAGCCACTTTCCATGTCAAAATTGTTCTAGCCATGAGGTAAGTAACTGTGCGTGCCAAAGACCTCAGGTACTAACTACAAAGGTGGAGACAGATGTACACGTTCAAGTAACAGTGACATTCTGGAAACGCTGCAGTACTGTCAAATTGCAGTATTAAAAGAGACGTACTTGATTGCAAAAAGAATAACTAAGGAAATGTTGTAATGCTACTTAGATACTAAGATAGTAAGATATAAATGTTTTATATATAATTATCTATATAAATACTATGTACTTACGCAGTAATATAAAAATGTAAAAAGAACAGATCAGACAGAAAGACTGAAGACTTCAGCCACAACTCCCTCTGTAAATTGTGCATTTTAGTTATTCCCTAGTATTATTACACGTCTGTATTTGTGTTGGTGTGACTTCGTATTGCACGCTACTTATTTGGAAACTGTTAAGATGAAAACCGCTAGTTTTCATTAGTTATACTGCAAGTTTTCATTAGTTATACTGCAAAATATTCAGCTCTTAACAACAAGATTTGTATAACCATTGCCAGGTCCTGTGTTACTTAAATCCTGTGTTACCTGTATTTGGTGTTTAATATTCAGTCACATTTGCAGGTTATGTTAACATATGCACACACTGAACTACCTCAAGTTATTACTAAATAGTAATCCGTGGGACTGATCTTAGAAGAGCAAAATAAAATCAAGCATCTTTTAGATTCAGGGAGTACCACTACAAACAACTGTCAGAGGGAAAAATTTAGTTTTCACCTACCTAGTTGCATGCTGATATGTAAGGAATATGCAGTCTGAAAATTTGTGATGTTAAGAAAATTAATATATTAAAAACACAAAAATGAAATTAAGCAAAAAATTACATCTCCAGGTCCAAAAAAACCACTTAACTACAACTTCAAACATCTGTATACAAAGTATTAAGAAGCTTAGGAAAGCGAAGTACTACTAGAAGTCTGCAAGCACAGCTAACGCCATTAAGCCTGCACACATCCTGACTTCTGATAGCTTTGGCAGCAATATTGCAAAGTCAGTACTGACTAGGAAAAGACAAGACAAGAAGTGGGCAGTTTTTTGGCTATTCCAGTTTTTAAGAATCTTCTGACTGTACTAGTCCATGACAAAATTCAATTTTACTTAAACGCAGCAACATTTTGATAAAATCCAGTATTCCCTCAAAGTCAGTTTTGTTAGCAACATCAGTATTACCACAATTTCTCCTATGAAGTTTTGGTACTTCTTCCTGTCCCCTCCCCTTAACACTTTTTTAACCCTAAATTTTCCCCTTATAGATCTAAGAAACAGTTCTTACAAAAACTTCCCCAAAGTACTTTTCAAAGCCAGAGTCCTATGCAAAGTCTAAAAAGCATTTAGTGCAGCTCTGGTCTTTTGTTTCTTTGGGCAAAGCCTATTAATTCTGACTACAACAGGCGCCCCACAACTAGCCCTTGTACACAGAGAAGCCAAGCTCACACAATCAGCACAACTTACTCCCAAGTACTGCTAAATGGTTCATGAAATCTCCAGGGAGATTTACCTAGAGGGAGTAAGACTGACTCACAGTTTATTAACTTCCTTCAACTTTATTTGAAAACAGAAATTCAAAGCTGCTGGTACATCCATTGTTAGTGAAGGATGGCTTTTGCAGAGCAAACAAAAGGTCTAAAACATACCTTCATCCATTGTTTTCTGTTGGGGAGTTACCATCCACTCCCCTTCTTCTGGCTTTGTATTTTTTCAGGAAAAATGAACACCAAGTTTTATTGGAAAGAACATAGCAGAACTTTCCTAACTGGGAACATGCAAGTGAACAAACATAATCTAAGAATTAAGCTGTTAAGAAAAATACTTGTGTCAACTTCAGGAACTCATGTTCCTCAGACAAATCCAAAAACATAACAGTAAGAAACCGCCTCACAGTTCAGCTAAAAAGATTCTTTGCTTATTCACTATATTTGCATTCTCTCCTAACCTTCTCCCTACAGATCTCTCACATTAATTACTAATTAGTTTACAAAGCAAAGAAAACACAATAACATGCATTTCTAGCAAACTGATATAGTGCATTGTGACAACAAACCAAAAGGCTTGGAGCACTTATCATAGCCTTACCAAGCTACACTGGCTATAGGGAAAGAGGACTCCATGAAAACTGTCAGCTTTTCTTTCTGTTCCAAAGTTCCCTACTCTTTTCTGTGCTTCCTTAGCTGAAACAGGGAAAAAAACCCACCAATGTTTCAGTCTTGGGGCAGTGATTTCAATCCGGCTGAAATTCTACAGATGACTTTTGCAAAAGCAGTTCTGAAGTTTGCTTCTTTTCATTCACACTGTAAAAACTGTGGACTCAATTGCAGTGGATGGTTTGGAAAGTAAGACGTATTTCCGGGAATGGGGAAAGAATGACAGAAGCTCTGTCAGCGTTAAAGAAACATTTATGAGATCAAAGCAAAAGCTTCCTTTTGCTCTAATCCTTGACAGATGAAAACAGAGTCATACTCCCTTAATTAGATGTAGGGCATACTTCATGTAAACCGATGACAGAAGCATGATCACATCTTCAGTCACTTCAGACCCAACTACAAAGGAGACAGCCATTGCCCAACGTAGCCACAAATTACTTTCCATCTTTGGAAACAGACAAAATCCTTTTCTTTCTTGTCTCTCAACAAAAATCTCTGTAACACATACAGCCCGAAGAATTCTCTTATGAAGAGAGCAAAGAAACAAAGGTCTTTTCCTACATGGTTTTTCTCGGGTGACAAGAATAACTATGACAGACAATTGTTAACTCCCAGAACATACATGTGTTTTGTTTGGGCCATATAGCTAAGAAATAGCTGGAAAAATAATCAACGCGTATGTAGAGCTTGTTCTGTTGAAACAATCTTGAGGTAAAGGAGCATCAAGGATCAGACTGGGGGCATGGGGTGGGAATGGTTTCATGGAAAGAGAAGAGGAGGACCTGGAAACTTCTTTCACACAGCCTTCATGGATTGCAGTTGCTTTTGGCCCCTCCTTAGAGATAGTCTCTTGCCTCAACAGTCCATATGTTCCTGGAGATTCTCAGAATCAGCTTATACAAAGTTGTGCTAAGGAGGCTAGAGACACCAGCAGTCAAATCTGCTGGCTATTAAGCAGAGCTAGATGATGAAGCAGATGTTAGAATAGAGAGAGCAAGCCCGACTACAGACAGCCTGGCTGTTAACAGTGACATGCAGGAGAGATTTATGAGTTTTCTGTAATATCTCTTTAAAAAAAGACTAATGAGGCAAAGCAAATAACAAATAGCTTGAACAAATATGTGAAACGTTGGTTTAGATGAAGCTGAACGCTGTTGAGTTCAGGCTTGGTTTATCGATACAATGCAGGCTGATGTTAAAGAATTAGTTTGATATGATAGAGTAATGACAACAAAATGCTTTTGGGAGAGGTATTATTGAGTCAATCTGAGGAAAAATCCAAAGTGGTCCAAAATATCTGAACTCATGCCTAGCTGTCCTCGTTTCAGCTGGGATAGAGTTAATTTTCCTCTTAGTAGCTGGTACAGTGCTGTGTTTTGGATTTCGTGTGAGAACAATGTTGATAACACTCTGATGTTTTAATTGTTGCTAAGCAGCGCTTATCTTAAGTTAAGGATTTTTCAGTTTCTCATGCTCTGCCAGCAAGCAGGTGCGCAAGAAGCTGGGAGGAGGCATAGCCGGGGCAGCTGACCCGAACCAGCCAAAGGGGTATTCCATACCACAGAACATCATGCTCAGTATATAAACAGGGGGGAGTTGGCCAGGGTGGGGAGATCGCTGCTCGGGCATCAGCCAGCAGGTGGTGAGCAACAGCATTGTGCATCACTGTTTTTTTCCTTGAGTTTTAGTTGGGCTTTTTTTCCCCTTTTTTTTGTTATATTCCTTTTCATCACTATTATTATTATATTTCATTATTACTATTGCTAGTATTGTATTTTACTTTAGTTATTAAACTGTTCTTATCTCAGCCCACAAGTTTTACCTTCTTTCCTGATTCTCTTCCCCATCCCACTGGGAGGGGGCAGGAGTGAGGGAGCAGCTGCGTGCTGCTTAGTTGCTGGCTGGGTTTAAAACACGACACTAGCTTAATGAAAACATACCCACACCTAACTAGACATCCTAAATCTGACATTTCACATGTATATAGACCACACCCAAGATAATCTGCATACCTTTAAGAAATAAAAAGAAATTTCTCAAAAATAGTTCTGGATTGCTGGTGCAAAACAGAAGCAAAGACAACAGCATGGAAAGGGAGCAGGCATTGGGAAAAATCAGAACAAAAGGCGATTAATATTTTTCCGTGCGCACTTCTTATTGGCCCTACTATTGCATCACACAGTATTTTTGTCTGTCATTTTCACGTTAGACGTGAAAATACAACACTAACGAGTTTCATTTTCTTCCTAGATTAGGAACCATCATTACCTGAGGTTCCAACACTCAGATACACAATGACAATGCTGACCTGAACTCAGGAAGACTTGTGCGGCTCATGTTTCCTAAAAACAAAGCCTGCAGCTGATGAATACACACCATGGTAGATGCCGTACAAGATATCAGACCAGAGCTCCCACAGCTCACTCCGTCATTACTAGGTGTGGATCATAAACATCCTAAATACGTTCACAACTGCGAGGGTCATCTAATGCTGGACAAAAAAGAGTTGCCACAGTCTGCATTCTCATTTGAAACAGAAATCTACAATATTCCCCAGCAATCATCTGATTTAAAAGAAAACAAAACCAAACAATAACAACTAAAAACCAACCCAAACATTAATAGTTTAAATTGTGAAATGACCTGGAGTGGTCTTCGCTGCTGCATGAAGCTGTTTAATTCCCATACTGCAGTCAGTACCTGTGTTAATTATGTAATATTTAAGTAAAAAATAACCTCAGCCCTCTAGTGTTAAATGCAGACTTTGTTTGGCAAAAAAAAAACCCCAAAGCCCCCTAGTACTGGTAAAAGACCATTAAAGGGCAACAGAAGGCTCCAAAGACTCTGGGGACAAGAAGTAAGCACACTTTACAAGGGAGCAGACATAAGGATCTAACACAGTGCTGCTCTTTCTGAGGAAGAGGATAGGTTCAGACAATTGAGAAAAGCACCCCGTGGTTGAACAGCTCTATTTTGACAAAAGCATCTGGAAGAGAAATCTGTGTAGAAATTAAATCTGAGTACTTCTCTGCGGATTCCCAAACAACTTAGAGTAATTGGTCATGGGACTGAAACCAAACCTTTAACTGTGAAAGATGACATGCACTGGTGTGCATATGTCAGCATGGCCATGCAAAACCAGTCATACCTACAAAGACTGCAGCACCGAAGTGGGTAACTCACTATTTGCAAACATTCTTCACTATGGCAAGATCCATATATTAGAATACAGGCCTAAAAATTATGCCCTATATCCTTATTGCCATAAATGTTTGTTTTACAAATAGATTGTCTCATTTTTGAAGAGTCTTCTAAAGTTCACAGAAATTCACTGCAATTGGGGATTAAGATTCACAGGCCTCATGCAGCTGACATCAAATATCAATTGTCAGATTTAATAAACTCATTTTTTCCCAGCAATTAATATTTTCATACGTGTTTGAAAACAAACCAGGCTTGAAAATCTCTAACCTCAACAAACTGTAGCTGTTACACCATGTCAGCGCTTTCTTTCCCCTGTTACTAGAATGACTGGTTCCAGGACTACTACAATCGGATGGAACTGATGCAGCCAAGGCATGATGCAAGTTACACCATCCTTGAGAATGTAAATACTGTTATTTCAGCAATTAAAGGAGAACAGTCTTGTAACAAGAGATTTCCTTTACCCTACAAGGAAGTTCTGGAGACAGACAATGTTGGTAACTGTTTAAAACACACACACAAATGCTATCATCTAGATTTGCTTCAAGTTAAATGCAGCTTTGAGGTAGTCCTGGAATATTAGGCCATTCCCCAGTTGAGGATTACTATGATCCAGGAACCTTCTGATGCTTTTTAGCATCTAGGTTTTATAAAGGTACAACACATCCCATTGTGAACCATGTCAGTGCCTAAACATTATTTTAATCAGAAAGATTTCCTGGTTCTCCTGAGAAGACACTGAACCAGGAAAGGGGGGATTAAGCAATCAAAAAAGTATCAGACACTTAATGGCTTTGATGCTTCATTCTGAAGAGCTCTGTTGAGATTACAGTTCATGCAAAGTATTGGGATCATCCTAACCCCACTGCGTAATTCCCAGTACTCATCGTTAGTCTCACACAAACCCAGTGTAGTGACACTGAACACAGCAGCAGTTACTGATCTTGTGATACAGGGCAATGGAGAACGCAAGTTAGACGCAGTTTCTCCAATCCATAGTGACTTCCTTTTGCAAAGGGAAGAGGAGTCACTGCCACTACTTTAATGCAATGTTTAGGGCACAAGAAGATGTTTGCATATAACAGTCTGGAAGCAATTACAACAGTAAACTCACCTAAAAGTCAAATACATGCAGAAAGCTTCCTCAGAAGCCTGATGAAAGCCCTCACAAGCACTAGGTTATACTAAGTATAAATCTTACTGATCAGGTCTAAACGGCACACGCATGCTTACTACGTGCAAAGTATTCCAAAGTCTCTTCAAGCAGCTGGATGATCTACCAATGAATATCAATTTACACAAGCAAACTTCCCACGCTTTCCAGTACCTGATCCTTGCCATGCAGACCTCATGGATCGTGACAAGGGTAATTGCTTGGAAGAGCTTACAGATGGATCCTTAGACTATGAATGCTTCAGAAACAAAAGCAGCAATTTTATCAGTCATAGCACATGTTTGTTTTTCTTTTCTCTGAACCACAGCTAAATCACAGTCCTAAACCGTTAAAAGAAAACTTTGCTGAACAGAAGAAACGGTAAGTCCTTTTAATTTGTTTCAAACCATCCCACCTTGATAATTACATCCAAAGGTTAAAACAAAGGAGACCTTTCGTGGCCTCTGCTGGAGCACAGCTGTGGGGCTGAGAGCTTTCAAATACTGTCCTAGCTGTTGGATTCAACACCAGTTTATAAATCGAAGCTAGGGAGCAGATTCTTCAGAGATGCCAGCTGTTTTAAGTGAGTAACTATTAGAAAGCAACATCAGAGGTATAAAAGTTTTCAGATAACCAATCTGAAAGATGAGTATATGACTCTTACACAAGTATGTTCAGACAGCATGTACTTTTTCATCCTGGAAAAATACGCAGAAGAAACAGGTTTTAAGTAGGGGGAAAGAAAGGGCTGAGTTGTCTAATAAAGCAAGCGCATGCCACTGGTAGATCAACCCTGACGCTCCACGATGCAAATCTAATGCACCTGGGTTCCAGCACCACAAACAAGGCCGATGCCAAGGCACTTTAACAGGGCAATCAAGCATTTGGCTGTTGGAACTGCCTGTTCCTTTGTTTTACAGTTCCCTGTTAACTTGAAACTTCCCCTGACCCAGTTAGCCAAAGCCCAAGGCACGGCTGGAATCCACTCGGGATGTGCCAACATAAAGATTTCAGGAATTCTGTGCGTAACAAAAGCAGCCCAAGCCCCCGCCGTCGGGGGTGCGCGCCTGTCGGGGGACCCGCCCCTCCTAAGGCGAAAAAACCCGGGTAAACAAAAACCCTGATTCATCGGTGACATCCCTCCCACTTCCCACGTAGTATCGCACTCTCCCGGCAAGTACTTAGCACGGAAAAAGTCACCGAGAGCCGCTTAATCCCGTTAGGGAAAAGCCGATCCCCGACCCGACCCGGCTGTTCGCGCACCCCAGGTGCGCGGCCGCGGCAGCGGCGCCAGGCCGGGGCGGGGGGGGGGGGGGGGGGGGGGTGTCCCCCGCGGCGGGAGCGCAGCCCCCGCCTCGGCTCCGCGGACAAAGGCGGCAAAGTGCGCCTGAGGAACGAAAGGGGGGGGGAGGGGGGAGAAAGGGGGGAGAAAACCCCAGAGCACACAAAGGAGGGAGAAGTCGCACAGCTCTTCCCCGCAGCGCGGCCCCTGGAGCGGGGAGCGGAGGCAGCAGCGGCGCCGGACGGGGGGCGACGAGGGGCGGCGGAGCGCCGCACCTGCCCGAGGAGAGGGGAGCGGCGGGGAGGCGCGGAGCCGGGGGCAGCCCAGCCTGCCCCGCGCGGGGATACTCGCCTGCTCGCGGAGGTAGCCGCGGTGCGGCGGCGGCGTCCAGCAGCGGGAGCAGAGGTGCCGGCCGGCGGCCCAGCGCTAGGACTGCGTGCCCTGCCCTGCCCTCAACCCTGCCCCGCCGCCCCGGAGCGGGCTGCGACGGCCGCGCCGAATCCGAGTGCGGGGCCGAGGTCGGGTCTGGGTTCTCACCGAGTCGGGCGATTTCCTGCGGGCGGGGGCGGCGCGGCCGCGCCGGGGCGGGCTCCCGCCGCAGGTGCCGGCCTCGCCTCCAGGTGGGGAGGCGGCGGAGGGGAGGGCAGGGGCGGGAAGAGGAGGGCGGCGGCGGCCGCCGGACGGGGCGGGCACCGGGCAGCACGGCCCCCTCCCGCCGCCCGCCCCTCGAGCCCCTCCGCAGGCGGGGCTCCACCTGCGGTCGCCGCCGCCCCGCCACCTCCCCAGCTCAGGGCTGACTTCGCCTCGCTGCCCCCCGGCCCACGCTCACACACACACACACACACACACACATGCTCGCTCTCTCACACACGGGGCGGCGGGCGGGGGAACAGGAAATACCGGTTGCAGCCTGGTACTCCGCGCCGCTGAGTCACCGCGGCGGGGCCGCCGCGGCCGCCTCGCCCCCCCGGCTTTTCTCAGCCCGTCCCGTCTCCCGGGAGGGGGGCCTCGACTCTGCCCCCCCGCCTACCGTCGCTGCCCGGCATTGCCCGAAGCGGCGCCGGGGCGGAGAGCCGACCTGCGGGCAGCTGCAGCAGCGCCCGCGGCCGGTGCCGGCTGCTGGAGGGCCGGGGCGGCGGAGCGCTTTGGCCGCTGTTGCTCTCAGGGTGCACTGTCACCCAGCCCTGCATTTGTGTGTTTTTTTCCGTTTACATCAGCGTTTTGTTACGAACTTAGGATCATCACTTATCTGAACTTTCCTAACTGGAAGAACTCTGAAACAGCTTTTAAAACCACGGTGCAGTGTTCCACATATGCTTCTGAATCTCCTTTTTTCCTGCCTTTTATCGCAGAAGAGCTATGGCCAACTTCCCTCCACTTTACTGGTGTGCTCTGGCAGCTTTGAGGACCTGGGTGTTCACATCATCACTCATAGCTGAAACACCCAAGATTAGCAGAAGGCAGAGCAGCTCCATTTCCAGGCCAGAACACGCAGCGTCACTCTGCAGGTCCTACCAATACTGTTCCTGAAACCTTAAGGGAACTGCCAAAAGGGAACTGCACTTCAGGCTGGCATTCCACAGGTATCAGCTTTCCGGCATCACTGATGTCCTGCAGCCGAAATGAGAAAGGCAAGGCCAAACAACCCTGACAGGATTCTTTGGAGTCGTATTTCTTCTGCGTTGTAAAGCACTAAATGTCACCAAGAATTCCTTATCTGCTCTCTTGGGCAGTTAAACCCTATGCAAGCCCCTCTAAAATTAAATGGTATACTCCCCTGGTATCAGGCCTATGAAACAAAATCTACTTACAAGTTTTCCGGTTTGTTGTTAGTTGCCGGTGAGAAAGGGCAGATGATTTTTCAACAGATGCTAAATATTCTAGATTCCCACAGCATTCCTAATTCAGATGGGTTTCTTCCTCATTAGGTGCAGATGATGTTTGTGCAGTATGCCTCATACAGAAATTAAGATAAAGAAGGCAAACAGTGTTCTCCATGAAAGTGCTGGACTTTGGAAGGAGGCACCAGAAGAGCCTATTTTATTGACAGCAAGTACGAAACTGCATTCAGACGTTGTATTGAAAAAGCCTGCTTGTAGCTATAGTTAATAATTACCATGTGTGTGCATACAGTAGTCTTCAAGAGACCGTTGCAGTCTAAAAGCCCCAAACAGGAAAACTGAGGGGAAAAAAAAAAAAGACTAACTCAGTAACTTGACGTTTTCTGTCGGCAATAGACAGGCTCAGCGAACAGTACATAATACAATATTGCATTCAGGCAGAATCAAGGCATGAGGAGTAGAAATGTAGTCTTCCAGGTATGTGTCAGGTTATTTGGTTTACACTGTGCTGGGTGTCTGTTTCCTTAATGAATGTTTAAAAACTTCATCTGTTAGTTCTTTAAATGTTTTCCTTTTTCTGAAGCTACTTTTGTAATAGTGGCCTTGCAATGGTTGGTTATGGTTCTAAAATGCTGTGAAGAGGAGTAATACTACTGACATATTTAATGTATTCCTAATTTTTTTTAGTAGAACAGTAGAGAACATTGATGGCTAGCAGAAGAGCCTACATCTGGAAACTAACAATGCTTACAAAATTACTCATTGTAATACTGATCACTTAGCATAATTACCATGAGACAAACAATTTTTAAAACAATTCAGCAAATTGGAGAGGGCAGCAACGTTATATGGCTTGTTTTAAACATCTATTGTTTCCTTATCTAAACTTGTCTGTCCTTCCTTAACCTGAATTCCAAAAAAAGTTTGTAATGAATAACTGTTTAAAAAACGTTATTTGTTCATAGCTCTGTGTATTCTACCCCCAGCCTCCACTGGCTATCTCCTTTGGTAGAGGTCATGAATCTTGCCTTTGTTCTATGACTGCCAACAGTACAATTTACATAAAAGACAATTTGGGACAGAGGGGGACGTAACTCCGAACAACTTCTTCTTATCTTTAAACAGGAGTTCCAAAAAAAAAAACCCCACCCAAAAAAACCCAACAAACCCAACAAAACCTCAATAGCAAAATGGACTGGAACATGTTTGATTGGTTACAATTATAAATAGTGGTGTGCAGTAAATTTAAAATACCATCCCCTAAGGGGCCACAACATGATGCAGCTTGCCCCTCGTCTTTCCTTGCCCTGCCAACGACATCAGCCCTTGGGCAAAGTTAATCTCTTCCTGATAGCCTTTGCTTCTGCCGCTCCCATGCTTCCTTTTCTATTTTGAATGCTCTTCCAGGTATTCTGGCGAGCCTCCGCCTTCCTTCCCAGGACTCCCACACATTCCAGAGCTAGTTAGCACAATCACGGAGTTCAACCATGAACCAGAAGCTAAAAGTAATTAAACACAAACCTCCCTGCGAATCCCCCTTCCCTTATTCGGCTACCACCTCTTCAGAACGGGTCTTTATCCCATTTATTGAAGCTGATAAAAGACTTTGGGAATTTTAAGGAAACAAGACAGGATGATTTTATCACATGGAGCAGTCTTGCAGGGAAGAGGTAATGTTTCTTAAGAATTACCACAAGTGGAAAGGAAAATGAACCAACCAGACAAGCATTTAGGCACATAACTCCTGTCAAACAAATGTAGTATTTTGTGACCAATACAGACCACAAGCAGGTGCTGTAAGCTGGACTACATGAATCAATCGAGACTTCCAAAGAACTCACTGGCACACAGGAAACAGTGAATTTTAGCAAGGTTAGACATGCTAGGACTTTCAGACTGTAGGCCAGAAGCAGAAAAATACAATCATCAGGAAGAGCGATTAGCTATTGGTGGAAACTCTGATATACCTGAAAAACCCAACACACCCCACTTTCTCTGCTGAGTCTGAGCATCCAGTACAGCTACAAATGCCAATACTTGTCCTTCAAAACTACTCTATACGTTTTCCTTCACTGAAGATGGAGCAACTGTCTTGTGGGAAAAATGCTGCCAGTAACGCGATGGTTCTTATCGATACTGTCCGTAGTATCAAAGGATTTTTCTTCAGCTATTTCTTTTGGGAGAGGTGAAGCAAGAAACTATCGACCTGATGTCAGGTGTGTAACCATAGAACCATCTGCTTATTCAAGTGAGTTATGGAAGTAAAAAATAGTATGGAAGAGTTATTTGTCACGGGGCAATATGCAGAATCTGACATTAGGATCGGAGCTCGTCCTGTGCCTCCACTGTACGAACATGACGGCTGACGGAGTCCTTGCCCTTACTTACAATTTGATGCAAGTATTAGAGCAAAAAATGAGTCACGTCCTGTGATTCATTTTGTACACCAAGATAAAACTCATTCTAACTTGCTGACGCTATTTATCTTCACCAGTTAGATTAAATCCATGTTACTCAGATACCTAAACCCAGGAAATTGTTTGCATAAATAGCAGTAGCATTAAGGATGAAGGGAAAGGCACATCAAATGCAAAAGCTGAAGTGCTCTTATAAAATCCATTCCGACTGGCCAAATTTTGAACAGAATCTTTCCAGTGTTTTAAGAAACACAAAGAATTAAAAACAATATGCATGGCTGCGGTCTTTAGCTTTATCATCATAGCCTGAAATCACACCTTTACATAATGAATTAAGAATTCTACATGCAACTTTATTTTGGTATAAACATTTGCACGAGACATAAGGGAATGGAGAATGAACCTCCAAATCTGAATCAGATGCATGTTAGTGAATATGTTGCATGCAAATTACTTAAGAAAATAATTTTTGGAAAAGTCAATCAGAAAAATTACACAAGCTATACGTGATCAGGCAAAGGAAGAACCAGGAGGAAGTATCCTTGATTCAAGTATCAAGTCATTAACATCTATACAAATGTGTTTAAATAGCTATTTGAACTACTAGGAGACTGAGCTAAATACTATCATTTTGCATATGCTGTAAATTATTTTCAGTGTTCCAAATTCAAAACAGTAAAAAGATGTTCTATTTTTAGCTTTCCTTTCTTAAAAAAAGCATCTTTTACTCTTGTACTCATATGAGTTGGTAGTCACTGTATTTACCTCATCCAGTAGAGCTGAAATTTCAGGTAATTGTCATATTTTTTTATTTTGATTGCAAAACATGCAAACAGCATGCACAATTAACCAAGAGCTGCTTCCAGTTAAATGTTACTCTCTATTTAATGGTGGGAAATAGCAGGTAACAACACTTATACTTTAAATGCAAATACTGGGCAACAATACTATAGCTATTGTTTTTCAGTGACAAAATTAATCACATCTGTAATAATTCTAGCTAGCCAGAGAATCATGCCAAACTAACCACAAGCATCAGAGGAACCAAGAAGAAAAACAGTTTGCACTGAACATCTTTTCATACATTGATAAACCATTTATAGGAGTATGGTATAACTGTTGCCTCAAGTATTAGGCAACAACTTTGTGCTTCCGTTTTATAGGCAATTAAAAACCACCAGTGGTAATACAACAGTGCAAGTGTTGAAGTGTTCTTCTGGCAGTTCACAATTTCTTTTAAAGCTTCTTGGTTTAAGATCTGGAGTATATAATTTATTTCATTCTCATTTTTTAACAGCCTGAAAAAGACAGCTTCATCAGCGTAAGTACCATACTCAATTCTAAGAAGCAAAAAGGCAAAAGCTTCTGCATCAGCATGGTACTAAGGGGAGCCTTGTTGTATTATGGTGAAAAAAAAAATAATCTAAGCCCACTTAAGAAATGCAGCAGAACAAAACTAGTGCACATTTTTGCTACCATTAGAGGATCTTAATTTTGCTCAACTAAAAAAAAAAAGGTCAATAAATTACGCATTTTTACTCTTTGAAGAACAAAAGGGAACAGAAAGAGAAATCCACAGTAACAGAATGAAGTGTTTGCAGAGATACTGCTGCACGGCTTAAACATCACATACCAGCCTTTCCAGTTCCACACAGACCTCTAAGTAATTTAAAGTTTAGCTCAAAAAAAATCCTAATGTGAAAGAAACCAGAATTTAGAATTTGGAGAAAAGAGCAAGTTCTGCAATACTGAGAGAAAAACTCTTATTACATGCATTACACAAAATTAAAAGTTTCTACCTGCCACAGTCATTTCATTTATGACATGTTCAATTTGACTGTGATGTGTTAATCACTCACAATAGCCACAAGTTATAATGCAATGCATTCACAGTACCACAACTTATGTCAATGCGATTCACAGGCATTTCTTGGTTTGGGTGAATGTCTCACCAAAAGAAGTTTAGCATTTGTGTGCTGGTCAGAAGTCACCAGGTGGGTCAGTCCTTACATCCAAACAAGACTACAGACAGTAAGAATTCATGACTTACTTCTGCAGTAAGAAAGTAAGAAATGCAGTGACAGGAAGGGCGACCTCAACCACCTGTGCTACATGGACACACATTCAAGCAGTGACACAGAAACCCAAAGACTGAGTACTAGAGAAAAATATATTATTTTCGTTTTTGTTGCATAACATAGTGATGTCAAGAAAAACAACAACAGAATTAAGCTCAGGTACTTCAGAAACCAAGGAAAGGCTTGGCTTGTGGTTAAAGTCTTTAAACTTCCACGAGGTAGAATACCATCCATCAAGTATCTTCTTTCCCAGAATATATTAAGCAGGACAAATCCAATTTAGTTTTTAACGCTGTTGAAAATTCTTTTGATAGTAGTTCATGAAGGGATACTCTGTCATGAGAATACACCCAATTCCGTCCAGTCCAGTCATACCGCTTGGGCCCACTAGAAAACAAAACACACACTGTGTAAGTACAGATTATTCATGGGGAGCTGCTGGAAGCCTGTATTTATAATGTACCCCAGAGAGCGCCCAGGAAAAGGAACAGACAGTGTGGAGAAGGACTGGTGGGCAGCCTGGGGAAGTGGAGCAGAAAAGGCCAGATCTGCCAGGAACTGCTGAGCCATCCAACAGATCTATCTGAAAGGTGACAAGATGTATCAGTCACTCCCAGCGGACACAAGCTCCTTCCCTTCTTGCTTTTGGCACTGATTTCCCCAATTTCTTCCCTTACCCCCTTCCTCCCTCACCCGTATAATTTTCTTCCATACAAATATTACAAGGGATATTTGTATAATGCTGAATTAATGCTATTGATTAGTTCTTGCAGCAGTCACATGCAGATATTCTAAGCACAGCAGAACACAGATCACCATTCTCACTTTCTTTGTAGATGCAACAAAAGAATTTACCAGCTGAAAGCAAATATATTGGCATGTGGGAGATTTATATTTAAAATGCTATTTTCCTCTGAGCTATCATATAGTTGTTAGCTTGATTTTTCAGGCCTAAATTAAGTATGAAGAAAGAAACTTGAACACCCAGGTTCCATTCCAGACCTTTCTATCCACCCAGTTCTTCACATCTGAAACAGGACTGAAAGGCACTCACTACTGTTAACATCAGCTAGAGAAACTAAGAAAAGAGAAAGGAATAAAACGGTCGTCTGGGATAAACAGACAAATCATCAGTCTTATCCTTGAACGCACAGGACAAAATGCCTTGGAACTCAGACAATCCACGCACAAAGTCTGCTAGAAAACAGACTATCCTATATATACACAAGAACAATCTGCAGGTTCTCTACAAACATAAACACTAACCTGAACCTTGAATATCCTGAATTACTTGCAATATTCAAATGGAGAACTTTCCAACCACTAATGAAACTATGAGAAGTCACAAATGCAAACACAAATCAAAGTCACTTCCACTGAAATCTCACTTGCTGTATGTGAACTGGTAACTATTTGGGATCGAGATTATGTGCTCCAGTTACTTTACTATGCATTTCTCACTTCTTTATCTTTGCAGCACAAGCGTATGTTTATACTGTCCTGCACCTAGAGAATGACAGAATGGGATGCAGCCATTCATGAAAATCAGGCTGAGACAGGCCATTTAACCAACAATGACAAAGCAAAGAAATGCATAAGTTATTCAAACTGTTTCTAAATGTTACATGGTAAGTATCAGTAATACAGTTAGCATATGAAACATCTACACAGTTCTCTGAATCTCCAAAATGCTGTACAAATGTGACTTTTTTCATTTAAATTAATAATTTAAGCAAGGATCTTGTGAATTCTATAAAATGCCTACAAAGTTAAATATAGACTAAATATATTTCTCATGGGAAGTCTACATACATTTTTAAACAGTAAGAGAGAAGATTTAAAATATCACATTAAGTTATTACTAAGAGATGCTGTGTAAGGTTGAAAAGTCTTTTCAGTCAAAGGAGCTACATGAAATTACTGCAATCACACTGCTGGCAGGTTGCACCCACACCCTCACCCCCTTTTTTTAAATTGTCAACTAAGTAAGGCTTTACAAACACAAGCTTAAGTTCACTTCAGTGTATAGATGCATGATAGCAAACAAGGTAAAAAAAAATTCAAGAAAATGTCTCTCTCTCACATCTTAAGAATTTGTCTCCCTTGGGATGCGTTCTTAAGGACTCAAGATTCTACATTTACTGTACAAATTTCCCAAATATAACATTCAATGCAAGTGATCACTGGCAGTAACATTTGCTTCTTTCACTTCCTCGTATATTGCATTTAAGAAGTATGTCACTCCAGATCATACAGTATTTGCTGGAGTTGCTTTTCACAAGTTAGGAAGTAAGTGAACATGTAGCATCATATTTCAGGAAATACCACTATTTACCATGATGCCAGTTAAGGAAGCAAAAAACTTAATGTTTGTCGGTGAATCATTTTTCATCACAGATGATGAAAAATACTGTCAGAGGATTTTCAAGTTTATCTCTTTCCTTGTGTATTTTTATTCACTACCAGAACAATCAAAAAAAAAAAAAAAAAAGAAAATTTTAACATTTTTTCACAAATTCCATATTCTGGAGCATGTATGTCTTAGCTTAACTAGAGCTGGCTCCAAACAGATAGGAATTCTCTGAATTTTGGTTTTCATAAATAGGTGAAACCTTTGTGTCAGTGACACAAAAATCTTATAGTCATCTTAAGCAGAATCAATGTTCAGAAATTATGCTTGTTGCAAAATACACTGAATGAATAAATTCTGACACACAGCCTGCATCTGTCTAAACAAAAAGGTTCGTTAGCTTGCTAGCCCTTTGCCTTAGCAAGTCATGTACCTGTTAAGTAAATTATTTAATTAATAAAAGGATTCTGGGATAGGAGAGGAGTTAGTAGAAAAAAATTGCTCACCTAGTATGCTGTGCACCAGCCAGTACATAAGTACACTACAGCAAAGTTAGAATTTTCTTTAGGTAAAATTTATGTCTATTAAAATTGTTTCTCTTAAAATCTTAAATTCCATTGTGGTTTTTTTTTTTCCCCCTGACACAAACCCTACTACAGAATTCTACTACTGCAAAACCATTCCTGGTTTTGCAATCAATGCATTCTTTCTGAACAACATTCAAGAGGTACGCCTGCATAGTTACTGGAGTGCTCATACTTTCCAGCTAGCTGGTTCCTTCACCAGTAACACTGACCAACTCCCTCAGTTCTTTGCCTGGGACAGTGGCAGAGAATACAATTTTTCGGGGGAGACAGCTACAACATTTTCCCACATATCTGGCTGCTCTCCTTGCTGAAACCAACGAGAAAACCTGGAATGGATCACAACACAGCATTAGAGAAGGCAGAGGGAACAGCTAGCCAAGGCTCCCGAAACGTGCAGATGCTTGACAAAAACAACCAGTGGGAGAGCACATAAACATATAAAGCAGGAAATCCCACAAGCTTAAAGGGGAAGGAGCCACCCTGTCTAAATACAAAGAGAGGTTTAGATCATAACATCATCATCACTCTTTTTCCAACAGAAGCTTGGGTTTTTCTTTTTAATCATAGCTGTTTATTTCTTCTATGAGTAGGCTATACTCCTGTAGACAGTGGTTTTGGACTGGAACAGGGTATGAAAATTCTGTATTACACATTTCCTGGATTAATTTAGGTATGTCAGTATACTGCACTGTGCCTCAAACCTCTATAACAAATTATTATTGAACATTTAGATTATATCATGTTTCGAGAATATACTGAGTAAAAGGGTTACTTATGAAAAGGATATTACATAGTCTGTGCCGTGCTATAAAAAAGGGGAAGTACATTTCCACCCAGTCTGCAGACATTACATAACTAACTTACACATAACTTACCTAGTGGGTGAGGACAGCCAAATCTGCCGGTTTGGTGTTTGCTTATTGATTACATATGTTCCCATGTCTCCACCTAATTTAACTGTTAGAACTCCACTCTTAAAACGCAAAGAAAATAAGTGAGAAATTAAAAATTTGCATCCTGTTACTTGACAACAATTACGTCATCTGCAGTATATAAACTTAGATATCTGTATCACATTCCCAACTATTTCCCAAACAATAATAGCTTGGGAGAATGATCATTAGGTATCAAAAACTTGTGTTAATACCTAGGGCAACCTGCATATCTTTGAGTCTGATCTAGACTTTAGACCTTCTGGTTAGAGTTTGATTTAGTGTATTTGCACCATTCACAATGGCACTACTTAAATAATACTCTTGAGCTTTGACCTGTCATCTTGGAAGGACTGCTAGTTCATTTTGCAACTATTAAAACATCATCCAGTAACAACTTTTTCTATTCATGAACAATGCAGAACTGGTGTGGTTCAAAGTCAAGAAGCTTTATGTGTCATCGCTAGATTCCTGAGCCATGCAATTTTACCTAACTTTTCTTAAGTAACTGTAACAGTTTCCCAGTGAATAAACACAATTCTTTCTCCAATAATTCTGATGAAGTGCCTAGATCCTGAATCACACCTCAAAAATGTTCCACTTCTAAACTCCATGAGGTTTGGTTTGTTTTAGTTATGCCAGCTTTAGACCATCATCTAGTGAGCATTTATTTTCTCTTTCTTACTCACATTTCTTACTGACATGATACACATTTCTCTGACATTTTCACAAGTGCGTTTGAAAAACATACCTAACTGACAAAAATATTTCTGTCCTAACTTTAAAAGAACAACACTACTTGGACTAGAGTTAACCTACAGCTGATCTGAATTACGCTAATTAAAAAGGGTATCTCTACAGAATACAGTTTGATGATTCAGGTAATAGGTTAGTCACATTTAATCTACAGTTTCTCAAATACTTCATGACCTATAGCATGATAAAGCTTCTTTCCAGGAATCATACTTTTCATGGTTTAGTCAGAAGATACTACTAGAGCTACGATCATTGCTAGAGCTATTTGCTATGTGTAAACACTTACTGTGGGGATAAATACTTTCATTCATGAGTACCTCCTGCCTGCAAACTTATTCTATAGCACAGGCAGCAGCTTAGAGCTTCCTTCCCCTACAAAGTAACTCAGTGTTACTGGTTTCTGACATATCTCAAGGATCATCAGCCATGAAATAATACACTCAAGGTCTGACTTTTTTACCTTAGTTTCCATGCTGTTTCTGTGCTTGATAAGCGATTTATATCTGTGATCAATAAAATAAAAATAAAAGGCTCCCCTGGTTAATATTGCCATCAGGTTGTCCTGCCACTTACGTTAATTGGATATTGGTTTAGTGCAAAGAAGGAAAAGAACAAGCTACTTCTCTGGTTGTCAGAATTCAAACTTTTCTGTATCTCAGCAGTCTTAGATCTGTAGAGATACAGCAGAATAAGAGTAGGTTGGGGGATTACGCCTGAATAGCGATATAAAGGTTTCACTATTCTTCTACGTGCTCTTTAGTGCTGTATTAAGTATTCAGCATGATGTTACGCTGTATGCTACAGAAACACTGTAAGTAAATAGGTTTCCAAAGAGTTAACAAAAAATTTGTACTCTTGCTTACATTGTGTGTCAGCTGTTGGAGAGTGTTGTTGCTCTGTCATTGCAAATTAAATAAACGTTAACTTCTAACACTGCGTTTAGAACATTTTCCCATACACTTTGCAATACTTTTGAAATACTAGAAAATACAACTTGAGTTTTTAAGAATTTAAATTGCAAGATATTTTTACCATATTTTAAGGAATACTACTGTACGTGGTTTGTACTACTGGATGAATGTTTGTTAGCTCCTAGTAACCAGAATATTCTTCGAAAGAGATTTTTTCCCTGGACACAAAGATATACATTGCATGAAGAAATCAAATTTGTAACAGTTCACGGGCATAACAGACCTTTATCACGTTCGCCACCTTGTGGCTTGCTATGGCACTAGCCTTGTTTGTTTGGAATTAACTTTGGTAAACTTGGGACTATTTAACCTTTCGCTCTTAACAGAAACGACAACATATTATTATGTCATCATAAAGTCTATGCAACAAAGGAGTACTGGTAGAAATTACGATGGATGTAAAAATAATTCCTTTTGAGCCTCACAGTGAGTCAATGTCAAACACAATTCACTCTACAGTGGCTGGAGATAAAATTCTGACATAAGATGACTCATCACCTTCATGTAATGAAGTGTCTAAGAACATTAAAGAGGTAAATTATAATCTTTTTGCTAATTTTTGTCCTAAGCTCTTCAAAATCAGGCTAATAGGTGCTGATATGCTAAAACATACTGAATAGTAATAGTTAAACAATTCTTTGCTTTTCACCAGAAAAGCAATTAGCTATAATATTAAGTACATGCTTAATTAAAGCAACAAATAGTATTTGCTAAGGGCAACAACAGAATCCTGCTAACAATACATTATTTCCTATCCTAGCTGTAAGAAATAAAGAATGAACAGTATGATGACAAAGTTACACAGGAGGTAGTCCGAGAACTACGAAGTCTTCTGGTTTTGGTTTTGTTTTTTTTTTTGCACAGTGCAACCCAAACCATCTGCTTCAATGTCCCTGAGCATAAAACCTTAACTGACAGGGCTAATAGAAAGCAACCTCCTTGTGGTAAGACATGAAGAGGGAGCAGCAGTTATGTGACCTCAGAAAAATAGACCTGTGTTGCAGACAGCAGTGTAGAGAGAAACTGCACTCTCCTCCAAGTCATGTAGAGGGCTGTAACATAAAAAACACTTCAGGAATTGTATATAAAAATAATAAATTCCCTACACAAATAGAATGGACATTTTTCATCTGAGTCTGTCACCCCTGTAAAAGAATTTGAGTGGCTGACCTATTAAAGGCTCCGATTATCAGGCTAGCAGTCACCCAATGTCTCCCGTGACAGTAGCCTTCTCCCCATGTATGCTCTGGTCTCACTTTTGTAACCACCTATCTAAACATTGCATCCTCTTGTTGCTTCTCTCCAACACAGGCTGTCATCAGTAAAGCCAGGACAAACGTACTCTACCTGGTCAAGACAAATGCTGCTTCTCAGTATTCAGGGCAATCAAAGAAACTGCTCTACCAGTTACACGTGATGTATATGTACTATGGCACGTAGGCCTGTCCTAGTATTCACCAGGACAGACGTGACTGCTGATGTCAGAAGTCTATGTGTGTTTAGAAAAATTTACAGACCACTGTGAAATTAGAAACCAGTTTCTATCTCCTCGTCTGCTCATTCGTTATTCTATGTCTTTCTCTGTACACCAAACATTTTAAATCCTGAAATCATACAACAGCATGTGTTACTTTTTACCAGAACAGTTGCTCCAGTCAGTATAAACAGGCATATTTTAACAATAAAGCTGTAAAAACTCACTGTATTTTAAGTGTTTGCACTAAGGTGACTAATTTAAAATTCTCCTTCAAAGAAAAAAAAAAAATCTACAATAATGACAGTGGTAATAAGATGTTTAAAACTTACCCCTAAAGAGACATCATAATCTTCTGGGGTAAAAGGCTTATCTGTCAGGTCCTCAAAGAAATCTGCTAAGGAGTCCAGTGTTTCTTCAGCCAGTTTTTCATAAGTGGTCTCATCTAAAGAGCTACAAATGACATACAAGCCCATAATTAGGAGGAAAACCACGGAAGACAGTATTTTCCCTATAATAAAGACATACCAAGACCATGACCTTGGAGGAAACAGTAACCATGAAATGATCATATAAAATGAGCAGTCATTTTTCTTAAGGTAATGTAGGTAACAATCCACCTTATAAATGGAGGTGGAATTTTGAAATTTTGGTAGCAGAGATCTCTTAACTGCACAATATGTACTTCTTTCCTTAGATATACTGACCGCTGTGTACCAAGAGGACAGAGTTAGATTTCAAAATAAGGAATTTTCATAAAAGGACTCTGTGCAAGAATTACTTAGTTTTGAACTTTACAAATAGAGACAAGCATCTTCTGTTTAGAAGCATGTCATTTGACTAAGAAACTCACTGTAGCTGTAAGTAGTTTAGAAACATCAATATCACATCATGTCTACATACAGCATTTGACTTCTCAGCTGGAATTACCAACGCAGCCCGGTAATTAGATGTTATTTAAAGTGTGCTTATGAACTAATACATACAATTACTTTCTTCTTCAGAGAGTTTTAAAGCACCCTTGTAGCCATTACGTAAGGCTTACAGCACTTGTGAGACTGCTTCTGTTATCCTCTTTAAATAAGTAGAAAAAGTTAGTGGGAACAAAGTGTAGATCAGTTTAATTAACTAAATGTAATTAAATCATGTTTTTCCATCCATATCAGTGTCAACTTTTAGCTGAGTGTGTAGGTGGGTATCTCTAGCAACAGACAATTCAGTGAAATCATTTCAGTTTTTGCTAATGGGTATGGCAATACAACCGTTACTGTGAACTATGGTGACTCAGTATCTTTCAGCTGATGACAGAGAACGTAATTTTTTTAAAAAGTTTCTTGCTAGACAGTTACTGAAATACACTCTATGCCACTTATGCGAGGGACACCACAGAAACACCTGGGGGCGTGGAGAATGGAAAGCCTTAGGATTAGGCAGGATTCATGCACTGGTTCAGGGTGCAGTTCAGGTACTTAATGGTAAGAGCCATTTTAGACATCCGCACAATCCTTCATTGGGCCTCCAACTGCTGCATCAGAAGGGGAGAAGTCTCTGACAGGTACTGTGTCACATCCTTTCAGCGCAAGCAGAGATTTCATGTACCATGACATACGTGAAACGGTGCTACACACCTATGTTTAGGTATATGAATTATTTCCTGACTTCCCAATTCACCCAAAATGCTTTTCACTAAAACTGTACTTTTCCTTTACATCATCATATCAATATTACATCAGTTTGATAGTCTTACCATGTCTAGAAATTATTTTAAAATGCAGAGACAATATTTTCATATAAATATCTCAAAATAAAATTTACCTTGTGTCATTCAGAGTTCCTGCACTTCTTAAATTCATGAACCGAACAGTCTTGCTCTTCACATCTGAAGAATG